>NC_136068.1:558053779-559253779 GCF_964261635.1 Lissotriton helveticus
TATCACGGAGAAGACAGTCAACCTTGACTTGTAATAGCATTAGCGGCGGTACTTCTCTGGTAACCAGTGGCCCCCTCTATTTCACTTCAACTCAGCTGGCAAATTTTTATTGTGAAGCCAAGTCATATCAGATGTAGTTTAGGGATGTGAAGAACGAAAAGTTAAAGAAGGGTGAAACGAAGGACGAGCGAGTCTTAATATTTATGACTGTAAAGAATGGTTTTGTTGAATGCAATTCAACATAAGAAGACGGCGGTTTCCAAAATATAATGAAAAGGGTGTTAGTTGGTTGTTGACAAAAAGAAATTTTGGTACATTTGAGACATTAAGAAGAATCATAGACGTACTTTGGAAGCCTGGATGTTATCTTCTTTATCCTCCTCATCGATAGCAGAGGTGTATGATGTAGTAGAGCAGACGCTGAGTGGATGACGTATGGCCAGTGGCAGTGCCACCCCTATAGAAAAGTAAGACATTCCTATCCCCACCTGCATGTACTGCTTAAAGTACTGCGAGTCTGCATCATCATGGCCTGTGTCTGTATTTCTTGGGTGAAAGCTGAGTGAGCTGCCATTATGGCGGGTACCACAAGTTCACGTACCAGTCATTTCATTTGCAAAACAAGAGAAAAAAAGTTAAAAAGGCCTTTTTTAGTACTCTCTGACTATGTATGTAGTAGTGAGTCCACCCATAGTGCTGCTAGTGGAATTCCTGAAACTCCCAGTAATGTCACAGGCTTACAAAGATGGCGGAAAGATACATGCCAAAATGTTATACTGTGTTTGCTACTTGCTGGTGTTACTGAGTGTCAACTTTCCGTTGAATTATTTTGACTTTATGTTAAAGACTATTGGCTACAGTATTTTTCTTTCTTTCTTCATAGATGCTACTCCCAAAAAGCTCACCCGCAAGGAGATTGCTGTCCAGGCCAGGGCCCGTAAGCTAGAGGCTATTTGTGCCGAGTATCAGCGGTTGTGGGCTCGGGAGCATGAGGAATCATCAACCTCTATATCCTCCTCCACTGCCCCCGGGTCCACCAGCCAGAAGCCTCCAGCCAAACGGAGCCGTGGCCCGACAGCCTCCCGCCGCACAGCAGCAACAAAATCAGCGCCCCCCCCCCCCCCCAGATCCTGGATGGTTCGTGTGCGCCGGCTATGTAGAAGAGTGGACTACCTGGAGCGGTTGGGCGAAAAACATCAGCGCCAGCTCCGGGACCTCCGCAAAGAGCTGCGGGACGTGCAGCAACAGCTTTTCAAACTACGCCACCGGAGGAAGTGACTGTCCCTTGCCCCTTTTTTAAAGACTGTTGGGGGGGGTGGAAATTGGGTGTTTGGGAACACCCGCAAAGAGCTGCGGGCGGTGCAGCAACAGCTTTCCAAACTACGCCACCGGAGGAAGTGACTGTCCCTTGCCCCTTTTTTAAAGACTGTTGGGGGGGTGGGGAATTGGGTGTTTGGGAAAGGGGACTTTTGGACTTTTTGACATTGGTTGGGTTAGGGAGGGGGGGTGAGTTCGGGTAATTTATTTTATTGTTGTGCTGAAAACAACACGAATATATATTTCTTAATAATGATTTTTCTTAGTAAAACACAGTATACGCGTTCATATATTATTTTGTGTGGGGGTTGGCGGTGGTTACTGGACGTTTGTTTTCTTCAAACTTACCAGCATGAATGAAACATCTAGTCCTGAAGTGTACCAAAATGCAAGTAACCGAGTTAGTAAATTTAGTAGCCCTACTACTGTACTTTACTAGTAGTACTGTCAGTCTCTGCTCTCCTCCCAACTTAGTCCTCCTAGCCCATTATTCTACTACCTCTCCAATATACTTATCTTACCTGTGATTTGTGTTTGAGAATCGGGGTAGCCCCAGGGCTGGCTGCATTGCAAATGGTGATTAAGGTTGGTTGTTGACTTGAATCCTCGACGGATGCAATATCATTGTTGAGCTGGTAGCAGTAGTGGTACACGCTGGCAGTATCACCATATGAAAAAAAGAGGAAATTAAACATTGAGTGGCCTGAGCGTAGCATTAGAAACAGTACAATAGATAGTATGGTACAGAACAGTGCCCTAAATTGTAGCCTAAGCAGTGCCAACGTAGGTAAGAATTAAGCATTTGATTGTTCACGTCGTGTAGGAGGAGGATGTTCTTATCAATCCACGATGGCGCACATGAACTTCTGGTTGCTTTGACCTTATCCTCCCCAGCAAGTGTGTGGAATTTATTGTTGTTGTTAGTCACACCTCAATGAAATACCACACAGCCCGGGGGAAGAGGGTTAGGGTTTGAAAATTGGATGGGAATGGGGTTTTTTGGGAAAGTTTGTAGAGAGGAAAAAAACACAGCATGGACAGTCAAACAACAAATGAAGAGAAACAAATCTTTGGATTTGAAGATATTGATAAATCTTTAAAGGGACATAAAGGAAGTGCACTACTGCATGTCAGAAGTTGTTTACTAAATGGATGGTTAGGTTACTGAAATGTAGTACTTCTACTTACTGCAACTTACTAGTAACTACGAAGAAACAAGTTGACAGTACAGGGCTGCAGTCATTACGCAATTTCACTTGCCTCTCTGCCCTCAGAGAGAATAAACACTTAGAACATTAAATTAGTGTTAAACATAGCAAAGACGTATCAAATAGCTGGAGGGGTGAATTTGAAGCAGAGATCAAACAAACGCACAGAGTCACACTCTTAGAAGTAAGTTCAAGTTCACAAGAATATCATTTAAAAGATAAGGAGAATTTTGGATACTGTTACTGTTTTTTGTAGTTGTCCCGTTGAATTTGTGAAGTTGATGCATCCAGCCATTCCTCTTATTCGCGGTACTCCTTCATTCCATCGGATGCTCCGTTGATCAATCTTGGTTACCAGACACACTGTCCGCCTGCCTGATGCGGAAATGCGGATCGCTTATTGTTAGCCTGAGTAGTACATCGATGGCACAGGGTAAAAGCCTACCTGTAATTGATGATGGAAAAACACAAGATGATAAATACACCTCGGAGAAAAAAATATATAAGGCACGCTGTGTAGTGCAAAAATTACACTTTCAGTTTCAGAGATGACAATCCCCAAAATCTAGAACACCCCACATTACCCTCCCAAAAACATGCAGAATACTGCTGCTACCTCGCAGAGGCCTAATTTCAAATCGTGCCAAAACACACTCAGAAAGTATGCCCAAAAGCCCCTTTCCCACCATGGAGTTTTTTCAAACCACTTGCAATCAAAATTAGACATTCCAACAAGTGTTCCAAGACCCCACCCAGTCGTAAAAATCTAGAACACCCCCAAACACATGCAATACAATACTGCTAACCCTAACGAGCCCTAAGTTAAGAATAGTGCCAAACGCTTTCTTTAACTAGGCCAAATCCCCCTTTCCCACCATGGATTTTCTTCAAACCACTTGCAACCAAAATTACATATTCCCACGAGTGTTCTAAGACCCCAGAACCCAGTTGCAAAAATCTAGAACACCCCCAAACACATGCAATACTGCTGCTAACCCTAACGAGCCCTAAGTTAAAAATAGTGCCAAAACGCTTTTCACCATGGATTTTCTCCAAACCACTTTTATCCGGTATTAGACCTTCCCAGCAATGCTCCCAGACCCGTCAACCCAGGCGAAAAAAAGTAGAAGACCCCCAAACAGGCAAAAAGCAAAAATACAAAAACGGGACCTTAGAAATATTTAGGCCCAGTTCCAAGCGCTCTGCAGCTAGGCCCTAACTCCCCTTTGCCACCATGGATTTTCTTCAAACCACTTGCAATCAAAACTATCCTTACCCAGCGTTGCTCCAAGACCCCCCAACTCCCCCAAACACCAGGAACCCCCCCCAAGCAGGCCCCCGAAAACACGAAAGTGAGCGAAAACTCTGAAAAGTGAAAAACTTTTTCACCATGGATTTTGTCCAAACCACTTTTATCCGGTATTAGACCTTCCCAGCAATGCCCCCAGACCCGTCAACCCAGGCGAAAAAAAGTAGAAGACCCCCCAGACAGGCAAAAAGCAAAAATACAAAAACGGGCACTTAGAAATATTTAGGCCTCTTTCCAAAATCACTCCATGCGCGCTCTGCAGCTAGGCCCTAACTCCCTTTTGCCATTATGGATTTTCTTCAAACCACTTGCAATCAAAACTATCCATACCCAGCGTTGCTCCAAGACCCCCCACCCCCCCAAACACCAGGAACCCTCCCAAGCAGGCCCCCTAAAACACGAAAGTGAGTGAAAACTCTGAAAAGTGAAAAACTTTTTCACCTTGGATTTAGTCCAAACCACTGTTATCCCTTATAAGACCTTCCCTGCAATGCCCCCAGACCCGTCAACCCAGGCGAAAAAAAGTAGATGACCCCCAAACAGGCAAAAAGCAAAAATCCAAAAATGGGCACTTAGAAATATTTAGGCCTCATTCCAAAATCACTCCATGCGCGCTCCGCAGCTAGGCCCTAACTTCCCTTTGCCACCCTGGATTTTCTTCAAACCACTTGCAATCAAAACTACCCATACCCAGCATTGCTCCAAGACCCCCCAACCCCCCCAAACACCAGGAACCCCCCCAAGCAGGCCCCCGAAGACACAAAAGTGAGGAAAAACGGAAAAAGAATTTCACCATGGATTTTGTCCAAACCACTTGATTCTGATATTAAGACCTTCCCAGCAATGCCCAAGATGCGCCAACCCAACCGCAAAAAAGCAGAACCCCCCCAAACAGGCAAAAAGAAAAAATGGAAAATCTCATACTTAGAATATTTTCGGCCTTCTTTCAATTCTGTCCAAATGCGCTGTGCTGCTAGGCCATCACTCCACTTTTCCACCATGGATTTCCTTAAAAACAAATGCAATCAAAATTAGACTGTGCCAGCAGTGCTCCCAGACCCCAAAACCCACCCCCAAACACCAGGAACCCCCCCAAACAGCCCCCCAAAAACAGGCAAGTGAGCAAAAACGGAAAATAAATTCCACCATGGATTTAGTCCAAACCACTTGATTCCGATATTAGACCTTCCCAGCAATGCCCCAAGACTCGCCAACCCACCCGCAAAAAAGTCAAAGACCCCCAAACAGGCAAAAAGCAAAAACACAAAAACGGGCACTTAGAAATATTTAGGCCCAGTTCCAAAAACACTCCGTGCGCGCTCTGCAGCTAGGCCCTAACTCCCCTTTGCCACCATGGATTTTCTTCAAACCACTTGCAATCAAAACTATCCATCCCAGCGTTGCTCCAAGACCCCCCAATCCCCCAAACACCAGGCACCCCGCCAAGCAGGCCCCCGAAAACACGAAAGTGAGCAAAAACGGAAATAAATTCCACCATGGATTTAGTCCACACCACTTGATTCCGATATTAGACCCTCCCAGCAATGCCCCAAGACCCTCCATCCCACCCGCAAAAAAGCAGAACCCCCCCAAACAGGCAAAACGCAAAAATGGAAAATCTCATACTTAGAATATTTTCGGCCTTCTTTCAAATCTGTCCAAACGCGCAGTGCAGCTAGGCCATGACTCCACTTTTCCACCATGGATTTCCTTAAAAACAAATGCAATCAAAATTAGACTGTGCCAGCAGTGCTCCCAGACCCCCCGACCCAGCACCGCAAATATAGAACACCCCCAAAGAAACCCCCAAAAACCTGCAATACTGGTATAATCAAAACATGGCAAATTGCTTGTTGTGATTAGGTGATTAGAGCTTTGTTGTGGTAAAAGTTGCAAAACAAAGAAAGACACACAGGAATAAAAGTGAATAAGTACGGAAAAAAAGGAAGTAATTTTCAGGCCTCGGTGTCAGGGAAGTAGAGCTCGTCCTCAAAGTCTATGAATTGAGACGAGAGTAGGTCTGGTGACAGAGAAGAACTTCCGTCTGCGTCACCTAAGTCGGTGTCCTCTTCTTCCTGCGTGCATTCACGTATTTTGTAATCGGGTGGTATGAAGTGATGATTCATCTTGATTATTGTTAACCTCTCCACATTTTTGGGCGAGAGGCGGGTCCTTTTTGAAGTTACAATGGCACCAGCAGCACTGAAAACACGTTCAGAAGACACGTTTGCGAGTGGGCAAGACAAATAATTTAGAGCCAGGTTGCTGATCAGTCGCCATCCAGACCTTTTCCTATACCAATACACCAATGGGTTCGCATTAAGACAGACCTCTGTTGGGTCATCCAGATAGGCCTGCACCACCGACTCAAGGTTCTCCAGGGTTGCTCCACTTTGCGTAGAATCTGTGGCCTTTGCAGCAGTGGACCGAGCAAACCCATGCTGAGTTAGCCAATCCGCTTCCGACAATATTTTTTTGGGGCCTGGTACAGGTGAGGATGATGATGACACGGTTGCTGGTGTCGTTAACGGCTGTGAGGGAAAGTGACTCCCTTCGGCCATGGATTCAGAAGTGGAACTTGATGCCGGATGGCCTGCTGATTCAGTTGTACTTGTGCTGTCTCCGTGCAATTTCATCCGCTCTTTTTCGAACCGAGTGGCTGACACAGCTAGCCAATGTCTGCATTATGAAACATCTGCTTCATTAAAAGGAATGAATGCTTTGCTGGCCACTGCCTTTTTGTACCGTGGATCCAGAATAGTGGCACAAATGTAATGTTGTTCTGTATGTATGTTTTGAAGCCTTTCATTGTGAAGTAGGCGCCTTAATAACTTCTCCGCCAAACCATATGCTTCTCGCTTTTCAGCATGATCTCTGAACGTTGAAGACACCTCCTTCAGTTGGTGGTCTAGCATGACCAACAATGGGATAGCTTTGCCCAAAGAACAGTCCAACAACACAGAATTGTCAATTCACTCAGCAGATAAAGGAGGAGCAGTAGTTGTTATGGACACCAGTTATTACAACATGAAGGTTAATCAGCATGTTGAGGACAGCAACACATATATTGCTTTGGAACTAGAACCAACTTCACAAATACAAACTTTACTCGACCAACTACTAAAGGAAGCTATGCAACAAGGATGGATAATGAAAACACTCAAGCATATCTCACCACAACTCACCCAAGATGCCCAAGACTGTATATGATCCCAAAAATCCATAAAGACCCAAAGGATCCTCCATTCAGACCAATCGTCTCGGGTGTGGGTCCGTTTTTGACCCCCTCGGACGATACTTGGATTATTTTCTGCAACAATTCGTTCAAGGATGGCAATCATATATCCGTGATACAACTGATTTTTTGAATAAACTGACTGATTTAACCGAAGATTTTCAGGACAATTGGATTCTTTGTACCATCGACGTGGTAGCACTATACACGTCTATCCCCTAAATGGCTGGAATAGAGGTTGTCGAATGGGCACTTCTACAAATGGATGAACTACAGGTTGAAAAAGTTTTTCTATTACAGCTTTTAAAATTCTGTCTACAAAATAGTTATTTTGAGTGGAACAAGAGGTATTATGGCCAGCTGACAGGCACTTCCATGGGCTTTTCAGGGGCGCCAGCGTACGCAAACATTTTCATGGCCCAATTCGAGGCGGACAATTTGATGAACACTAAGAACTGGAAGAATATCAAGATGTATTGTCGATTCATCGATGATATATTTTTGATATGGCAAGCCACGACTGAAGAATTAGAACAACTGATTAGAGATCTAAACAAAGTCAACCCAAGAATACAGTTGACCTACAAGATAAATCATCATACGATGGATTTCCTGGATGTAAGAGTAACAAAAACCTCTACTGGGTTTCAGACCCGATTGTACACCAAACTCACAGACCGGAATAATGCCTTGCTTTATTCAAGCTTCCACCCAAGAAGCCTGCTCAGGAAATTACCATATTCTCAACTGATTTGGATAAAACGAATATGTTCAGATTCACAGATAGGACAGACTACAATGGAGGAACACCTCGTCAGATACAAAGAGAAGGGATAACCAATAGAGGTGTTGAATCAGAGCAAGGACAGAGTGTTGAATTTAAATAGGCAGGAGTTACTTCAAACAAAAACCAGAACAACTGACAAAAAAATGGTATTTGTGTCCAAATACACAACACAATCTACAGCCATTAAAACAATCATCAATCGGAGATGGGAACTACTATCCAATGAACCAGATTTCAAAGGTTTATTTAAAGAACCACCATTACATGCGTACACCAGAGGCAGGAATTTAAAAGAATTACTGAACCGACCAAATACCGTTGGAAAAGAGATCAACAACAAAGGAACAACACTGTGTCAAAATTGTATACATTGCAATAATGTGATTATCGGAAACATACTTACCCATCCCACAACTGGCAAACCAGTCAAATTAAGACACACAAGTGACTGCAATTCACAGAATGTGATTTATGGATTAAGTGTCCATGCGGGAAAATGTATGTGGGCAAGACGGAACGCAAAATTAAAATCAGAATAACAGAACACAAAAGTAAAATCAGAAATCAAACGTTAACATCACCATTGGCTACACACTGGAAGGAACAGAATCACTCCATTTCACGATTACGGTTCATGATCATTGAAAAGGTGGAACCAAGACAGGGTACAGATACAAGGCAGAAACTTCTGCAGCAAGAGTTGTATTGGATCAAAACTTTGAGAACAATGAGGCCAGTAGGGCTCAATGACAGATACGATTTAGCCTGTTATCTATAAACAGATAAAATAATGCAGACCTGTTAAAACCAACCTCGAAAATGTGGTTAAGCCACATATAAAAAAATACAGAGGGATATAGTCAAACATTAGTTATCAGTGTATTACCACCTGAGGCAGTTTACACACAGGGTTCAGTTTCAGAATACATGGATCATACAAGATTTATAATGGGTATAATAACGCAAATGTCAATAGGAATGGTATTATGGAGTAACGTAGATATGACAATAGACATGTATGTTAAAACGCTTATGTTTTGTACTAATTGTTATATGTATGTTAGCATGTAATAATTTAGATGTGATTATAGGAATATATGTCATGACTAAGGATCAAAATACGCACACACAGGACGCATGATACATTTTCCAAACAATGGAATTTCATATTTGCATGTTAGACCAGTAGCATACCAACAATCTATACGACAACCACATTAAACGGACAGTGCCTTACATCACACCAAAATCTGGTCTTTTATCAAACACAAACTCGTTTTATTTTATATCGAGATGTTTTGAAAACTATCATATTACGGAAGATATCCATAGAGAACGATGTAGACTAATATCTCAATAAACCGGAACACTTCGGTTTTACTCGCACAAACTAGCTCTTAAGGAACACGATATAAATAGTATATTAGAAACACCATCTTAAGATGGCGACGATACAAACACAGCGAGATCTTAATGCTAATGGGCAGTCTGTCTTCTGTGATTACACAGGTAGACGCCGATCAATTACGATCATCTCGAGGCACACATTTTGTTCGAGCAAACGAGTATAGAGACCCCCAGTTACGATGCAAGATCGTCGGATTTTAGGTAAGTGAGGATAATTTCGTTCGGTTTGGAAATAGAATCGGTCCTTTTTTCAAATGGACATGAAAACTCTTTAAAGTGAGTTTCGAATACGATATAATTTACCACATTTTTTCATTAATCATAAACGAAGAGGCATTTCCGATTCCAATGGGTATTCCTTGTATCTTTTGCAGATATATGGGACAATACAACCACAGGTATGCGAATACGGTTATAAATACGATTCAGCAAATTCCGTGACAAGTAAGAACCCATAAATGATTCTGTATTTTTTTTTGTTGCCATTCAGGTTTAAAGTAAAGAGTTTCAACCACAGGTAGGATTTTTAGTCCCATATGGGACAATCGACTAGTATGGTTTAGCAAACCCAATATAAGGCATCATGCTACATCATTATTCATATGTGTTTTTCATTACAGCACATAAGCAGATTAACCTCAGAATAGTATCGGTAAGATCTCAAAAAATCAAAGGTTATATTTACCCTCTGGCTAAGAAGCAGGAACATATAAAACTGATTTTGACATGTATTTATTACAGATTCAACAGGCTGAGTTACTATACTCAGAAGGTATGATTAGGTTTGACCAATCATTCGAACAATATGAGCATCCATGAGCATACATGATAAACATCATGGTTTTTATTTCTTTCTTTATAGTGATAGCCCCTGAGGAAGGCACTGACAGTCCCGAAATGCATCGGGCATGCGATCAAGATGTGTTATGTACTGAAAATATGGTTGTCATGCACTTATAGGAAATGTGATCATCAAGTTGTATAAATCGTGTGATTATAAAGTATAGTGATTGTTGAATAACATGTGATACTAAACATGAATTATATGAGAAATTAACAAAGAAATAAATTAATGAAAAGCATTTGATTAATTAATGATTACGTTGCAAAAAGAATAAGGTGTGGAATATCACTAAATGAACAGTGCGTGACTGGACTGACACTTTTGTTGGCCTAAACTTATATGATCACAAGGATTGACGTCCCTTATCAGTCACCGCACCAGTAGAATAGCAGTATAATAATAAGGTTACCAGGAGTGCTCCCCGCGAACCCCTCAATAGCCCTACCTAACTATATTACTGCCATTATCCGTGGAAACATAACCAACTATGCGATTTCTTGGATACAGCCATTCATAGACCTTCCTGTTAAACTCCTCCAAAAGGTTAGCTGCAGTGTGAGATTTCTCCATGGCAATCATGCCTACTGCTGCATGTTTGCGAGTACCTTAAAAAACTGTGTCCGTGTCAACACCTGCTTTTTCTAACTGTTTGACCCCTGCAAAAGAGACCCAGTGATGCACATGTAATCAAGGGCTTGGCAACTGGTCCACATGTCTGTTGTCATGTGGATAGTGTAACAGCACTCTTCAGAATAGCTGCGCCAATCACCTCCAGCACATCTTGATGTAGTGCTGGAACAGCAACCCTGGCAAAATAGTACCAGCTAGGAACCTTCCATTTAGGGCAGACTGTTGCCACAAATTCAAGAAACCCCACCCCTTCCACGATAGAAAAGGGGAGAAGGTCCCGCGCTAGCATTTTAGCCAGTTTTGCGTTATACAGACGTCCCGTTGGGTGGTTGCGTTCAAATGGCGCCTTCGACCAGAACAATCCGCTAATAGTGGGCTGGACCATTGTACGTGATGATGATGATGACTTCTTCAAACCAGTTAAGCCCAGTGATGTAGTTTTTCGCATTGGTGTCTCTAGCAGACTCTTAGTGTGCCTCATACATGCTGCAGGGGTAGAGGGTGTGGGCGATACCACTGCAGTGCTGCTGCCAGGGGTACTGGGTGTACCAGAAAAAATGTCTGTCGCTTCTTCACTTCCCCCCTGAACGATCACCCTCTCGTCATCATCAGATGCAATATCAAGGGATACATTTGGATTTGTTTTTGTTTTGGCTTCCTCGATCTTACTTAGGTGCTTATACCACTGGATAGGGTGGTGTTGTTTGAGATGACCTCTCTGGCTTCCGGTACCATAGTTGGTACCAAGCTTACCCCGACTAACTGATACTTTACAAATCGAACAAACGACCATGTTTTCCGACTTTTTGCTAACAGTAAAGAAGTCCCAAACTGGGGACTGGAAATGTCTGCTGGTGGTGGAGATGCTACTTTGACTTTCAATGCCAGATGAAGTGGAGGATGGGCGTGGCTGAATTTGTTTCTGTTGTTCACTTACAGCACCACTACTTGAGGTCGAGCTGGATGGAGGTCCCTGCCGGCCCTTCTGACTAAAAAATATGAAAGCTGTAGGTCGTTTTGGTGTTGTAGTTAACTGCGTTGGTGGTGGTACCAGTGCCACGCCGCCCACATCCCGCTCAGCAGCCATTCGGGATAGGGTGAAAATGTCAGTCTGCTGCATGCCCGCTGGGGCTGGAGTGACGTCTGGGATGACTGGGTCGTCGTCAGACTGTTCATCAGCAACAGAAGACACCACTTCTTGTTCGTCATCATCACCCATAAGTCGAAGCCTAGCGGGAACCTTCCTTTTAGGCTTAGCTACCTTTGTCGGCTCATGGCGTGCTTGAAGAAGAACTTGTAGTAGTAGTAGCCCTCCTTGACCTTTCTCTTGCTGGGGATGTGGAAGATAATGGATCAACATCAGGAGTGGCTTCCTCGCATGATACCTCCGCTTCAATCTCGATTTCCTGATGTGCCCCTACTTCTGGAGGAACAAGCATTGTGGGCAGTTGTGCCGCTCCATGCGTCTCTAGTTGCGCCTCTCGATGAGCCTCTCGATGCGCCTCTTCTTGCGCCTCTTCTTGCGCCTCTCCTTGCGCATGTACTTGCCCATGTAGTTGCGCTTGTACTAGTTGCACCTGTGGTTGTCATTGCGGCTCTGGTTGTTGAACACTCGTCAGCTGAGTTACACCCGGCGTTGATTGGATGTTACTTTCTTGTGATGAGCCAACATCACTGGTCGATGGTGATTGAACAACCAAAGTGGCTGCCGCAGCAGCACTCATGGTCTTGGACCTAACTTGACGTGGTGGCACTGAGCCCAATGAAGCGGAGGTGCTGCTTCCAGCTTGGTCCCCGGCGGACACCGCTGCTGCTTCAGGCGTGGTTTTTTTTCCCCAAAAAAGGTGTCGGTGGGCACACCAGTCTCCTTGGTAGGTGGTGCCACTTGCTTCTTCTGCTCCTTCTTACTGGCAGTGGCACTGGCAACTTTTTTCGCTGAGGCGCTACGGCCACCTTTCTTTGGGAAAAAACAACAAGTGATGGACTGAATGTGGATGGGGCCATCTTTTTCAGATGTCAGAACAGCAAGCCGCAGTTGCACGAGTTGCAGAGTTGTCTTGTCTGTGGCCACACGTGACGTCACGTGACGTTATGCTGCACAAACCGCTGTAGGACTTCTTCCTGGCACTGGTGGTTCTCTTGAGCACCTAAAAGCAATGGAAGCCAGAGGAACATCAGTTAAACACCCCAAAAAGTCGAAAAACACACACAAAATCCCCACAATCCAATGCCATCCATGCCCTCAATGATGTTTAAATTCAAGATACCCCACAGAAAGACTTGGCCCATGCACCACTCACTACCACTGGGCCTAATGGATGAAAGCAAGGCAACCTGGGTGCAGGCCTGAGCACACTGCCTGGCTTCAAAATGGCCCCTTGACCCCCACCACATGGCCAGGCCCTGCCTGGACCAGGCCTCAAAATGGCCCCCACCCACATGGCCAGGCCCCAACAACACCCCAAAAAGTCGAAAAACACACAAAAATCACCCTAATCCAATGCCATCCATGCCCTCAATGGTGTTTAAAATCAAGACACCCCAAAGAAAGACTTGGTCCATGCACCACTCAGTACCCCTGGGCATAAAATGGATGAAAGCAAAGCAAACTGGGTGCAGGCCTGAGCACGTCTGCCTGGCTTCAAAATAGCCCCTTGACCGCCACCACATGGCCAGGCCCTGCCTGAACCAGGCCTCAAAATGGCCCCACCCACATGGCCAGGCCCCAACAACACCCCAAAAAGTCGAAAAACACACAAAAATCACCACAATCCAATACCATTCATGCCCTCAATGATGTTTAAATTCAAGACACCCCACGGAAAGATTTGGCCCATGCACTACTCACTACCACTGGGCCTAATGAACTAAAGCAAGGCAACCTGGGTGCAGGCCTGAGCACACTGCCTGGCTTCAAAATGGACCCTTGACCCCCACCACATGTCCAGGCCCTGCCTGGACCAGGCCTCAAAATGGCCCCCACCCACATGGCCAGGCCCCAACAACACCCCAAAAAGTCGAAAAACACACAAAAACCACCCAAATCCAATGCCATCCATGCCCTCAATGGTGTTTACAATCAAGACACCCCAAAGAAAGACTTGGTCCATGCACCACTCAGTACCCCTGGGCATAAAATGGATGAAAGCAAAGCAAACTGGGTGCAGGCCTGAGCACGCCTGCCTGGCTTCAAAATAGCCCCTTGACCCCCACCACATGGCCAGGCCCTGCCTGGACCAGGCCTCAAAATGGCCCCCACCCACATGGCCAGGCCCCAACAACACCCCAAAAAGTCGAAAAACACACAAAAATCACCCCAATCCAATGCCATCCATGCCCTCAATGGTATTTAAAATCAAGACACCCCACAGAAAGACTTGGTCCATGCACCACTCAGTAACTCTGGGAATAAAATGGATGAAAGCAAAGCAAACTGGGTGCAGGCCTGTACACACTGTCTAGCTTCAAAATGGCCCCTTGACACCCACCACATGGCCAGGCCCTGCATGGACCAGGCCTCAAAATGGCCCCCACCTACATGGCCAGGCCCCAACAACACCCCAAAAAGTCGAAAAACACACAAAAATCACCACAATCCAATGCCACCCATGCCCTCAAGGATGTTTCAATTCAAGACACCGCACAGAAAGACTAGGTCCATGCACCACTAAGTACCCCTGGGCATAATGGATGAAAGCAAAGCAAACTGGGTGCAGGCCTGAGCACACTGCCTGGCTTCAAAACGGCCCCTTGACCCCCACCACATGGCCAGGCCCTGCCTGAACCAGGCCTCAAAATGGCCCCCACCCACATGGCCAGGCCCGAACAATACCCCAAAAAGTCGAAAAACACACAAAAATCACCCCAATCCAATGCCATCCATGCCCTTAATGGTGTTTAAAATCAAGACACCCCACAGAAAGACTAGGTCCATGCACCACTGAGTACCCCTGGGCATAATGGATGAAAGCAAAGCAAACTGGGTGCAGGCCTGAGCTCACTGCCTGGCTTCAAAATGGCCCCTTGACCTCCACCACATGGCCAGGCCCTGCCTGGACCAGGCCTCAAAATGGCCCCCACCCACATGGCCAGGCCCCAACAACACCCCAAAAAGTCGAAAAACACACAAAAATCACCCCAATCCAATGCCATCCATGCCCTCAATGGTGTTTAAAATCAAGACACCCCACAAAAAGACTTGGTCCATGCACCAATCAGTACCCCATGGCATAAAATGGATGAAAGCAAAGCAAACTGGGTGCAGGCCTGAGCACACTGGCTGGCTTCAAAATGGCCCCTTGACCCCCACCACATGGCCAGGCCCTGCCTGGACCAGGCCTCAAAATGGCCCCCACCCACATGGCCAGGCCCTAACAACACCCCAAAAAGGCGAAAAACACTAAATAATCACCACAATCCAAGGCCATCCATGCCCTCAAGGAGGTTCCAATTCAAGACACCCCACAGAAAGACTAGGTCCATGCACCACTCACTGCACCTGGGCTTACTGGCTAGTGAGGCTTTACTGGCACCCCAAAATAAAAAAAATCAACATATAACAGCTAAAATTCCATGACATAAATGAGAATTAAGTTAAAACAAATCACAGAAACAGTTGTATCATGCACCCATGACTAAACCTGAGCCTACTGGATACTGTGGCTACCCACTGGCCACAATATAGTTTTTTTACAGTTGTGAAAAAGTTTTAAAATTGTAGTTGTAGCAACTGCAATGCCCCAAACAAACAACACCAACTTACTTGTAAAATCTCAAATCCAAAAGTGATCCAAACTCCAAAGTCCCAAAAGTCCTCAAATATAAACATCCAGCAGCAGCCACAAGAAGTAATCCTTCCAGCTCCAGATCCAAATCAAAAGTGACCAGGACATGGACAAAGCACTGGGAGGAGCCTGCTGAACAGGAACAGGAAGTTGGAGACTCTGGGGCACTTCCTTCCTCCCACCCCCCCCCCCAAAAAAAATTGATTCCTTGCACCAAAAAGTGCTGCCAAATATCAATCTGAGGAGTTATTCTGATCAAAATCAACATTTTCAGAAGGTTTATGCTGTCTGCGGTGGATTTCTTGTGCAGAATTGCAATTTTTGCAATTTCGGGAACGCGAGCTGTTCAAATCTCCCGCCGGAAGTCAGCTGCGCGCCGCATCTACCTGTTCGGCATTGTTTACTCCTGCAATGCGTGATCGCGGGCCTTTATGACGTACTCGCGTTGTCAAACTCTCGCTGTGCAAGATGGCAAGCTGCGATGACGTAATTGCGTTAAAAAAACTCTCGCGCGATCACGCAGCAAGATCGAAAATGGCGCAGCACACGCAAACCGGGAGAAAAACAACTCTGCGGACTCAGAATTGCGGTAAGTCAACTCCGCGCGCGCGATATTTTATTTTTCAAGCGCGACCATGCAAAATAATTTGTAGCTTGCGATTTTGCGGATTTTTGGGCAATTTCGCGCAATTCGCGGATCGCAAAATTGCCAAAAATCTGCAAATTCGCCCGCGAAACGGATTTTTTACGCCCATACTTACTACTGACATGCTAGTCAGTTGACTTGGATGTCAGCTATCCCCTTGGTTTACATGTGTATGTGCCTCCATATCACTTGTTTGTGGGACTCTGCCATGTGGTGCACTTCTTGGGCCTGGAGTGTTGTTCCACCATGGACATTGCCCAAATGGTTTAGGTGTGATGTTCTTGTGCTATTTGTCAGTGAGGACTGTTCACGTGCACTTCAACTGTGTGTGCTGCCCAGTGATCTGGTGAAGATGGTTGTGCTCTTGTATCCCAGAGTGGTGCAACCTGTTGTTGTGTTGGATGTATGTGTGTAGGATGTGGTATTGCTTCACTTCCTGTGTGTGCTGTTGTATTTGTGCTGTACTGATTTGTGGTGTGTGTGTGTGTTGTGGTTGTATCAGTCATGTCTGTGTGTGGCTGTTGTGCTTGGTGTGCACAGACTGCTTGTTGTGCATACAGTGGTGTGTGTATGTGGCCTTGGCATTGACTGATGTTCATCCCCTGATGTCCTGTGGTGTTCGTTGATTTTTGCTTCATGTGCATGTGTGGTTGGTTTGATGTGGCAGTGTGGTTCTGTGCAGGTGCCCTTCTTGTGTGAATTGTGGAATGGTGTGTGTGATTTGTTCTTGAGTGATGATGTATTGCACTCATGTTGTGTTTGTGCTCCCATTGCCCTTCCACAGTTTGGCTGACCGGGTATGTCTGTTTCTGATGTGGTTCTGTGTGTGTTCCTGTGGTGTTTGTGTGTTGTTTTGGGGCAGGCATCTGTTCAGGATTTCCTGTGTGTGTGTTCTGTTTGTGGCTACACCCAGGGTGTGTGTTTGTTTGTGTGTATTTGTGCTGGGAGGTGTTGGCAGCCTTCAGTGTGATTGGCACTGGTGTTGTGTGTTCCTTGTCAGCCACTCCTGCAGTGGATGTCTCCCTGGTTGTTTGTTGTGTGTTGCAGGGTGTGTATTGTGATTGCTTATTGCAGTGCTTGTTGCTTGTTGGTGTGCATGGGGGTGCACAGGATGGGCACCTGGCCTGTGACTTGATGGGGTGTGGTGCTGTGTGGTTGGGGGTGGTGTGTCCCAGTGGTCTTTGTGCCCTGCCCATGCCTTGGAGTGGCCCTGCCTTCTGCATCGTGCGCATGTGTGGACCGCGGCGGTGACGTGAGCTGGAACGGAAGGTTGCTGCTAGTTGGCGGTCGATGTGTGTTTAGGATGCAGAGGGGTGACTTGGTGGCAGATGGGTCAAGTGTGAGTGCCCTTGTGGATGTGTTGTGACACCCAGCAGGGTGTCTGTAGTGGAATTGGACCCTGTGTCTGCCTGTGTGTTGTGTGTTGTTTTTGTGTAGTTGTGTACCTGCGGCGGCGTCCGCGGCGGCACATTTGATGATAGTGCTGTAGCAGGTACATCACCGGCTGCATATGTAGGGCTGGGTCCATGGCGTTCATGACCGGGTCTCTGCTATCACGCTCCTCTGTCAAGTTGCCGCCGTGTCAGGTTGGGCGGCGTCTCCGCTGCGGTGCGTCTGCTTGTTTGGGCCATCCTAATTTGTTGAGTGTGGCGGACGTCATTCCGCAGGGCGGTGAGTCTCCATTGACTCCCACCGCCGTGGTGGCGGGCGCACTTTTATGGCGGTGCACGTCGCTCCGCGGCGGACGGGAAATGACCCATGTTTTACTATACTAATGTGGCGGACTTGAGTATCGCTGCTCGTGGGCGGAAAAATACATTTTTCTTCCCCGCCAGCACCGCGGTAGTGCCACTGCCCGACATCCTAATGGGCCCCTTAGTGTATACTTTCCAAAAATTCATAGGTTGGCAAGGTTTCACGAGGTGCCAGAAGAGCGAGGATTCAAAATCCATAGCTAGGCAAAAAAAGGGCCAGTTTTAATTTTTTTAATGTGGTGGGTCCATGTTGCGTTTTGGGCCAATTCCTGTCGCAGACACTAGGCCTACACACATTAGTAAGGTAGCATTTTTATAGGGAGACTTAGTGGAAAACAGAATAGTAGAAAACTGGTATTACCAATTAACTTTCTTTGCAGTTAAGCCTTCCTAATGTAAAAAATTGGGAAATAAGAAGTCATTTAAAAAAAATTACATCTAAATCACATGCTTGCATGGGTAGCCACAACTTTGGAGATATGCAAAACACACTGCTTATAAACTCTATATTTTGTTTGAGAAATATATTGCTTTCCTTTGTACCTATTTTACTCTGTTTATATTTACCAAATGAATTGCGATAAACACAGTACACAATGAAAAACCAGTGCAAGACGCAGCTCAGTTTTTGGATATAGGCTGCTCGGGTTCTTGGTGAACCTATAAGTCCTATATATCCCAAAAAAAGAAGGATCCTGCCTATTCAATGTTATATTATTTGGCAAAATTACAGGTGAAAACGTTAACACAAATTGCAATTTTTTTAATACTTTAGTGCAATATTTACTATTGTCAAATGTAAATTTATATAGGAAATCGTTAAAGGATTAAGACATATGCCCTCAATACTGAATTCAAATTTTTGTCTAGTTGTCAAACATGTATAGTTTTGTGGGATCCATTGTTGTTTTGAAACCAATTCCTAACACTAACTGGAAGGAGGTTGAAAGAAAAAAATAAATGCAACAATAGACTATGTCACAGTAAAAAATAAAAACTTCATAGAAATTTTTGGTTTACTGTCAAGAGTCTACTTGCCCCAGAAATCTGAGATGATGGGGATTTCATCACCACAAACACTTTGTTGATGCCATTTACAAGAAATAAACCAGACGCTTTCTACTGCAGCAATTTAGAACAATTGTTTTTAGAAAAAGGCAATTTTTAAAAGTTTTTTTTTTTAATTTCTTGGAATTTTCCAGGGGAATACACAAACCCTGGGTACCTTTAAAATCATCAGGGTGTTGGGAATAAGGGCACAAATGTAACATTAAAACCTTATGTGGACATAAAGATACAGGGGCCTAAGTGCAAACTACCACAAATAAACAAAATAAGGCTGAGCACAGGGAGGAGGTAGGGCGGGAAAGGACCTAGCAGCAAAGGAGTTAAAATACAACTGCTACAATCTGTACATAGTGCTTTGCGCTAGACTTATAAAGTGCATAAAAAAATGATATTGATCAAATTAATGGCACTCTAGTTTATTAAATTAGCACAGTTAATTAAAACCAATGCAATAAAATTTCATCTTAGCACTGTTACAACGTTAAAAAGCATAAACAAAGCAAACCATTAATATTTAAATACATACATATTTTAGTGACAAGGCAGTACTGTAGTTACTATTGTAATCTTGTGACTGGGTTCCAAAATCAAGGATAAAATAATTTGGTACAGAGACGCTATGGCAAAGTGCAAATAAAGCCGGTGATGAGTTTTTTTTTTGTGGGGGGGACTGATAGGGTGCGGCCAGAAGAGGGAGAAAGCAGATTATCCAGGAGTCTCACATATTTTCGTGACCTTGCAAGCACTTGAATATCTAGGGAAGTAAAGCAGAGAGCAGATGCCTCACAAGATGTACTGATGGGTGTGTTCGCCTTGACCTCGGTCCAGGCAGCACTCTCCCCGGCAGCTCCATCAGTACTTGATTGCTGCCAGCAGCCCCAGCAGCAGAGTTCGAGTCGCGTGCCCGATTCTGCCACAGGTTTTTGCGCACGTGGAAGTCTAGCCACCCATTAAGCGCTGTGTGCCACTTATTTGTAGTTGTGTACTTGTCTAATTTTCGTTCAGGTTTTCTGCTTCTGACCGCTCCGTTCAGCGCATTAGCACTTCCTGCCTCCCGTGCTACCGACGCTCCCCTCCTCCTCTTAGCCCTGCCCCCGTCCAGCCACTCTCCCGCCTCCTCCTCGAATCCCGCCTCCCTCCCCTACATAAGGCTGAACGCTGTGGGGGAGCACGTGTGTTCACCTTGACCTCGGTCCAGGCAGAACTCTCCCCAGCAGCTCCGGCAGTAGTTGATTGCTGCCAGCAGCCCCAGCAGCAGAGCTTAAGGCCCCGCGCCCGAATCTGCCACATGTTTTTGTGCACCTGGAAGTCTCACCACCTATTAAGAGCTGTGTGCCACTTATTTGACTTTTGTGTACATGTCTCATTTTCTTTCAGGTTTTCTGCTTCTGACTGCTCTGTTCAGCGCATTTAGCACTTCCCGCCTTCCGCGCTACCGACGCGCTCCTCCTCCTCTTAGCCCCGCCCCCGTCCAGCCACTCTCCCGCCTCCCTCCCCTACATATTGGCGACCGCTGCGCAAACCGACCTAAGGTAAGCCCATCTGCGCCCGTCCGCGACCCGACCGAGACCAGCGCCAGGAACCCTGGTTCTTCTGTTCTCCACCGGTACAACCCCGCCAGCCTCCTCGCACTCAAGCCAAGGCACCTCGCAGACTGCGTACGAGCCTCGGTAACACCTAAGGAAACTTCTCGTGCAGACACTGCCGGAGCTCCTTCACAACACACTATGCCAACAGCCACCAAAGGACCGCCAACGATAAAATCCACTGACACACTGAACTGCATCCTTCTCAACGTGCGCTCCCTTCACGTCACGCCATAGAGATCTGGGACATGATCGACACACTCGTGCCCTACGTCGGTTTCTTCACTGAGACCTGGACCAACGCCACCTCCAGCCCCGACTTCGCCACAGCTATCCCTGACGGCTACAAGTTCCACACCGCCCCTGGGGAAGACTCGCCATCGCACACAAAACCTCCCTCCGACTCTCCACCTCCAGCTCGAGCAACCCCCAATCCAACATGGCACACTCACCTACAGACCACCAGGACCCCGCGCCCAGCCCACTATCACCATCACCCAGCTCGCCGTAGCCCACGCCATCACCTCCATTGACTACATCCTGCTCGGAGACCTGAACTTCCACCTCGAGAACAGCCAGGACCCCGACTCCACCGATCTCCTCAAGAACCTTGCCAACCTGGGATTAAAACAGCTCATGAGCACCACCACCCACAAAGCAGGGCACGCCCTTGACCCCATCTTCAATGAAGGATCAAACACCTGCTTCAGCCACACCACTCGGCCCTCCTGGACAGACCACCATTGCGTCCATTTCACTTTCAACTCCAGCACAGCACCCAAACCCGCCCCGTGCCCGCCTCGACGGAACTGAAGTAAAGTCACAGAGGAACTCCTGAACTCCACCCTCCTCCAAATCCGCCACCACTGACACCAATGCTGCAGCCTGGGAATTCCACCACTGGATCGCCAGCTGTGCCGACAAGCTGGCACCTCTCCGACAGACCACCAAACTACACCTCGAAAAAACCTGGCGGAACCGGAAAACCACAGAAGCCCACAACAACCACAAGAACACCATAAAAGACTACCACAGGCTTATAAGGGACACCAAAAGAACCTTCATCAGTGAAAAAATCAAGACCAATGCATCCAACACAAGGGAAATGTTCAACATCATTCAGCAGTTCACTAAACCAGCCTGCGAAGCCACCAACATCGCACCCTCTCAGGAACTCTGCAAAAAACTCAGCTCCTATTTTCACCTGAAGATCATGGCCCTCTACGATAATTTCAGCAAGCCAACAGAAGATAGCGCTGCTCTACCCACAACCGCTGATAAGCCTACCATCACCATCTGGGACACCGCTTCCTTCAAACTCATCTCCTCAACCATGAAGAAAACTCACTCAGGAGCCCCAACGGACACCTGCCCCCGCACATCTTCTACAGAGCCGCCACTACCATCGCTCCCGAACTAGCCCATGCCATCAACTCCTCCCTTGCATCCAGCACCTACCCCATCGACTGGAAACGCGCTGAGGTGAAGCCCCTTCTCAAGAAACCAACGTCCGACCCTACGGGCCTGAAGAACTACTGGCCCATCTCTCTCCTACCTTTTGCAGCCAAAGTCACCGAAAGGCTCGTAAACGCCCAACTGACCACCTTCATCGAAGAAAACTGCATCCTGGACACCTCCCTGTCCGTCTTCTGCAGGAACCACAGCACTGAGACCGCCCTCCTCACCGCCACCGATGACATCCGCATGTTGCTCGATCAGGGCCATACAGCAGCCCTCATCCTCGTAGACATCTCCGCAGCATTCAACACTGGCTCACACCGCTCACTAGCCACCAGGCTCCACAATGCGGGAATAGAGGGGGATGCCCTCAACTGGATCCGTTCCTTCCTCTCAAACCGAACCCAGAGGGTCAGGCTCCCCCCCTTCCTCTCCGACCCCACTGACATCATCTGCGGAGTCCGCCAAGGATCATTGCTAAGCCAGACTCTCTTCAACAAATACATGGCCCCTATCGCCGCCATCGTCAGACAGCACAGGCTCAGCATAATATCCTACCCTGACGACACCCAGCTCATCCTCTCCCTCACCAAGAGCCCCGAAAACACCAGACTCAGCTTCCAGGATGGAATGAGAAAAATGGCGACCTGGATGAAGGACAACTGCCTCAAGCTCAACTCCGAGAAGACTGAGGTCCTCATCCTCGGACCCTGCCCTTCCACCTGGGACAACTCCTGGTGGCCTACTGCCCTCGGGTCCCCACCCCGACAGACCACACTCGGAACCTCGGCATAATCCTCGACTCCTCCCTCTCCATGAACCGCCAAATCAACGCTATCTCCTCCACCAGTTTCAACTGCCACTGAATCCTGCGAAAGACCTTCAAATGGATCCCCCCCAACTGTTGAAAGATCGCCACCCACGCACTCATCACCAGCAGACTTGACTACAGCAACGCCTTCTACGCCGGAATCAACAAAACCCTCCTACGCAAGCTCCAAACCATTCAAAACGCGGCCGCCAGGCTCATCCTAGGGACAAAACGCCGCGAACATATGACCCAACACCTGCGAAAACTCCACTGGCTCCCCATCGAGAAGAGGGTCACCTACAAACTCCTCACCCACGCCTACAAATCCCTCAATAACATCGTACCCAAATACCTCAACGACCGAATATGTTTCCACGCCCCCAAGAGGAACCTCCGCTCCGCCGACCTCGCCCTGGCAGCGGCCCCCCGCATCCACAGAAGCAGAGCGGGCGGCAGGGCCTTCTCCTACACTGCAGCCATAACCTGGAACACGCTCCCGGTAAACATTAGACGCTTTCCAACCCTGCACTTGTTCAGACGAGCCCTCAAAACCTGGCTATTCGACTGACCAGAGCGGCGTTTCCCTCCCCCCCAGCGCCTTGAGACCCTCGCGGTGAGTAGCATGCTTTACCAACCACTGATTGATTGATTGATTGATTGATGCCCCTTTTTAAATATAAGGGTTTTAAAAGAAGTCTTATGGGAGCGTCAATGGCGGGGGAAGAAAACAAAAGATGCAGCCATGATTCAGACATGTAGTTGTGATAGAGCGCGCGAGGCCACCCGACCAATAATTTCGCCGTTTTCCGGCTTCAGGGCCCATATACTTTCAAATCACCATATACATTGACCAGGTGACTTCACGAGCTCTACCAATTTGTGTGTGTTCCCTACTATTGTTTCTCAGTGCACCCGACTTACCATCCACCGATGCGGGTACCTAATGACCACAATGAATCAGGGAGCTAGCTGTAAAAGGAAAGGCAACCAAATACAAACCCAACCAATAACATTCAAATACTGTTGAAATGACCACGGACAACTGGAAGTTTTAAAATGTTTATCTAAAGTTCATTGTTTTCGTTCATCAAATACACGAGAATGAGACATTCAATGACTAGGATAATATAAATGATATAACTATAGAGAAATAAAGACAGGGTAATCATTGAAATACTGACATAAAATGCAACGGGAAGATACTATGCAATTCAGTAATATTTAAGCATGGGCAGACTATGTATGTATAACTATAGGAGGGCCTATAAAGAGTAACACGCTAAGCTTAAAGTGAATGGACCTTTAAATAGTCTAGGTAATGAGGTTCTAGACCATATCAGGAAATGACAAACTGCAATGCAAAATATAATTTCTAGCAAGTGAGAAGACATAGGAACAAATTTATGAGAAAAATGCAAATGACTTTCAATAGTTGCGGAAAGACATGGAAAAATAACATATGCCAAGGTGTCACTTTATTGTAGCAAAGGTAGAAATATAGAAAGGTGCAAGTTTTAAGGAACTTAGAGCAGTATTTACCTAGACTGGTGTGGAAACCAAACCCTGGCCACGGGTCAGTTAAGGACAGGAAACCCTCAAGGAAGGATACCCCTCAAAGGACAGCAGGTGCAGAATGGACACCCAAGACAGAACAGGATACCCTCGGAATAGGAATCAGGACAGGACCCTCAGGACAGGACAGCAAACCCTCAGGACAGGACAGCAAACCCTCAGGACAGGACCGCACCCGCAGTTTGGAAGCAACGCCTGCGCTCCACCCTCTCTGCAGCTATCGATCGAGACCCCGATTGGGTCAGCGAACTCCCAGCAAAGTGCTTCACCAGCACTTTAAGGTTCAGTAAAACCTTAGTCTATGGTCAAATTCGGACAGAGTGCTCCGCAGCTCTCTGTATCTTCAGTCACCTATTGAGTGCGATGGGTCAGTGACAGGTCAGCTAAACCAGACAAGTCGGACGATTCCCTAGGTGAACCCAGGGTAGATATACCGTTTGGGGCAGTGTACCACCCCCCAATGTTGCAAAGTGTCAGAATCCCTCAATTTGGATTGGTCCTAAAGTAGGATTTGGGTAACACACCAATCACAATACAATATTTCAAGCCTGTATTTGCATGCTTGGGTACCGCCTAGTAAGATTGGGGTTCCCATGAGAAGCTACACGGCAAACAGTAGCACAATATTACATTGTAACATATAAGGAGCCACATTCGCTGTTCTCGCAGGGCAGAGGTGACTTTCTCAGGAACATCTTGCACATCACTGCCAACTGGCTGTGTTCCATCAGTCAAGGTCCACTGTGCCTCAGAGTTTGCGCAGGCGCAGAAGGGACCTCCAATATGGCTCTCCTCTCTCTCAGACCCCCATTCCCCGCGGTACATGAAAAGTAAGCGAAAACAAATTAATACATAATAATGTCATCATGAAAACACATCACATGGTTGGTACTTTAAACTTATCATCAAGAATTATACTTATGCAGACTAAATGTTAGCTACATGGAAACAATGTCAGTGGCAGTGGCACGAGCAGTACCACATTGGGCCAAGCTATGTATTACGCATGCGCATAAATTTCCCTCCACTTCTGCAGACGCGTCAGGACACGTGAGTGTGGCTGACGCATGCGCAGTAACTAAATACAAGCGGCGGCCATTTTAGGTGACTCGGGTAAATTATTTTAGTAAAACACATGTGCAAGCTTCGTTATCTTTATTCAAATTTAATATAAACGTTAGTAAAACATACATTTGTTACCTTATTATACATAAACGAGGTTCATGAGTACAGCAAGTCCGCAAAATATGCGAAGCTTTGCTTCATCAATCCCCTCTTTGATGATATTTACTATCATCACAAAAATGGAACCAGATGCCAACTTCCTTTCACACTTTATACAGCTCTATCTCTTCCAACAATCGCTCCAACTTTTCTCTCTCAGTTCTGGTAGGGTGAGAAGTCTTCACCTTTTTGTATATCTGATCATTCACTTCCTCCAATTCGATCTCATCCACACTCCGTTTCAACCCTCTTGCATTTACCTCGTGCTTTTTGGTGCGCTTGCGGCATTTACAACAGATAAAAATGAGAAATATGATAAGACCTATAATTCCAATTGGCATCAGTATCTTGAACAATAAGCTTTTACCTACGCTAGCAAGCCAATGACCTACATTTGAGAGACCATCTACCAGTCTCTTCCAGGCACTATCAACCTCGAGTGGTTTGAGTTCCTTTGTCAAGTTAGCAATGTTTTTCACATATCTTTTGATCTGTACACTTTTATCCGGAATATAAGTGCAACAATGTTGCGCCTTCAACATCCGGCAGACTCCGCCCTCTTTCGCTAATAAGGTGTCAAGAGCAAGTCGATTCTGCAAAACCATTGATCTGATCGCAACCATTTCGGTGTTGACCAGCAGAAATCCATGAGCTGTCTCAGTAGACAATACATCCACTATAGTAGACAATTTACAAATTCTGTGAGTGTTCAGAACCACTCCCACTCCAGGTATCAGTGCACTGAAAATACTACCCATAATTTCACCTATACTTTCTCTTTTACTACGCACTAAGCCATTAGTATTTTCATTGCTTCCAGCTTTCCCATTTACATGGTATATTTTCGGGAAGACAATGCCAAAATAGCAGCTTCCATACCAGTGATCCGGCAATTTGAAATAAGCCTTGTCCCCACAAATATAATAAATTTCAGGAAACACAGGCTCTGACCCATTTTTGAAACCCCAACCTCCAATTACCTTGTAATTATGTTCGCATTCACTGGAACCAATGAAAATGTTATTATAATAGCTAGTCTTCTCGCGGTGAAGACATAGCTTGCCTTTCTTTTCAAAATCCAGCAACAGAGCAGGTCCCGCCCCACCATTTGAGGTGCCTTCCATGTTCTCCGCCCACTTTGGCTTTTTCTGACTTTCGTCATTAGCCTTCTTTTGTATTTTCATTCTTCTTTTCTCTGCCATGTTCAGGAACATCTTTTCCTGTTCACGCAAAGAACAAGTCAAGTTATCTCTGTGTGCGTCCGCTATGTCAATGTTACCTATAGTCAAAAAGTAGTCTCCCATATATCTAATTGTGTCACTTTTGGTATGTACAGGATTCAAGTTCCCACGGATAGGAAGCTCAGAAAAGATCACGTCATTGTTAGAGTAATAGTACTGTAACGGTCCTCTTTTGTAAAATAAACTAGCTAAAATGCTACAGGAGATTCCATATGTCAATGGCAAGTGATGGTATGTCACGCCTTCAGCTACAGAAGTAGGTAGCTTCATGCAGACATAGCAATCTTCAATTTCCATAGTCTCTACATAGTGTATTAACAAGTTTGCAAAAACATTTAAGTGTGTCCTGTTCTTAATTCCATGATAATGTAGTCCTCCCTCATCTGATGTTTCTAAGTCTTGTTTGGTCTGTCTTAGTGCTCTCTCATGTCTTGCTACACTCTGTGTTGTCAGCTCCTCACTGTCAGTATTTACAACTTCAGTAGGGACAATGTTAGTATCTTTACTTACAGCAAAGGGAATGAAAATTGTTAGTCCTATCCAGATGACTATCAGTACTATTATACTACATATACACACCTTGCAGCACGTCTTGAAACGACTGCAACTAGGTCTACCATTCACGGTTGAATCAGACATTTCTGCTCAGAAGAAGTTTCTCGACCCCTCTTTGTTTCTTTACACAACTAGCTTACTTTGTGCAAATTCACGGTGGTTCGTCTTCTTCTTCAGCAGAGTACTCAGGGACGGGCTCTCCGTCGCTTACGTCAGTTATATCAAGATCTTCAAGTTCTTCCAAAACGAGTGTCCATTCAGGAGACTTGTACTTTTTGTTTTGTCTTTTTATTCGTTCACTCCTTCTTTTGGAAGAGTTTTCTCCTTGCTCTGCTATCCGCGCACTTCTCCTTGCTTCTGCACGTTTTTCTTCCACCGTCTTTATCCTTAGCCTCAATTTCTTTACGAACCTAGGCTCAAGGTTGTTTCTTTTCTTGAGTCTCTTAGTTGGTACTTGGATTTCGTTTTCTTCTCTTATCCTCTTGTTCTCTTTAGCTTGTGGCAATTCTGCTTCACTTTCTTCTTCTTCTTCCCCTATCTGGCTAGTTCCAGGGCTAGCATCTAGTTCTTCTGCCTGGTTACTAATCTGGCCTTGTTCAGGAATATTTTGTTTTTGGCTTTCGATTGTCTCTATTTCTGTTTCTGTTTCCTGAACCCGTTCTTCTAACCCTATCTGATCCTGTTCAAGCACTTCGATCTCTTGATTTTCTTCTGCTCGAACTATTATTCTATGTCTAAGCTGTCCCTTATCCACATCAGGAGTTAGTGGAGGCGTATCGAACACCTGTTCTGTCCCTGTCTGACCTTCTTCTTCCTCAGTTTTGATGTGAATCTCAAGCGGCTGAGGTTCTTCGCCTGTGCCTTGCTTTTCCTGACTAGTCCACTCTCTACCTTCACAAAGTCGCTCTCTTGTTCGGATGGGATCTTCGGTCAGATCAATCAATGGTATCCACTCTTCTGGCCATATGCTTGGCAGCTCGTCATCAGCTACTCCTGGCTCAGTTTCCTGGACCTCTTCAGCAGGCTGGATTCTTGGCAGTTCGTAGTCAACTACTCCTGGGCCAACGTCTGCTGTTCCTGCAGCTTGACTGGTGCTGGGCTGTTCGTTGTCAGCTGCTTCTGGTCTGGCTCCTGCAGAGTCCTCTGCTGGATGCCCTTCTTCTTCAAGTTCCTTGTCTGGTAATACCTTCTGGGTGTGGCCAGCGTGGATCCACTGGGGAACACCTGCGCACTTCACTGCAGTGGTTGTTACCAGGATTACTTGGCGTTTCTTTCCCCACCTGGGTGCCAGACAGCTTGACCGAGTGTGCTTCTTTATTTTGACCCAGTCTCCTGGAACCAAGTTGTGGAGAGGAGTCGTTGGATTGAGGATGCCGTCGTCTCCAATCTGGCGAGAGATAGAACGCACTTGGTCACCCAATCTTCTGCAGTATTCAAGCACCAAATCATCAGTAATACTCAACAGTTTGCTTCCTGGCACCCATGCTTGTCTCATCACTCTTCCCATAATGATTTCATGGGGACTTAGGCCTGTCTTGCGGTCAGGAACACTTCTCAGTCCCATCAGGACCAGGGGCAGGGCCTTCACCCAGGTCATGCCAGTTGCATCAGTCAGCTTTGCTAGTCTGTTTTTGATAGTTCCATTTACTTGTTCCAATATCCCAGAAGCCTCTGGATGATATGCACAGTGAAGTTTCTGCCTTATTCCAAAGGCCTTACAGAGTTCAGCCAGTATTTCATTCTGAAAATGTCCACCCTTATCTGATTCAATAATGAATGGCACCCCGAATCTAGGTATCAGTTCTTTTAGTAAACACTTCGCTACTGTCAGTGCGTCACTTTGGGGAGTAGGGTAAGCTTCTACCCACTTTGAAAATACGCAAACAATGACAAGTACATATCGCTTCCCTTCACAACGGGGCATGGTGATGAAATCAATCTGTATCCTTACAAAGGGACCCCCTGATCTCCCAATTTTGCTCAGTTCAACCATTGTCCTCTTTCCTGGGTTCATTTGTTGACATGACAGGCACCTCTGGCAGAGGGACTCTGCTACTTTCCTGAACTTCTTACTGTACCAAGTCTGTTGAAATACCAGAATCATGGCATCCCTACCAATGTGTGATCCCTCGTGTATTAATCTTGCCATTGTGCCAAGCAAGTGTTGGGGTAACACAGGCATACCAGTTGGGCCCAAAATGACACCATCCACACGTCTCGGTCTACACCCATCCTCCTTCCATTTCTCTCTTTCTTGCCAAGGGGCCGACTCCTGCCACTCTCTCACTTCATCCCAAGTAGGCACTTCTTCAAACACTTGAAGTTGGCAGCTGGCTCCGATCCCCCCTCGTTTAGGATTAACGATATAGTGATCTCTGGCGCACCATTGGGCCACTCGATCAGCATAATCGTTTCCCAGTGATACTTTGTCCATGCTCTTCTTATGAGCATCGCATTTTACCACTGCCAGTTCCTTGGGTAACTGGATGGCCTCTAAAAGGTCATGAACAACTTTTCCATTTCGAATGGGAGTACCTGAGGAAGTCAGGAATTCCCTCTGTAGCCACAATTGGCCAAAGTCATGCACAACACCATAACAGTACTGACTGTCAGTATACACTGTTATGCGTATGTTTTTCCCAATTTGGCAAGCTTTTATCATAGCAATCAATTCGGCTACTTGTGCAGACTTTATGTTATATAGATAACCTGCTTCTTCAATTTTGGTTAAGGAGACTACAGCATAGGCAGCACTCAGGCCTCCTAGTTCATGTCTTAGACAGGAACCATCCACAAATAATTCCATGTCATGCACAGGCAATGGAGTTTCTTTAATGTCTGGGCGTGGCTTGGTACTGAACTCTGTCAGATCGATGCAGTCATGTTCATCATCATCCCCACCTTCCATTTCCCGGGGGTCGGGGAGTAAAGTGGCAGGGTTCAGAATACCGCACCTAACAATGCTTACATTTGCTGCACCCACAAGAATCCTCTCGTATTTAGTCAGCCGACTAGGGGTGAGATACTGCGTTTTGGTTCTAGTCAATAAAATTACCACTCCATGTGAAACATACACAGTCACAGGATGTCCCATGACAATGGACTCACTCTGTTCCAAACTTGCGCAGGTAGCAGCTACTGCTTCCAGACAGCCTGGTAACCCAGCAGCTACTGGGTCCAAGGTGGCAGGGAAATAGGCCACAGGCCTTCTGGTCGTGCCATGTTCTTGAGTCAGGACTGACAATGCGCAATTATCGCGAGTGTCACAGAATAGGGCAAATTCTTTGGAATAATCTGGCATTCCCAATGCAAGGGCTGTACACAGACAATTTTTCAGTCTTGTGAAGGCCATTAGGCTTTCATCGTCTCATTCTACAATATCTGGCATTCCTCTCGTGGTCATTTTTATCAAAGGCCTGGCTAAGACTGCAAATCCCAGAATCCATTGCCTGCAGTACCCTAGTACACCCAGGAACATTCTGATTTCCTTTTGAGCATGGGGCAACTGCATCTTTTGAATTATTCTCACTCTTTCTGATGTGACTTTTCTGACACCCTTTTCTATCTGGTGTCCTAGATATTTCACTGATTTTGCACAAAACTGTAGTTTGTCAGGGGCCACTTTATGCCCTTTCTCACACAAATGATTTAGTAGGGCAATGGTGTCAACTACACAGTCCCTATGACTTTTAGACGCCAATAGGAGGTCGTCTATGTACTGCACTAGGACAGAGTTCCCAGGTAAGATCAAAGTCTCTAGACATTTTTTCAAGATCTGATTAAAGATAGAGGGGCTCTCTGTATACCCTTGAGGGACCCGGTTCCAGCAATACACGTGACCTTCGAAGGCAAATGAGAAAAGAAATTTGCTGTCGGGGTGCAAGGGTATCGAAAAGAACGCATGACACAAATCAATCACAGTGAACCACTCAGCATCCCAAGGAATCTGGTACAATATCACTGCTGGGTTCGGGACAATAGGGCAACAGGGAACTACAATTTTGTTTACCTTTCTCAGGTCTTGCACTACCCTGTACTTGCCACTAGGCTTCTTGATACCCATAATCGGTGAGTTACATGGGCTACTCATCACTTCCTGTATGATGTTTCCTTCTAGTAATTTTTGTATTTCCAGTGTGACACCGGCTTTCACTTCAGCATTCATTCGGTAGGGCTTGGTGTTAGGGTATACTGCATTATCCTTGATGGCTATCTGTATGGGGTCTACATCCTTCATTAATCCTACATCTTTTCCAGTGAAGTCCCACACCTCTGGCTTTACTGCTTCTTGGAGTTCTTTGGGCAAGTCTTGCAGGGTCAATCGTTTAATTTCTGAGTCAGGTCTGAGCAACAATAATTTATAAATGCCATCTTCATCCGGGGTCTGAATTTCAACACCTTTTGGTGTGCAAAAGATGGTACAGTTCATTTTGCACAGCAAATCACGACCCAGTAGATTCACTGGACTGGTGTCACAGACGACAAATCTATGCATTTGTTTAAAATTTCCAATTGAAATCTCCATCGGTTCGGTAACAGGAGTACTAATCAATTGATTAGATACACCCACTACTTGGATATTTTCTCCCGAGAGGGGTAGGTTTGGAACGTCCACTGTTCTTACAGTAGAACGGGTAGCGCCAGTGTCCAACAGAAAGGTGACATCATTTCCGTCAACCTTTCCTTCAATGTATGGTCCAGACTGGTCTACCGGCAAGGAAGCGCCAAGTACGCACTCCTCGTCCTCCCCTCTCAGGCCCCGTCAGTACTGATCATTACAAAGGAAGGTATCATTCAGCAGATACTGCGAAGTTGCTGTATTTCTGTTCTCACCGCTTTCCCAAACTTCTATCTCCTCACCCTCTCCCTGTTTTCCCCTGTACACCTGCTTTGGTGCTCGAGGCACCTGAACTGTTTTTACCTGTGGTTGAGTCTTTCTTGGTCTTTCTTTCTGCGTCTGTGGAGTTAAATCAGGTGTTTTGGCATTATCATCCATTAAATAGGGACACTCGTTATGCCAGTGTCCAATTTCGCCGCACTGATGGCAGGGAAATTTCTTCATAGCCTCTTCCCTGCTAAATTTGGGCCGGGGCTTTCCTCCACCCCCACCCCCAGGACCTTTGTTCTCAGCATTTTTAACCATGTTACTCAACTGTTTTTCCTGCTGTTCTGCGAGCTTCACTTGAGCCCACATCACTTTCTCCTTAAGGGCCTTTTTCTTTTCTGCCATCTCGTCCTCGCAGTACTTTGCGTACCGCAGGACCTCATCCATCTTTTTTGTATGCCAACAGATTTTATTATCTTTTATCCACTGACAAATTTCGGGTCTTAAACCATTTACAAACCTGTAAATAAAATGCGTCATGTCTTTCATCTCGATGTTATCAATACCACTGTATGTTTTGAATACCTGCAATAACCTCTCATAGAAGGAGTGCACTGTCTCATCCCTTTCCTGTGTTGTCCTATCTATTTTGGTCCAATCAGTTTCTTTAGCTGGCACTTTTAGTTTCAAATGCTGAATTACCTGCTCATATTTTCGCATGACATCCTTTGATGGCTCCCCTGTTTCCTTATTTCTTGGGTACTCTTCACTAGGCCAGTCTATGGCTATTTTACACTGGGTCCATAAATCTACCGGAACCACAATGTCGAAAAACCCATCCAGGTCTTTCCACAGACATTTCTGTACCTTCACGAACCTTTCCACCTGCCTGTACCAGTCTACTGGTTTCTCTCGTAATTTTGGAAAATCATTCGTAAAGGACACAATATCCTGTCTAGACCAGGGGACATGCACATACTTCCCTCCGGGTACTTCGCGCATTGGGCATAACTGCTCAGGTTTTTCTACCTCCCTTAAAGCAAACTCAGGAGTCGCTTGTCTGGAGCGAGCCTCTTCTTTCTTTCTCGCCCACCTACTTCTCCATCTTTCCACATCTCCCCATTTTTGCAGTACCCCCAATAATTCTTTAATCTGCAACTTTTTCCCTGCCACATTCAGGTGCTCTATATCTTTATCTGAGAAGTCTGCTCTGTACGGTTTCTGCAAGGGCTTGGATTTTGAAATATCTACTCCCATACTGGCTGCGGTGTCTGTCAGTTTTCCGTGGAGCACTCTGGTGTTCCTTGTAAAGCTTTTACACATAAACGACAATTCTTCTTCAGAGTAGGTATTCAATCGATCCAACCCCACATTTCCTGCCATTAATTCTTCTATTTCTACCCTCAGCTTGTAGAGGTCTAAAGGTTTCGTTTGCGGAGTCTGTTTCTCTAATTCGCGACTCCAACTTTCAATTTCATCCGGAGTTACCAGAGAGACACTCCTAGTACCTGTTGCTGACTCTAATTTAATTTCTTTCGTATTAAAAGGGTTATGCCTCTGCTGCATTCCCTTTCCGGTCTGTTTGTTTGGCAAGTCCAAGAACGCAACTTCAGACTCGCACTCACTGGACTGATCATCTATGATTATCGGTTCCTGTCTCGGGGGTGCCATGACTGGGGTCATAACTGGAGTAATCGGATTTCCCTGACCATTTCCGTATAACGGAACCACTGGTCCAATAGTTACGGGAATAGTCAACGCCTCAGGACTGGTATTTAACTGGGAGATTTTCTGAATTATTTCTGTCCTTTGTCTAGCTAGAGCCTCTTGCTCCTTTTCCACTAGTATCCTTCTTAAAGTCGTGTCATGTAATATCTGTGGGGTCAATGGAGGAGTAAAACTCGGGGCAGTAGGATGCGTTTCACTTGGCCCCCCACCATAATTTGGTTTTGGGAACAAAGTTCCGGTGTTAAAGGACCTGCGCTCTTCCTCATATGGAGGTTGAACAAAAGGCAGTCCTGAACTCGATGGTTTCTCTTCGTTTTCATACATAGGTCTGGGAAGGAACACTTTTGTACGTGAATATTTTTCTTCCTGGCTTGCGGGCACTTTGGGATATATATCCCTTGTTTCCGCCGGTTCGGGTTTCTCAAAATAGGGCAATACTTGACCACCCCCTCCCAGTCCTAATGATCTGTCTTCTTCCTTTAGAAAGTGGCGACGGGGAACATCTCCTACACTGGAAGGACGGACCCCCTCATTATAAGGTGGCGGACTTCGGGTACAGATGTCATCTATTAATTCATCATCTGACTCCCCAAGGGCCCCCCAATGCTTACACTTTTCGGTACTTTTCTCACCCGCTGCAGGATTATGACATGCCGGCATCATGGGAAACAGACCCTCAACAATCATACTCTGCCTCCACTGCTTCATCCTTTTATCCCTGGACTCCTGTTTTTGCCTGGGGTACCATTTGGTCAGACCTTTGTCCATTCGGGGTCTTTCTCTTTCAAAAGCCTCTATTTCCCATTCCTCTAATGCCTCATACTGCGTTAGTCTCGGTCTGGGATGCAGTTCATTCATTCGGGTTCTTAAATTAAATAAGATCCTACCATTGAAAGTGCCTCCTAACGGAAAAGCCAATACTCCGTCATCTTTTGTGTACTTTACCCAATTCTCCAACCACACACAGGTGTTGTACCCTCTGTCAAACATCATGAATGAGGCAGGAGTATTTGGTGGCGGGATAGTTACGCCCTCTCTAGATTTTATTGGTTTGTCTGTTTTGAAATAATTCTTTACCCTACTTACAAGGGACATCTTTCTCTTAGCTCCGTACATGATATCGTATCTATTAGCCTTCCACTGATCCCTTTCGAACCCTTGGTTTCTTGGATCGGGTCTAGTCTCTGGACTATACGAGTGCCACATACGTTTTCTACGCTTAACTCTGTTTACAACTACCTCCAATCAGAACGCGCTTCAGAAATCCGTGCAACCAATGGGTGCGCGACTCTAAATAATTTCCGCCAATGGGTGCGCGGCCCCTTCGTGAGACAGTTCCCACGCTCTGGCGCTCACCCCTCCTTTACAATTTCAGCTCCGCTACCCACCCGCTGCTTCTACCAATCCCAGCGCGGCACAGAGTGACGTCAGAGGCGCTTTCGCGACTGACTCCCTCCCTTCACAAGGTAACGGAAACTTTCTTTCTTTTAAAGTGCTCAGTGCTTGGTTATTTTACAACAAATACACATTCGCCACAGTGCTCAAGTGTCTAGACAGAGAAAGAATTATTTTACTGCAAGTAAACTACTTCCATTTACTTTTCACGCGCTGCGGGTAGATCTCTTCCGCCTACCCTTCACTCTAGCATCGGTGAACCTGTTATTCCCCTAAACTCATCCACTTCTCCGGGATATATCCGAGTCTAAGGTTTCTCAGCGGACCCCTTTGCTTTCACCCAAGCTCCGAGGAACCTGCTACTCTTCCGATGTGACCCTTACTAGGTTACGCCACTATGGGAATTTTGCCAATGAACCTCGTTACTAACATTTATTCACGCATGTATTCAGAAAAAACCCTAGTTAGTGCTTCCCGGTTATCCTAACCTGCACCTAACTTTCCTCGAGCCTGTGACCGCAGGACAATGGATTCTATTCACCACTTGCCCTTTCAATTCCCCGGGGAGTTCGGACAACAAGAAACAATACGGTTTACTAACGCATGGATTAATACATATAACAATATAAGAACAAGAATAATAACAATACAATAATTCATGAATTCAAAGGCAACACACTTCAAGAGACTGATCAGATCCCCTGGAATGGCCGCTCTTATAGCAGCATCAATGTACTACCAGCTACCGACTTGACTAGACTAACTAGTCCTACCTAACCTTTAGCTAGTCCCTAACCATACCTCTGCTACCAGAAAAACTGATAGAGCGCGCGAGGCCACCCGACCAATAATTTCGCCGTTTTCCGGCTTCAGGGCCCATATACTTTCAAATCACCATATACATTGACCAGGTGACTTCACGAGCTCTACCAATTTGTGTGTGTTCCCTACTATTGTTTCTCAGTGCACCCGACTTACCATCCACCGATGCGGGTACCTAATGACCACAATGAATCAGGGAGCTAGCTGTAAAAGGAAAGGCAACCAAATACAAACCCAACCAATAACATTCAAATACTGTTGAAATGACCACGGACAACTGGAAGTTTTAAAATGTTTATCTAAAGTTCATTGTTTTCATTCATCAAATACACGAGAATGAGACATTCAATGACTAGGATAATATAAATGATATAACTATAGAGAAATAAAGACAGGGTAATCATTGAAATACTGACATAAAATGCAACGGGAAGATACTATGCAATTCAGTAATATTTAAGCATGGGCAGACTATGTATGTATAACTATAGGAGGGCCTATAAAGAGTAACACGCTAAGCTTAAAGTGAATGGACCTTTAAATAGTCTAGGTAATGAGGTTCTAGACCATATCAGGAAATGACAAACTGCAATGCAAAATATAATTTCTAGCAAGTGAGAAGACATAAGAACAAATTTATGAGAAAAATGCAAATGACTTTCAATAGTTGCGGAAAGACATGGAAAAATAACATATGCCAAGGTGTCACTTTATTGTAGCAAAGGTAGAAATATAGAAAGGTGCAAGTTTTAAGGAACTTAGAGCAGTATTTACCTAGACTGGTGTGGAAACCAAACCCTGGCCACGGGTCAGTTAAGGACAGGAAACCCTCAAGGAAGGATACCCCTCAAAGGACAGCAGGTGCAGAATGGACACCCAAGACAGGACAGGATACCCTCGGAATAGGAATCAGGACAGGACCCTCAGGACAGGACAGCAAACCCTCAGGACAGGACAGCAAACCCTCAGGACAGGACCGCACCCGCAGTTTGGAAGCAACGCCTGCGCTCCACCCTCTCTGCAGCTATCGATCGAGACCCCGATTGGGTCAGCGAACTCCCAGCAAAGTGCTTCACCAGCACTTTAAGGTTCAGTAAAACCTTAGTCTATGGTCAAATTCGGACAGAGTGCTCCGCAGCTCTCTGTATCTTCAGTCACCTATTGAGTGCGATGGGTCAGTGACAGGTCAGCTAAACCAGACAAGTCGGACGATTCCCTAGGTGAACCCAGGGTAGATATACCGTTTGGGGCAGTGTACCACCCCCCAATGTTGCAAAGTGTCAGAATCCCTACATTTGGATTGGTCCTAAAGTAGGATTTGGGTAACACACCAATCACAATACAATATTCCAAGCCTGTATTTGCATGCTTGGGTACCGCCTAGTAAGATTGGGGTTCCCATGAGAAGCTACACGGCAAACAGTAGCACAATATTACATTGTAACATATAAGGAGCCACATTCGCTGTTCTCGCAGGGCAGAGGTGACTTTCTCAGGAACATCTTGCACATCACTGCCAACTGGCTGTGTTCCATCAGTCAAGGTCCACTGTGCCTCAGAGTTTGCGCAGGCGCAGAAGGGACCTCCAATATGGCTCTCCTCTCTCTCAGACCCCCATTCCCCGCGGTACATGAAAAGTAAGCGAAAACAAATTAATACATAATAATGTCATCATGAAAACACATCACATGGTTGGTACTTTAAACTTATCATCAAGAATTATACTTATGCAGACTAAATGTTAGCTACATGGAAACAATGACAGTGGCAGTGGCACGAGCAGTACCACATTGGGCCAAGCTATGTATTACGCATGCGCATAAATTTCCCTCCACTTCTGCAGACGCGTCAGGACACGTGAGTGTGGCTGACGCATGCGCAGTAACTAAATACAAGCGGCGGCCATTTTAGGTGACTCGGGTAAATTATTTTAGTAAAACACATGTGCAAGCTTCGTTATCTTTATTCAAACTTAATATAAACGTTAGTAAAACATACATTTGTTACCTTATTATACATAAACGAGGTTCATGAGTACAGCAAGTCCGCAAAATATGCGAAGCTTTGCTTCATCAGTTGCACAGTTTGAAAGCCCCCTCCTTAGATGTTGGAGCACATAGGTGGAAGGCAGTGGAGCGCAAACTTAGGAGTACTCAATTTTATCAACAAATAGCATATTAATTGTACTTTACTGGATTCATCTTTCTCATTGTTATAAGTATTGTTTTATATATATATATATATGTAGGTATAAATATATTTATATATTTATAAAAAATTGTGGTATTATTCTAACAAAAAATACTTCTTTTGGGAAAATCTAAAAATTCTTTAGAAACCAAAGAATTGGTGAAAAAAAAACATTTTCCTTTACCATATGCATATGCTACATACGAAAATAGATTCACAATTATAGCTTAAAAAGTAAATATTTGTCAACTTTACAGATGCCATAAGACTTTTCCCTCAGGCAAATGCACAAATAGCAGCAGCACTTTAGGGGAGGCATAGACATAAAACCAGGCACCTACAAAGCAGGTTATGGCTGTTTTTGTAAGCCCAGTAGGGGGAGTGCAAAACAACAAAGCACGTTATAGCTGTATTTCTAAGCCCCATAGGGGGAGACCAAACCTAGTTAGCTTGTAGCTGTATTTGTAAGCTCCCCTCTGATGTAGGGGGAGACCAAACCTATGGGGGAGATCATCTATTTAGAACACCTGTTGTGACGCGTGTGCGCACCACTTGGGTCACCACTCGCGTTTCTTTTTTTTCATTTCGCGGCTGCATGGCTTTACTTTTTCGGCCGCGCGGCCAATGCTTGTTATGATTCATGCCTGCTCTACGGCCCTTGAATTCACTTGACTCTGCGAGGCTCCGAATGGGTTAATATGGCCCAGCCTTAGCTAATCAGCTGTAGCTAATCGGAAATACCCCGAGGCTCATTGAATCGCTGCACAAGCTCTCCGGCAGCCGGTTTTGACAGAACACACTGCCTCAGCCCCTCACACTCAGCGCGTCCACCAGAGAAGCCGGAAGGTACCTCCGCTCTTCGTATTCAGGATGATTTATGCGCTCCTGTACATGTGAGATTTCTGCAGCATTTTTCCTCCCTTGTAATGTAGAGCGCCCACTCCCAGCCACATTTGCCCACTTAACCTATCTCCACAAGGCACCGTTGATATGCTGAATAACCTGTGCCTAAGGGAATTGCTGACGCCGGAGTGAGCCTCTCTCCCTCGTGCAGCCCATACTATTTGGAACAAACACACGCTCCCATACGCCATAAGTGCCTCTCCATTTATTTGCCTTTTATTCTATTCCCAACTGCCTTATTAGTCCTTAACTAATGTTCCTCTTTTCTCAGTTAGCGCTATTCACTGGCGGCTGCAAGACACAGCAGGAGCTAATTATCGCCCCTTTTCCTAGTAACAGTTCTGACGCCCCCTGCGGCCATCAAGTATCCAGTGCATCAATGTCCATGAGTGGGGTGCTCTGTGCTGGATTATAAATAGTTTGTCTCTGGGGCCGTGTGCGCCAAGCATTGGTGGGCACAGAGAAGCGCTTGTTCCAACGAGGCGCTATTGTGACAAAAGGTAAAAGGTCAATATCAGGCGCGCAACACCCATTGGACTCAATGGGCTTTCCTCTGCTACGGTTTTCGTCAGGTGAGGACCTTTTGATATGTGTGTGTCTAGGGCAGCCGACTTTTGAAGCTGGGGGACCAGGTTTGCGAGAGGCTTTGCTCCCTGTAAAATCACTTAATCCCCCCCGCCCCCACCAAAATTTAACATGTAGTTGTGTAACGTGACTGGTGCTCCTATAAAGCGCTCCAATACCTTTGGGTCGAGTTCGCGCTATATAAATCTACAACAAAAAAGCCCCCCAGCCCCCCACCCCCCTCTGACGATGCTCTAGCCTTCCTGTGGGCACCTACACCTAGAATAGAAATAGCCTATAGGCAGGGCCACTTGAGTGATGTGGCAGGAGAGTACAAATTTTGCGCAGGGTTGACTAAATTATGGGGCAAGGCTAGGCAAATTATGCGGTAATATCAAATTTTGTCACCCTACTACATTTGTTTGGTCATTTTTACACGTTAATGCAGTTGGGCAAATGTTTCACCTCGTTGGAAAGTTGCAAAGGGCCTGTCACGGTGCAGCAAAACATTTTGTCACATTTTTTAGTAACTTTTTGATTCGGTTAATCTAGAAACATTTTATTTAAATCTAAAGAATATGCAGCAAACGATGGCTTAGGTGGCAAATTTATAATTGTGCGGAAAACAAACCATAATTCGCACAATTTCAGGGGGCTTTCTTTAGGGCTGCCTTGCAGTGACAGAAGGGCTGGTTTAACAGATCAGTGGTTGGGTTATTACATGGGATTGTTGTTACTAGTGGAGCAAAATTATGGTCTAGTAAAACATATACAAAAGAGGTTCGTATCAACCACATCCTGGATTGAAATACTGCAAGGTGCTCTCAAATGTGAGCGTAAAGGAAATGAAACACTTCACTTTGAAGTGAAGTAAAATGATGTGACAAAGATCACACAGTTTGGTTAAGTGACAAATCCCGGATTGAAATAAAGACTTAATTGTTACACTTAGATCAAGCAAGGGGCTAAAATGCACAATCGGTCTCTATCCTATTTAACACCAAAGGACAGTGCTTTTTCAGTTCAATCAGAAGTCAATAATTCACCAATGACATTTGAAATCCATCCGACACAAAAAAAGTACAACATTAAAGGGAGATTGAACACTATTTGTATGTTAATTAACATTTTGCCACTGTGATTTTCTTCACCTTTAGGCTCAGTCTACCCTGCCACAATAACCATGTGCCGTGACCTGCCTCTCGAGATAGTTGACTAAAACTACTAACTAGGTCTTTCTTCAGTGCTTTACCAAACTCGCCTCCTTTCCACTAACAATGGCCGCTGGCCCTGGAACTTCCTCCTGCTTAGTTAACAAGCAGCATTAAGGATAACAAGCATTGGCAATGCCAATAGGTCTCGCATGCGCAAGAGTTAGAGCTACTGGCGTTGTAAATGACAATGTCTTTTACCCCTGCTTTTTATTTTGGAAGGGGTGGATGTATATGGTGTGGAGTGGGATTATGTTGGTTGGATTGGCATTGTTGTGGAATTGTGTGGAGTGGATTTTTTCAGTGGAATTATGTGGCATGGTCGATAGATAGGGGAGAGTGCTGCACGGAATAAATAGACAGGAAGACAGAGGGATAGGTAGTTTTTTGAACAAAGTGCAGAATGAACTCTGCACTAGCAGAAAAGAGTGTGAGAAAGACAGTGAGTTATTATGAAAAGAGAGCAACAGAATAGAGAGAATGATACCCAAAAGAAGGACAAAGGGTGACAAAGAAAGAGAAACAAGAGAGAAAGAACAAGAAATTGTGTGTGCGTGTATATGTTCTTGGGAGAGAGGGACAGAAGAAGCTAGAGAGAGAATGAGTGAAACTGAGAGGGGGAACAGATAGTGCATGTTAGAATGACAGTGACAACATGAGGCATTTAAAGAAATAGAGGATGAGTACCTGGGTGAGTGAATGTTAGACAGAGAAAGAGAGAAGGCAAAAGAATAGAGGTGTAGAGAAAAAGAGCAGCAGAAATGAAAAGAAAACCGGAGAGGGAAAATGGTGAGAGGTAGAGTGGAAAGAGAAATAGAGTAGAGAAAGGGTGACAGAACGTGCGAAACGGAGAGAAATCAATATACAGGAAAGGTGATATTTAAGAAAAATATATGGAAACCAGGATGAAAAAGCAAAAGCGAAGGGGAGAAAGTGAAAAGTGACAAACAAAATGTGAGCTGATGTTTGTCAAAGAAAAAAGAGAACACTTGAGATGGATGTATGACGGTACAACGCGTGCTTTCACAACGCGTACCGTTACCACTCAGGTTTTACAACGCAAGTCGTTACAACGACTTGCGTTGGTGGGCGCTGGATAGTGAATAGTTTAATTTACTATTCCAACTCCAGTCCCCGTGGATAGTAGGGAAGGTGTTGGATAGTAAATTAAACTATTCCCTATCCTACAGCGCCCTCCAGCGCAAGTAACGACTTGCGTGGTAATGGTACCGCGTTGTGAAAGTTTCGTTATAAAGGATGTTTCCCCTTGAGATCAAAAAGGTCAGGTAATGTTAGAAATAAAAAGTAGAAAGACAAGAGAAGAAAGATGGAAGATATGAAAGAGATAACTTTAAGGGGGTCACAGATATTGGCAAAATTAAAAATATCTATGAAAGAGTGAGAAGACTAATGGCAAGAAATAGGGGGCAATAAACGAGAGGCAGAAAGACAGATAAAGAAATAAGAGGGCAGATGAAGAAGTTAGGAAAAAGAAAAAAAGTGTGCGAGAGAGGATAAGATGGAGAGAAACATAAGGAGGAAAGAGGGATTGAGGAAGACAAGAGAGAAGGAAGCAGAAGGCGAGAGTTTGTAAAGAAATCCTTGCGCCACTATGGATGTGCCATGGCACAAGAATTGACAGATGCGTCAAATTCTGATGCATCTGTTGACGCAAAATTCACGCATTGCTGAAGTTGTGTCGCAAGCACGACGCAACTCCAGCAATGCAGGGAGAGGTCTATCCTCATTGTGCAGCATCACTCCTTACGCCTGCTTCAAACATGCATAGGAATTTGATGCAGTGGAGGTCTACAAGTGGCGCAGTGAAATCTTGTAGAATTCACTGCGTCACTTCTACTAGGCTTTTTTGAGTTGGAACGCCCACCGTGCATACATTATACTTGACGCAGGTATAATGTGACGCAGGGCTTTACAACGTGACGCCTCTACCTAGATGCGTCACGTTGTAAATGGGCCGCATTTTTACGCTGCTGCTGCATCACAAAAAGGGACGCAACAGTGGTGCAAAAATGACGCAAAGGGCTTGCAAATCTGCCCCGTAGTTCTTTCCTCATAGCACAATTCCTCATAGCACAAATCCACCTCTGTACTAGTTTTCTTTTGCTGAAGCTCCAAAATGGGTAACCCCCCAAAAATATACATGGCACATAAATAATAGGTGAAAACACCCACTTACTTTTTGTGTCTTCATCTGAGAGTGTTTTTTCTTTTTCACACAAGCGTGGACCCCTATTTTTGCCAATATGCTGAAATAAATAAAACAAGTTAAAGGTACCAACTACCTACCAAAATTGGCATACACAAATTGGAAATCCAACTGGATAGGTATGAATAATTTTGATAGCCAATTAAGTAAATGGTGTTTAGGGAGCAAGTACCTTAAAATACCTTAAACGACCGTTCTGAAATGTCATGTGTTTGTGTGGGGCAGGGATTGGGTGTTGGGGGTTTTGTGTGTGTGTGGGGGGGGTTTGTGTGTGTGTGGGGGGGGGTTTGTGTGTGTGTGGGGGGGGGTTTGTGTGTGTGTGGGGGGGGTTTGTGTGTGTGTGGGGGGGGGTTTGTGTGTGTGTGGGGGGGGGTTTGTGTGTGTGTGAGGGGGGGTTTGTGTGTGTGTGGGGGGGGTTTGTGTGTGTGTGGGGGGGGTTTGTGTGTGTGTGGGGGGGGTTTGTGTGTGTGTGTGTGGGGGGGGGTGTGTGTGTGTGTGTGTGTGGGGGGTTTGTGTGTGTGTGTGGGGGGGTTTGTGTGTGTGTGGGGGGGGGGTTTGTGTGTGTGTGGGGGGGTTTGTGTGTGTGTGGGGGGGTTTGTGTGTGTGTGGGGGTTTGTGTGTGTGGGGGGTTTGTGTGTGTGTGGGGGGGTTGTGTGTGTGTGGGTTGTGTGTGTGTGGGGGGGTTGTGTGTGTGTGTGTGGGGGGGTTGTGTGTGTGTGTGTGGGGGTTGTGTGTGTGTGGGGGGGGGGTTGTGTGTGTGTGTGGGGGGGTTGTGTGTGTGTGTGGGGGGGGTTGTGTGTGTGTGGGGGGGGTTGTGTGTGTGTGTGGGGGGGTTGTGTGTGTGTGGGGGGGTTGTGTGTGTGGGGGGGTTGTGTGTGTGTGGGGGGGGCTTGTGTGTGTGGGGGCTGTTTGTGTGTGTGTGGGGGGGTGGTGTGTGTGGAGGGGTGTGTTTGTTAATAGTTAAATAAGGTATTGTAATTTATAATGGCAATAGCTTAAACTTTTGTAAATAACTTTTGTGAAGATTATGTTCAGTGTATTTTATTGTGATGAAAATCCAAGAACGGAAGTGAACTATTAACATCTTTTTGTAACACTTGTAATAAAGCTTGAAACATTGAGAGAACATATTTTAACCAGTTGTTGAATGGTTGCGCAGATTGATGCTGTGGTAACGCTGAGTGTTGTGGTGGCGATGAGTGAGTGCGATAGATAGAGGGAGGGCGATAGATAGAGGGCGTGCGATAGATAGAGGGCGTGCGATAGATAGAGGGCGTGCGATAGATAGAGGGCGTGCGATAGATAGAGGGCGTGCGATAGATAGAGGGCGTGCGATAGATAGAGGGCGTGCGATAGATAGAGGGCGTGCGATAGATAGCGGGAGGGCGATAGATAGCGGGAGGGCGATAGAAAGATAGCGGGAGGGCGATAGATAGATAGCGGGAGGGCGATAGATAGCAGGAGGGCGATAGAGTGAGGGTGATTGATTGATTTGATGGTTGTGTGGGGTGTTGTGTGTGGGGGGTTGTGTGTGTATGCGTGGGGGGGTTGTGTGTGGGGGGTTGTATGTGTGTGGGGGGTTGTGTGTGTGTGGGGGGGGTTGTGTGTGGGCGGGTTGTGTGTGTGTGGGCGGGTTGTGTGTGTGTGGGCGGGTTGTGTGTGTGGGCGGGTTGTGTGTGTGGGGGGGTGTGTGTGTGTGTGTGTGTGTGTGGGGGGGGGTTGTGTGTGTGGGGGGGGTTGTGTGTGTGTGGGGGGGTTGTGTGTGTGTGGGGGGGTTGTGTGTGTGTGGGGGGGTTGTGTGTGTGTGGGGGGGTTGTGTGGGGGGGTTGTGTGTGTGGGGGGGTTGTGTGTGTGGGTGTGTGTGTGTGTGGGGGGGTGGTGTGTGTGGGGGGGTGGTGTGTGTGTGGGGGGGTGGTGTGTGTGTGGGGGGTGGTGTGTGTGTGGGGGGTGGTGTGTGTGTGGGGGGTGGTGTGTGTGTGGGGGGTGGTGTGTGTGTGGGGGGTGGTGTGTGTGTGGGGGGTGGTGTGTGTGTGGGGGGTGGTGTGTGTGTGGGGGGTGGGAGGTGTTGGGGGGTGGTGTGTGTGTGGGGGGTGGGAGGTGTTGGGGGGTGGTGTGTGTGTGGGGGGTGGTGTGTGTGTGTGGGGGGTGGTGTGTGTGTGGGGGGGGTGGTGTGTGTGTGTGGGAGGTGGTGTGTGTGGGTGTTGTGTGTGTGGGGGTGTGTGTGTGTGGGGGTGTTGTGTGTGGTGTGTGTGTGTGTGTGGGTGTGGGTGTTGTGTGTGTGTGTGTGGGTGGTGTGTGTGTGTGTGGGTGGTGTGTGTGTGTGTGGGGGTTGTGTGTGTGTGTGGGGGGGTTGTGTGTGTGTGTGTGGGGGGGTTGTGTGTGTGTGTGTGGGGGTTGTGTGTGTGTGGGGGGGTTGTGTGTGTGTGTGGGGGGGGTTGTGTGTGTGTGTGTGTGGAGGGGTGTGTGTTTGTGTGGAGGTGTGTGTGTTTGTGTGGAGGTGTGTGTGTGTGTGTGGAGGTGTGTGTGTGTGTGTGGAGTTGTATGTGTGGAGGTGTGTGTGTGTGTGAAGGTGTGTGCGTGTGTGTGAGGCTGTGTGTGTGTGAGGCTGTGTGTGTGTGAGGCTGTAGGTGTGTGTGAGGCTGTAGGTGTGTGTGAGGCTGTAGGTGTGTGTGAGGCTGTAGGTGTGTGTGTGTGTGAGTAGGTGTGTGTGTGTGTGAGTAGGTGTGTGTGTGTGGGGGGGGTTGTGTGTGTGTGTTGGGGGTGTGTGTGTTGGGGGAGTGTGTGGGAGGGTGTGGCAAGTTGTGTGTGTGGAGGGGGTTGTGTGGAGGTGTGGGGGTATGAGGGTGTTGTGGGTGTGTGTGTGTGTGGGGGGGGTTGTGTGTGTGGGGGTTGTGTGTGTGTTTGGGGGGGTTGTGTGTGGGGAGGTGAGTGTGTGTGTGGAGGTGTGTGTGTGGAGGTGTGTGTGTGTGTGTGTGTAGGCGTGGGTTTGTGTTACTATCCTTGTGGGGACTTGGGCATGATAACACACTCACGCTGTGGGGACTTGATTGCACTGTGGGGACCTGAACCCAGGTCCCCACAAGGTAATGACTTCTAAATGATTAAAAATGACTTCAGGAACATCTGTGTCAATTTTTACAACTTTTGAAAAAATTGCCTTGTGGGGACCTGTGTTTCATAATGTGTGTTTATATTTTTGCTCGCTCTGTCCCCGTAGGCAGGAGGTGGTACTGCAGTCCTAAACACACTTTGCATTTTAAACACACATTGCTCACAGAAACAAATACTAGCAGCAGAAAGGATGCACATTTCGAAGGGAAAGCTCCATATCCCTTTATTTATCCAAATATTTTGAATGTAAATTAACCTTTTCTCTACATAAAAACTTATTTACATGATGCTGCTATTGAATTTAGTCTTTTTGTGTCTGAAAAGTGTGGTTTTATGAGCATTTTTAAAATCTATTTGAGTTGGAACACTTCACTATTGCCATGTGATCTTTATCTTCAATTAATGAATGATGGTGCACTGGACTGTGATATAAAGTAAATGATTCTGATCATGTTTTGTAAATAACTTAGAGGACTATTCAGGCCCAGTGTTCAGAGCCCTTGTCTTTTTTCGCTATTGCAAAGTCAATTCACTCCAAAACTCTGGCCATCCTTTGGTGGACTAGCCAGCCAGAGTCGACTTCAGTGCTGGTGGTGCCTGGTGCAACAGTCTTTTTTGGTGATTTCGTGATATTCCTTAATTGCGAATTTGCAAATTGCGAATTCGCAAATAAGAAATACTTTCCCATTCACCAGGAGTCCCATAGCAAGGAATGGGAAGTTATTCTCAATTTGTGATTCGCAATTTGCTAATCGCAATTTGAGAATAATTTGAAGGGTGCAGGGGTGCTGCACCCCTGAAATTTACATGTATGTGCATATGGCGCACATACATGCCCTAAGGGCATGTATGTGCGCCACATGGCACCTTTACAAATGCCAAAAAGTGCATTTGTAAAATAATTTGAGATTTCTTAATTGGAATTCGCACAACTTGAGTGCTTTATACATAGCATTTAAGGAATCGCAATTTGCGTTTCCTTAAATGCTGACGCAAAATTAAGAAATCGCAAATTTTGCGATTCCTTAATTTTGCGATGCGATTTCCATGATACATCGCATTTTCCTTATTTTTTCTCGCAAACGCTGTTTTTTTGCGAATCGCAGCGTTTCGAGAAAAAAACGGATGATACATCTGCCCCAAAATGTATGTTTACCTCTTTACTACACAAACACAAAATCTGCACCATTTGCCAGCAAGTTTCGTGACACATTTTTCCTGATGAAAATTCCGTCTGTACAAATTCTTGGGGTGAGAAATGTGTCCTCCAGTTGTAATCCAATACATCGTTTGCGTTAAAAACAAGCATTTACAATGCAATGGTTTCGCCTTTGGAAAAGTTAGAGTTATTGGCATTGTAAATGACAACATTTTTATTTATGTGTTGGTTTTGAAAACAGATAAATAAATGGCATTGTCATTTACATTGCCATTAGCTTAATCTCTGCAGTCACTCTGCACCCTCTAGCACTCCCTAGCACTCCCTACTCACTCTGCACTCTCTAGCACTCCCTAGAACTCCCTACTCACTCTGCACTCTCTAGCACTCCCTACTCACTCTGTACTCTCTAGCACTCCCTAGCACTCCCTACTCACTCTGCACTCTGCACTCCCTATGCACTCTGCACTCCCTATGCACTCTGCTCTCCCTATGCACTCTGCACTCTGCTCTCCCTATGCACTCTGCACTCTGCGCTCCCTATGCACTCTGCGCTCCCTATGCACTCTGCGCTCCCTATGCACTCTGCTCTCCCTATGCACTCTGCTCTCCCTATGCACTCTGCACTCTGCACTCCCTATGCACTCTGCACTCTTCACTCCCTATGCACTCTGCACTCTTCACTCCCTATGCACTCTGCACTCCCTATGCACCATGCACTCTGCACTCCCTATGCACTCTGCACTCTGCACTCCCTATGCACTCTGCACTCCCTATGCACTCTGCACTCCCTATGAACTCTGCACTCCCTATGCACTCTGCACTCCCTATGCACTCTGCACTCCCTCTGCACTCTGCACTCCCTATGCACTCTGCACTCTGCACTCCCTATGCACTCTGCACTCCCTATGCACTCTGCATTCCCTATGCACTCTGCACTCTGCACTCCCTATGCACTCTGCACTCCCTATGCACTCCCTATGCACTCTGCACTCCCTATGCACTCTGCACTCCCTATGCACTCTGCACTCCCTATGCACTCTGCACTCCCTATGCACTCTGCACTCTGCGTTCCCTATGCACTCTGCACTCCCCATGCACTCTGCACTCCCTACGCACTCTGCACTCCCTATGCACTCTGCACTCCCTATGCACTCTGCACTCCCTATGCACTCTGCACTCCCTATGCACTGTGCACTCTTCACTCCCTATGCACTCTGCACTCCCTATGCACTCTGCACTCCCTATGCACTCTGCATAATGCACTCCCTATGCACTCTGCACTATGCACTCCCTATGCACTCTGCACTATGCACTCCCTATGCACTCTGCACTATGCACTCCCTATGCACTCTGCACTATGCACTCCCTATGCACTCTGCACTCCCTATGAACTCTGCACTCCCTATGAACTCTGCACTCTGCACTCCCTATGCACTCTGCACTCCCTATGCACTCTGCACTCCCTATGCACTCTGCACTCCCTATGCACTGTGCACTCCCTATGCACTATGCACTCCCTATGCACTCCGCACTCCCTATGTACTCTGCACTCTGCGCTCCCTATGCACGCTGCACTCCCTATGCACTCTGCACTCTGCGCTCCCTATGCACTCTGCACTCCCTATGCACTCTGCACTACCTACGCACTCTGCACTCCCTATGCACTCTGCACTATGCACTCCCTATGCACTCTGCACTCCCTATGCACTCTGCACTCCCTATGCACTCTGCACTCCCTATGCACTCTGCACTCCCTATGCACTCTGCACTCCCTATGCACTCTGCACTCCCTATGCACTCTGCACTCCCTATGCACTCTGCATTCCCTATGCACTCTGCACTCCCTATGCACTCTGCACTCCCTATGCACTCTGCACTCCCTATGCACTCTGCACTCCCTATGCACTCTGCACTCTGCACTCCCTATGCACTGTGCACTCTTCACTCCCTATGCACTCTGCACTCCCTCTGCACTCTGCATTCCCTATGCACTCTGCACTATGCACTCCCTATGCACTCTGCACTATGCACTCCCTATGCACTCTGCACTATGCACTCCCTATGCACTCTGCACTATGCACTCCCTATGCACTCTGCACTCCCTATGTACTCTGCACTCCCTATGAACTCTGCACTCTGCACTCCCTATGCACTCTGCACTCCCTATGCACTCTGCACTCTGCACTCCCTATGCACTCTGCACTCCCTATGCACTCCCTATGCACTCTGCACTCCCTATGTACTCTGCACTCTGTGCTCCCTATGCACGCTGCACTCCCTATGCACTCTGCACTCTGCGCTCCCTATGCACTCTGCACTCCCTATGCACTCTGCACTCCCTATGCACTCCCTATCCACTCTGCACTACCTACGCACTCTGCACTCCCTATGCACTCTGCACTATGCACTCCCTATGCACTCTGCACTCCCTATGCACTCTGCACTCCCTATGCACTCTGCACTCCCTATGCACTCTGCGCTCCCTATGCACTCTGCGCTCCCTATGCACTCTGCGCTCCCTATGCACTCTGCGCTCCCTATGCACTCTGCGCTCCCTATGCACTCTGCGCTCCCTATGCACTCTGCGCTCCCTATGCACTCTGCACACCCTATGCACTCTGCACACCCTATGCACTCTGCACACCCTATGCACTCTGCACACCCTATGCACTCTGCACTCTGCGCTCCCTATACACTCTGCACTCCCTATGCACTTTGCACTCCCTATGCACTCTGCACTCCCTATGCACTCTGCACTCCCTATGCACTCTGCACTCCCTATGCACTCTGCACTCTTCACTCCCTATGCACTCTGCACTCCCTATGCACTCTGCACTATGCACTCCCTATGCACTCTGCACTCCCTATGCACTCTGCACTCCCTATGCACTCTGCACTCCCTATGCACTCTGCACTCCCTACGCACTCTGCACTCCCTATGCACTCTGCACTCCCTATGCACTCTGCACTCCCTATGCACTCTGCACTCCCTATGCACTCTGCACTCCCTATGCACTCTGCACTCTGCACTCCCTATGCACTCTGCACTCCCTATGCACTCTGCACTCTGCACTCCCTATGCACTCTGCACTCCCTATGCACTCTGCACTCCCTATGCACTCTGCACTCCCTATGCACTCTGCACTCCCTATGCACTCCGCACTCCCTATGCACTCCGCACTCCCTATGCACTCTGTTCCCTATGCACTCTGCACTCTGCACTCCCTATGCACTCTGCACTCTCTATGCACTCTGCACTCTGCGCTTCCTATGCACTCTGCACTCCCTATGCACTCTGCACTATGCACTCCCTATGCACTCTGCACTCCCTATGCACTCTGCACTCCCTATGCACTCTGCACTCCCTATGCATTCTGCACTCCCTATGCACTCTGCACTCCCTATGCACTCTGCACTCCCTAGATTAAATGATAGATGAAAGAATGAATGGGTGACTGAATGCAAAGTTGAAATGGTGGATATCAGTGGGTGAATGGAAGGGTGAAAATGTGATATAAATGGATCGGTTGAATGGAAAAGTGCAGTTCATGCACACTGTTGTCTCCTGCACATTACATTGTGTCTAAACTAATTTAATACATGCAATGGATTCATGCACATACTGCCTTTATGCACATGTTCGCTGATGCACACACTGCTTTATTTCATGGGTGCGCTCTGCCGTAAGCGCACTTTTTTTTTTATAGGCCACTGTTTTCTCCCACGAATGTAATTTATGTACACTTTATTCAGGCGCACAATTGTTTCATGAGAGCACATGTTTTGTGCTCACTCTGTTCATGCACAAGCACTTCATAATAACAAACGTTTTTCCTAGTCTCAGTGACAGTTTTGGAACAAGCGCTACTTTAATTTACAACAAGCTGCTTTCATATGCACCTTTCGTGCACTCACTGGGAGCTGTACTTAAAAAGTAGTGGATACCCTGGGAAAATAAACGTGGATCCCATCGTAAAAATCTGCTTTAAGTATTTAGGAAAGTCTTAGTGTGGCCTGCGTCAGTTGATAGTTCAGAAATGAAGGCAATATTAACAATGGTTTCAACAGCGACACTTCTTTCACAGATGTGCTTCTAGGGTGCTGTTGTGTGTACACGCTGAGTGTACTCCTGAGTCCTGAATACAGAATATTTTATGAACACATGCCTTCCTAAGTGTAAACTTTACATCTAGGACAGAGATCTACTTCCTCGTACAAACGCACTGAGCAAACTGGACTTTAAGGCGTGAGAATGCAAGAAGAAAGGGGCTAATTAATGAGAGGAAGCCCCCGAGGCTCAAAGAATGCGTGCGCACCAAAAATAAAGGCACAAAACAAGTATCCTCGCTTCTAGTGTCATGAGAGAGGAATTATAAGTAGGGCTCCCGGTTTTCCGTTTTTACGGATAATTACATATAAATACAGACGGAAATCTATATTTCCTTTGTCTGTATTTATATATAGAAGCGGTAAAACACTGGCAAATGTTGCCGCGCTGCCGCTGCCTGAATTCATTATATTCCCTTCCAATCAGTCTTTTGGCGCCCTCGTGTGGACAAATTGGCACAGGGTCTTTGAAGGACAGCCGTTCACCTGAGCCAATCCTCGTGGGAATCAAGCCTATGTGTGCAGGCGTGCCAACACCTACGACCTCACCCTCATTACTTTTTCCCTTTATATGGGGGCTCACCTGACTATTTCTTCTTTCCCTGCCCGGTTACAAGACGCCTTCCTGCCACCATCAGGTTTTGCACCTGCACCGGCCCTTTTCGACGTTCGGCATCTCCAGAGCCCTGCCACTCAAGCTCTGCACCAGCCCGCAGGTAAGAGGATTTCCCCTGCCCCCCATGCCCCAGCATCAGTAGAGGATCGTGTTCAGTCATCATGTGGGTGAGGGGGAGGTGGGGGCTGTTGTTAATTAATGTGTCTACTGAATGCAGTGCGGTGGTGGAGGGAAAGGGCCCGCCTTCGCGCCATTCCACGATTGATGGCCTACTTAGCATGAGGTTAATGCTAAGTAGGCCCCGGCAGGCAGGTCGTTGCATTTCTCCAAAAATACTTGCACAAAACACACTTGTGCTTTGAGTATTTGACCCGTGACGTCCTGCGGCTCAAGTCAAGTGGAGTGTTCCATAAGCATTAGTTCCGCTGGAAGTGTTCCTTTCAAGTCAGTGACTGTGGAAATTTCGGCTACTTTTTTAATTTGAGGTGATTGTCACTGCAAGTGCTTTTGCGATAGGGGCTTGTTTCAGCAACAAAGTGCCTCTGTTGACAGTACCCTTACAACATTATAGCACTGGTAGACAGGACACGGGCATTACGTACATCGGAGCGTCAAAGTAACAATAGTACAGGCTGCATATTGTCTGAAAAAAAAGTCTCCTGAATCTTCACTGCCCCACGTTTTGCTTTTTCCGTTCCATTTTTTTGAACAGTCACACTGTTTCTCATAGGAGCTAAGGTATTTCATGTTGGTTACTTGTGCAAGAAACGTTGCTTTTTAATGACAATGTAAATATCGCAAATGTCCACCATTTCCGCGCGCTCTAAATGAACCTGCTTGTGTGATCACATGCGTGTCAGACTCTGTCAGAGAGATCGTGTTTGGATTTACCAACATATTTACATATTACCGGCTAGTAGAGGTCGAAACTGGCTGAAATATTTAACTAATCCAATAACGTAGACTGCATCTACAGTCTACTTACAGTTTTCATGCTGCAGTGTGTCACATACCGGCCCCCTAATAGAGCCGCATTTAAACAATTTTCTTTTATTGGGGGCTGCTGAAGCTTAATGTAATGACCCAAATTCAGAGAGAAAACAGCCCTTTTAGAGCAGCATCAGCAGAAGATCATGTTCAGTCATCATGTGGGTGAGGGGGATGTGGGGGCTGTTGTTTATTTTGAAATTAGTGTGTGCGCTGAATGCCACAGGGTGCCTTAGTTTATCGTGGTGGTGGAGGGCAAGGGCCCGCCGTCGCGCCATTCCACGATTGATGGCCTACTTAGCATGAGGTTAATGCTAAGTAGGCCATCAATCGTGGAATGGCGCGACGGCGGGCCCTTTCCCTCCACCACCACGATAAACTAAGGCACCCTGTGGCATTTAGCACACACATAACAAAAAGACGGCTGGGGTGACAGTAAACACAATATGGATTCCTTCTTTGAAGTGAACAGGGAATGGCGCATAGAGATAGGGGTCAGATGTACTCGAGAGGCATTGGCAAACATCCAAGAGTCAGCCCTGAAATGATGCCATGAATTCGACACAAATGCCATAGTTCTGCCCCACCCTCCACAAACAGCTCATCCAGGATAATGTTTCGTCACTAATGACTTATGCATCCAAATCTGATGCACAGACCTTTTTGCAGATAACCCATATTTCATAATTTCCCACAGATTCTGGAGTCTTTGAAAAAGTCCCTCAGATTTTGGAAATGTTGGAAATTACCTGCAGTTTTGGTATCTCTGCCTCGATCCATAGGTAGCAGAAATCAAGCAAAGTTACCAGAGATGGGGAGGAATATCTGAGGGCAAGGAAGGTCGGCTGTGCCAGCAGTCACCAACACAGTTTAGCACACTGCTACGGCCTCGCCCTCATAACTTTTTCTCTTTATTAGGGGGCTCAACTGACTCTATTTCTTCTTTCCATGCCTGGTATGAAGACGCCTTCCTGCCACCATCAGGTTTTGCACCTGCATCGGCCCAATAACAACCGGGCGCAGGTGTGCATTGTCAATTTAAATAAATGTGGAAAAATACTAGCTGTGGCTTCGTCTTTTGCTTGTGGCAAAAATAAATGTGGATAAATACAGAAAAAATGCCCAAAAAATAAATATGGATAAATACAGACGGAAATGGCAAAAAAATAGATACCATAAAACCGGGAGCCCTAATTATAAGCAAAGACGGACAGCTTCAGAAATCAGACTGCTGGGAAGGCTCTCAGCTCTGCAAACACTGGGGGCGTGGGCTGAAAGAGGCCTGACGGAGCCGGCAAAGTCAATGTCTTTGTGATGCAGGGCGGCTGACGGAAGCTCCCCTTCACACCTCTTTCACAGCCAAGAGCATGACAATAGAGGCTCTCTTGCGCTGCAGGGTCCACACCCAGCACACCTTCAGGGGGGAAGGGCTGCCAAGGAGAACGGGCAGTGAAGGGGCTCGCTCTTCCCAAAGGAGGAAGGACAACATCTGCAAAGGCAAAGAACACATTGCCAACGCCAATGACACATACTATCCTGTTAGGAGTGAAAAGGAACTCACATTCTCTGACCTTTAAACATTGTCATTTTTGCACCTTTAAGCGTTGGCTGAAAATTCATTTTGAAATAACCCATTGTCAACTATATGCCAATTTAAGTAAACTGTTAAGTGTCCATGACTGGAGAAACCCAATATTTCTAATTTCAAATGTATAATTCGTTTTCGGTGCTGGTGCTTTAGAGAGGGAGTACTTTGAAAAGAACAGACAGTGAAATGCTTTGTATTTGCTTGTGCGTTTTCCCTTATTTCAATTTAGTAGGGAAAATGTCTGACTTTGCAAATTTTCAATTGTAAGCTGCGTGGCTTCTTGACACTAAGGTCTCATAAGCATCTCCTTGATGTTAGCGCATAAACACTGCACTCCTAAAGAATAATTCATTAAATTCGACTTTTATCCTTTTCATTCTAGAACTTTTTGTATCAATATACATGGGAACAAAAATCACAGGACGCATGAAAAATATTAAAAGGTCCGATATTCATGGCGACCAAATCTTGAAAATCAAAAACCCTAGTGTTCCCTGAACATAGACGTAGAAATATAATGGTGCATGGACCCAGGGCCACTGCATACCTTACATATCTTAAATGCCAGCATTCTCCAACACTGTTCACGTTACAGTAAGAGAAATTGAATGCAACCTTTACACAGTATAATCTGTGTTAACAACATTTCTTTTGGTTTGGGGGAGCTAGCTAACACTGCTCTATCCAACCAAATATGGCTGGATAGAAATTGGCATGAAGTAATAGTAGGTCACGCTCTAGAATATTGTGTCTAGGGTGGAACGCTATCTCTAAGTTAAAGCTTCACTGTATTGCTGATTACAATATTGGGTATACTATTTATTGTAATATGTATTTTGTTTGGAGACCAATGGTCTAATAAACATACTTTTACTACTACTACCACTGCACTAGAACACATGAACCTGCTTTCCTCTGTGTCCAGCTGCCCTTTTCCTAAAACCGGACACATGCTAAATCTGTTGAAGTTTCCAGAATAGAGATGGTGAAAAAAGAAGACAGACTCAGCAAATCCATGCTCCCTAGTAACATAATCAATATGGGATAACATTATCTGCGAAAAAAGCATGCTCGTTTGGCTAATTAATTGACTCTCAGCTTATAAGTTTAGTAAGCATGGCAAAAGTAAAGCTCAGTTTGGTAAAATTAGCTTTTTGTCACTGGGAATGAGCTCAAATTAATTCCTGAAGTTCTCTCTAGTTAGGTTGTCATATCCAGTCCAGTACACTCCATTCAGGGGCGCTGGAATTATGCAGCAGGAGGGCCCCAAATTATGTGACAGGTTTGACTAAATTATATGTCAAGAAAAGGCAAGTTATGCAGCATAATACAGCACATTTTGTGACAGTATTACCTCATTTTTTTGTAATTTGTACTCATTAACACTATTTGGGTAAAGGTTTAACATCGTTAGTATCTGTTTGACACCCAAATACAGCAATATGCAACAAAAAGGTGATCACTCAACCTTTGCGGAGGGCCTTTCACTGCGCAACAACACGTGTTGCTGTGTTTTACAAACTTTTTATTCATTTGCGATAGCAATCATTTTTGTGTTAAAATCTGCAGATTATGATGCAGATGATAGATTATGTAAGAAAGGGGGTAAATCCATACTTATGCAGAAAACACCGTGACTGTAAATTTGCATAATTCTAGTGACCCTGACTATAATGCATAAGTGACTAGTCTTTGCACTCTCGCTGATCTAAGAACACATCACACATTTTCAAAAAGTGTTTATCTGAATTTTGTTTTCGGTGTGCACAGACAGGAGAAGGCCACTTCTCTGCAGTCTGACTTTTGCCGTATGAAGGAAAATAGCTGGCTGCCTGGTTCTCTTACAAAGCAAATACAATGACATGATGGCCGGAACGCTGAAACTTTCACAGGTCTGGGTTGAATCCATCGTTGTTCTTTAGCTCACTTCACCATCCCAGATCAGATCCAGCTTTATGCAAATCAGTCTTGGCCCTGTGCCTCATGGGAATAATTTATCCCTAACTGCCAGGCCAGGTCTTCCCTGGACCGTAAACAAGCATCCTGGTAACACCCCTCAACAGCCAGGCTAGTTTGAATCCAGAGGCAAAGTGAGCAAGGGACCCATGACTGGGCATACCCTTCCAACTTAGGGCAAAGAAAGCAAACACAAGGAGATGATGGATGGAGTGCTGAAACTTTTCAGACACTCACCACCAATCACAGATCTGAGTTAAATCCATCATCGTTCTCTAGCCACCACCCCAGTTCAGACCCAGCCATATGCGAATCAGTCTTGACCCTGTTCCTCATAAGAACAGTCCAGCCCGAAGTACCGTACCAGGTCTTCCCTAAACCGGAAACAAGCATACTGGGATCAGTTTTGAGGTAAAACCCCCTCATCAGAAAGGCAAGCTTGAATCCAGTGGCAAAGTAAGCAAGCGACCCACGTCTGGGCATACCCTGTCAACTTAGTGTGAATAAAGCAAACACAAGGAGCTGATGGACAAAGCACTGAAATTTTTCAGATACTCCCCCCAGTCACAGATCTGGGTTGAAGCCATCATCATTCTTTAGCTCACTTCAACACCCCAGTTCAGACACAGGCATATGGAAATCAGTCTTGAGCCTGTTCCTCATTGGAACAGTCCTGCCAAGCCAGGTGTTCCCCAGACGGGAAACAAACATCCTCGCACTGGTTTCGGGGTAACACCCCAAATCAGCCAGGCTAGCTAGAATCCAGTGGCAAAGTGAGCAAGAGACCCACGCCTGGGCATACCCTGCCAACTTAGGGAGAACAAAGCAAACACAAGGAGATGATGGATGGAGTGCTGAAACTTTTCAGACACTCACCACCAATCACAGATCTGAGTTAAATCCATCATCGTTCTCTAGCCTCCACCTCAGTTCAGACCCAGCCATATGCGAATCAATCTTGACCCTGTTCCTCATGGGAACAGTCCAGCCCGAAGTGCCGAACCAGGTCTTTCCTAGACCGGAAACAAGCATCCTGGGATCGGTTTTGAGGTAACACCCACTCATCAACCAGACTAGCTTGAATTTAGTGGCAAAGTGAGCAAGGGACCCACGTTTGGGCATACCCTGTCAACTTAGGGTGAACAAAGCAAACACAAGGAGATGATGGACAGAGCACTGACATTTTTCAGATACTCCCCCAGTCACAGATCTGGGTTGAAGCCATCATCATTCTTTAGCTCACTTCATCACCCCAGTTTAGACACAGGCATATGGAAATCAGTCTTGAGCCTGTTCCTCATTGGAACAGTTCTGCCAAGCCAGGTGTTCCCCAGACGGGAAACAAACATCCTCGCACTGGTTTCGGGGTAACACCCCAAATCAGCCAGGCTAGCTTGAATCCAGTGGCAAAGTGAGCAAGAGACCCACGCCTGGGCATACCCTGCCAACTTAGGGAGAACAAAGCAAACACAAGGAGATGATGGATGGAGTGCTGAAACTTTTCAGACACTCACCACCAATCACAGATCTGAGTTAAATCCATCATCGTTCTCTAGCCTCCACCTCAGTTCAGACCCAGCCATATGCGAATCAATCTTGACCCTGTTACTCATGGGAACAGTCCAGCCCGAAGTGCCGAACCAGGTCTTTCCTAGACCGGAAACAAGCATCCTGGGATCGGTTTTGAGGTAACACCCACTCATCAACCAGGCTAGCTTGAATTCAGTGGCAAAGTGAGCAAGGGACCCACGTTTGGGCATACCCTGTCAACTTAGGGTGAACAAAGCAAACACAAGGAGATGATGGACAGAGCACTGACATTTTTCAGATACTCCCCCCAGTCACAGATCTGGGTTGAAGCCATCATCATTCATTAGCTCACTTCATCACCCCAGTTTAGACACAGGCATATGGAAATCAGTCTTGAGCCTGTTCCTCATTGGAACAGTTCTGCCAAGCCAGGTGTTCCCCAGACCGGAAACAAGCATCCTAGCACTGGTTTCGGGGTAACACCCCAAATCAGCCATGCTAGCTTGAATCCAGTGGCAAAGTGAGAAAGAGATCCACGCCTCGGCATACCCTGCCAACTTAAGGCAAACAAAGCAAAGACAAGGAGATGATGGAGGGCGCTGAAACTTTTCAGGCACTCACCCCCCAGTTACAGATCTGGGTTGAATCCATCATCATTCTTTATCTCACTTTGCCACCCCAGTTCAGACTCAGGCATGTACAAATCAGTCTTGACCCTGTTCCTCATGGGAACAGTCTAGCCTGAATGGAAACAAGCATCCTGGGACTGGTTTCAGAGTAATGCCCCTCATCAGCTAGGCTAGCTTTCTCTGACTTGAGGTGAGTGTCTGAAAAGTTTCAGCACTTCGTACATCATCTCCTTGTGTTTGCTTTTCACCCCAAGTTGGCGGCATGCCCAGACGTGGGTCACTTGCTAACTTTGCCCCTGGGGTGGCAGAGTGGGCTAAAGAACGGTGTTGGATTAAACCAAGATTTTTTGACTGGGTGTGAGTGTTTGATTGGTTCAGATGCTCCGTCCATTACCTCCCCCTTTTGTACCCCCCTACTTTTAGAAAGTTGCCATTGTCCTGGCTTAGCAAGAAAATGTGTAATGGAGTATGCACTCCTTCCCTTTCGCCTGACTCAATGTTTAGAGACTTCTGTGTGGGTGCGTGCGATCAGTATCCGTGGATCGCCCCAAACCACAATCAATACGAAGTATTCTAAAAGAGCACTCCTCTCGCGCTCTACACTGTTGCACTGTGAAAAGTGGGAATCATTCCCGCAAATTTGTTCCATTAATCCGGGTATTCCAATGTAAGCTCTTCTGTCCATAAACTTTTTGGAGTGGAATGTGTCACTGCTTCCCATTCCAGTCTAATACATAAATTAAAGTGTGAGTCTAGGGCAGTGTCTCATGTGTGAGAAACAGATGACTAGTTTTGGACTCGGCCTTGTCTGCAGGGTCATTCCCAAGGTTTGAGTGTGTTTTATAGTCTTTGGAGATGGCACATTCCTATCGCTTCTCTCAGTACTCTTCTTTCTAGAGTGGTTCATTTTCAATTTTCGTCCAGTCTCTCGAGTGGGAGGAAGGCATATTTAAGCTTTAATTATATGTACAGTTGTGAGACGTGAAAATCTTCGCAGGAATATATTTCCCAAATTGATACGCCTATTGTATCACATTTTCAGAAATTTCTCAATTGTTTCACATCCCCCATAATTTCTCCATTCCACTTTGGAAAGTTTGGAAAATTGTCACAGATGCTGTAGGATGTGATAAGGTAAGTACTCAAATGACCACCAATCATAGCATTCCAATCATGACATTTGCATCCCAGCTTCATTCATTAAGTATTGCAGGCAACGGTTAGTTTGTAAAAAAAAATAAGTATGCAGCTCTCGTCAGGAGGCAGCATGCACTAGCCCATATTTCCTGTTAGCGCCGCCTAAAATAGAACCAACTACTAATCATAAACATGGGATGAGAATGTTGTGTAATGGCCAGAGCTGCTGACTTCGGAGTCAGTTGGAACCAGGTTCGAGTCTCGGGGTCGCATCAACATCCTCTGATTCTGGACGAATAACTTAATCTCTCCATGCCTACCATAAATGAATGTGTTCTTAACTAGTGCTCATGAAAAGCAACAGTGTTTATGATTAAGTGCAGGTGCCGAGCACCAGAAACAATTGGGTCAAATTAAGTACTAAGTGCAGGAATATGTTGTTCATCCATTTCTTTAGGCATTGTAAGTGCTGGTTCATATAGGTCGTTAAAACCCATTTGTTGGCCACCACCATCTATGAGGCCCACTAATAGTGTTGACTGTTGAGAACACTATGCCCCCAATGAAGACAGTCAGGTACAGAGTGCCCACTGAAATTTTACAAACACAGCCTCAATTCCACTTCCAACTGTCTAAAGATAAAATTCTCAAGATTAATGGCTAGAACGCTTTGCTACTCTGAAAACTTGTGCCACCAAGAATAAGCTGCCAGCACCCTGAAAAATCCAAGAACTTACTGAAGACCAGCACAGTACTTGAAGACTGGAGAAGAAATGGAGAAGAATGAAATTCTAGGAGACCCAATCCTTCTGAAACCACTCTGCTACAGCTTTCATTCAATTATAACCCCAGCAAAAGCCACATGCTACAAGAGTGTATTCAACAGAGCAATCAACAGAGGCATAGCCCACTTTAAGGCTGTCAAACAGTGTGCCAACCCATCCCAGTACCAGTTATCCCGCCCTCAGCCAACAGATGCAGCACGTTCAACCCCTTCTTCATGAAAAAATCAATAAAATCCGATTTAACATCAGCCATTCATCAGTTTAATCCACACCATCACCTATACTTAGCCAGTACACCACTAACTGGTAATTCCTCAAGACTATCTCCCACAAAGATCTCTCTAACATTCTGAACTGACTGAAGCCGATCTCTTACAAGGATGGAAATAGATTTATGAAGGTGCACCCAATGATGAAAAATCCAAAGTATAATTTGTTTTAAATAAACGTCTTCTTTATTTTTCTTTCTTTACTAGCCAACATGTTTCAGCCATAAGGATGAACTTCTTCAGGGCTTACAAACAGCTTTGTGCAATCAAGAAATTGGATGCTGTAATTCCTCTGTTCCAGGATAGATATGATTCCAGTCTTCACATAATATGCTACACCAAGAAATCGCATCCTCCATGTATAATAGGTATTATGTACCCACTAGAGACACCGGCATCCATGTCTAAAGCATCCGTCTGTCCGGTGTTGCATATCCCAAATCAAAGGCGGAAAAAAGCAGCCTGGAGTGAAGGGATTACATCCTCTAATTTTCTAAAAGTGAAAAATAAATACACAACTGGGCAACCCAATAACCCCATTTGAGCTTGGGTAAAGGTTACAGAAAATTACAGCTTACAAGGGAATTGTGTTACAAAAACTAATTCCAAAAATATTTGTTTACAACTTAATTGTATCAACACTGAATAATAAATTACAAAATAATATTGTTCAAATGAGTGTCCCAAGAGGAGACCAATTGAAGCAGTATATATTTTCTTTCTTTTAAGTTGAAAAGTAAGCTGAGACTAGGCCCAATCCACCTTGTGCATCCGAACCACACTCTATTAAGGTCAGCCATAACTTTCAACTTAGTCCCGGTCGCATAGAACTAGATGCCAGTGGTTGGCCCTTCGATCTTTTAGGTTCTATTTTTCACAAGGAACTTTAAAACCTCATAACACCAGTTCAACTCCTGTCTTGAAAGTTCTGGGGTGATTTGTCAAGTGAAGGCTGAGAAAAAAGGGGGATCCCAAAACGCGTTTTCTCCATGGTAATTTCCATAGGAAACTTAAGCCCAGGCTACAGCCCGAACTACTGAACGGATTTGCACCAAATTTGGAAAAAATGTAGAGCTTGGTTCAAAAAGCAAACTTGTTTTTAAATGGTGTAAATCAGTTCAGTAGTTCCTGAGAAATAAAAAAAAAAGAAAAGTTTTGATATCGGAGCATCCCGAGGAGTCGCCGCGAACCCTCCCGAGTAGGAGCTCGATTCTAATTGGCTGAAAACATTCCAAACTAAAATGTGTTGGCAGCCATTTCGTGACTCTGTAACCGAGTCACAAGAAAAGAGTAAAACAAAAAGGCGAAAAACAAGAAAAGGGGGAAGGGTAAAAACACCCTGACCCCCTAGGCCTGCTGAGGGGGTCCCAAAACAGCATTAAAAAAAAAATAGGCAGAATTTGCGCTGGCTGCGCGAATCCTGCCGAGAAAATAAAAAAAAAACAGAGTGCAGGAGCAGCACCCGGGTGGGCCAGATCCCGGGGGCATGCCCAAATGATATAGCGGGGGCCCACATGTCCCCCACACAGCCCTGGGAACCGCCACCTACCAGGGGCTCCTATTTTTATTAAATAGATTGTGTGTGGAGGGGTTCAAGCACCGCACACACCCCAAGGACCACCACCTCCTAGGGGCTTTTTCCAATTAAAAGTAGAGGCACACACCCCCCACAGCCTGCACCCCCCTGCAGCCCAGGGACCGCCACCTCCCCAGGGCAATAAATAGGCAAATTTGGGGGTAGGTACGGCCCCCCAGCCCCGGGGACCACCACCTCCCTGGGGCTTTGAAAATATTGGGAGTGGCTCCACACGGCCCACATCCTGGAGCCTGTGATGACCCTGGGGACCGCCGCCCCCCAGGGTCGGCTCCTGCAATGTCCCAGGGTGACCACCCCAGGACACTGCTGTTTGCTATGGCAGGGCGGGAGCACTGCTCCCACCCTGCCATAGCAAACTTTGCTTTGCTTGATTGAAGCAAGAACAGGAAAACCTGCTCTCGCTTCAATCAAGTAAAGCAGAATTGCTTTTGAGCAAGGGGAGCTGCATGTCAGCAGCTCCCCTTGCTCAAAAGCAATGCTGGTTCCCGGAGGAGGCCGGGAGCCGGTGGGACCGTGGGGGCATAGGGGCTCCCCCCACGGTCCCCAACGGTGAGGCCAGGCCCTGGGGGATGGGGTCCCTGGGGCTAGTAGTGTCCCAGGGAAGGGGACGTAAGTTTTAATAAAAAGAAAAGGCCATGCCCTGGAGGGATGGGGTCCCTGGGGCCAAAAGAGGCCCAGGGAAGGTGGGGCCTGATATTACAAGTCTGGAAACACACCCCCTGGCCCATTGTAAATTGAGGGATTAACCACTTAAAGGTTCCCTTGCCACCCAAAACCCAGGCCCACCCTATACTCTAAAAAAATCCCTTTCCACCCAAATACCCATATCCACCCTAAATCTAAAAACATCTGTTGCCACCCAAAAAGCCATACCCACCCAAATCCCTAAGAGGTCCCCTGCCACCCAAAAACCCACGCCCACCCTAAACCCTAAAAAATCGCTTACCACTCAAAAAAACCCATACCCATCAAACCCTGAAAATTCTCTTGAAACACAAAAACCCACATAAATGCTAAACCCTAAAAAATGTCTTTCCACTCAAAACCCCATACCACAGCTAAACCCTAATAAAATTAGTATCGCCCAAAAATCCATACCCAACCTAAACCCTAAAATTTCCCTTGCCACTCAAAACTCATACTCACTCTAAACCCTAAAAAATCCTTATCACCCAAAAACCTATACCAACCCTAAAATGTACCTTGCTCCACAAATACCCACACCCACCGAAAACCTTAAACATTCCCATGCCACCCAAAAAACCCATACCCACCCTAAACCCTAAAAAATCTATAACCACTCAAAAACATACACCCACCCTAAACCCTTAAAATTCACTTGCCACCCAAAAATTGTACCCACCCAAATCCCCCAAAAAAGCTCTTACCACCCAAACACCCATAACCACTGTAAACTTAAAAAATGCAGTTGCCACCTAAAACCCCATTCCCACCCTAAACCCTAAAAAAATAGCTTACCACCCTAAAATCCATACCCACCCGGATCCCTACAAATTCTCCTGACACCCAAAAACCCAAACCCACCCTAAACCCTCAAAATTCCCTTGCCACCTGAAAACCTACACTCACCCTAAACACTAAAATATTCCTCACCACCAAAAACCTATACCCACACTAAGCCCCAGAAATTCTATTAACACCCAAAAACACATACCCACCCTAAACCTCACAACCAAAAACCCATAACCACCCTAAACGCTAAAAATTCCTTATCACCCAAAAACCCATACCCACCCTGAACCATAACATTTCCCTTGCCCCCCAAAAACCCACACCCACCCTAAACCTTAAAAATTCTCTTGCCACCCAATATCCTATACACACTGTAAACCCTACACAATTCCTTCCCACCAAAAATCCCACACCTATCTCAAACGATAAAAATACCCTTGCCACCCAAATAACCCATAGCCACCCTAAACCCTAAAAATTCTTATGCCGCCCAAATACCCATAACCACCCTAAATCTAAAAAATGCAGTTGCCACCTAAAAACCCAAACCCACCATAAACTCTAAACAATACCTTACCACCCAAAAATCCATACCCACCCTGAACCCTAAAAATTCTTATGCTGCCCAAAAACCCATACTCAACCTAAACCCCCCAAAATTCCTTTGCTACCCAAATACCAAAATTCCTTTGCTACCCTATACCCACCGTAAACCCTAAGAAATCCCATATAACCTAAAAACCTACACCCACCCTAAAACATAAAAAGACCCCTACCACACAAAAACCCATACCCACCCTAAACCCTAAAAATTCTTATGCTGCCCAAAAAGCCATACCCACCTTTAACCCTAAAAAGACCCTTATCACCTAAAAACTATACTCACCCTAAACTCTAAAAAATACCTTACCACCAAAAACCCATACCCACCCTAAACCCTAGAAGTTCCATTGCCACCGAAAAACCCATAACCACCCTCAACTCTAAGACAAACCTTAAATCCCAAAAACCCATAACTACCCTAAACCCTAAAAATTCCTTATCATTGAAAACCCCATACTCAACCTAAACCATAAAATTTCCCTTGCCCCCCAAGAACCCATACCCACTCTAAACCTCAAAAATTCTGTTGCCACCCAAAAACCCATACCCGCCCTAAACGCTAAAAATTCCCTCACCACCCAAAAACCCATACCCACCATGAACACTAGAAAGTCCGTTGCCACCCAAAAACCCATATGCACCCTAAAATCTAAAAAAAAGCCCATATCACCCGAAAACCCATACCAAACCTAAAACCTAAAAAATCCCTTACCACCCAAAAACCCATCCCCACCCTAAACCTTACAAATTCCTGTGCCGCCTGAAAAGCTATACCCACTCTAAACCCTAAAAAAGCCCTTATCACCTAAAAACCTATACTTACTATAACCACAAAAAAATACCTTACCACCAAAAACCCATACCCACCCTAATCCCCAGAAACTCCCTTGCCACCCAATAACACATACCTATCGTAAACCTCACAACCAAAAACCCATAACAGTTTTTTTCACATCTCATGGTGTTCTTCGTCAATGACATATAATTGTACATTAGTAGGAAGTATTGCTGCCTTTAAAAAAAAATAGGTGGATGCCTACTTCTCATAGTATCAACTCCCATCATTACCATTTGGCATAATATTGAGGCCCGGTTGAAATTTAAATTAAGCGGCTTGAGTCATGCAATTTCTAGAATTTCATGCTACACTTGTGATAGAAATTCCAGTGCCATCTCACATAACTATATGGCATTTGTGGCAAAAGTTTATCGCAAATTCATGGGACTAATACAAATGTTCTGAACATGAGAGCCTTTTCCTTTTGCCACTTATGTTTTTTCTGCAAAATTGCAAAACTCATTTTGTGCTCAAATATAGCACCTCATAATGTATTTTGCATTTGTGTAATCTTATATGATTTCGCATAATTTTCCTGAACTTTTGCATAATTAAACAAAAACAAACTAAGCAAATAGTGTACACGCTATCATTTTACACACTTTCTTAAAGTTTTTATTTAATTGACATTTTTATAAAACCAAACATACAAAACATTTTGGAGGTCTGTTGCTCCACATCACCCCATGAAGTATCATTGGGCAATTAACATGGTATAACTTTACAAGCTTATTTCCAGTTTGTCTTCAAACTTTCCCTGTAAATCCTGCCAAAGCACGTTACACATTGTTAATGCATTATTCCCCTGGTATGTACAAAAACATTTCCTGCTTACAGTGCTAGCAGCAAACGCCCTGTTATTGTGTGCTGAAGGGTTGTGCATCGGTGTGTTTAGGTGGTCCGGTTCTGCCTGTTGTCATGTGCGGGCCCACTCCAGAAAGGGGCCCCATATGTCACGAGGCCGAGATGCTGATGGCTTCAGCTTCCAGAAGGTTGATAACTGTTCCTGACTAAATGTTACATCACAAATCCAATCGTTCACAGTCAGGGATCCTCTCCTCCCCAATGTATAGCAACTCTATGCTTGTCCAGTAATAACAAAAGAGCGCGTAATTTCCTGAGTCCCTGTGGTGTCGTCCTTTAAATATCCCAATAAGCCCAACAGGGGGTCTGGGTCATTTGCCGTGCTCAGTATGTCATGTATAATTTTAAAAACGGAGGTCCAATCTAGTTTGGGGCAGAGCCATGCCATGTGCGAAAATGTTGCTGGAGCGAATCCACATCTCCAGCAGCCGGCATCGTCCCTAAGTCCCATGCGTTGAAGTTAAGCAGGAGTTCTATAGAATCTATGTATACATTTGAAATGAATAAGGCGTAGCTTATAGTTCAGGGACAGTGCTGTAAGCTGATTGCAACAACATGACCATTGTTCCTCAGATAGCTCAGTGGGAAGGTCCGCATTCTATGCTTGCAGGGCTTTGGGCATTAACAAGGGGGCCGTGTTTTGCATGTTATTGTAGAGTCTGATGATGAGTATATGAAGTGTGTCAACCGTAAGAACATTTTCAAGCACTAGCAGTGTGGGAGTGGGCTTGGGAATGTGTTGTGTAATTCTCTGCACATGGCCTTAAGTTTGTGATAGAAGAATTGTTCCGAAAATCGGACCGGACGTCCCTCCTCTGGCTCAGGAGGAGCTCTAAATGTCTCCCCTGGGTATAGGTCCGTGAAAGTGCGCAGTCCCAATCGGAGAGCTAGTGCCCTACTTGTACCATCTCCCATGGCTGGTAACATCAGGTTGTGTGCTAGGGGGATAGATGGGGCATACAGGAGTTTAAGGTGCGCTCTGACCCGTAGTTTGTCCCATGCCGGCTCAATGTCTCCACCGTGTCTATTTCCCCACAAAGGCGTCTACCTGACTGATGCCACCAAAAGTTGGATCGGCCCGCCACGTCCAGATCCACAGCAGTATGTGGCTGGATGGGGGTCGGGTGCAGCCTGAAGTGTAGGAATTGCGCCTGAGCACAGAAGGCATACAATTGGTAATCTGGGGTGCCCATCCCTCGCTGAGACAGGGGCAGTGTCAGTAGTTCCCATGAGATATGCGCCTGTCTGCCAGCCCATATCATAGAGATCAATAAGAAGCAACTGAAATAAAAAAATGTTGCGTGAGCTGAATCAGGATATTGACAAACAGGTAGAGCAGTTTTGGTAGGATCATCATTTTGCAATTGCTATTCTCCCCGCTAGGGAGAGCGGAAGATTGGCCCAGGCATCATTTTACACACTTGACGGGATGTCTGCCTTGCAGATGTTGCCAAAAGGATTACTAGGCCTTTTTTGGTTATCCCTATAGTGTATTTGCACACATCACCCTGCTGTCCATCTGACTAGGTGAGTGCTGCCTATTTATTTTTAGTTCTAACTATATTATAATTTGCGTATATTGGAGGAGGGTGTTATACAGTGGACCGTCGTACAATGGAGTGTCCTAGAGTAGGGCGTTGTAGAGTGGAGTGGCATGCAGTGGAGTAGAGTGGCATAGAGTGGAGTGGCATAGAGTGGAGTGGCATAGAGTGGAGTGGCATAGAGTGGAGTTGTGAACAGTAGAGTGGCGTGTAACGTAGAGGTTTAGAGTGGAGTGGAGTGGTGTAGAGTGTCATGCCGTAGAGAAGAGTGGAGTGGCATGTCGTACATTAGAGTGGAGTATTGCGCTATAGAGTTGCGTGTCGTACAGTGTAGTAGCGTAGTGTAGACCAGAGGATTGTGTCATACAGTGGACTGTTGTAGAGTGCCATAGAATGAAGTGTCGTACAGTGTGGTAGAGTGGAATCGAGTGGAGTGGCGTAGAGTGGAATAGTGTACAGTGAGGTGGCATAGAGTGGACTAGATTGAGTGTGTTTTAGAGTAGAGAGAAGTGGAGTACAGTGCATTGGTGTGTCAGAGTAGAGTGGAGCTGCGTAGAGTAGAGTGGTATGCCATATAGTAGAGTAGAGTGGTGTGTTATAGAGTGGCATGGCATACGGTGTAGGGGCATAAAGTGAAGTGGAGTGGAGTGGTGTAGAGTAGTGTTGTGTAGAGTGCAGGAGAGTGTCATACAGTGGACTGTCAGAGTGTAGTGACAAAGTGTGGTGCTGTAGAATGGAGTGTTGAATAGTGTTGTATAGTGTTGTAGTGTGCAGTAGAGTGGAGTGGCATACAATGGAGGAGAGTGCTATAGAGTGGAGTGGCTACAGTGGAGTAGAGTGTTGTACATTGTGGTAGAGTAAAGTGGCATAGAGTGTCTTAGAGTGGAGTGGCATATAGTGGTGTAGAGTGAAGTAGTGAAGTACAATGAAGCAGAGTGCAGTAGTGTTTCATTGAGTACAGTGAAGTAAAGTGGCGTGGAGTGGCCTAGCTGGAGATGTATAGAGTGTTGTAGAGTGGAGTATAGTGGCATAGAGTGGAGTAGAGTGTCGTACAGTGGCACAGAGTGGAATAGAGTGTAGCAGTGGAGTAGAGTGTTATGGACAAGTGTAAAATATCAGTGTAGAGAAGAGTGTTGTATTGTGGAGTGGTGTGTTGCAGGGTATAATAGGGTGGGATAGTGTTTGTGAACCTAAAACCTGCATTTGAGCTAGTCCCACGAATAAAACTCTGGTCAGTTTTGGGGAGGATGGGGGTCCCTAGTAACATATCAACATTAATCTGCTTGCTCAATGAGTTATGTCCAGGTGTGGAGGGCTAGTTAGGGTTAACTGGCATAATGCATCACCATGAATAAAGGGGTGCAGCAGGGATACATGCTTACTCCATTATTTTCCTTTTATTTATGTAATCTAGTTGCATAGTTCGTGCTAATGCATCTCCAATACAGGCAGATAGCAAAGTCTCTCTGTTATTGTTTGCGAAAGATATACTGCTTGCCTCAAAAACCATCAGAGGGTTACAACTTTTAATTAAATACTTTTTGCTGATCTGCATAGAGAGTAGGCTGGGGAAAACTCCTCCAAAACAGATTATATAACCATCAATCTTCAAAAATCATATCAGGAGAATATCCTTGAGTGGAGTAAATCTTAAAAGGGTAACAATGGACTTAGTATTTGGACAGAGTATTTGGGACAAAGATAATGGCACATTTGTTTTCGACAACGCATTAATCTGAACCTGCCTCTGTCTTAACTTCCTTGGCCCAACGTTACTCAACTCTTCCACCTAATTTCCAATGATTCAGCATGAATATGTATTTCTCAAAATGTCTATGATCACATACATTCTCTTTGTCAACCATGGTAATACTATAGTCACACACCATCTCTGTGGGAACCTCAACATCTTTACATTCACACACTATCTCTGTGGGGACCTGGGCATGTCTATAATCACACACTATCTCTGTGGGGACCTCGACATCTCTAAAATCACACACTATATCTGTGGGGACCTGGGCATGTCTATAATCACACACTATCTCTGTGGGAACCTGGGTATCTCTATAATCACACACTATATCTGTGGGGACCTTGGCATGTATATAATCACACACTATCTCTGTGGGGACCTGGGCATGTCTATAATCACACACTATCTCTGTGGGGACCTGGGCATGTGTATAATCACACACTATCTCTGTGGGGACCTGGGCATGTGTATAATCACACACTATCTCTGTGGGGACCTGGGCATGTCTATAATCACACACTATCTCTGTGGGGACCTGGGCATGTCTATAATCACACACTATCTCTGTGGGGACCTCAACATCTCTAAAATCACACACTATCTCTGTGGGGACCTGGGCATGTCTATAATCACACACTATATCTGTGGGGACCTGTACATGTCTATAATCACACACTATCTCTGTGGGGACCTAGATATCTCTATAATCACACACTATATCTGTGGGGGCCTGGGCATGTGTATAATCACACACTATCTCTGTGGGGACCTGGGCATGTCTATATATCACAGTATCTCTGTGGGGACCTGGGCATGTCTATAATCACATACATTCTCTTTGGTGACCGTGGTAATATTATAGTCACACGCCATCTCTGTGTAGACTTGAGCATCCCTGTAATTAAACGCAAGCTCTGTTTTGGCTTGAGCATCATCAGCTTTTCATTCTCTGTATGGGGCTTTGAAAAACTGAAAGGTAGTAAAATTAGACTTTTGGTCTAAGTTTACATTTGTGAAACTGAAAAGTAGAAAAGTTAGATTTTGTGCCTAACTTTACCTTTGTGAATCAGGCCCTATTTTAATGAGGACTTAAACACAATAATCTTCATACACTATCTCTGTTGGGACTTAAACATCGCTATAATAACACACTATCTTTCTGGGGGCTTGAACAAACTATTAAAAAAACTCTATCTTTTTGGGGACTTGAACATCACTATAAAAACATCATTTCTGTGGGGACTTGACCTTTCCTGTAATTAAATGCAAACTCTGTTTCGTCAGAAAGCACTAGGGGTTGTCACAATGCACAGGGTCAAGGCTGATTTGCATTTAGCTGGGTCTGAACTGGGGTGACGAACTAAGCTACAGAACGATGATGGTTTCAACCCAGATCTGTGACTGGGGGTATGTGACTGAAAAGTTTCATCATCTCATTGTGTTTGCTTCGACTTGAACATCATCAGCTTCACATTCTCTGTATGGGGCATTGTGAATATTGAAAAGTAGTAAAGTTAGACTTTTGGTCTAAATTTACCTCTGTGAACACTGAAATGTAGTTAAGTTAGACTTGTGGTCTAAGTTTACCTTTGTGAACTCTGAAAAGTAGAAAAGTTAGACTTTTGGTCTAAGTTTACCTTTGTGAATTGGGCATTATTTTAATGAGGACTTAAACACAATCACCTACATGCACTATCCCTGTGGGGACTTAAACATTGTATAATAGCACACTATATTTGTGGGGACTTGAGCATCACTATAATAACACACCATCTCTGTGGGGACTTGAACCTCTCTATGATAACACACTATCTCTGTGGGGACTTGAACATCGCTATAATAACACACCATCTCTGTGGGGACTTGAGCATTCCTATAATTACACCCAACCTCTGTGTGGACTTGAACTTCATTAGCTTCACACTCTTTATAATGGGATTTAAGCTTTGAATGTACACACTATTGGTATGGAGACTTAAACACAATGATCTTCACCCACTATCTCTGTGGGGATTTGAACATCTACTTTGGCAAAAATGTTAGCAGCTAATCAAGCTCTAGGTTCCCCTTGACCATATTACTTAGTTTCATATGTTAATTTCTTTGTGTTCGTTCCCTTATCTCCTAAGATTTTAAGCACTAATAAATAGGTTAAATACAGCTTTAAGGGTCTTTCTTTAAACGTGATATGATGTTTTCTGGCACATTAACAGAATCTGTCTTTAATGTATACCCCTAGTATATATGCAGCAATTCGTAAATGAATAGATTATAATGTTGTTTGTGTATATTGTTGATAAAATAAACATTTAGCCATGTACCTTTGACTGTATTCAATCACAAATAGTGTTACAGACTAGGTCCCCACAAGGATGGTAGCACGTGTTCAAGTCCCCACAAGGATGGTGCTGTGCGCATGATTAAATAACAATATATTTGCACATTTGAAGCAGGATCCTGTATAATGAATTTTTTCTTAACATTTTTCTGTTATTAGTGTATTTTAAAAACATTGGGAAAGGTTAGTCCCCACAAGGCTGGTATTCACACATAGTCCCCACAAGGATGGTAACACGTGTATGTGTGTGTGTAGGCGTGTGTGTGTGTAGGCGTGTGTGTGTGTAGGTGTGTGTGTGTGTAGGTGTGTGTGTGTGTGTGTAGGCGTGTGTGTGTGTGTGTAGGCGTGTGTGTGTGTGTAGGCGTGTGTGTGTGTGTAGGCGTGTGTGTGTGTGTAGGCGTGTGTGTGGAGGCGTGTGTGTGTGGGGAGGCGTGTGTGTGTGTGGGGAGGCGTGTGTGTGTGTGGGGAGGCGTGTGTGTGTGTGGGGAGGCGTGTGTGTGTGGGGAGGCGTGTGTGTGTGGAGGCGTGTGTGTGTGGAGGCGTGTGTGTGTGGAGGCGTGTGTGTGTGGAGGCGTGTGTGTGTGTGGAGGCGTGTGTGGAGGCGTGTGTGGAGGCGTGTGTGGAGGCGTGTGTGTGTGTGGGTGGAGGCGTGTGTGTGTGGAGGCGTGTGTGTGTGGAGGCGTGTGTGTGTGTGGAGGCGTGTGTGGAGGCGTGTGTGGAGGCGTGTGGGGAGGCGTGTGTGTGTGTGGGGAGGCGTGTGTGTGTGGGGAGGCGTGTGTGTGTGGAGGCGTGTGTGTGTGGAGGCGTGTGTGTGTGGAGGCGTGTGTGTGTGGAGGCGTGTGTGTGTGTGGAGGCGTGTGTGGAGGCGTGTGTGGAGGCGTGTGTGGAGGCGTGTGTGTGTGTGGGTGGAGGCGTGTGTGTGGGTGGAGGCGTGTGTGTGGGTGGAGGCGTGTGTGTGGGTGGAGGCGTGTGTGTGTGGGTGGAGGCGTGTGTGTGTGGGTGGAGGCGTGTGTGTGTGGGTGGAGGTGTGTGTGGGTGGAGGCGTGTGTGTGTGGGTGGAGGCGTGTGTGTGTGGGTGGAGGCGTGTGTGTGTGGGTGGAGGCGTGTGTGTGGATGGAGGCGTGTGTGTGGATGGAGGCGCGTGTGTGGATGGAGGCGCGTGTGTGTGGAGGCGTGTGTGTGTGTGGAGGCGTGTGTGTGTGAGGCTGTGTGTGTGTGTGTGAGGCTGTGTGTGTGTGTGTGAGGCTGTGTGTGTGTGTGTGAGGCTGTGTGTGTGTGTGAGGCTGTGTGTGTGTGTGAGGCTGTGTGTGTGTGTGTGAGGCTGTGTGTGTGTGTGAGGCTGTGTGTGTGTGTGAGGCTGTAGGTGTGTGTGTAGGTGTGTGTGTAGGTGTGTGTGTGTGTGGGGGGGGGTTGTGTGTGGGGGGTTGTGTGTTTGTGTGGGGGGGGTTGTGTGTGGGGGGTTGTGTGTTTGTGTTGGGGGGGTGTGTGTTGGGGGTGTGTGTGGGAGGGTGTGGCAAGTTGTGTGTGTGGAGGGGGTTGTGTGGGGGTATGAGGGTGTTGTGGGTGTGTGTGTGTGTGGGGGGGGGGGGTTATGTGTGTGGGGGGGGGTGTGTGTGTGGGGGGTTGTGTGTGTGTGGGGGGATGTGTTTGTTGGGTTGTGTGTAGATACTGATTTTGCACAATCTAATTTAACCTTATTTTATGATGTGTGTTTGTAAGAGAACCACGGCTGTACAAATCATAACCTCGTTGCATTTTTTAAAAAAAACGATAAAACCGATTAGAGGTCATGTTGAAACGTTTACATCTTGTGAAAGGAAACAAGACGCGTCTGGAATAGATCACTCGATGAAACATGAAGATTCCTGAAAGTATTCTGCCAAACAACATGGCCGACGGTGCGTGCATGCTGCTGCCTGCAAAGTTAACGCTCTTGCTGTTAACAGGAGGTCTCAGATGGGAGCTGTGTAATTTTGCTTCATCCATTGTCTATGTCTAAGGTACGCGTGATTGCCTGTTTGGTGTGTCAGAGCGTATGCATGCGTGAGTTTGAGGCTCAAGCGGATGGTTGTGAGTCTGACTTCCAGAGATTTTGGGGGTCGGAAATGAACGCGTTGGTGTGTAGAAAAAGTGGGTGGTGGAACGTACGGGGGCCCAGCCAGGGTAGCGTGCATTAAAGTGAACCTGCAGAGAAGGGGCGAAGTGTTGTATATCCGGTAAACTGAGGTATGTGCAACGAGGGAGGGGCGGCAAAGGGTATCTTATGCTGGGAAAAGACCAGAAGGTGCATTTTAAACAAGCGATGCACGCTCTGTGCTGGGAGAGGGGGAGCAGCATTGCGCTGGCGGGAGTCGAGCGGCGAGATCGAAGGAAGGGTGGGAGGGACATTGGCGAGCGAGGGGTGAGGGGGTGTGCAGCCTGGTGAGCTGAAGCGGGGGCGGGGGAGCGGATTCCTTTGAAGTCTGATGCCGAGGCTCAGACAAATGGAGTGGCTGGCGATGTGTACGCGCCTAGCTCACATGAACTGTACCCGATCCACAGTTTGGGTAGACTTTTGAAAGCCTTTCTATAATCTCGACAAACAAGAATTGCTAAAGCAATGCTGTAGTCGGACCTAAAAACTCGACTCTCCTGTCATTTATTGTGCATGTTTAGTGCTGATAATGTATGAGAATAAAAACTGGAGATGCGTTATTCCTTCCTGTTATTTCAAGATATTTCCTACCGTAACGGTACGCTAATGGCACATTTCATCTATGCTTACCTAGCTCACACTGCTAAGAAGCAATTCGCTGTTGGCAAAGTACACAATTCTACATTAATCAACTGACAACAAAACCGTAAGGTCATACCTGTGCATGTGACCGTTGCAGGGTTTTATCACATGCATTGAGAAAGCCCTCATTAATGCTTAACTGTGAAATAGCCCCACTGTCACATGGCATACCCGCATACTTTCAGCCAGTACTGACTTTCTGGTTAGCAGAACTATGCATGCTTAGTTTTTTAGCACTGGCGGACACTAGTAACGATTTAGCACATCCTTCAGAAACGGAGGAGTTTTCATTACACAGAACGCCAAAACAGGCTTTATTCTTGGCACCCACCAATGCAGGAAATGTGGCACGTCAGTCACTATATCAGATCGCCAGCTCGGCCCTGCGCAAGCACATGTACTGTGAGCTCAGTTCTCACCTCACAGAGACAGAAAAAGAAGTATCTGAGGGGCCTCAAAACACCGACGGTAAATATAGGACACTTCAAGCATGTAATCAAGCCATCAGATAGCACACTTGGCTGGGTCTGTTGTCCTAATCAACCACGTAATCTGCGTTAAAGTGAATACAGGATGGAAGGGCAGGAAAGCCTCCGGACAACAGACAAAAACAAGCATTTGCAATGCAATAAGTCTCGCATTAGGAAAGTTTGAGCTATTGGTATTGTAAATGACAATTTTTTTATTTATGTGTTGGTTTTGAAAATAGGGAAATTAAAAGCTTTGTCATTTACAATGCCAATAGTTCTAACTTTCGCAAATGTGACACCTATAGCAAATTGAATACGATTTACCTATAACACGAGGGTCCTCTATTGAGCGTCCTACATTTTCTTCACCCACAGACAATAACAAGAAAAAAGCAGAAAAATGTACAAGGCGAAACAGATTGCCCAATGAAGGTTGGGCATTTTAAACATAGCGGGGTACAATGGGGTAATGGTGAGATTACACAAGGCCATTTCCATGTCCACACATTCCCGACTGGCATGCATAAGCAAAACTTGTCGTCAGAGGCAAGTGTCACGTGAAACCCAGACACATCAAATACCTTAGAGATTACCCCTGCCTTGAATGAGGCTTGAAGAACAACTTTCCAATCACTGAAATCCATTCGTCGCTGTTTTAAGAAGCACGGACTGACAACAAATGACACGTGATCTACTGCAGCTCCCGTACAGGCAATTCATAGTCCCGCTAGCGTAGAGCTGCAAAAAGTTTTACAGTTGTGACTTAAAATGCACCAAAAGTATTTTTTGAAGGAGCTACAATGAAGACGAGCTCATCCATTTTCTTAAGAATATGAAACTCGTTACATAACAACTGGCACACTATTAAGACTAAGAATCATTGTTAATGGGTAAGAATAACAAACATGCACATTAGAAGAATCATCGGTTATTTATTTCGATAAAGATGGTGCATTTCGGAAATTGGAGGTGATGACCCACATTCTACCTCAACGGTGACACGAGATGCTAATTAATAAACGTGCATGTTTGGACATACATAGATCCATTATTATGGGCTTAAAACATAGAGCAGTGCAGGCAGCCAAGCGCAGGCTGAGATCACGGCTTTCTGCATGACACATCCTTGGGGCCTGCTGTTAGCAGGCATGCCGCTGCAATCTCATCCTCCCAGCCCTCTCCGATGCGATTTCGGAGTATGCCATCAGTGGGTGCATTAACGGTAGAACGTACTGAAAAATAATACGTCTCTTGGGTTCCACTGTGAAGGTGAGGCTAGCGGGATAAACTGCCCTGTGATGGATCGAGCAAAGGTTGAAAGAAGCTGACCTATCATTTGATGGACATGCATGGAGGGCGCTGAAAGTAGGACGTGAGAGATCGGAGCCTGTCCAGTGGTTGGGGTGGCAAGAGTTTAAGCGACAGAGGGCAAACGCTGTTAAATATTAAAGATTCGTTGTGATGAAGGCGGCTACCTATGGTTGTGCAGTAAAGGAGTGGGCAGATGTGTCGGAATACTATAGACCAATACGTGAAGGACCCAGAACGAGAAAGCTGACGCCACCCTAACATTAATAAACATTAAATATTTGTAAACATTGCAGATATCAAACGCTGCACAACGCCCCGAATAGAGCGGACACGAAGGTTCAGAAAGAACGTGTGTATGGTCCTCTACTTTGGGGCACGTCTAACTTCCTATCTGTTCACCCTCAGATGCCCCCTGTACTAGGCTCCCAATCACTCTGGGGCTGTCGCCTCACCTCTGTTATCTGTAATGATCAAGTTGTGGCTGCTCCTCCACCTGCCTCCATTATCTTCTCCCGGGTAGTCTCAGCGCCGGGCGCCTCCGAGCGACAGCTCATGGTGCGCCGGCTCCAGGGTGTGCAGACAGCAGGCCGGGCTCGCAGCGCCTCCGCCTCCGCCTCTGTGACATCAGCTGAGGAGCCTCCACAGCTCCACAGCATCCCCCGCCGCCTCGCCCTCTCTTCCCTACGGCGCGCACGCTCTTTGGTCGAGCTCACGCGCAGAAGCCGCGCGCACGCAGTCCAAAGAGAGCTTCGTGCAAGCGCCTTACGGCCCTTCACGCCGTGTGTCCCATTCATTGCGCCACGCCTCGACATTCCCATTGCTATGACTGACCGAGGGCTTTCCATGTGGACAGGAGCTACCAGCAGAGTAACGGAGAAGACAGTAGCGCCTGCACGCTCTCAAGGCACACCCGTCCCTAGGTCTAATAAGCTGCGAGCATGCGCATCCTGAAAACGGAAGTTCAGGAGCGTCACGCCTGTCGTGGGGCGGGACTTCCGTTTTCCGCGAAGCCCGCGCCCACGAGTTGATGCCCCGCGGTGGCTGCAGTAGTCAGGACGGAGTGGCGGCGATGCGGTGAGGATGCGGTGAGTAAGCCTTAGTTGTAAGGGGGCCGGTGTGTGTGGGGGGGAAGGGTAGAGGGTGGCGCCGTGTGTATGCGTGCGTGTCTGTGTGTGTGCAGGGGGGTGGGAGGCGGCAGCGTCTGTGTGTGCGTGCGTGCAGAGGGGTGGGGGCTGGCTGTGTCTGTGTATGTGCAGGGGCTGGGAGTTCGTCTGCGCAAGCGCGGCTCAGACGCGCGCTCCCGCGGTCAAAACTGAGACTGCAAAAGCGCGCGTCTGAGTCGTGTCCACATTCCCAAAAACGGATCACAATAGTTGTCGAAGCACTGCAATCAATGCTTACGCATTGAATGCAGGTCGTGCTTCGACCTAAAAACATCACATTACATTGGTTTCCTTTTTGCCCTGCCCTGCGCCTACAATCTTATTTTACCCTATTCCTATTCTGTTCCCCAGCTCGCCATGACTTTTTTCAAGCCAGTTTGTCATAGGTGCCCAGATCCTATCACCTTTCTTTCTGGCCCGATGGCCCTTGTTTTAATAGAGAGCCATTTCCATAGTATATATATTCAGTAGGCGATGAAGCCGAAGAGTATATACCAGTGGTTCTGGGTCTTTCCAAGCTTTAGCAATTAGTAACCTAACGACCGCTATTGAAACAAAAACGAAATCCCTATATGCTGATACTAGCCCAATTCGGCTATCATATCCTAATAGCATCAGCGGAGCACTGATCTCGATTGCACTGTTAATCGATTCGTACCATCATTTTTCCATACCCTTTTTTAAAGGGATCAAGGACTTGCATGTATTAAACATATGAGTGATATCCGCAGGGCTATGGTAACATCTAGGGCACTTATCGTTATCTCGTTACCCCCACCCAAAACGTTTTGCTGGAGTGTACTATAGGTTGAAGAGGGTTTTATAATGTTGTGCTTGCAGGTTTGCAGCCAGAAATATATTCTCGCCCATTTTTAATGACATCTCTAGATCTATATCGTCATCCCCTAGTTTTGATGCCCATTTTGTCTCGGTTTTCTCCAAATCTTCAGGTATTGTTTCCATTAGTATTTAACTCCCCAATCCTCCCATCTCCCTGATAAACCTTATCCATTAAAGGTAATGCTCAGACGTTTTCCTGTTGGCAGGCTAGATTATTTATACACCCCCTTATTTGAATATATTTAAAGTATGATCTATTATTAATCTCAAATTTCTGAACCAGTTCTGAAAACGGCAGTATGTCTAAGTTATCATTGAGTAGATTCCCAACTCGCTGTATACCAGCCTGTGCCCACTCTCTAGCCATTTTATCCGAGAGCTCAGCTGGGGAAAATCGAGGTTCCCCACAATGGGGTATATCAGTTACATTTTGGGATTTTTATAATTTTACTTATTTTGCTCTAAACCGTTCTAGCTGCCTTCAAGCACTTGGAGTGAGCTTTTTCATAGTAGCTAGGCTCTAGCTGTCTGAGGAGGAGCCCTGCTGCTTCCTTCCCCACAGCTAATTGATATATTGAAGGTAAGCCATCCTCAATCTCCCAGCTATCCGCTCCCAGGGGATCGCATATTTCTTGCAAAAAAGTTGCCAAATAATACAAATATAGATTTGGAAAAGCCCAACCACCTCTCTCTCTCATGGGAGGGTTAATTTTCTCAGTGCACGTCTTTTTTTTGATAGTTCCAAATAAATTTAGAAAAGATAGCATTCATTTTCTGGAATGTGCTAGCAGATAGTTCTAAGGGGATTGCTCGAAATAAGTATAGTATTTTAGGGAAGATCGGATACCCCTCCATCGGGAAAAGCATGCAGCAGACCGGCAAACCCCCGAAGGCTGGGGGATGGCGCAGTTGCTGCGGGAGGAGGGAAGACGCGACCGCTAGGACGACGCGGCCAGAATCCGACCCGGAAGGATCTCCCGGGAAAAGGCACGCCCTAGCAACAACCAGCCGGTCCAAGTATAGTGGAGCTGCTAGCGAAGAGCCGGGTGAGGCAGACCACGCAGGGAAAATCTGGCGAAAATGGAAGAAAATAGGCGATTTGATGCAGGACGGGCTTGGAGCAGCAAAAGACGGCCCTCCCAGGCAAGACCCTGCATCTGAGGGCCCTGTTCAGGTAATGGAAATTACAGAGATGGTGATGTTAGGGGAGGATGCCTTGGCTATACCGGGTATTTCTGTTCCTCCTAAAACAATGAATGGTGCTGAATCGGCCGTAGTGGAGGACAGTATGGAGACTGCAGGGGCCTGGGGGGGGAACAAGCTGAGGAAGTTGTAACGGACACTACTGATGCTATGGTGAGAATACTTGAAGAGGAGACAGGGCAAGATGGGGGAAGAGCAGACACAGCAACGACAGCAGGCAAGGGACAAGCAGGGCGAGGGGGCAAAGGGGGGCCAGTGCAATGGGAACCCCAAACAGTTAACCTTGACGCACTCGAGCAAAGCTGATTTAAGACCAGCTCAACCCACCGGTAAGGAAGCAAGCTCGAGCTTCCCCAAGCTAAAGGGGAAAACAGAGCCAACAGTATTAATAACGGATGATCTAGCCAATGTGCGATCCAAACATTTTTCACTGAAAATCCATCAGGGGAAGGAGACTGACATTGAGACAACAGATTATCACTATTCTCTATCTGAGGACACACAGGGGTCAGTTCCCTCAACAAGTGGTAGTGGCAGTGAAGTTGAAGAAGATAGTGAAAGCCCTCATAACACTAGCGGTAGAGATTCCACTACAACGCTACAGAGGTCAGCTAAATCTTTAATAGTCACAACTCGAACAAAAGGGGGAACACAAGATCTGAACTGGGATTACTCATCCTCTAGCCATCTGGTGGGAGACAAAAACAGATCACCCTCTAATGTGGAATCAGTGACCAGGACAACCCTGGATGCAACTACAGTCAGTTATGGCACATCAGGATGAGTCTAAAAAGGGCAATAGGCGATCCCAGGCTGCTATTCAGAAGATTCAAGGCTCTGTTTGCAAAATAGCTAAAGTGTGCACTGAAATTTCGGATCGTTTAACAGATTTTGAGACAAGAACTGGTAATATTGAGACTGAGATGATGGCAACGAAGCAACAGACCACTTCTTATGAGGCTAGAATTGTAGACATACAGTGAAAGCTTGAAGACAATGAAAACTGCCAACGAAGAAACAATCTGCGGTTCCTGGGTATTCCTGAAGACAAAGGTGGGGCGGATATCCAACGCTATATGGTTGACCTGTTAGCCAAGGCATTCCGGAGATCGAAGGATGGAAACTGGGCACAGGAAGTCCAACGAGCACACAGGATCCCAATAGCTCAGAAACAGACGGGTGTCGATGCAACACCTCAGGCTGTGCTCGTCGTCTTTTTTGGAAACTATCTCCTACGCCAGACTATTTTTGAAAAAGGCAGACCAGATCGCAGAAGACGGGTGGAGGATGTTGAATTTTTTACAAGACCTGATTTCTGTCTCATGACTGTTGAGAGACGATGGAGGTTACGGCAGATGATTAATACTTTTCAAGAAAAAGGAGCTCAGGCATTCCTCCTGACCCCGGCAAAACAAAAAATTATAATTGGCGATTGGGTCCGCTTTTCCACATTGGAAACTAAAGCCAAAGAATTCTTGGATCAGCTAAGCAGAAAAGGTTAGGTTGGGTAGGCTCGATCTAGGTACTATGTATTAAGTCAGGGAATGAGGGAGAGCACAGAGCTGAGGTGTGGCATAAATAATGTAAAAATCAAGAAGTGGGTAAGAAACGAAGATGGTTTTGGATTCATTTTGGGACTCTGTTGGGGTTTTTCTTTTTTGGGATGCATTGACTAATTCATTGCGTAGAAATTCGGGGGGGCACTAGGATCGCGCCACGAGCCGCAACATTACTACTAGACCAAGGTCTAGTGGCTTTCATGTGTGGGGTGAGGGGTGGGAGGGGTGTATGGGTGTTTCAGGGTGGGTGGGGGAGAGTTGGGGGTAAATAAAAGCCAACCTAGGTACATGGAATTGAACAGAACTAGAACTAAAGAAAAGGAAGGAAAAAACAAAGGATGGTGTGCTAGATTACTGAGATTGCTTAATTTCGTAGTAAAATATGGATAAACTACAGATTTGTTCAGTTAGTGTTACAGGCTTGAACAACAAAACAAAAAGTGCAAACGTGTTTGAAATCCTGCGATTAATAGTCCTGGAAATTATCTGTCTACAGGAGACTCATATCCCGTGGAATAATAGGGGTGTCCTTCAGATAACAGGATATGATCTGGCAGTTTGTTCCACACAGACCTCTATGATAAGAGGAGTAGCGATATTTATTAAACGTCAAGCAGGCAGCATTAAACAGACTTTGGCAGATAAATGGAGTAGATGGGCTATTATAATGCTAAGTATTGGTGTGACTATAGTGGTTGTTTATGCATCAAATCAGGATGATCCGGAGCTCTGGGAAGAACTAAAATTGGAGCTTGCTACACGGCCAACCCCACTAATAGTATGTGACGATTTTAATATTCATTTTGAAATATAAGGGAAGAAAGCCGTGGGTTAATTTGGCTATAAATAATTTCAAATCTAGTCATGGCCTGGTAGATGTGTGGAGGTTTTTAAGCAGTAATATAGCAAGCTATACAGGATAACAGGATCCCTTTGATACCCAACCAGATACGGAAGGGGAATATCCGAAGCTTAGAAAATTAGACCCAGTCATTTGCTTGGAACTTGAAGAAGAGATTACTCTGGAGGAAACGGTTTTAGCTTTAAATTCACTCTCCTCAGGGAAGGCCGCTGGGCCAGATAAAATTCCACTAGAGCTATATAAAATACTTCAAAGCGATCTGGCCGTACTGCTTCAGGATCTTTTTTTAGATGTCCAATACCGTGGGATCCCACCTAATTCATGGAAGGAAACCGATATAATTATATTTCATAAAAAGGGGAAACCGCCGTCAGTACCAGGTTCATATCGGCCCATCTCACTGATAAACTCAGATGCGAAGATATACTCAAAAATTTTCACGACTCGGCTCCAGAGAATCATAGCCAGTTTGGTCTCACCTTGGCAGCATGGCTTTGTGCCAGGAAGGGTAACAACGGCTCCTACTAGACGGGTAATCTCTCTGCTAGATATAGTCGCTGCTAGGGGGGGTGGACTGACTGTGATTCTCTTGGATGCAGAGAAGGCCATGGACAGAGTGATGCGGCAGTATCTGTGGGGGTCTTTAGTGGAGCAAGGGGTAGGCCCTAAAATGATAACAGCAAATCAGCTGATGTATCATAAACCGTATGCTAGGCTACAAATGATGGGAATGGCATCAGGCCCGATAGAGGTGGTAAGGGGCACTCGGCAGGGATGCCCATGCTCCCCAATTCTCTTCGCCATATATCTGGATCCATATCTGGATCCATTTATCAATCAGATAATTGTGAACACTGTGATTGAACTCTATAAAACTAATGGATATGAGACAAAAATACTTGCATACGCGGATGACATCGCCATAGTTACATCAAACCCAGCAATAGTAGAAGTTGAGAGAATGGCAGAGAAATTCGGGAGTAGGTCACTGTCTGAATAAAGGAAAGACACAGATAATCTGTACAAGACTGGGTATTCTACAATATCAGCATCAGACGGATATTGCAACTTATCTCGGGGTAAAGATTGGACCTGATATGGATACATTATGGGCAAATAATATTGATCCAGTATTGGAGGAGGTTACCTCAGAGCTCCGACGGTTGGATAACCTGGATCTAACGACAGTGGGCAGAGTTAATGTCTTAAAAATGAAGATCTTTCCTAAAATACTATACTTATTTCGAGCACCTCCCATACCAATGTTCAGGCAGCTTGAAATAAGCTTTGTTCCCACAAATATAATAGACTCCAGGAAATACTGGATGAGTTCCCCCTTTTAGTCCCGAACTCCCAATTATTAGGAAATTGGGTTCACATTCACTGGAACCAATGAATACATTGTTATATTCTGTTTTCAACCTATGGAGACAGATTTTCCCCTTCTTTTCAAAGTCCAAGGACATAGCATCATGAGTCTTGCCAGTTGCAATAAAATCTTCTCTCTCAGCCCACTTAGGTATCTGAGGTTTCGGTTCCGTGGCCCTTCTATGGAAATCCTATCTCCTTTTCTCTACTAAATTCAAAAATATATTTTCTTCTTCGTGTAATCTACATGTTAAATTGTCTTTATGTGCTTCAGCTATATCTATCGTTTTCATTGTGCGAACAGGGTTCATGTTTCTGCGTAAAGGAATTTCAGAAAAAATCACATCTTTCCAGTTCTATAGAATAAACTAGCTAAAATACTACATGAAATACCATATGCCAGTGGTAAATTATGATATGTCACTCCTTCCGCTACTGATGTATGTAACTTCATACAGACGTAGCAGTGACTAATTTCCATAGTTTCTACATAATGTACTAACAGGTTAGCGAAAACATTTAAGTCTGTTTCATTTCTATTTTTACTGTGGTGTAAATCTGTACCAACTGGTGCTTCTAAATCTACTGTCTTGTTTCATGTTAGCTACCCTTCCATATGTACTATTGTCATTCTGTTTATTAGCAGCCATCAAGTAAGGTATTGCTATTGTCAGTCCTAGGCATGCTATGAGCACTCTCAATACACTACATATGCAAATCCTACAGCATGCCGTTATACAATTTCTTTTCAAATTTCCAGTAACTCTATTGTCCGCCATTTCTGACTAAGGAGACTTAACCTCTCTTTGTAACTTTTACACAGAATTATAACTGTGAAACTTTTCAAGTTGGTCTCACTTCTTCGATAATTTGATCATTAATCAATTCTTCATCACTTTCTTCATTGATTTCCAGATTCTCAAAATCCTCAAGAATCATATATGTCCTTTCAGGACCTATTATTCAGTCTTTTCAAACGTGGACTTCTCCTTCTCTGGTTACTTGTAGGTGGTTCAGTTTGACTTGTTATTTCACCCACTTGTTCAGGTTCTTCATCTATTGTTGCTAGGCAATATTTCAGTCTTTTTACAAAACCAGGCCAGGTATTGCCTTTTCTGAGTCTTTTAGCTGGCACTGTGCTTTCACTTTCTTCAATTACTCTTTTATTTTCATTAATTTGTGGCACACTTTGATTGTTGTCATCTTCAGGTATCCTCTCTATAGGACCTTGTCCAGGGCTTATTGTCTTTGACGTTTCTGCCTGGATGTGTTCTTCTATACTAATCTGACCCTGTTCAGGAGTTTGCTTTCTTGTGCCTGGAGCTTTTTCTTCTTCCTGAACTTGCGTTTCTTCACCTATCTGGTCTTGTTCAGGTCTTGTAATTTCTTAATTGTCTTCTGCCTGAACGTTTTCTCTAGTGCCTATCTGTCCCTCCTCAGACTAGGGAGTTCTGGTGGTGGTTTGGTCAGTCTGAGTATATTGCTCTTTTCTTATCTGGTCCTCCTCAGATTTGATATTTGCTATGAGTTCTATAATCCGAGTATGTTCTTCTAATCCTGTCTCGTTCTCACTATCACTCTGGCTATCTAGATACGTTTGGCTTCTTGTTTTCACTGTTACTTCAGGTATGTCGACCCCTGGAATCCATTCATCCTGACTTGTGCTCAGTCTTATTTCATCAGCTACTTCAGGATCTACTACTTGAGACCTTTCAGCTGCACAACCTTCCGCCTCTACTTCATCAGGTTCAGTTACTCTTTTGGTATGACTGGCATGAATCCAATGTGATACACCTGCACACTTTACAGCTGTGGTGATAACCAATATGACTTGATGTGGTTTTCCCCACCTTGGTGCTAGGCAAGATTCCCGGGTGTGATCTTTTATCACTACCCAATCTACTGGATTCAGATCATGAGCTGGAGTTGATTGACTGGCCACAGCGTCTTCTCCAACCTGGCGAGAGATAGAACGCACTTGGTCAGCCAACTCTTTGCAGTACTCCAATACCAAATCATCAGAAATATTCAACAGGTTGTGTCCCGGCACACATGATTTCCTCATTGCCCTTCCCATGAGTATCTCATGGGGGCTCAAACCTGTTTTCTTGTCTGGTATGCTTCTGAGTCCCATCAGGACAAGAGGTAAAGCATCCGGCTAATCCAATCGGGTAGATTAACACATCTTTCCCAATCTTGTTTTGATTGTGCCATTCAATTGTTCTACCACTCCAGAAGCCTTTGGGCGGTATGCACAGTGCAGCTTTTGCTCAATTTTGAATGCTTCACAAATTAATCAAATGATTTCATTATTAAAATGAGACCCTCGGTCTGATTCAATCGTTACTGGAAAACCGAATCGAGGAATGAGTTCCCTCAACAAGAGTTTGGCAACAGTTAGACTGTCATTCCTCCTGGCCGGGTAAGCTTCTACCCATTTGGAAAATAGGCAAACAATGACAAGGACATATTTTAATCCTTGACAAGCAGGTAACTGAATGAAATGAAGTTGGAGTCTTATGAAAGGCCCTTCTGCTTTTCCAATTTTCCCGGGGCATACTACAGTTTTCCTACCATGGTTATATTGTAGACAAATTAAGCATCTCTGGCAAAGACTCTCTGCTATGCTCCTGAACCTTGCATTAAACCAATCCTGTCTAAACAATCTTATCATTGCATATCTGCCTCTATGTGCTTTCCCCGTGATGCATCCTGGCTATTGGTGCAAGCATACACTCAGGTAACACTGGTCTGCCATCTAGGTAAACTATGACACCATCTTTAGCTCTTCTCTGACAACCAATTTTCTCCCATTCTTCCTTTTCTTTGGGTTCTGCTTCATGTTGTAGATCTCTCACTTCTTCCCATGCCCTTACACCCCCTAGTAGCATAAGTTGGCAGCTAATCCACATGCATCGATTTTCTTGTTTACTGCCATTTTGAATTTGGCACAATGTTAGGCCACCTGGTCAGCATAACGATTACCGGCTGTCACTTTGTCATTCCCAGATTGGTGAGCAGCACACTTGACCACGGCCACTTCTTTTGGCAATTGTATTGCTTCAAGTAATTCTTTTACAAAATGTCCATTTTTAAAAGGAGTTCCTGCAGTAGTCATGAACTCCCTTTGCATCCACAGTTGTCCATGGTCATGCACAACCCCGTAACCATACTGACTATCAGTATAAATGGTAACTTTTCAATTTTTCCCAATTTTGCACGCTTTTATTAAGGCAATCTATTTGGCTACTTGTGCAGACTTGACTCCTGCTAAATAGGATGCTTCGACTATACCAGCCAATGTACATACAGCATAAGCAGCACTCAATCCTCCTTCCTCATGACGCATGCATGAACCATCTACGAGTAGCTCCTGTTCGGGATCTTTTAGGGGTTCTTCCTGTATGTCTGGACGTGGTTTTGTACTGAATTCAGTGAGGTTGATACAATCATATTCGACTTCTTCCCTTCTTCAAAATGCGAATTTGGTAACAGGGTTGCTGGATTAAAAACAATGCATCAGGCTATTCTCACGTTTTCTGCTCCTACAATAATTCTTTCATACTTAGTCAGCCGACTAGGAGTGAGATATTGTGTGCGAGTTCGCGTCAGCAAAATCACAACTGCATGTGGGACATACACGGTTACTGGGTGTCCCATTACAATGGATCCACTTTCCTAAAGACTCATGCAAGTTGCAGCTACAGCTTTTAGGCACCCTGGTAATGCTGATGCCACTATGTCCAAAGTGGCAGAGAAAGACGCCACAAGACATTGCATTAGGTCATGTGTCTGTGTTAGGACTGAGAGAGCACAATCGTCTCTTGTGTCACAGAACAGTGCAATTTTTTTCACATAATCAGGCATTCCTAATGCCGGGGCTTCGCACAGACAGTTGCGTAATTTTAGAAAAACAGTCATGCTTTCATCATCCCATTCGACTGGATCTCTTGCTCGTTTCTTTGTTAACTGAATCAGTGGTTTTGCTAGTACTGCAAATCCCAAAATCCACTGCCTACAGTAACCTACAACTCCGAGAAACATTCTGATTTCTTTCTGTGTCTGGGGTAATTTCATGTGTCTAATTATTTTGATTCTTTCTGTAGTCACTCTTCTGACCCCTCTTTCTATCTGGTGTCCTAGATACTTGACTGATGTGGTGCAGAATTGCAATTTCTCAGGTGACACTTTATGTCCACCTTCAGCCAAATGATTCAGTAATGCAATTGTATCTACAATGCAGTCACTTTGGGTCTTAGACGCAATTAATAGGTCATCTATGTACTGTACCAGGACAGACCGTTCGAGTACACCAAAGATTCAAGGCACTTTTTCAAAATTTGATGATAAATCGATGGAATTTTAGTGTACCCTTGAGGAACACGATTCCAAACGTAAACCTGCTCATCAAATTTGAACAAAAATAAAATCTTGCTTTCTGGATGCAATGGGATGGAAAAGAAGGCATGGCATAAATCAATTACAGTGAACCATTCTGCACCCCATGAAATCTGGTACAGAATTACTGCTGGATTTGGTACTACTGGGCAACATGGGACAATTTTATTTCTTTTGCACAGGTCTTTGACTACCCTATATTTTCCACTGGGTTTCTTTGACAATTATAGGTGAATTACATGGACTGTTCATTATTTCTTTTAGAATGCCTTACTCAACCAAACTTTCAATTTCTGGTGCAACACCTGCTTTTATTTCGGGGCTCATTTTGTACTGTCGTGTATTTGGGTATACTTCTCCTTCTTTTATTGTCACTTTTACTGGATCAACATTTGCCATTAACCCTACTTCTTTTCCTGAAAAATCCCATACTTAAGGGTTAACAGTATTTTGGAGTTCTTCTGGTAAATCTTCTAGGGTCATCTTTTTAGTTACAATCTCCTGTTTAGCTAGCATGATTTTGTATATTCCATCTTCATTGGGAGTCTGAATCTCAACTCCATTTGGTGTGCAAAAAACGGTACAGTTCATCTTGCACAGTAAATCCCTTCCTAGCAGATTTACAGGACTGGAATCACACACAACACATTTGTGCATTTCCTTGAAGTTGTCAATGCATACTTCCATAGGTTCTGTGATAGGGGTCCTAATCTGTTTATTAGAAATGCCCACTACTAGGATCGCTTCTCCCGAGAGGGGTAGGTTTGGGATGTCTGCTGTTCTCACAGTAGAACAGGTAGCACCAGTGTCCAACAAGAAGGTAATGTCATTTCCCTCAACCTTGCCTTCTACATAAGGACCTGACTGAGCTACCGGTAAGGATGTGCCAAGTACGCACTCCTCTTACCCCCCCTCAGGCACCGTCAGTATGTATCTTCAAAAAATGTGTCCTGCAAAAGTAACTGTGGTGTTACTGTATTTTTCTTACCACTTCCCTCCTGAAATCCGGTGTTCACACTGTATTTGGTCTGACTCACAAAATCTGGCATATGGGCAGGTGGTAACTGATTCTGTATAACCTGTTGCAGTTGCCTCATTGACACCTCATTCTGCGTCTGTGGATTTAAATTTTGATTTTGCACATTATTATTCTGTATTAATTTACACTCGTTCTTCCAATGCCCCAATTTTCCGCACCTGTGACAGGGACACTTTTTCTTTGCCTCTTCTTTACTCATTCTATTTCTAGGTTTGCCCCCACTTTTTCCCTTGGTCCTTCCCCTCTTCCTTGATTATTTGCCAATTGATTTAACAGGTGCTCTTGCTGGTCTGCCGATTTCACTTTTGCCCACATTACCTTTTCTTCTAATTTCTTTCGCTTATTATCGATTTCGTCCCCGCAGTGTTTTGGATACTTAAGAATCTCATCGATAGGCTTTGCTTGCCAACATAATTTGTGCTCTTTAATCATTTGAGATCTTTCAGGTTTTAATCCGGACACAAAACGATAAATAAAATGTGTCATGTCCTTATCCATATTTTCCAATCCACTATACTTTTTGAATACCTGTAATAGGCATTCATAATATATATGCATGTACAGATTCATCCTTATCTTGGGTTGTTCTGTCTATTTTTGTCCAATCTGTTTCTTTTGGGGATACTTTTCCCTTCAAATAAGTTATTACCTGATGATATTTCTTCATTACCTCATCTGACGGGGCTCCTGTCTTTGCATCTCTAGGGTACTCATCATTAGGCCAATCTACCGTATTTTTGCATTCTGTCTATAAATCTGCAGGTACAACTATGTCAAATAAACCATCTAAATCTTTTAACAGTACTTTTGAAACTTTCCCAAACCGTTCAACTTGCCTATACCATTCGACTGGTTTCTCTCTAAGCTTTGGGAAGTCATTAGTAAATGATAAAATATCCTGTCGAGACCACTGGACATGTACATAACCTCCTCCTGGAACTTCTCTCATTGGACACAACCTTTCAACCTTCTCTGTTTCTTTCATCAAATACTCAGATGCAGTTCAATGTGCCTGTGCTTCTTTTTTCTTTGTCCATCTAGCTATCCATTTGTCTAAATCTCTCCATTTCTGTTACAACGATACTAATTCTTTTACACATTCATGTTTTCTAAATCTTCAATTTTTCAGCAAATATTTTTGTATTTCTTGTGATACTTCTGCATATAAATAATTGTCTTCACTGAATGTATTTAATCTCTCTAATCCCACATTTCCAGCTACCATCTCGTCCAATTCCACTCTTAATTTGAAAATATCCAATACCTTTGGCTGAGACTTTGGCTTCTCTATTTCTCATGACCATCTTTCTATTTCTTCAGGAGTTACTACCGTGGCGCTTCTTGCACCTGTCGACGTTTCAATCTGTACCTCCCTTGATCTCCCAGGGGTAACTTTTCTAAACGAGTTATTTGTTGGCTCTCTCATGGGCAAATCCATTAATGAGATTGCTGATTCACACTCACTTGCTTGGTCATCAACTATTATGTTTTCTTTTCTGGGCTGTACAACTGATGTATTTAAAACAGGAGTTTTAGGACTAGGTTGCTTTTCTCCCTAAAAGGGATCTACAGGACCTATAGTTACTGGTACTGTCAGGGCTTCAGGACTGGTGTTCAATTGGGCTATTTTCTAAATTAATTCACTTGTCTGTTTATCTAGTGCTTCTCTTTCCTTTTCTTGTAGTACTTTTTCTATACTAGTTTCATGTATAATTTTCAGAACTAAGGGTGGTTTTAAGAACGGAGCATTAGGGGTAACTCTATTTGTTTCTTCCTGATAAGGCGGTAGATATTTCAATAATAAATCCTCAAAATAATCATCATCTGAATCACCACCACTAGTCAATAAGTGTTTCGGTTTCTCTGTATTTTTACTTCCTGACGGTTCTTCTGTGGTAAATACAGGATATAATCCTTCCACTAGCATAGACTGTCTCCATTGTTTCATCTGCTTAGCTCTTGTCTCTTTGGGAAATCTAGGGTACAATTTACTAAAATTCCTGTCACATCTGGGTCTGTCTTCCTCAAAAGCCTCAGTTTCCCACTCTTCTAATGCTTCATATAGCATTCATCTTGTACTGGGGTCTAATTCATTCATGAGAGTTCGTAAATTATGCAAAATTCTACCATTGAATGTACCATACTCTGGAAATGCCAAGATACCATCATCCTTTGTGTAGTCAATCCAATTTTCTAACCATATATAAGTGTGGTAACCTCTTTCAAACATGTATGATGCAGGCGTTTTCTGTGGTGGAATAATAATTCCTTCTTTCGTTTTAATAATGTTCTCCTTTTTGAAATCTTAATTTTCTGAAAAAATGACATTTTTCTTCGTACATGATATAAGGTCTTCCTCTAATACGCTGTTCTTGGGCAAAACCTAAGTATTTTCTATCCGGGCGATTTCCTATAATTGCAGGATATAAATGCCACATGTATTTTTTTTTTTTTACCACTGTTCTAAAATTTCAATTATTGCAGTTTTAATCAATTGTTCACTTCACTTAACTGTTCTTCCAATGCCAGCGCGTCTTTTATTTTCAGTGACCAATCAACATTTAATTTATAAAACCATTCAACCAATGGTTGCGCAGCTTTTCTGTGAGATGAGTTCTCACGCTCTGCACTCACCCCTCCTTTACAAATTTTACCTCGGCTACACACTTGCTGTTTTGACCAATCCCAGCGTGGCTCTTTGTAACATCAGTGCAGCACCCGCAACTGACCCCTCCCTTGCAAGGTAATATGAAAACTCAATTTCTTTCAATTTTAAATGCACATTTCATTAATATAACAACATAGAAACATTCGCTACTGTACCTGATTAACTAAATTCAAAGAAAAGACAATCTTCTTTCACAGCGAGTAAAACCCTTCCGTTTACCCTTCACTCACTACGAGTAAAACCTCTTCCTCTTACTCTTCACACAAGCATCAAAGAACCTGTTACTCCTTCAGACTTACCCTTTCTAGGTGATATAAGACCAAAGTTTCACCAACGAACCTTTTTGCTATCACTTATTCTCACTTTTACACCAGAAAAAAAAATCCCTAACTAGTGCTTCAAGTTTTACCTTACTATCTGCACTTTACTTTATCGGGCCAGTAACCTCACTGCAGTGTGGCTTAGATTTACCACCTGCTACTCAATATCCCCGGGGAATTCCAGACAACGAATAACAATACAAAAGGGTGTTGGTTAATACATAAAATCAATACGCAACTAATGACCTATCTTAACTAATCCTAACCATCAATCTGCTACCATAGAAATACTGATGGCGCTGGGTTACCGGCTCGGTTTACCTTACTCACCTGGGCCCATAAACATTCATACTTTGAACCGGTAATCCCACTTAACTACCTGCCTATCAGAATTGTATTCACTTTAGGACTTATACCTGTGCACCATGACTTACCAATCCTTGTCACTTGAGCTCTAAGTCCTAAACCGAAGGATCAAAGGAGTCAGTATAATAGGTAGATTTTAACATTTACCTTCATAAAATAACCACAGACTCTGGTAAGTTTTAAACACTATTTTATGAGTCAGTTCTCACAACAGTGAGATCAGGGAATTTGCAAGTAAGAAAACAACTATAGACTTTGCAATAGTTTAAAGTGATGTCTTTAGACATTGGTACCTGGAAAGGGTGAGAAAAGGAAACGGTACAGGGACATTCCACAAGGATTATATTTACTTTTAATGGTGCGAGGACCAACCCTTGCCACGGGCTGGGACAAGAAAGACGGGCTCCCGACCAATCAGGTGCAAACAGGACAGGATAGATGCAAGACAGGACATGTATCCTCTTCTAAGTGCAATGCCAGTGTCACACCGCTCTCTCCGGCTACACTCGGACCCCGACTGGGTGATCGATAATTCTCCCTCAGGAAAACTCCCCAATTCTTCTGTCCGAGTACTCGACCAGCGCTCTGCACTCGATTCTCCTCTGGCATACGCTGGGTCAGTGACAGATCTGTGACAAGTCGGACAATCTAACTGACTAAGCCTACCTTAGTTATACTATTTTCCAGGGCATGTATCTCCCCCCAATGTTGCGAATATGTGTATTCCTTTTATTTGATTGGTCAGAAAGATGAGGAGTGGTAATCACACCATACCAGTATGAGGTAATTCTCATTGAATTATATTGATCCAGTCCCGCCCATAATTTACTTTCCCATGAATTTATTCCACTCAGCAATATTATATAATTTTCTTATACAATGTTTAGCAAATTTGCAAGTTGTCTTCCTTTTCCCAGGTCATGGGGTGAGGTTCTCATGCGCATCATGGGTAGGACAGTCTTTTGGCAAGGTTTCAATGCCACTGCTCGAAGTCTTTCAGTGCTCCCAGCACATGCGCAGAGGGAATTCAATATGGCGATTCAAGTCACCCTTCAGGCCCAAATACGAGCTATTAAAAAGTCAGAGAGACACATTAGAATACAAAAATAAATGAATGCACTGTATAACACTTATTTCTACTCTATCCCCATTACTTTATTTTAACTATAGCATTAATAGTTAAGCAGGCCATACAAGTTTTAGTTAAAGCAGGAGGATGTGCATTAATATGTGAAGCATGAAGCGGCCATCTTTGGCACTAGTGCGCAGCTGCAAGAAATTCCCACCAAAAGTAGAGATACGTCACACCACGTAGATGTGGCAGACGCATGCGCAAAAGGGTTCCTGTGTTTTCGGCGGCCATTTTAGGACACTCGGGTTACTGTTAGTAAAAGCACATAGGTAAGCTTCCCCTAGATACTAGAAATGTCGTGTAATGTAGGTTTGGTATTTAAAAAACATGTTGGTTAATTTGTTACATGTTATTTCGAGAGAACTGAGTCCAAGGAAGTTTCTGTACATATGAAATCTTGCTCCATGACTACAAAACCAGGCAGTCTGTGTGCAGACAGACAAATAGGTTGTGCATGCCTATATCAACCGTCAAGGGAGTATATGGCAGGCTCTGTTTCCCCTCTCTCAGAAGATCAGCTGATGGGCCAAGAGGAATCTCGCTCTCTTGGCAGTCTATGTTCAAAGGAAGGAGAATGGACCAGCAGACTTTCTGAGCAGGGTGTTTCCCTCATCTGTGGCCATGTGTCTGCCGCCCCTTCTTTTTCAGCAGATTCTCTTGCGATTCAGCCTCCCCGGGCTGAATGTTTGTGCCTCGGAGGAGACTGCCTTTTTCCCTCCGTTTTCCAGCCTAGTCCCCACCAGAACAGCTTGGGCGATAGAATACCCAGGACCACAGGATGGAGAAAGCATCTATTTGCCTTGCCCTATTTACTTTGATTCCCATGGTTCTCAGGAAAATTTAGGTGGATTAGGCAGAGGTTCTTGTAGGGCTGCCATTCTTGCTTTCAGAGGTTCAGATAAGTGACCCTGTTTATCCTTTGGTGACATGACTCTTGAGGAGTTCTCTACTTCAAAGGCCTGTTTTTTGCTCTGTGGTCCCTCTCTGGGATCTTCCCTTGGGGCATCAGGCTTTGACAGGTCCTCAGTTTAAACTGCTTACTGCAGTTGACCTTAAGTTTCTTTCTGCTAAGATTTTGTTGTTGGTGATAGTTACTTCTGGTCATATAATTGGGAAAATTTGGGCTTTGCTGGCTTCTCCCCTTTTTTGCGTTTTTCTCCTGAGAAGGTGATCTTGCATCCTACTTGGGTTTTCCTGCCTAAAGTCTTGTCAGATTTCCACTGTCAGGAGGATTTTGTCCTTCCGTTTTTTGGAGTGGCCCTTTTTCTCCTGAGTAGGAAAAACTTAATTCCATGGATGTTTTAAAGGCCCTTCAAATCTACCTTGACCGTACTGGTTCATTTCGGCAGGTGGATTCCTTGTTTGTCACCTATGGTCTCTCTGGGAAGGGTCTCAAGCCTTCTTTGTCCACTTTGACTCGGTGGGTGAAGTGTACTATTCTTTTATCATACGATGCTGCTCGCCATTCTGTTCCATCTTCAGTTCAGGGGCGACCAATGAGGAGTGTTTCTTCATCCTGGGCAATGTTTAAGGGGGCTTCTCTCTGAGACATTTGTGATGCTGTGTCATGGGCTTCTCCCAACACTTATGTATCACATTACAAGCTTCAGTTGTGGATGGTGGCATTATCAGACTTTGGTGCTCAGGTTTTATCAGTTGTACATAATCTGTGATTTATGTTGTTTTTTTGCATTAAAAAATCAAGTGTGTTGCATCGTCCTTGATTTCTGTGGGAATCACCATGTGCTTGGGTATGGGCTCATGTGTAAGGAATGGGAGGGGAAGACGGACGAGAAGGTAATGCCCGGTTACTTATTGGTAATTTCCATTACTCTCCAAGTCTTCCCGTTCCATTTCTGAGGCCGTCCCTTTCTCTCAGGATTTTTTATATTTTATAAATAAATGTTATTGTGATTTGTTTTTGGTGATTGTTTTCTTTCTTTTGGGTTTCTTTGGTATTCTCAGGATGTCTTTGTGATGTACTTCCCCCTTTATGCATGCTGGGTAGTCAGCGCCATATTAGGGGCTTTATTTAAAAAAACAACAATCTTTATTTGTCCATTTGCACAATAGGCGCATGACTCTGTACACCAGAGTCCACTGTAGCATCACATTACAGAGGCATATATCAGCAATTGACTTTTGAAGAAAAACAAGATCATCAGCACAGTCAACAGTAAGATTTACTGAAAATAACCCCCTCCCCGAGCCCCAACAATTCCCTTCCTCCCCCCACCCCCCAGAGTTGCGCTACCACCACTGAAACCCACCCACCCGAGCACACACACACACACACACACACACACACACACACACACCCCTACTAACCACCCACACTGCGCCAGGCACCCCCACCCTGTCCCTATCCACATTCCAGTGAGATAGTGTCTGTTTTAGCCAGGGGCTCCAGCCACAAGCCCCTATAATCAGCCCACCTCTTCCAAATTTTTAAGTGCTTACGGGGACACCCTCGGGCCACAAAGATCGGCTGCTCCAACCCCATGCAGAAGTCTAATCCATTTTTCCAGGCAGCCACCGAGGGTGCCCGCACATCCTTCCACAACTGGGCGATATCACGTTTCGCCAATTTGAGACCCAACAGTTAGTAGCAAATGCCGCTTATAGCGGTTACCCCCGATCCCCTCCATCACATGCAAGAGGGAAAACTGCAGAGTACTTGGAAGTAAACACCCCAGGACCTCCGAAAGGCAGGCGAATATCCCTCTCCAAAACCGGTCGAGCGACAAACATTGCCAGACGGTATGTAGGAATGTGCCTTCCGACCCACCGCACCAGAGACATCCCGGGGATGCCACCAGCCCCGCCCGCAACAGTCTCACCCGAGTAAAGTACACTCCATGGAGATATTTAAATTGGATAAGGCGGCGACGCATAGCTATGGCTGCCCCCGAGGTTCGGCTAAGGTCTCCCTCCAATCTTTTTCCTCCAAGACCCCCACATCTTCCTCCCATGCCCCCCTCAGTTTCTCCAACCGGGACACACTGTGGGTCACCAGGGTCTGATATATTTGTGTTATCTTTTTGGTCTCGAGGTCTCCCATAAAAACTTTTGCTTCCAGCGGACTAAATTCGGGAATAGAGTCAAGACCCTCCAGATTAGGGGTGAGCACGTGCCGGAGCTGGACGTAACTGAAGAATTGCGACTGAGGCATGACAAACTCCTCCTGCAGATCGCGAAACAATTTGAGGGAGCCATTACGCACAACGTTGCCCAAGGTGGATATGCCAATGGCGTCCCAGCCCCGAAATCCCTGAAGTTCTGCTAAGTCGTGCAAGCACCCATTGTGCCACAGGGGGGTTTACTCTGTAAGTGTGTTCCACCACCCCATACGCTTCAGAGATTGTCGCCAAATCTGAAAGACTACTTTTGTGGCCGGAGGCAATGCACTACGCAGTGCTGAAGTATCGAGTGAAGAGTGGACTGCCCCATCCGGTATCGCTCCACAGCGTAGGCCGGGGTCCCCTCTGTCTCCATACCACCACTCGTTGAGGACCAACAGGTGTGAGGCCTGATAATATGAAAGGATATCCGATGTCGCAAAACCTCCACAGTATGGGGAGAGAAAGCAGGATTGCAATGCAACACGCATCGTTCCTCCTCCCCAGAGAAACTGCCCCAGAGCCGAGTTCACCAGCCGGAACCATTTGGGCGCAATCTGGTGCGGGTGGCTCTGCAATTGGCACAGCAAGCGGGGGATTGCGACCATTTTGAATATTGCCTACCTGCCGTATATAGTTAGCGGCATTCGGGCCCATATCTTGATATCCACCTGTACGCGCTCCCAGACTGACACCACATTTCGCTCCCAGGACACCGCCGGAACGTCAGATATGAAAATGCACAGATATTTAAGGCCCCACACCGCCACCTGCAGCGTGGACGCCCACGCACCTATTCCATCCCGAGCCCCCAGCACCCAGAGCGTAGACTTACGAGGGTTCATGTATAACCCGGAGACCTCCCAAAGATTTGCATAATTTCCAGGATCCGCGGCCCTGACTTATTCAGCGCCGTTAAAAAGAAAAGGACATCGTCCGCGTACAGGGCTATCCTATCTGAAAGACCAGTAGCCCACTCAAATCCCTCCATCTGTGCATCCATGCAGACCCAGGCTGCAAGTGGTTCCATAGCCAGGGCAAATAGATGATGCAACTGGGGGCACCCCTGCCGAGTGCCACGATGGATTGCGGAGTCAGACGATACCGCACCCGCTACCCGGACCGACGCTGTCAAGTCGGTGTATAGTAGCTGTACATACGGCAAAAACCGGGGGCCAAGATTAAGCTGACGGGGAAGGAGCGAACAGGTAGACACAGCTCAGAGAGTCGAATGCCCTATTCATGTCCACCAGCAGGAGCGCCGCCTGCACCCCCGTCCGCCGGACCGCCACCAGGGCTACATGGGCCCGCCATATGTTGTGCCGCATCGCCCTCTGGGGCATGAACCCGACCTGAATCGGGTGGACCAAAGTGGAGATACACAGCAGAAGGCGGTTGGCCAGAGCCTTGGCCAAGACCTTCGCCTCCACAATTAAGTAGGGAGATGGGGCGGTAGGAGGAATGCTGTTCCGGGGGTCGACCCGGCTTTAGAAACACTACAACCTCCGCGTGTTGCTAGTCCAGGGGGAGCCGACCGATTTCCCTGGCCTCCTCCACCGCTGCCTGATAATGAGATGCCAGCTGCAAATTATACCTACGATGAAACTCAGTGGGAAACCCATTGGGTCCCGGGGCGTTTCCCGAGTTGAGTTCTCCCAGGGCCTTGCCCAGTTCTTCCACCGCTAGGGGGAGTTCAAGCCGTTGGCAAGTATCATCAGATACCGCTTTGGGCGGCAGGTCTGCAATAAATATGTCCACCGTCAACTCAGGGAGACATTCCTGAGGAGCATATAAATCGGCATAGTAAGTGGTGAAACTCTCCGCGATGGCCCTGGGGTCTGTTAGTGGCACCCCACTCTCATCATGCACCCCTGGAAGGGCCTGTGGATGAAACACGCCCTGACAGAGCCGATGCAGCATTTTACTCGATTTGTCTCCCCATTGGCAGATTCTACTACGTGTCACCAGCCAGACCTGACGGGCCTCATCCAGTAGGAGAGAGGCGTACGACTGCTGCTCCTGCAATATCTGACGCATGGCCAGACCACCACCCACTTCCCGACTCCGACACTCCAGGGCCTCCACTTCCACCCTGACCAACTTGTCCCTGTGCTTTCTACGGGCCGCTGTACACCACTCTATATCCACCCCCCGTAGCGTGGGCTCCAGTGCTTCCCAGAGCGTCACCGCCCTAGGTACCGATCCCACATTGACTGCAATATAAACTGCGATTGCTTCCCGCATGTGTCTCACATAGTCGGCATTCTGCAAATGCCAAACTGCAAGCCGCCAGGGGAAGGGCTGTCGCACCCTACCCAGCCGCAGCTCCACGAACACCGGAGAATGGTCTGACAGCCCCCTGGGAAGGATCCCAGCAGACCTCACGTTAATCACTGTCTCCCGAGGAACAAAAATGTAGTCGAGCCGAGAAAATGATTTGTGTACCGCCGATAGATAGGTAAACTCCCTCATGTCGCCATGTATGTGTCGCCAGGTGTTCACCCAGTCCAGCCCCGTAACAAGGGAGTGCAGTTTCGTGGGATGTGTACTGGTCGGACCCCCTCCTATTACTACTTCTGTCCCTGCTCATGTCCAAAACATCGTTCCAGTCTCCATCCACCACCGAGGCTACTTATGGCATATCGGCCTACAGCGAAAGCAGCTTCTCAACTAAGGACCACTGTAACGGGGGGGCATACACACAACTCATCACAATGGGATCCTCCCTGATCCTTCCCCGAAGAAATACGTAGCATCCCTGTGGATCCAACCATTGCTGCAAATGTACGTACGGGACCCTGTGGTGAATCAGGACTGCTCCCCCCCTAAACCCCTACGTAAACCCTGCATGAAAGACCTGCTGGAAGCCATAGTGCTGCAAGCAAAGGACCTTGGAACCCAACAAGTGGGTCTCCTGCAGCAGAAGGATGTCAGCTCCCGCCCTTTTTGCCTGTTTCAGGACGGCCCCTGCTTTATTTTGTCCAAAACCCCACGCACATTCCAGCTCACTACTCAGAGGGTGCCCGCGGACACCCGATCATCTACTGCCCCACTATCCATCAGGCATCAAGCACGGTGTAACATGAACCGGAGGACCCGACCATGTACTTGCATGCAGTGGTGTGCCCAGTGTAAAAGCGCAACCCAACCCCCACCCAAACCCCGTTCCCACAACAAACCCCCTACCCCATACCTCAAAAACTCTGAAGTACTGTCGCGGCGGGATCCACACCATATCCCCAATGGGAGGCATAGTCTTTGTACCCACCAATGGATCCCCAACTCCCAGCCCATGGCTCCTAGGCCCACTCCCCACTCACACCAATCTGGTGGGGTTCCAGTCCTCCTAAGGGCTCCCTCAACTAAGGAAAACTTAATCAGTCACACAGTCCTGTTGAAGAAGCATCTCGGCACCATGCCACACATGAGACTGAAGGATCATCTGACTGACGTTGGGAAGCCGGATCTCCCCGAGAGGAGGCCCCGCAGGATATGGAGCGTCTCTGGGACCGCGATCTTCTATGCCCCCTCCGGCGCTGACCACGAGGATTCTTCAACTGCCCCTCACTCAGGAATGATTCTGGGGAGTCAAAGAAATGGGTGCGAGATTGGAAGACGACGCGCAGGCGAGCCGGGAAGAGTAGGGCGTATGGATGTTTAAGTTCCCTCAATCTGGCCTTCGCCGCCATGAACGATTGGCGCTGCTGCTGCACCAGTTTGGTATAGTCCGGGAACACCAGGATGCGATGGTTGTCATACAGCAGGGGTTCTTTGATGTGGGCCTGTTTCAACACAGTGTCTTGGTCAAGGTAATTCAGCAGCCTCGCAATCACCGGCCGCGGACGAGCCGCCACAGACGGTTACTGAGTGAGCGCCCTATGCGCCCGCTCCACGACAAAGCACCGGGGCAGCACATCCGGAGGAAGCCAGCTTTCCAGCCATTGAGTGAGGAAGCGCTCCATACTACCATTCTCACAACCCTCCGGGAATCCCACAAAGCGCAGGTTGTTTCGCCGTGCCCGTCCCTCCGCATCCTCGACCCGGAGGGCCAGTCCCTTCTGGACACCTTCCATGCTCGCCACCTTCTGCTTGAGGACCGACACATCATCCTCCACCCCCGAGATGCAGGTCTCAGCTTCCGTGATGTGGGATGCTGCATTCTGGAGGTCCTGATGGAGAAGCATAACATCTGCACCCACAGCCCCAATTTTGGCATCTAGCATGTCTCTGAATTGGGTGATCGCCGCAATCAGAGCCGCGTTGTCAGGCACAGCCTCCTGGGTTCCCCCAGCCACACTGCCCGCCACTCCCGGGACAGTGAACTTACCTATGGGACCATGCTTCGTGGTACCACCGCTGCCCTTGTCCCTCGTCATGGTGGCCTAACGCAGATTCCGGTGTGTCTAGATACGACGAAGCCCGGCCCAAGCACCAGGACTACCCGTGAGCCGGACCGCTCACTCCAGGTGCCCCCGACACTCCCACGAGGCCCAATATAGCCGCCGATCCCGGGCAACTGCAGACCAAGGAGAAGGAAGGAGTCCACACTTGTCGTCACCCGCCACCGGAGCCCGAGCCCCGCAATCCCTGGTCAAGACACTGGGCCCGGTAGCAGCCACAGGGCACTCCCCCCTCCCCCCCCCCTCGCAGCTCGACATAGCCGCTGATCCCTCTGCACAATGAGCCGCCCGAGAGAAGGGGGGGCCCCCCTCGAACACCCTCCGGCAATAGACACCCAACCGCGTGGACCGGCCGGAATGGGGGGCGCAAGCTCACACCGGGCCCCCAAAGCAGGCCCCACATCAGGAAGCGAGGCAAAGGGGCCACCGAGCCCCTCAGCAGGCAGGGACACCACCTCCTCTCAGCCCCCACCAACAGAGTTCCACCGGGCTCCGGGGCCAAACTGCTCCACGACAGGTGCACCACAGCAGGTACGCAGGGCCCACGCACACTAGGGGCCTGCCGCAATCCACCGGCCACTCCTGTAGCCGCGCCGGTTCCGCTCTCGAAAAAGTCACAAGGCACCCCCGGGAGGGCACACACCAGATCTGGCCGACCTCCTTCCAGGCCCCAGAGTCCTCACTGCAGGAGCACCTCCAGGCCCTCTTGCCGCCTCCACCAGGGGCCCGAAGATCACCATAGAGTCCAGGTAGCTCCCCAAAGGCGTCCCTTCAGCCCCCCCAATGAGTCCCGATATAGCCGTCGGTCCCCCGACCCCAGCGCCAGTCCAGAGGGGAGGGGGCGGGCCCGACACACCAAACACCCTGAGGGAGGGCCCACTCGCATCCAGGGCTTTAGGATCCAGCCACACTCCCAGGCGCGGGACGCGTACACAGCCAGGCCCCCCCTGCCAGCCGGGGTGCCTCCTCCTCCTCCCCACAGCTCCTCCTCCTCCCCACAGCTCCTCACCGGTACCAAGAGCCTGGTCCCCGGGGCCGACCTGCCCCCGTAGACCTCCGCCACCACCAAGCCTCCGCGACACCAGTCCAATGCCGCGGGCTCACACAGGCGGTCTGGCGGCATACAGCATGTCCAGGGTCGCCAAACTTTTCACCCCGGCTTCACCAGCTCCGACCAGGCCTCGCCACGCGGACACAGCCGCTGCAACACCCAGCCGCCTGCCGCTGCTCACCGGACTGCCCAGCAGGTAGCCGGCACCGAGATGCCCCCTCCAGGACTCAATAATTGTCCGAGGGTGCCAGGATAATTGACGGATCGATGATGGGCTGGACGGAGCTAATTAGCCTGCGTCGGCCTGCTAAGCCACGCCCCATAGGTGGACTTTTTTGAACTAACTAGGTAATAGGTTCTGTGGAGCTGGAGAACTGCTCATGTGTAAGGAATGGAATGGGAAGACCTGGGCTCGCAGTAACTAAGATACTAAGATAACTCAATATAGTGAAAGACTTCACTCAGCCTAACGCACTAATTGCCCCAATACCCATGTCCCAAGCACTGAGTGAAAATCTATCTAACTTTTTTGAAGAGAAAATAGCTAACATCGCAGCGACTATTCCTCAGAACGATCCTAACCGTACTGAAGTTCTTGACACGAACTACAAATACGCTTTCACAGCATTCCAACCACTCACTAAGGAACATGCCTTGAAATTATTTTTGGAATGCAAATCAGGCTCTCCTCTGGATCCTGCCCCGGCCCTAATCCTGAACGAAATTGCCCCCTTAATCATTAACCCCTTACTCGATATTTGGAACTCCTCCTTATCCACTAGTGTTGTCCCCAATGCCTGGAAACACGCACTGCTAGCCCCAATTAAAAAAAAAAAGCAGGCTTAGACCCTCACTGTCTAAGTAACTACCGACCTGTCTCACTTCTGCCCAAACCCGCCAAAGTACTCGAGAAGGCTGTTCAAATACAACTACTGAGTTACCTTGAATCAAACTCCTTGTTTCACGACACCCAATCAGGCTTCCGACCGGGCTATAGTACCGAGTCAGCGCTACTCGAAGTATCCGAGACAATCCGGGAATGCACGGATAGGGGAGAGGAGGCCATGTTGGTCCTCCTCGACCTATCCGCGGCATTCGATACCATCTCTCATGACAAGCTGCTGACTCGCCTGCAAGAGATAGGTATCGGCGGACCTCCCCTCTTATAGGTACAATCATTTCTCACTAACAGAACCCAACAAGTGATGCTGGGATCCTTTCTCTCTACCATAAAACCACTGATTTGGGGAGTTCCACAGGGCTCTTCCCTAAGCCCGCTACTCTTCAATGTGTACCTCAAACCACTGGCAAAGGTTGTCGAATCATGTGGCGTTAAAGTTACCTTCTACGCCGACGACACCCAATTGGTGTTCTCTTTCAAAAACCACACTGAAAAATCTTTCGACAACTTTCGCCATTGCATGCTGAGGATCGCCTCTTGGATGTCTGAGAACAACCTAAAGCTTAATACCGACAAGACCGAGGTCTTATTTTTTAATCAGAAAGCACCCTTACCTCCTAACATCTGGTGGCCATCCGAACTCAACCCGCCCCCAGTACCAGCCCTAGCCGCCCAAAACCTAGGCTTTCAATTTGACACCTCTCTCTCCTGTAAAACTCAAATCAGCAAAGTTACCTCCGCCTGCTTCGGGAAGCTACGAATGCTAAAAAAAATCATCCCCTACTTACCATTCGACTCTCGGAAAACAGTAGTCCACACCCTGATTACGTCCCACCTAGACTACGCTAATAGCTTCTAATGTAGGTGCTCCCTCCTACCTCATTACCAACTACAGAGAGTCCAGAACGCAGCAGCCAGGCTGATTTATAACATCCCTTACCGTCACTCCATTTCACCCCACTTAATCAAACTCCACTGGCTCCCAGTAAGACTGCGGATCCAATTTAAAGCCTTAACGCTGGCTTTCAGAGCCCTTAATGACCGAGGCCCTACATATCTACGGAGCAGAATGAAGTTTTCACAGGCACCACGTAACCTCAGATCCAACCACCTCCGCCTCATGATATGCCCCCGTTTTCGTCTTGCTCGCACGGGTGGAAGGACCCTCGCAGTTGTCACCGCCAAACTTTGGAATCAGCTGCCCACAGAGTTAAGATTCTTGACATCAGAACCCATGTTCCGAAGAAAACTAAAGACCTGGTTCTTCTCTCAGATCTAAATCCCCCTCACTTTTCACCCTCTCACGACCCTCTTGGGATAATGTTTTCAGCGCCGGGACACCTTCGCGGAGGTAGCTGTGCGCTCTCCTCAAAATACTAAATAAATAAAATAAGATAACTGATAAATAACTAGGCATGCATCTGCAGCTAAGGAAGCAGTACAATTTTATGACTGTAGTGTTTTAAGCTAACAGTGTGTACAGCTCATTTCTCGAAATTAGATATCAAAAGATTAAAACAGTCTGCTGATTAATTATGCTTCAAATTCCAGGAACTATGATGACGTGATTTAGCTTCGATTTTATAAGATCTGTTGTGGGTTAAGCTGTTAATGTTAGAATGTAAAGTGTGCTTATTATTTTCCCTTTAACATTGTATTATCTTAAAGTTTTGGTTTAATATTTAATATTGTCCATATTGTTTGGTTTAACCCACAAGAAATGAACTTGAACTTGAACTTCAATTTAAGCCTCCAATACATAAAAGGAATTTCAGAATATCGTATAGTTTCACTCTCCCCTAGCTCCATCATCACTTTTCACCCCTAGCCAGCCACGATTCAATGGGGTCACATCTGTTTTTCTGTAAAATATCTCTTTTTTTTAACTCCGGATTTGATTTTAAATGCCTAAAAGCAGAATTGAGCCTCTTTTTTTAACTCCGGATTTGATTTTAAATGCCTAAAAGCAGAATTGAGCACTGTACAAAAATTCTAACTTAATTATCATACCTATATACATTTCAAATTAATATATACATACATTAAAAATAATTCTTGGGTAATCAACTGTTATTCAATTAGTGTTAGATATAGAGGTCAATGAATACTCATCACATCTTAAATAAAATTGACACTATATACATATATAGACATGTGCATAGTCATAAGATTTAGAGGTGTGTTTTTCTGTTTGGAATGTGTCCACAGACACTGAAGATTAAACACAGTACAGTAGGTCTGTCTACTGCAGGAGCAAACTCTGTGAGATCGCTCAGATTGCTTTGTTTTTGCTGATTATTTATTTGCGGTCATTGAGATGTTGAGCCTGGGCTAACATCTTTCTGTACCTTGTGTCAGCAGAGCAAGCAGTAACATTAAGGGCACAAATACGATGTCGGATGGACCAGAGTCCATCCGACATCATTTGGGAACTGGAACTGAACGACCTCCTGTCGTCTGTTCCAGCTCAGCAAGTAGGATGCAACCAAACCCTTTTTCGGTTGCAATCCTATTCTTTACAATCGGAGCATGCATTCCGAACTGAAGGCATTCTCTCATTGCAAAGAGAAGAGGTGCAGTTCATCCCTGCATCCCCGTGGGAGGCACCTCAAGGTGCCTGCCACCGGTTGCAGCGAACAGGGGGCACCATAGGTGCCTCTGAGGCCACCATTAAGAAGCCTTGCACTGATGAGGGTCCTGCTGGGGGCCCCCAAAGTAGGATTCCCACAGCCTTTCTGTGTCAGAAAGGCAGGCACAGAAAGGCTGTGGGAATCTTCCATCAGAATCCCTCGGCCGGAATGAACTGCCTGAGGGATTGATGGAGGATTTTCGAATGGCAGCCAGGCTTGGAAATCTGGTTCAAATTCCTTTCTGACCAACCCCATCAAAACGGGTCGGTTGGAAAGGAATCCGAACGGGAAATTCGGATGCGGTCAGAACGGCTCCATTAGATGGTCAGAGCAGTTTCCGAACGCATCAGAATCGGCCCCTTAATAGTATCCCCTGCCATCCTTTGCTCTGCTGGCTGGTTAGGCTTGAAAAACAGACCTAAGAGAGGCTCAACATCTCAATGACAGTGCTGACTTAAGAATTTCAATGCCCTGGGCAAAAACTACTATAGGGGTCCCTGTTTGGAACAACTTTGAATTTGATTACACATTTGCTGCTAATTCAAGTTATGTTATGTTAGGCAGAACTTGTATTGCGCACAGCTACTCCAAAGAGTTTACCGGCGTGTGCCCCGCAGGAGGTTTAGATGAAAAGTCTAAAACTATATAAAAAGAAGGGTTTTCAGTCTCTTTCTGAACATCTTGGGATCCTGCGGAGGGCACAACTCCACTGGGAGTTGGTTCCAAACTACAGTACCAATCCATGAAAGGGAGCTGCCACCCATCCTCTGCTTGTGAAACCTAGGGATGCATGTCATAAGCTTGGTAGAAGAACGCAACCGCCTTGCCGGTGCATAAAAACTGAATCTTGTTCTTAGATAGGCTGGGGCATGCCCATAGAGAACGGAGTGAACTATTACCAGAGACTTACATTTCCCCCTCTCTTTCACCGGTAACCAACTATGGTCACGTAAATGTTGCCTAACGCCAACCCTTTTAGGAAGGTTCAAAAGTAGTCCGGCCTCAGCGTTTTGGACAGCCTGAAATTCATTTAAAAGGTAGCCAGGTAAACCAATATGCAAAGCATTAGCATAGTCAATAGGAGTGTGATCAAGGCTTGGATGACCGTTTTCTTGCAGAAGTGGGGAGTAACAGTAAACATCTTTTCCCTTCCTTTCAAACCCTGTGATGACAAACAAAATTAAACCATATGTAAAAACGTTAAGCTAGAGAAATCGATAAAAGAAAAACAGATAAAAAGTTCACTTTCCGAGAGGCCCCTTGGAAAGTGGGGGCCCTGGGCAATTGCCCAGTTTGCCCTTGCCTTAAAAGGTCTCTGCTTAATGACTGCAATTAAACAAAAAAAAAACATAAAGCTGAAAGAGACCCCAAGTAGTTTGTCTGGAGACTTAGGTGCTGTGTAGCAGGGCTTTAGAGGGATGGTTCACCTGTGCTTTAAATCAGTTTCCACTTAAAAACCTGACCACCCTACAGGCAAAATTCAGATGATCCAACAGGACCTACACTTCCCTGCACTTTCCTCATCTTCACTTTTTCTCTGGGCAGCATGTTCACCAACAATGTCTGCATAGTCTGCTTTTTTTCCTGAAGTAACTTGCCTCCATTTTGTTCGCATCAAGTTCAATCCCCAAAAAGGACACTACCTTACAAGAGCTCACAATTGTTTCAGGGGCCAGTGGAACACATGTCCAAGAGCTCTTGGAATCCAACCAAATTATGCTGGAAATCTGTTGAATCGGGTGCCCCCACGAAGTAGTCATCCAGGTAATGAGTCACCAACCTATAGTCCGTATGCCATGTGAAGAGCCACTGCAAAAAAGAACTGATTCACTCGAAAAGTGCACATGAGATAGAGCATCCCATTGGTAATGCCTGGTCTACGTACCATTTCCCTTTGAAATACATGCCCAGCAGTTGAAAGCCATCCGTGTGAACCGGAAACAAGAAAAAAAACTGACTTCAAATTGCATTTTGCCATCTGTGCCTCTTGCCTTGCTGACACCACCAGTGACATGGCCACGCCCATTGAAGAGTAGGACACCAAAACCATTTCCTTTGGAATTAAATGATCAACTGACCCACATTCGGGCCATGGCAAATGCTGTATTAGATGAAACTTCCATTTTTAGGTCGAGCATTCGAGACCTCTTGTGTATATACTTTAGTATATACTTATATATATATACTTACATGTGTGTGTAGTTTGTGGGCTCTGGAGATCAGTCCTAGGACTTGTCTGCTTTCGCGAGGAGGTGAGGAGCATACACATAGGCGTAGCAGTGGAGGACGCACCACGGAACACGCTTAACCAAAGGGATCTTCCTCTCTCACCCTCTTATGGGGCATTTGATCCCATGTTCAGGGCCTGAATGCATTAGCCATATAAATAGTGGAGCGTGATGTAGATCACCCCACCTAGTGGAATCCTCTCATCACAGTCTGGTAAGAGTGGAGGCCCTTTTTAGGTCTTGAGCCTAGCGTTGCAGTGCGCAGCACTGCTTGCGCAGCGCGAGACATCTTGTACGGGGTTCTGAAAGCTGACCACATGCTCGTGCGTGTTTTGCTTTCCTCGGCTGCCATTGGCTTTAGCGTGCATTTAAAAAAAATAAGATAAGGCACGCAATTGGGCAAAGGCGGGCGCATGGCCAGCCTTTGCTCTGCCCAGTTCCACCAGTGTCTATTACGCGCAGCAGTGCGCGTTCGCCTCACTGCCGCGCTCCCTCACCTCCGCTCCTCTATGGTGCGCGCACACCACTGGTTTCGATTCCTTGACGGCCTCAGAAATCTTATCCGACACGAAGAAATGGGATGGATGGATTCAGCCACTGAGATCCATGCAATGCGGGCAAAAGGAATAATTTCAGGAAACCAGTTGCATTAGTGCTGGTTAGAAAAGTATTTTTTGAACCAACCTTTCGTGTGTGTTTTATTTAGCTTCAGGCATTTTTCCTTTTGGTTTTCCTGAAATGATTCCCTTTGCCTGCATCGCATGGATCTCAGAGGCCTTTCTTGATGTTGGATAAGATTTCTGAGGCCGTGGAGTGTTCAGAAATTTGAGGCGCTCGGCCTCAGTGCACTTTAGGGCTATGACGTAGAGTGGATGTATAACTCATGATCAAGAATAAGTCCACCTCCCCAAAAGCGAGTTCATAGACCTATAATTTGTAAACAGCTGTACAAATTAAACATTGCCTTTGTAGTGTAGTTCCTATAGTCCCAATAGGCTCTGCGCATTGGAATAATATATTCAGCAGTGTAGACGTAGGACTGAGTTCAACTAGGTCTCTACTGACTATATTAGACTTAAGTTTGTGCCAGATACCTCAGAGGTCACTAGAAACTTTCTCAAATAAACGAGGAGGAGTTTAACCTCCCTGGATAGACAAGAAGGGATTAGCTTCTGACAACCATATAACATGACAACTTTGCTCTCTCAGAATAAGAGTGTATCTCTAGAGTCGTGTGAAAACAGTAGACAGCTATTTCACTCAGTCAAGTGTGCATACTTAGTTTCACCAGAGTGCAGAGAAAAGAGAGACAGGCGTTTTCAATAAAAGGTGTAATTTATTGAGCAGTCTTCTTCCTCATACAAGAGAAATGAATTGCCACAATTGCAATACTCATAGTAAAGTAAAGTGCGTACAGTAAAAGGAGGATTAAGAAATAATACTGTAAAAGCATTGATATGGTTTCTTAGCCATAAGATACTTTAAAATAGATACAATATATACATGCTTATATACATTGACTAACGTACTCAACTGGTGCTTCTAAATACGCCTACCCCGGTGTACCTGACCTAAGCCTAATACGTGGGAAGGAGTAAGTAAGTAGCAGTTTAAGTTAAGTTGGTTTTGCCAAGAATCTGACTCAAGAATTCTCTCTAAGGTTTTAGTCCGCTCCGTACCTGGGTATTAGAAAGCAGGAGGTCTTGTATCTCTCTCTCAGGACTCGATATCCCAGTAACCCGTGAAGGTATCTGGAAACACCGGAGCTGGATTTCTCGGCAGGAGAAAAGACAGCGTCTCTCTCAGTGCGTCAAAAGAGGAGGGGCAGCGTCCGTGGGCTCTCGCATCATCTGGGCTCTCGGGCAAGTAGATAGCTGCTCTGCTCCAAAACCACCACCGTGTATTTGCTTAAGGCAACGTTGGTATATTTATACCTGAAAGGTGCCGGGTTTGACGTAAGGTTGGACATAAGACGTCAATAAAGATGTCACTAAGAACTGGCAGTTGCTGGAGGTTTGGATTGTTTAGAGAACTTGTTGTGCTTTCTAGGGGGCCGGGGAAGTAGCCTTGCTTAATGTGTCAGCATGTGCTACGACTGAATATGGATATGATTATTATGCCGTTATAGGGATATTATTGATTATAACCGAACAAGGGCATAAAATAGTAATATCGATTTATGCTCCTGGATTAAAACACAATACCCACTCCACGATCTAATGTCCATCATTACTAAAACTAAGCAATAGTAAACATTTATAGGTGCATGTGTATTCCAACCCACCCCAAAATACATTTTTTTCGATTTGAAATGGTGTATGCGAAATACATGAAAATGATATTGGTACTGTACGCTTTTCAAGCAGTGTAATCATTCAGTTAAAACGATGCATATATATGATTAGCTGAACGATTTGCGAAATTTACACATGAAATGGCTCTTAATACAGAAAAGAAGGTCGAGACCATTCTATCACATATAAATACAGTCGCTGTAAATGTGCTAGAGGCTGAGGTAATATATTATCTCTAGAGTTCCTAAAAATAGAAGCTCTGTTCTCTAAGAATAGTTCTACTTTAAGCAGAGTACAAAGCCCAGGAAAAAGGGTAAATATTTTGGAATCGAAGAAAAAATAATTTTGCTTTCAGTGGGAGAAAATAGTTCCAAATATTTTCAGTAGCTTTTGTTTATCAAAGCTGAAGGCCGAATTCAGAGTTCAGGGAACGCTGTGTGCTCGTTTGCTTAAAAGTTATTCTTTTTGTTCAGGGGAGAACATCATTTCAGACAGACTCGCAAAAAAGTTGGCTACGGCTTCAGGTGAAAGTTCGATCAAGTTCGAAAATGCCGCAACTGAGCAGTCTAGAGCATGATTGCTATCATCGATGTCAGGATCAGCAATGCTCACAGAAGGTCATACCTGGGTGATGCTGCTCTCATCTCGTACTTCACTACCACCTAATCGTAGTGGCGAAGTCTCAACGAATGCCGTCATCAGGATGGGTAACCGCTGGGGACAACATGATGCATGAGCCGTTACAGGACTTAGCAAAGTATCTGTATCCAATGGTACTGCTGATGGTAGTGTAAGACAGACGTCCAACAGGCATTCTTCTCCGCATAGCATACATCAAAGCACAGGTAAGATGTAATTCTGCCAGATGGGTCTGAATGAAAGAAACCAGGTCATATTCAGATCTCTTAGCCGGGCTAATCCAAGGACTTTAGTTATGCGGTCCCGATAGGGTATAGCCAGGATCGTTTCTTCCATTGTTGCTGGAGTCTTGTCTACGATTTGGCTTGCCATATCGGAGCAGAAGTATCAAAAATAAAATACCTGCTACGAGTCCCAACAGAAGTGGTAGGCCGCCAAAGACAGAATGGACAAAATTAGGAAAAATGCCCAGAACTGTTTCGAAGGGTGTTAACAGTCCCGAAAAAATTGTCTTAAATATATGTGGGATACCACTGGTATCAGACATATTTAGGATTTGGCTTGGCATTTCTACGAAATGCACGGGGCAATTTGTTGATAAAAGGGTATGTATCTCTGCCGTTGTCGTTGCGACTTGCAGATCATACGTTTCTTTTGATGACGTCAAGAGCACCGTTGTCTGTAAAAGGACAGACTTTATTCTGCTTAAAGTATCAATTCGAATAGAAGAGATATTCAAAGAAGGCCAAATTTTTGCCTCCATGTCTGGAGTGCTGTTTGGATACAATACTTGCATACAGCAAGTGACCATGGAACTAACGCTCACAAGATAAGCTTTTCCTGGCACCATGCCACAACAGCTGTCGTCCACTATTAGAATAAAGCTCCCGTTAGAAAGCCGTCTAAAGAATGGCTCTATTCGTGTTGCAGGTGTGCCATGCTGGTGACATGAAAGGTTATTTGAAGTCCCCTCACAGGCCCCATGCAGGGACACCCCCGCACCGCACGGCCACCAGCTGCTGCGTGTGTGCCCCATTGCCTTGCCCTCTGCCTCGCTGCCTCGCTGCCGGCTGCCGGCTGACTCCGCTGCTGTTGTTTTTTCTTTGTTTTGACCTGCATTTGTGCCTGTATCTATTTTTCCTCCGCTGCTGTTGTTTTTCTTTGTTTTGACCTACATTTGTGCCTGTATTTATTTTTTCTCCGCTGCTGTTTGCTTCTCTTTGTTTGGACCTTCATTTGTGCCTGTATTTGTTTCCCTACTTGTGTGCCCGTGTTAGCGTGTGCCTGTATTGTCTAGATACTTGCTGCCCGTGCCAGCGCTCTCCTTCCTGGTTTCCCGCCCATCTCGCCGCCCTCCGTCTTCCCTCCCCGCTCCCCGCTCCCGCCACCACCGCTGACCCCGCCCCTTTTTCATTCTGTTCCCTCCCCGCTCCCGCCTCCCAGCTGCTCCGCCCACCCGCGCACTTCGCCTTATATGGCGACCGTGCGAACGCGCAGCGGGCGCGCCGATTGTGCGCCGAAGGCGCGCCAAAGGTAAGCCCGTCTGCGCCCGTCCGCGACCGGATCGCGACCAGCGCCAGGACCCCTGGCCCACGAAGACCCCTCATCGCACTCAACACCGGCCGACTGCCAGATTGCAACCAAGCCACCCCACGACGCACCCACGGACCTTTCAGCTGCCACGCCTGCAAGTTCACCTGCATCCGGACCTGCCTCACACCAGCTCCTGCCAAGTCGAACACCAGCAGCACCCACCTCAAGTGCATCCTGCTCAACACCCGCTCCGTCCACAGACACGCCATCGAACTCTGGAACCTCCTAGACGCCACAGCCCCTGACGTTGCCTTCCTCACGGAGACCTGGATGAACGCCTCTTCAGCCCCCGACATCGCCATCGCCATCCCAGAGGGCTACAAGATCGTCCGGAGGGACCGCAACGCCAACCAGATGGGAGGAGGCATCGCCATCATCCACAGGAACACCATCCGTCTCACGACCAGCACCGACAACACCCTGACCAGCGCCGAACACCTGCATTTCCAGATCCACACCAACCCAAACACCACCCTTAGAGGCACCCTGATCTACCGACCTCCGGGACCACGCACACAATTCAGCGAGGACATTGCCGACTTCGTCAGCCCGCATGCCCTCCCCTCCGCTGACTACATCCTCCTGGGGGACCTCAACTTCCATCTGGAGAACAACAACGACCGCAACACCAGCACCCTGCTCGACAACCTCGCCAATCTTGGACTCAAGCAGCTGGTGTCCACCCCCACCCACCTCGCCGGACACACACTCGACGCCGTCTTCTCCTCCAGCACAGACGTCGCCTTCAGCCACGCCACAGAACTCCACTGGACGGACCACAGCTGCGTCCACTTCGCCTTCAAGAGAACGACGACCCACCACCACCAGCAACAGGCCGCCCGCAGAAGCTGGAACAAGATCACAGCAGACCAGCTCGACACCTCCCTGAGCCAGCACCCTCCTGCCAGCTCAGCGAACCCCAGCCAGGCCGCCGAGAACCTCACGAAGTGGATCAGCATCTGCGCGGACGAGCTCGCCCCGCTGAGGACCCCGCCCAGCAGACCCGGCAGCAAGAAAGCCCCATGGTTCACCGACGAACTCAAGAGCTCCAAGAAGAACTGCCGAGCCCTCGAGAGTCTGGAGAAGGGAACCTACACCGGACAACAGGACCACCCTCAAACTGGCCACTCGGAAGCACCACCAGCTGATCCGCGCCGCCAAGAAAACTGCTTTCAAGGACCGGCTGGACAACAACGCACACAACAGCAAGGAACTCTTCAACATCGTGAAAGAGCTTTCCAACCCCAGCGCGGGAAACAACGACATCACCCCATCGCAAGACCTCTGCGACTCCCTCGCTTCTTACTTCCACAACAAGATCGCGGACATACACAACAGCTTCAACAAACAACCAACGCACACCAGGACCGAACAACCACCCCCCACCACCACCCTCCACGCCTGGACCCCGATCAGCACCGAAGACACCATCCGCACGATGAACTCCATCCACTCCGGATCACCGACCGACCCCTGCCCTCACCACGTCTTCAACAAGGCCGACGCTGTCATCGCACCCCACCTGCGAGACATCATCAACACATCCTTCGACACCGCCACCTTCCCTGAGAGCTGGAAGCACGCCGAACTCAGCGCTCTACTCAAGAAACCAACAGCGGACCCCACCGAACTCAAGAACTACCGCCCCATCTCGCTCCTCCCGTTTCCAGCCAAAGTCATCGAGAAGACCGTCAACAAGCAGATGGCCGCCTTCCTTGAGACGAATGGATCCCTCGACCCCTCACAGTCCGGCTTCCGAGCCAATCACAGCACCGAGACCGCCCTCATCGCCGCCACCGATGACATCCGAGCCCTGATGGACAACGGAGAAACAGCGGCCCTCATCCTCCTAGACCTCTCCGCGGCATTCGACACTGTCTGCCACCGCACCCTAGTACAGCGCCTCAGCAACGTCGGAATCCGGGACAAGGCGCTGGAATGGATCATCTCCTTCCTCGACGGAAGAACACAGAGAGTCCGCCTACCACCGTACAAGTCAGAGGCCTCCGAAGTCATCTGCGGCGTCCCTCAAGGATCCTCTCTGAGCCCCACCCTCTTCAACGTCTACATGAGCCCCCTCGCGGCCATCGCACGCCAACACAACCTCAGCATAATCTCCTACGCCGACGACACCCAGCTGATCCTCTCCCTGACCAACGACCCCGCCACCGCCAGAGCCAGCCTACACGATGGGATGAGAGAGGTAGCCGAGTGGATGACGACCAGCCGCCTGAAACTGAACTCGGACAAGACGGAGGTCCTCATCCTGGGCTCCTCACCCTCCGCCTGGGACGACTCCTGGTGGCCTCCCGCCCTGGGCACCGCACCCAAACCGACAGACCATGCACGCAACCTGGGCTTCATCCTCGACTCCTCCCTCTCCATGACCAGGCAAGTCAACAACGTCTCCTCGGCGTGCTTCAACATCCTACGCACGCTACGGAAGATCTTCTGGTGGATCCCCACCGAGACCAGGAAGACCGTCACCCAGGCCCTCGTCACTAGCCGACTGGACTACGGCAACGCCCTCTACGCCGGTACCACCGCCAAGCTCCAGAAGAGACTCCAGCGGATCCAGAACGCCTCAGCCAGACTCGTCCTCGACATCCCACGACACAGCCACATCTCCGTACATCTGAGAGACCTCCACTGGCTCCCCGTCAACAAAAGAATCACCTTCCGCCTCCTCACCCACGCACACAAAGCCCTACACGACCAAGGCCCGAGCTACCTCAACAGCCGGATCAACTTCTACGCTCCCAAACGCCACCTCCGGTCAGCCAACCACGCCCTCGCCGCCGTCCCCCGCATCCGAAGAGCAACTACAGGAGGAAGGTCCTTCTCCTACCTGGCCGCCAAGACCTGGAACTCCCTCCCGACCGACCTGCGCCTGACCCAAGACCACCTCTCCTTCAGGAAGAAGCTGAAGACCTGGCTGTTCGAGCAGTAGCGGCACCCCCCCTCCCCCAAGCGCCTTGAGACCCTACGGGTATGTAGCGCGCTCTATAAGTGTCATTGATTGAATATCTTGACACAGAAGTATACCGCTTAGTGATTGTTTACAATTTTTTCCACTAAGAAATACATTCTGTTTCTTTTCACTGTAACATGTGTGTGTATATGGTAATTTCCATGATGACTTAATGTACCCTTTACCCAACCTTTCATACTGGCCCGCTGGTATATACTCTTGACAGTATTTAAATTGGAAAGTTGTTATCGGAATTGTGATTATACCATGTATTATCCATTCAATGACAGGTCTTTCTGACATTGTCAATGATAATCTCTCAAGTTTTTCAATGCTCAGAATCGTATAGTCTGCTCCTTTCTATGCCAAACTGATTTGTGTATCAGTAAGGTTAAAGATAGAGAATAATGACGTTGTGTTGATTAAACGCCAGGGCACGTAGCCTGAACGCAGATTTTGCAACGTCCAGCCAAGCTGCACAATAGAACGTAATTGGGACTGACCGTGTTGTAACATTAGTAAGTCCTGCTCTATTATATCAATAGCAGAGGATACAATACTGTCCAGTGAATATATTCTGGAGGACAGAGTCATTAACCCATTGTCCACAACAGAAAATGATTTTTCCAAATTAATACGATCAATTTCTCGTATTTTTTCTGCTGTTTTAAGTTGCATCACTTTCCAAGCCTCGTTGTAAGTAGCGTATATACCGGCCGCTATGAAATGTTTTTGACGCTGTTTGCGTGGTCCCATTATGAAATCACGCAAGTCAGCACCGTCTTTAAGTAAAGTCAAGTGTTGCTTAATTTCTGCCAGTGTGGATTTCTGTAGCCATTCGAGGCAGAGTTTCCCTACACTGTATGTTGTAACTATCCCTGGATGTTGTCTCTGGGAGTATCTAGGGTCTGTCCTGGTCATTTTTAACCCCTGCGTTTTGTTCAGGAATCTATCTTGACAGTTTTTTGTGTCTGTGGGCCAGATCAACCATTGTTTCCAATCAGGATTTGTTCTGTTTTGGTTAAAAATATGGGATACGTCTATTTCAACATCTGTAGTGCTATTACTGTCAGGTGTTGGCTTTGGAATAGACGGTTTGTTTAAGTCTTCAATTTTGGCTAGGCCAAGACAGGTTGTCTGTTGGATTGTGTCATTCAAGAATATAATTTGTTCTGGGATCATGCAGGCTCTAAATAATGCAAAACCAAATGTGGTCATTTGTTCATAAAATGTTTCTGAGTAGATCAATTTAGTATTTGTCAACATTGTTTTCATTCCTGTCTTATTTAACAATTTGAAATGAAACCTTTCTGCATCACTTGTGTTAAATCCTGAGAAGTACGGGAATTTCCCGAAAAATATTTTTGAACTACCTTTCGGTGGAGTTGCACAATGTTCCCATTGATTATAATTAAAAACATTTCTAGGTTGAGCAGATTTATGCAAATAGTGATGTGCAAAGTGGTTGTAACAATACATTTCTTCATAATTAGATGAACCTTGTAAGAAATCATGTTCTGTAAATTTTGCTGACATTACTAAATCTGACATCATATCATTAATGCTTTCAAAGTCCCAATCATCAGAGAATGTAATCTGTTTTACAAAGTCACTTAATGAAACCCTAAACTGGTGTGGATATTTCAAGAGCTTGACCGGGCAATAGATTTCGTAATCTGTTTTGTCCCATGCTACCCCACCGGGTATTGGATTGGCTGTGACATTCATTGATGATAGTTCTCTTTTCTCGATGTGAGATGTGGCTTTAGGACTAAGTTGATGTTCTGACTTGCTGTGTCCATTGTACTGTATTTTCCCTCAATAAATCTTCCTAAACAAAGAACCATGATGAGCCAAAGCAGGAGGAAAAGTACACCTAACACAATCCAAAATTCAATCCATGGAGAAATCAGATAGGTTTCTTTGAGTTGATGAAAGAGTTATGTTACTTTGTCTTTAAAAGTTTTTGTTGTTGGCGTTTCTTCTGGTTCGCTTGGATCCTCAGAAAAGTCATCAAAATTGATGAAGTAGCTTGATGCAGTTCTGTCAATTGTTGGAATCGCTTCGGGAATTTTATTTGCTTTTGGAATTTTCTTTGTTTCATTAGCATAATCTGAGGCTACATCGTTGTAGACTGGTGTTTCTTGACGAACTGTTGCAATTTGGGTTTCAAGAGGCACAAGTTCCATGGCATTGTTGCATAGTCCTTTTTTATTCACTGCAGGTTTATCAAGTGTGATTAGTCTCTCAGTTTGAACCTCTTGTATTGTAGCAAGTTTTGGTGTTCTGCTACATCTTGGGAGTCCACTGGGCCTACTACTTATTATTGGCCACATGATTGTGGTTTTACCAGGTCGATGGATACAACTCGGTTCTCCTTTTTACCAGCAAGGGGCGGTAGTACAACTGATCTCGTTGCGCTGACAGCTAAGACAGGTACTGCTTTTCTGTAAGAAGGTCCAAATTCCTTCTTCACCGCGATCTTCTCTCTGACCAGATCCCCAATCTTTGGAATCCAGACAGGCCTTGCTGGGACAGGTGGTTTATCTTCAGTGGCTGTTGGCTGCTGTTTTAACTTTACATTGCTCAGGTCTTTTCTTGTTTCATTTAAGTCCTGTAAAATAGCCAAACGATCTTTGATATCAAAGCGTTTTTCTTCTACCACTGAAGTCTGACTATCTAAGTCCTGAATATGCATTCTAGTCCCGAACAATAGTTTGTACGGGCTGAAACCTTTTAGAGAATTTCTTGGCAGATTATTAAGACTACGTTGGACACTTGTTAAATGTTGGACTCATCCATCACCCGAACCTAATACCCTCGCCGTTATAGATTGCTTTATGTCTCGTTTTTTTCTTTCCACAATCCCATTTCCCTCAGGATGGAAGGGACAAGAGTACCGCAATGCAATGCCCATGCTGGTCATGGCCTCCTTATAAGCTCGAGAGCTGAAAGCAGGACCCTGGTCAGAATGTAGCATGCCAATTGCGTATGTGCCGATATAGACTCGCAAATCTTTTATAACCGTTCTGGCGTCAGCCGAGCGCTGGGGCCACATTTTAAGTGAATTTTAGTCTTAAATAATATACAGTGGGATGCATTTTTCCTGTTTGATTATGCGTATAGATCGCCTTATGCTCTCTAATTGGGGTCCAGGCACTACTCCGGCCGGTTCGCCACTGCAATCTCTGTTGCAGTTTTGACAGCTCATTATGAATTTGTAATGTTGCAGGCTCATCCCCGGCCACCAGTATTCTGATTGTAATTCTTTCAGAGATTCCTTGATCTCTCGATGCCCAAGACCTTCACCCATGTGTGCGTCTGCTAATAACAAGACTCTCCTGTTCGTGTTTGGAATTACTCTATCCCCCACTCCAGGGATTCGAGCAAAAGGAACGGAGTTTGCATCTATTATGTATGTATAATTGAGTGGATAGTTCACGGGTAGTGCTGCACAGTCGCCTTTTGAAGACGTTTTTACCGCTAGCATGGTTTCCCCGTCTATGTATTTATCTGAACGCTTTTTTGTGGCTACGGAAGCCGGTTGAGTTGCTTCCTCTGTGGCTTTGTGAGCCAATGAATTCCCTGCAGCGTGAACGCCATCACGGTGATGACTCAGTGTATGTATCACGTGAGTCTTTTGTAGTTCTTTTCGTAAAAGAACTATTTGTTCCCAAAGCGTTTTTTGCTTGATTGTGGCACCTGTGTCATCTTTGTAACCGTTTTGAACCCAGTTCTGCAAGTCATTATTGTAAGACTTGACGCAGGAATGCGAATCGCACACTATTAGTGTCGGGAATTCGCGATCGGCAATATCGAGCGCCATTTTTAAAGCTATTAATTCAGTTTGTTGACATGAATTGTCTTTTACAGATTGAGACATCGTTACCAGTGGTCTCAATTTACCTTTGTGCCACCGGCATTTAACAACTTCGCAAGTAGCATTGTAAGCTTGTTTTCCCCAAACTGAGGGTTCTGCATATCATCTGTATATATTACACTGGCGTACTGTTGTAGGGGCAGAATTTCGATTGGCAGAGGATATTCTTTTTCATATGTTAGATCTTTCAGTTTTTTCATGTTCGGGTCAAAATAGTATTTCACTTTTTCTGTAGCAAGAGAATTTTCCCATTGTATCCATTTTGGATCTAATGCCACGGTAGTTAAATTGCGTGGACTTGTTAATGCCTCAAAGGCTGATTCTGCTGTTAAAACAGTTATCCTTTTGCCTTCGGCTTGGGCTTTTTCTTTTGCTACAGCTGTCTGAACCGCATTTACTATATATCCGCAAGACTGAATGATTTTTCAGCTTGTGTGTACAAATGTGATTTGTAAGCTATTGGTACCTTTTCTCCCTCATTAGAGGTCAGGTACGTGAATCCGCATCTTCCTGGGATGACTCGGATTACAAGGTTGCGTGTGTTATCGCGAGTTTGCAATTTTGTTTTCGCTAACATGTCTGTTTGCAATGATCTCAAAATTTCTGTGTGTTTTTGAGTCCAATTGATTGGTTTAAAATCAGGTTTTATTAATTCATAGAGAGGTTTAACCCTCTGCATAATTTAGAATGTATGTTCTTCCGAAATTCAGGAAACCTAGTATTTTTTTTTGTTTGTAACTTTTTATTATATAAAACAACAGGAAACACATCAAACATACAATCAAGGCAATACAGTGATACAGCCATTAGGTCCGCGCTCAAGGAGGACGGGAAATACATAATCACAGGAGAAAAGATTCTTTGAATACAGATGAGGGGAGGGCGCCAAAGGCAGAATTGCATATGAACAGCACAATATACCACAGCTAGAAGGAATGTAGGTCAGGGCAACTGGGAAGGACTAGGAATAGCAGTGAGTGGGGGCGTACAGATATCTCCACGGTATGAGTTCCACTGGTGCCAGATCTTTCCCTATTTTTTGGGCCTGCCTCTTGCCATATACACTGTCTTCTCTCTGAACATGCACCTGTCCAGACTCTCCATCCAAGCAGTCACAGTAGGCGGCCTCGGGGACCCCCACAACTGTGCAATATCCCTCTTCGCAACCATATTGGCCAGAGTCACCCACCGAAGCTGCGACACGTCATAATCATTCGGACCTCACACATTCAATAAACATTGTCAGGCTTCCGGCATCATCACAACACCCGTTACTTCATCCATCACCTCATGTATACGTTTCCAAAATCGCATCACCTCAGGGCATTCCCATATGATATGGAGATAGGTACCAAGGAGACCACACCCACGCCTACACATGCCATCCGTGGAATAGCCCATATGGATCAGACGGGGACTGGTGACATAGATTCTGTGGAGGATCTTGAGTTGGACCAGACGGAGGCGGGCCGGAATCGCCACTTCCCTGGGAGAGGAGATCGCGGACTGCCAGTCCTCATCATCCAGTTCAATACCATCAGCAATCCAGGCTTCACGAAGGCGATCGAGCAGACTCGATCTGTCATTAATCATTTTCTTATAAAACAGCGAGATAGTACTGTCTGGCACATAACCGTCTAGTATACGATCTTCGAGGGGGGAGGAATCCGGAATATCACTACCCACTGACAACACAGAGTTCAGAGCATGGCGCACCTGGACATAACGAAATTTTTCCCTGTCACTCAGCTTATACTCTATTTGCAGATCCAAGAAGGTCTTCACCCCTCATTTAACCCAGAGATCACGCACTTTACTAATACCGATCGTGTCCCATTTATCAAATCCCTTCGTCTGCCATAGGCCACCCAACTTCGCAGAGGCATAGAGCGGAGTTGCACCAGTTAATTTATCACTCCAGCCCATAGCCGCCGTTGCCCTATGCCATACCCGCACGGCTATAGCGGTAGGTCCCGAGAGTTGTGAACGGGAGGGTCCCGAATAAAGCGCCCTGTAGTAATCACCACCCGGTTGCAGCCACTTATCCATTTCAAATGCTGGATTCAACGCCGGGCCATACATCCCGTGGTTAATGGCAGCAAGGTGGGAGGCCCAATAATACCTACGAATATCCAGGAGCGCTATACTGCCATCATACCAGGAAAGTGTCAATTTTGGAAGAGCGATGCGTGAACGTCCGTCCCATATTAATTTCCTCTGCAACGATTCTACTTCCCGAAAATATTTCGACGGGATGACATCAAAACTATTCTGAAGTGCGTATAGGAACCGTGGTAAGGACATCATTTTAAATAGGGCCGCACGCCCTAGGGGAGATAAAGGTAATTACGCCAACGCGCTACATCGGAGCGCAACCTTTGGAGTGGGGGAGTAAATTACGTTCATAGCGAACCGCCGGATCCAACGAGATAAACACACCCAAGTACTTAAAGCCAGACTGTGACAACTGGATGGGACAGCCCCGCGGCAAACGAGGGACATCCCCTGCAAGTACAGAAACGTAGGATTTCGACCAATTAATGATAAGGCCCGAGTTCTTCCCGAAGGAGTGAAGTACGTCAAACAATACGTTGAGTGATTTTTGTGGAGAGGTAAGGTATAATAAAATATCATCCGCGTATAAGGAAATGCGATCTTCGAATTCCGGCGTCCAGCGTATACCCTTCATCGAAGGTTCCCATCGTAGCCAAGTGGCGAGTGGCTCCAACGCCAAAGCAAAGAGGAGCGGGGACAACGGACAACCCTGCCGCGTGCCCCTCCCAAGAGTAAAAGGCATGGAGACACGGCCATTAACCACCACCTGTGCCAGTGGCGTTTCATACAGGAGTTTGACCCAACCGATAAAACCAGCGCCGAATCCAAATTTGGCGAGTACCGCCCAAAGATAAGACCATTCGATTGTATCAAAGGCCATCGTGGCGTCCAAGGACGCCAAGATGGCCGGTTCACGCAGCGTCGGGGCCCTCGCGAGAACACCATGCAAACGTCGCAGATTTAATGCCGTCTTACGGTGCGGGATAAAACCCGATTGATCCGGATGAATCAGGTCACCAATAACCATAATCAAACAATTAGCAAGCAGTTTGGCGAGGATCTTGGGCTCCGCGTTTAAGAGCGAAATAGGTCTATAAGACCAGCAGCGATCCCGTGGTTTACCCTCCTTATGAATCACCACAATAGTCGCAAGACGCTGATCTCGGAGGAGGGAGCCACTGTGGCGCGCAGCCAAAAACATATCACGGAGATAAGGAGCAAGAGTATCAGGGCGTAATTTATACAGTTCAATAGGAAGGCCATTAGGACCCAGAGCTTTGCCGGAACGAATGGAGCGTAGCGCGAGAGCCACCTCATCCACCGAGGGCGTGGCATCCAAACAGTCACGATCTGATTCCGACAAACATGGAAGTGCTATATCTCGAAGCAACAACTGCGAATCCTCCTCGGGCCTGTCGGACACCGAGGTATAGACCTCTCGAAAATAATCAGCAAAGCATTCAACAATTTCAACAGGGTCCGTTACACGCACACCACCACATGTCTCAATCACAGGAACCACTCGACTCGCTCTCTCCCTTCTGTCCAGCCAGGCAATCAATTTTCCTGCCTTATCACCCACATCATAACGCTGTCCCTGCTGTTCCCTACTCATCGTCTTTGCCGCATCAGTAACCAAAGTTTTATATTCTAATTGTTTAAGGCGGAGGACATGTAATGCTTCTCGAGACGCCCCTCGCTCCAATGCAGTCTCCAGGTCTGTGATTTCGGTCTCGAGCTGAACAATCGCCTCATTCTTACATTTCTTAGCACACCCCACCAAAGACCATGCCTGTCCCCTGATCAGTCTTAAAGGCTTCCCATAACGAAACAGGCGAGGATACAGAACCAGCATTCTCAGTAAAATACAGATCAAATTATTTAATCAATTCAGTGCAAGTCTTGGGGTTAAGAAGATACCAGGGATTAATCGGGGCTACCCTCCCTTCGGCGCCGATGCCAAGATTAAAATGGAACCAAATAGGGGAATGGTCTGATATACCCCGGGCCAAGTGTCTAATCTTGCCAATCGAGGGGGGCAGGGCAGCCGGTATCAGGATATAATCCAATCTAGAAAGACTACCATGAGCTCCCGAATGGAAAGTAAACTGTGTTTGCTCTGGATGCATTAGTGTCCAACAATCTATAAGTCCCAACGTTTTTAGGAAATCACCCAACCAGGCTTGCGCAGCAGGAAGATCTCGGGGCGGATATCGGTCTATTCTGCCAGAAATGACGGAGTTAAAATCACCACCCAATATCAAGACACCCTCCGGGAGACCCAGAACCATCTGCCCCAGGTCCGTCAATGTCGTGGATTGTAAGCCCAGGGGGACATACACCGACACCAACGAAATTGGTTTTCCCTCCCACTGCCCAACAAGTGCAACATATCGACCCCTGGCATCAAGGATCACATCATCAATCTCGAGGGAGAGGGAAACCCTAAGCAAAATACCCACTCCTCTAGAACTAGATGTACATCCGGAATGGGCAGCAAGACTATAACCCCGTCTATTAAGAGCGTGACAAGTATTTCCTATTAAGTGAGTCTCTTGCAGCAAAACTACATCAGGCGAAAGGCGCCGCAACAGCTGCATAACCACCCCTCTCTTTATCCGATCACCCAACCCATTCACATTCCAGCATAATACCCTCAACCCTCTACCCCCCCATCTAGATCCACAATGAACTCCCATCGCAAAATGAGCATCACACCAATGTCAAAGATAATGAAAGTACCTTGCCTTAAAAAAGAAAAGACAAACCATCCCAAAACATGTCCCTCCCTCCCCCCAATGTTCCCAACACAACTCCCCCCCCCCCACCCTGCACCCCTGCACCGACTCAAAAGCCACCCCAATTTGCAGTGTTCCTGTCGCCCTAACACTTACAAACAAAGAACTAATCTACACAAAGAAAACCCCAGAGGAGGAAAGGGTCCCGCCAGCCCCGCTACCCCCCAAGATACGAATGGAATGATCAAAGAAGTCAGTGAGCCTCAGCTGGTCACGTGGAATAATGTTCCGGACACAGGCACCATAATCATTCTTGGTCCATCAGTCCCCCCTCAGCACCACCAGCATGTTCCTGGCCAGCACGGCGAGCTGGCAAAGTGTCCAACCAATCACTCGCTTCCACAGGCCTGACAAAGAAGAATGTTCGATTGTCATATTCAACACGCAGCCGGGCCGGGAATAACATAGCATATTTTAGTTCCTTGTCTCTTAGTCGCCGTTTCACCCCTTGAAATCCCATTCGTTGTTTCTGGACCGATTGAGAAAAGTCCGGATAAAAGTTCACAGCAGCGTTCTCGAACTGTGTAGGGCCACTCGTCCGTGCCGCCTGCAAAATGGCGTCGCGATCTCTAAAGTTGAAGATCCGTGCAATAATCGGACGGGGAGGAAAACCGGGCTTCGCCTGTCCCCCTGGCACTCTATGTGCACGTTCGATGGCAAAGAATTTCCTGAGGCCTTTGGGTGCAAGATGATTAAGAATGAGGTCCTCCACTCGAAGATCAGTGGCGAGTGAACTAGAATCTTCCGGGACCCCAATAATACGCACGTTGTTGCGCCGTGCACGGCCTTCAAAATCCTCCAAGCGACGAGCAAAAAAGTCATTAGCAGATCTAAGGTTGTGCACTTCTGTTTGCAAGTCGGACACATCCGTGGTAAGGCTGGATGTCTTTAGGTCCAATGACTTCACCTTCTCGTTCGTCTTGGCCAAATCAGTTCGAATGAGGTTAACATCAATAGCCACCGTGTCCAACTTCAGAGCCAAGACTTCATACTGTTGGCCAATAGAAGACATTCGTCTTGGTTGAACCTCCACGGGTGGTCTTGACTTTTCGTTTCTCACACTCAGGCTTGCCCGTCATGGCGAGCCGGGTACCCCGGAGGGAGGCTTGGAATCTGGTCCAAATGGCTCCTTAAAATTCACACACAAGAATACAGGAGGCGAAGTTGAGCCAATTTGAGTCCACAGTTGAACAGTCGCTAGCTCGAAGCTCAATGAGCTGGCATCGGAGCTCGTCCGATCCACAGACACACCGCAGATGGGAGACCGTGCGTTGGAGAAACGAAACCGAAAGTGAAGTGAGGCTGTGGTCTGATCCCCTCAGGCCGTTGTTACGACCTGGGCACTGCTACAACTCAAGGTCCAGGCTGTTCCATGGAGAAGGCCGCAAAGTTCAGGACGGCGAAACTCGGGGACCATGTGTCCGATTCCGACCCAAGAACCTGCTAGTACATCAGATGGGTTGTGTCTTCAAAGACCTTCCATCAAATCAGGATATTATCCAGGATAAATGCGGGAGGCAGCGAGGGACCTCGGGAGCCCTGTGCTCACGCGGCCATCTCGGATGCGCGCAAAGCTCCTCCCCCCCCAGGAAACCTAGTATTGATTGTAAGTTCTTCAGCGTTTTCGGTGCTCGAAGTACTGCGCATTTCTCTAAGAAATTGTCCGCTAGGCTTTTGCCTTCACTTGATGATTCATATCCTAAAAACAGGACAGTTAGATGGGCAATTCGTGACTTTTTAAAGTTGAATTTGTAACCCTCTGCTGCGAACCCAAGTATTATGGTGTTCACTCTTTTCAAGTGAGTATCCAAGTCATCATCTGTGAGATAGATGTCGTCGACATAGGATAATGCTTCATCATCATATATTTGTAGTAACTCTGTTACCCTTGCTGAGAATAATCCTGGGCTATTCTTGAATCCCTGTGGGAGTCGACAGAAGTGTTTTTGCGATCCCATTATTGAGAAGGCGGTCAAATACCTGCTCTCAGGTGCTATGTTTTGACAAAAGAATCCATTCATTTGAGAGGTGCCTGTTTCAATCACCCCTTGGTATTCAAGTTGGTCTAAGATCGATCTCCCTGACTTGCTTTTTAGCTTCTTGCTTAATTGGGTACTGCCTTTGTGCAGTTGGTTGACATTTTAACTGGATTTTGTGAGGAGGAGAGTCCTCATCCCATCCTACATGATTTTTGTATAATGCAGGAGCTTGGGCTACTGCCCATTTTCTTGCATATGTATATTTTCTATGAATTGGAATATGATTTGAGAAGGCAGGCATACTCATTTCTTCGCCATGAAGGCACTCCCTGACAAACTCTGGTGGCCAGTCTTTCTCAGCTAAAAGGATGTCATAGCCTTTGGAAAGGTTATCCCAAAATAGACCTCTTACTTTCCTAGTCTTATCTCCCTCTATACGTAATGTTATCTCGTATATTTTATGAGGTTTGCTAACTCTGGTATCCGCAGTTTCCACCTGAATATATTCATTCGTGCCCACTGTCTCCAGGAGATTCATCAAGATCTTTCGAGCTATGGTCACTTCTGCTGCGCTGTCTAGCATTGTCTGGGCCCACTCTCCGTTTTTCAGTTGTGTCCTCAGTATCCTCGGCATGTTTGATTATTTTAATACTGGCTACCTTCTTTCTTGGAAATTGTAACTTTTTACTTTGTTGAGCAGGTTCCTTGTCTTTGGACTTAACCTGCTCTTCCCTTTGTTCTGACCGTCCTCTTCTTTCCGATTTCTGCGAGGAAGTCTGAAAAGATCGAGAGGGACGTGTATCAATATCTTTATCTATCAGGTTTTTTCAAATTATCCCTATTTCTAAGGTTGTATCTTTTCTCAGAGGGCTCCCTCTGGGGAGACTTGTGTCCTTGGTCCGGAGATCTTTCTCTCCGCCGAGGAGACCTTCCTCTGGACTGGAATCTTTTTTTTTTGGGAGTGGATTGTTTATTTCCATCCCAGCTCTTTTTTGGAGTGTTTAGATTATTTTAAAAAAATATTTTTTCAGGATTTTCAGTTAGTTGGGGTTTTACTGGTTTCCCACCCAAACTATCTCTACCTAGTTCTTCATAGGATTTTTCTATGATTCTGGCAAGTTCAATTGGTTGGTCTGCTATATCTGTTTCTTTCAATTTCTGGCGGATCGCCACAGATGCTGCTTCTCCCTTTATGTTGGCTAATAATATAGCCGAGACCTGCTTGAAGTCTTTCAGTAATTTCATACCCAGAGTTAAAGCAGGTTCTGGACCGTATTCATTTTGAATCTGTCTTAGCTCATCTGGTACAACCGCCATGGAAGGAACACCGTGTGTTTTTGTGTAAATGGAAGCAAAGACTGTGCCCCAAGTGTCACAGTCCTCCACATGTGGTGCGATCCCCATTGGAAGACAGATAGTCAGAATTCTGTGTTTCTCAGTAGGGGTAGTATCCGGAAATACTGCCTCTATTTGAGTGATTTTTTGTGCTAACCAGAATGGAATTTGTTCCCGTTTTACAGGTGTTTTACCAAGACACGATTGTATGTTCTGTGGTGTTATTTTATTTGTGTTCCCCTGATGAGGGTCAGCCGTGGAATGTTAATTGCTGGTTGAACTGTTGTAGTCCGCATTACATATTGGACTAATTGTCTATGTATTTTAATCAGTTGTTTTAGCTGGGCTAAAAGTTCTGGTACTGACATTTTTTCGATGTCGGGATGTGGTGTGTAGCTGGCTAGAACCGGCCACGTTGCTCCTGGTCTACCTAGTGGACCGAGCCTGGTGATGTGATTATTATGTTTTAGGGCGCCTTTAAACCAGAGCAGGTGCTCTTGGTATTTTAGTGAGATTTCCACCTCCTCGAAAGGGGTGTATTCACCCGGAGGTTCCTCTATTTTGTAATAGTGGAAGTAGTGTGTGACAGCGTTTGCTGCTTGAAAGTTTATCCATGAATAGAATACCTCTGTCTGCCGATATTCATGAGCCTCAATTACGAATAAGACTATTCCACCTCTTGGTGTTAGTCCATTTTCTATAAGTTTAAGAGTTATAGTTCTTCTTATGTTGACCGGAATGAGTATAGCATTCGGGTCATTCTGTTGGAGAGTTGTGTCTTCCAACAACAGTTGAGACGCTCTAGCATCTCTTTCTTCGTCTCCATCAGCCATTTTACTGACACAAGGTTTTTTGGTTGCAGATCAGGTTTCAAGGAAACAAAGATTAGGTGCACAATATTTTGGAACACTGTATCCTTCAACGTTGACTATACCAAAAACTATACATAGGAATCTCTTCCTACTAAGTTCCGGCGGATTTTAACCTTTTACCCACTCCAGACGTCTTTTGGAGTATTTACGGGAAAAAGGGTCTGTGTGAAAAAGCGCGACTGAGTTACTCTAACGTCTTGCGTTAGATTTATCGCCTTACCAAACGTGGGCGCCATGTAGTGTAGTTCCTATAGTCCCAATAGGCTCTGCGCATTGGAATAATATATTCAGCAGTGTAGACGTAGGACTGAGTTCAACTAGGTCTCTACTGACTATATTAGACTTGAGTTTGTGCCAGCTAGCTCAGAGGTCACTAGAAACTTTCTCGAATAAACGAGGAGGAGTTTAACCTCCCTGGATAGACAAGAAGGGATTAGCTTCTGACAACCATATAACATGACAACTTTGCTCTCTCAGAATAAGGGTGTATCTCTAGAGTCGTGTGAAAACAATAGACAGCTATTTCACTCAGTCAAGTGTGCATACTTAATTTCACCAGAGTGCAGAGAAAAGAGAGACGGGCGTTTTCAATAAAAGGTGTAATTTATTGAGCAGTCTTCTTCCTCCTACAAGAGAAATGAATTGCCACAATTGCAATAAATGTAATTGTAAATGTACAGGAATTTATATAGCGCAAATCACCGAGCGGTTTCTAAGCGCTTGCTTAGGGAACCCGTCCTGGTATTCCCCTGTGAGATAACCCTGGCAGGGTATCCGCAGGGTGAAAGCCAGGCATCCCGCCGCGAGGGGCCGTTGTGGAGATTAAGCAAGCTATTGCCCAGAGTCGCAGAGTGTGAACCCGTTAATCGAGTAGGCACTGGAGCGAGAATTGTCGAGTCCATGGACATTTTAGGACTCAAGACCCCCCCAATACTCATAGTAAAGTAAAGTGCGTACAGTAAAAGGAGGATTAAGAAATAATACTGTAAAGCATTGATATGGTTTCTTAGCCATAACATACTTTAAAATAGATAAAATATATACATACTTATATACATTGACTAACTGTAACCGCGGGACCAGAAAAGGGCAGGAGACGTGTTTTTGTGACTCTGGTTTTTAATTGGTCATACAGTGCATCGGTACAGGTTTTGCGAACGGTGGTCCTTCGTGGTGATCGGCTTCTCTCTTTACGAGGTTTTCTACGAGCTCCCTCTTCTCTCCTCCGAATCGGGCTCCGTCGTCCAGGGGGCTCTGGAGGCTCCGTGCTGGCCACCCACGCCGACGCCGATGGGGAAAAAGGAAAAGAGAGGCAAGTATCAGAGTTGAACCACAGGGATGCAATTGGCAACACAGGGAAGGGGTAGTGAGGGGAAACACGTAGTGCAGTGATCCTTATCAGCTATGTTAAATCAATGAGGAGGGTGAGTGCTCGTGCGTTTCTCCCGGGAGTCGTCCCTCAGGTTCCTCCCCCCTCTGTCAGTTAGGCTTCTGGCTTTATCAGTGAACCACCCCAGGAAGCGATTACGCACCTCAGTGAGCCGTACCCCTCCTGGCGTACGGCTGGGCGGCGCGTGTTGTTGGCCTCCAGGCGTTCCCGGTTCTTCCTCCGCTTTCTCTGCGTCTCCTCTCTCCGGCCAGGCGCGGTCCGAGCTGCTCTCGGTGATCAGCTCCCAGGTCCACTCTCGATCCGTCTGCTCTCCGTCAGTGCGATGGGTCTCGCCGATCCACCTGATACCGCCGCTCTGCTTGGCCTCGCTCTCTCCGCTTCCTCCTCTCCTCCGCTCCTCTTCTCTGCTCTCCCTTCCTTCTTCTCTCCGCTCCTCCTCGCTGCTTCCCGCCACTCCGCTCCTCTCCACTCTGACCGCTCCTCCGGTGTATAGACACACCTGGTGCTGGGCGTTCACCTTCTTTATACATCTGCGGGGCTCCTCCTCTTCCACACCTCCGGACTGGTTAAAGGGCCAGACGTCTTCTTCATCGCAACTGTAGGTGTCGGGGCTGGTCCACTCTGAATACTGCGTGGGCTGTGGAAAGAAGAGGGGGGGGTCACATTTGATCAGTTCGCGCCCTATGGCGGGGCGCGCAAGGGGGACCCTGTTACACACCTCCCCCCCCCCCAGGACGCTTCCGCTCGGGAAGCGGGTGTCGAGACAGAAAGTCGGCCCCAACGTTGTCCACCCCACGCTTGTGGCACACCCTGAAGGTGAACGGCTGTAATGCCAGGAACCATCTAATGACCCTGGCGTTGTTCGATTTGTTACGGGCCATCCAGGTAAGGGGCGCATGATCCGTATAGAGCGAGAAGGGCCGGCCCTCGAGGTAATAAGCCAACTTCTCCACGGCCCAACGGATAGCCAGGCACTCCTTCTCTACAGTGGCATATTTCAGTTCTCGCGGGAACAGCTTCCTGCTGACAAACAGGATCGGGTGGTCCAACCCGTCCCGACCTTCCTGTGACAGCACCGCGCCGATCCCAAACTCGGACGCATCAGTGTGTAAGGCGAATGGACGCGTATAATCCGGGGAGTTGAGGATGGGGGTGGATGTGATCCTCTTCTTCAACTCGTTGAACGAGTCCAACATGACCACCGTGGGTTCGGACAGCGCGGCCTGTTTGAACGACGTCTGTAGGGCGCCCGTGAGGGGGGCTGCCACCTGAGCAAAGTTCGGAATAAACCGTCGGTAGTACCCGATGAGCCCCAAAAACGCACGTAGTTCCTTTTTGGTGGTGGGAAACAGTGCCTCCGAAATGGCCCTGACTTTCTCAGTTTGTGGCTCGATCATGCCGTGTCCCAGGACGTACCCCAGATACTTGACTTTATGGAAAGCCATCCTTGACTTCTTTGCATTTATCTTCAGTCCTGCATGGTTCAGGGTTTCCAGCACTTTCGCCAGGTGTCTCAGGTGGGTCTTCCAGTCAGGGCTGAACACCACAATGTCGTCCAGGTAGGCTGAGGTGAAGGACGACAGACCGTGTAGTACGTTATTCATGAGTCTCTGAAAGGTGGCGGGTGCACCGTGAAGGCCAAACGGTAGCACCGTAAACTCATAATGTCCCTCCTCGGTCAAAAAGGCTGTTTTATGCCGGTCCTCCTCTCTTAGCGGTACCTGCCAGTACCCTTTTGTGAGGTCGATCGTGCTTATGTACTGCGCATCTCCCAACTTCTCTATGAGTTCGTCTATCCGTGGGATGGGATACGCATCGAACTTCGAGATTGCGTTTAGGGCCCGGAAGTCCATGCAGAAGCGGCGTGAGCCGTCCGGTTTGGGTATGAGGACGATCGGGCTTGACCAGTTGCTATGTGAGGGGCGTATGACCCCGAGTTGTAACATGTCAGTTACTTCGCGGCGTATGTCTTGTCTCCTGGCCTCTGGGATCCGATACGGGCGAATTTTTACGGTCTTCCCTGGGTCTGTCTCTATTCGGTGTTCAGCCAGCGTGGTTTTCCCCGGGAGGTCGGAAAACACCTGTTCTTGTTTCCGTAGTACGTCCAGCAACTCTTGTTTTTCTTCTTGTCTCAAGTCATCGTTGATTACTAGAAGGGGAATCGTGGAAAGGCCAGCGTTCTTCTCCGTCTCTGCAAGATGAACGGGGGTAGGGGGTTTCCCCAACCACTTCTTTAGCATGTTTATGTGGTAGACTTGCCTTTTTCTGGCGTTCATCTGTAGCCGGTAACTGGTCTTACCGATCTTCTCCATTACTTGGTACGGACCACTCCACTCCGCTTTGAATTTTTGCGTGGAGGAGGGCAACAACACTAGAGCCCAATCCCCTCTTTCCATGGTCCTCCATTTCTTTCCTTTATCATAAAGGGTTTTCTGTTTGTTCTGGCTTTTCTCGAGATTGGCGAACGCCAGATCCCTTAGTTTCCCTAGTTTGGAGCGCAGGTTCCGAGCGTATTCTAGGGTGTTGGCGGTCTCTTCGGGGGTTCCCTTTTCCCACGCCTCCTTGGTCATGTCCAGTAGTGATCGGGGCTTTCTCCCATATAACATCTCAAATGCCGAGACCCCTAAACTGCTTTGTGTCTGTCCTCGGATGACATACAAAGCAATGGGAAGTACCTGGTCCCATTCGTTACTGTTGACCTCCAGCATCTTTCTCAAGGTGGTTTTTAGGGTGCGGTTGTACCTCTCCACTAGTCCGTCGGTTTGCGGGTGGTATACAGCAGTTCTTATCTGGTGTATGTGAAGCACTTTACATACGTCCCCCATGAGGCGTGACACAAAAGGGGTCCCCTGGTCGGTCAGTATTTCCTTAGGGAAACCCACCCGGGCGAACAGTTCAAGCATCTTGTCAGCCACGTTCTTGGAGGTGGTAGAGGTGAGGGGAAATGCTTCCGGGAATCGCGTGGCGTAGTCGACGATGACTAGGACATAGGAATATCCCTTCTTTGTTTTCGGGAGAGGTCCAATAATGTCCATCCCAATCCGTTCAAAGGGAACCCCTATAACGGGGAGGGGTTGTAAGGGCACCGCAGGGGGCCTCGTCATGTTTCTGGTTTGGCATATATCACACTCCTGGAAGTATGTCAAGGCGTCCTTGTATATCCCGGGCCAGTAAAAGCACTTCAGGAGGTTCTGAGTGGTCTTCTCCGCTCCCGTGTGTCCGGCCACCAAATGGGAATGCGAAAAGAACAGGACTTGTTCGCGGAACGACACCGGAACCAGCAACTGCTCGGGGTCCTCTTTTCCTCCCTGACGGTACAACAGGCCGTTTTTGATATACAACCTCGGATAACGCAATGGGTCTTCGTCCTGGGTGTGATGTGCCTTCTCCCAGGCGTTAAACAATGTGGCGTCATTGGCCTGGGCGAATTGAAAACTGCGGTCCAATGTCCAGGGATCTGAGGACGCCAAAGCCGTTACCGCGTCTGAGTGTCCCCTTGTTTCCTGTTTCTTCTTCGTCTGTGCCAGACTCAGCTCGAACATGGACAAAAAGGCCGGGTTGTCCGTTCCGATTATCAGGTCTTCAGGAAGCGTAGACAATACCCCGACCCGAACCCTTGCGGCAGGTCCTACCTGGGGTTCTAGGGGCAATAGAGCGACGGGATATGGTTTCACATCCCCATGGACGCATCTGATGTATACTTGTTCGTGTGGGATGAGCTGGTGGGGCCTTACGTGGTGGGTCTGTACTACCGACTGGCGGCAACCAGAATCCAGGAGCGCCTGCACGGGGTTGCCGTTTATCCTCATACTTAAGCGGTAGGCGTGTCCCATCTCCGCCGAGTAGAGGACGGTGCGGGGCAGATATCCCACTTCCATTGGTTCGTCTGCCGGTTTTCTCCTGGGGCAATGTCTGGCTATATGTCCCCAGGTCCCGCACTCAAAACACTGCGGTCCCGTGTGAGGGAGGGGTTCGCTTTTCCAGGGTCGTGGTTTGGGTGTTTCTGGAACCCTCAGGAGCTTTTTCTCTGGGCGGAAGGGTGCCTTCGTCTTGTCAGACTCCGGGGCCTGCATGGGCCTCTGTTGTACATGCGAGTACGTGTTAGCCATCTCTACGGCTTGAGCTGTCGTCAGATCATGGTGTTGTTTTAGCCACCTCTGTGTGGCAAAGGGTAACGCCTCTACAAACTGTTCCAGATAAATCCGGTCCATTATTTCCTCTTTCGTGCTTTCGTTCGGGCTGAGCCACTTGTCGGCGGCCATCTTCAATCTGACAAACAGTGTCTTGGGCGTTTCTCCGGTTACCCCTCGTTCTCGCCGGAACCTCAGACGGTATGCTTCCCGGTCCAAACCCAGATGATCCAGGATTATCCGTTTGATTTCCGTATAAGGGGTGTCACCCCTTGGATTAGCCACCTGGTAAGCGGCTTGTGCTTCACCGACCAACAGCGGGGCTAAAAAGAAAGACCATTTGGCCCCCGGCCAGCCACAGGCTCGGGCCGCCCGCTCAAAATTTAACAGAAAGGCATCGGGGTCTTCTCCGGGTTGGTATTTTTGCAGAGAGACCCCTCCTATGGTGTGGGGTATGTTGCTTACGGATACCGGGCCGGATGAAAGAGGGTGGTCAAGAGCCCGGGCCGTCACGGCTGTTTTTATCAGTTCTCTGTCGGCTTCTGCTGCCCTGAGCTGTTGCTCTGCCAACCTCTCAAGTCTCTCCTGCCCTTGCACCAGGGCCTGTACAACGCCCTCCATCTTCTGGTCGCAGATGGCTACAGTGCCCGCATTCTCCACCACTGTAACCGCGGGACCAGAAAAGGGCAGGAGACGTGTTTTTGTGACTCTGGTTTTTAATTGGTCATACAGTGCATCGGTACAGGTTTTGCGAACGGTGGTCCTTCGTGGTGATCGGCTTCTCTCTTTACGAGGTTTTCTATGAGCTCCCTCTTCTCTCCTCCGAATCGGGCTCCGTCGTCCAGGGGGCTCTGGAGGCTCCGTGCTGGCCACCCACGCCGACGCCGATGGGGAAAAAGGAAAAGAGAGGCAAGTATCAGAGTTGAACCACAGGGATGCAATTGGCAACACAGGGAAGGGGTAGTGAGGGGAAACACGTAGTGCAGTGATCCTTATCAGCTATGTTAAATCAATGAGGAGGGCGAGTGCTCGTGCGTTTCTCCCGGGAGTCGTCCCTCAGGTTCCTCCCCCCTCTGTCAGTTAGGCTTCTGGCTTTATCAGTGAACCACCCCAGGAAGCGATTACGCACCTCAGTGAGCCATACCCCTCCTGGCGTACGGCTGGGCGGCGCGTGTTGTTGGCCTCCAGGCGTTCCCGGTTCTTCCTCCGCTTTCTCGGCGTCTCCTCTCTCCGGCCAGGCGCGGTCCGAGCTGCTCTCGGTGATCAGCTCCCAGGTCCACTCTCGATCCGTCTGCTCTCCGTCAGTGCGATGGGTCTCGCCGATCCACCTGATACCGCCGCTCTGCTTGGCCTCGCTCTCTCCGCTTCCTCCTCTCCTCCGCTCCTCTTCTCTGCTCTCCCGTCCTTCTTCTCTCCTCCCCTCCTCGCTGCTTCCCGCCACTCCGCTCCTCTCCACTCTGACCGCTCCTCCGGTGTATAGACACACCTGGTGCTGGGCGTTCACCTTCTTTATACACCTGCGGGGCTCCTCCTCTTCCACACCTCCGGACTGGTTAAAGGGCCAGACGTCTTCTTCATCGCAACTGTAGGTGTCGGGGCTGGTCCACTCTGAATACTGCGTGGGCTGTGGAAAGAAGAGGGGGGGGGGTCACATTTGATCAGTTCGCGCCCCATGTCGGGGCGAGCAAGGGGGACCCCGTTACACTAACGTACTCAACTGGTGCTTCTAAATACGCCTACCCCGGTGTACCTGACCTAAGCCTAATACGTGGGAAGGAGTAAGTAAGTAGCAGTTTAAGTTAAGTTGGTTTTGCCAAGAATCTGACTCAAGAATTCTCTCTAAGGTTTTAGTCCGCTCTGTACCTGGGTATTAGAAAGCAGGAGGTCTTGTATCTCTCTCTCAGGACTCGATATCCCAGTAACCAGCAAAGGTATCTGGAAACACCGGAGCTGGATTTCTCGGCAGGAGAAAAGACAGCATCTCTCTCAGTGCGTCAAAAGAGGAGGGGCAGCGTCCGTGGGCTCTCGCATCAGCTGGGCTCTCGGGCAAGTAGATAGCTGCTCTGCTCCAAAACCACCACCGTGTATTTGCTTAAGGCAACGTTGGTATATTTATACCTGAAAGGTGCCGGGTTTGACGTAAGGTTGGACATAAGATGTCAATAAAGATGTCACTAAGAACTGGCCGAGCTTACAGCGCTTTACAGGAGTTCTAGGATGAAATCAAAACAAAAGCAAGGATTGGATTGTTTAGAGAACTCGTTGTGCTTTCTAGGGGGCCGGGGAAGTAGCTTTGTTTAATGTGTCAGCATGTGCTACGACTGAATATGGATAGGATTAATATTCCGTTATAGGGATATTATTGATTATAACCGAACAAGGGCATAAAATAGTAATATCGATTTAGGCTCCTGGATAAAAACACAATACCTTATCTCCTAAACTGTCAGGGCCAATCTAACTCTTTCAGACCCGGTCTCAGGCTACGAGCAGTGTACCTCTCAAGGCTTGTCCCAGAACCTCCTGGCCACTGATAGGTCGGCCCCATTACACCTGGTCACGTGCGCTCTTGAGCCATCATGTTGTCATCTCCTCAGCCCTCTGAGCATGCCATGGCCAGGGATCCTCAGTCGGCCAGGTCAAATGACCCTCTGTCCAGGTACTCTGCCCCTGGGCACCCTGTGGCAAGGGACCCTCTGCCCAGTGGACTCATCTCTGGGCAGGGCATGGCCAGAGTCCCTCGGACACGGTCACTCAGCCATCTGGGCGGCCTTCGGCAGGCTGACCTGGTCAACATCCTCCAGAGCCCCCTAGAAAAAGGACTCCTCACCCCCTCCCCCTCAGCTGGTCAACCAGCCTCTCGGAAGGTCATAGCTAGGCTACCCCTGACCTGCAGCCGGCTAGTAGTCCAAATTAACTCCATGTTATCAGGACACCACGCCACCAACTGTGAACTTTCATAAACACAAAGCATTCTGGGAATTGTAGTCTTTATTTTCACTCATGGAATCAATTGGACTCGCGCTCCTGCTTTAAGAGCACCAAAATTGTGAACCCCTGTTCAGATGGCATGGAGTGAGGGGCAACATCCCGGACCTGGTCACCATCCTGACTGGCCCCTCCTCCCTCTGACCTGGTCAGCCTCTCCCCTGGGCGCTTCGTGGCCGGCAGGGCACCGTTATGGTGGACCCCCCTGGCCGGGTCACCAGGGGGCTTGGCGTGCCAGAGGAGGGTTCCTCTTCCTTCCACGCAGGGTCTGCTGGTCAGGACCTCGGGTACCGGGGACAGGAACCGAGCTTCGGGGGGAAGCAGATAGGGTTTCAGAGGCTGAGGCCAATCAGGCGCTCCCCGGCTATCCAATGGCTTCTAATTAAAAGCAGCTGTTGGGGCTTGCGGCCTGGCTACTGCAGGAAGGACTGAGGAGGGGCCCTCTGAATGTGTCTCCAGGGAGGGTTAGGAGAGGCAAGAGAAAGCCATCCATTACTGAGGAGACAGGCAACTTAACCCCTCCGGCTGGGGGGGTGGGTGCGAGTGGGGCTGCAGGACGCGGTGCAGCTCAGTGCCAGGTACCACCACTGAGCGAATGCTGAGCCGTGATCATCTCAGCTCTGACCAGTGCTGCAAATGGAAGTAGAAAAGTGCAGCCATTCAGCGTAATTCTCTGCTCACGAGATCCCACTTGCCTCTTAAAAGCGCGTGTACTCTCCCATCAAAAGTATTGCAGCAGTGTTGAGAAGTGCAGATGCTCTTCCGTTAAACAAAATAATGCATTGCTCGGAAGTCCAGGTACTCTTCCGTTAAAAGTAAAGTAGTAGTCATGAGAAGTGCAGGTACTCTTCCGTTAAAAGTACATGAAAGAAACACGTTAGTGTTAGATTCCTTACCTTAGAATATCCCCAGGCTTCAGACTGGATCCGGAAAGTTTTCGTCAGCAGTACCCCTGCGCATTGGTAGGCGAAGTCTGCGGCTCCGTGTCCGTCTTCGGCGTCGTGAACGCTGGGATGATGTCGCTGGAGTACTTAGATGCCGCCCTCGCTTGCTGATGTCAGTTCTTCTTTTTTCCGTGTCCGCAAGCGCAGATCCGGGATGACTCCTGGTGCCGGTAGGGATGCCCGGTTTCAAGCCATGTGACGCCTGTCACCAGTTGATGTCGGTTACCGACCCCCACACCTGGTGTCCCTACTGCTTGGTGGCGGACCACGATGACAAGTTGTGCCCCGACTGCCGGGCTTTGACGTCGAAGGCTAGGCGGGAGTATTCCCATAAGCTTCTCGAGCTCCGGCAGTCGGCTCTGCGCCGCTAGAGGATGAGGTCGAGGGACCGGTTGCGGAGCTGCAGTCATCGCCGGTCGTCCGGTTCCAAGTCCTCACGCTCGGGTAAGTCGAGGCATGGCAAAAAGAAGTCGAAGAATCATCGCTCTTAGACTTCCCCTCGCTGGTCGTGCGACTCGGCCAAGGGTTCAGGCGGCGCCACCCCCGCGGCTTCGACGGAGCCCGTGCAGTCGCATCTGGCTCTACACCCTCCGGTCCCTGAGCTCAATGCGACTCCGGAGCAGATCAGAGACTTCCTCGTGGCCATGAGGACTCTCTTTCCGCCGTTGAGTCCTGCCGGCGCGCCTTTGGGTCCTAGCCCTGTGTTGCTGGCGACTTCGGCCTCGGTGCCGCCAGCGACTTAAGTCCCGGCACCACAGCACCCCATGGGATCCAGGCCTGGATCCTGTTCGACGCCAGTTGACCTTAAGACTCCTCCGCTGACGCCGACCCCATACTGCCACCTCCGGTGCCGTCCTCGGACACCACCGTCTCCGGTCTCAGCCCCGGCCCGGGCCCGGAGTCGGAACGGCGCCACTCGGCACCGTCTCCGACACCGACTGGTGAGCTTTACACCTATGCCCGGCTCTGTCATTTTTGCCTGTCGACCAGGACACGGATGAAGGGGAGGACTGGGAGGGGTCTGAGGACCCTCTGGCACAGCAGTGCCAGTTAAGTCAGGATTGGACAGATGAGCTTGGGGAGGCCAGTGGTCTAGACACTTTGCCTGACACTGGTTTCATCTCTCCTCCTTCCGTGGCTACGGAGGAGTGTGCAACGTATGCTGTGGTGCTGCGCAGGGCGGCCAAAACCTTGGGCCTTGAGCTCCCTGCTCCGGCCATGAGGACTAACCTCCTCACAAGGTGCTTCAACCTCCAGTAAGCTCTTCGGAGCCTCTACTGCAGTTTAATGAGGCCCTCACCGATGTTCTGATGGGCACTTGGTACAAGCACACCACAGTTCCTCCTGTGGATCGGAACATGGCCCGGCGCCACCGCCCAGCTCCGGGCGACCCTTGCTTTCTGTCCCTACATCCCACCCCTGAGAGCCTGGTTATCCAGACTTCCAGGTCCCAAACCGCATTCCCCACCGCTCCCCCAGACCGGGAATCAAGGCTGGAACAGTTTGGCAAGAAACTGTTTTTCTCTGTCAGCCTCGAACTGCGGTCCCTTAATACCGCATGCCTTTTGGGCCATTACACCCACAGGGATACGGTGGCGGGCGTGCTGCCCCAGTGTCAGGGGGAGGCCAAGACACGGCTCACCCAAGCTCTTGCTGAGGAGCGGGATGCAGCACGATACAACATTCGATGTGGACTTGACACTACGGACTCGCTGGGCAGAGCGATTGCAACAACGATGGCGATTCATCATCACGCCTGTCTGAGGTCCACCAACTTTTCGGGGGATGTCCAGAGCACTCTCATGGACATGCCCCTTGATGGCCGTTGCCTCTTTGGCGACAAGGCAGATAGCGCGCTGGAGCGCTTTAAGGACTCCAGGCTATGGCCAAGTCCTTGGGCCTCTCGGCCCAGCACCAGCAAACTTCTGCTTTTCACTCCTTTTGTGGCCATGGATGGGTTGCCCCTGCACGTTCGTCCAAACACAGGCCGCAGAACCAACCCCAACGCACTCGTGGACGTGCATTCCGACGTGGCGGAGCAGGGGGCTGCAGATCCAACCCAAACGCGGTCGCGTACGTGCATTCCGCCGTGGCGGAGCAGGGGGCTGCAGAACCAACCCCAACACGGTCGCGAATGTGCATTCCGCCGTGGCAGAGCAGGGGGTCAAAGAGCCGGTCAGTCCACATCCGCTCCCCCAGCATCTGCCTCAAAGCCTTCCTAGTCCGAGCTTTCAGGCCCATTCCACCCCAGTGGGAGGCGGAGTTCGCCATCACCTGCTCCACTGGCGTACCATCACTTCGGACAGGTGGGTGCTGCAAATCATCCGAAGGGGCTACTCCCTACCCTTCGAGGTGACTCCTTCAGCCATGCCACCGCAGTGCGAACTCAGTACCATCGCGTGTCGGGGGATCACTTGCAACTTCTACAAGTGGCCCCCTTGGCCTCTTGGCCAAGGGGGCCAACGAGCGCGTTCCTGGTCCAAGTAGGACGTGGTTGTTACTCCCACTACTTTCTGGTTCCCAAGAAGGGCAAAGGGGGCCTGCGTCCTATCTTGGGCCTCAGGAGTGTCAACGGCTTCCTCCGGAACGAGAAGTTCAAGATGCTGACTTTAGTTCAGGTTCTGGCTGCCCCAGACCCTGGAGACTGGATGGAGGCATTGGACCTGCAGGACGCTTATTTCCATATTCCTGTCCTGCCGGCCCACTGTCGCTACCTGCAGTTCACGGTAGGCCACAAGCACTTTCAGTTTACCGTGCTCCCCTTCGGCCTTACCAGCGCCCCTCGGGTGTTCACGAAAGTGATGGGGGTGGGCGCAGCTCATCTGTGCAGATTAGGGGTTCCAGTCTTCCCCTGTCTCAATGACTGTTGTTTAAGGTGGGGCTCACCTCAGACAGTCATCTCCCACCTCCAGACCATGGCCGACCTCCTGCATATGCTGGGGTTCTCCATCTACGTGCTGAAGTCACACCTGATTCCCTCTCAGAAGATCCTCTTCATCGGAGCGGTTCAGGACTAGGCGCAGTTTCTGGCTTATCCTCCCGAGCAGCCGGTTCGGGATATTCAGGCTCTGATTCCGATCTTTCAGCCTTTATCCAGAGTTTCGGTCATGATGACCCTACGGATTCTGGGACTGATGGCCTCCTGCATCCTGCTGGTGCATCACGCCAGGTGGCGGATGCGGGCTCTGCAGTGGGAACTGAAGTTCCAGTGGGCACAGCATCAGGGCAACCTGTCCAACCACGTCCTGATCTCGGAGGGCACTGCGAGACAGTTGCAGTGGTGGCTCACGGACCGCGATTGGGTCAGTGGCAGATCCCTCTCCCTTCCCTCAGCGGAGCACACCGTTGTGACGGATGCGTCCCTCCTAGGATGGGGTGGCGACATGGGAGAGGTAGAGATCAGAGGCCTCTGGTCTCCGGGAAAGTCCCGGCGCCATATCAACCTTCTGGAGTTGTGGGCGATCGGGTTTGCACTGAAGGCATTCCTTCCCTCTGTCCGGGGAACTGTAGTGCAGGTGTTCACCGACAACACCACCGCCATGTGGTATTGCAACAAACAGGGCGGGGTGGGGTCGTGGACCCTATGTCAGGAGGATCTGTGCCTCTGGACATGGCTGGAACATCAGGGCATCACCCTGATGGTTCAAGACTTGGCAGGTTCCCTGAACGCGAGGGCGGACAAACTCAGCCGTCGGTGCATGGTGGCTCATGAGTGGCATCTGAACTCTGACGTGGCACAAGGTCTCTTTCAGCAGCGGAGAGAGCCGTGGTTAAATCTAGTGGCCACCAAAGAGAAGCGCAATGTCGTCAGTTCTGCACGTTGGAATTTCCAAGGCAGCACTCGCTCGGAGACGCTTTTCTTCGCAAGTGGAGTTGTGGTCTGTTGTACGCCTTTCCGCCTATACCACTTCTGCCCAGAGTGCTGAAGAAGATCCGGCACAACCGGGCCCAAGTCATTCTTGTGGCTCCGGATTGGGCACGAAGATACTAGTATCCCGAGCTACTCAGTATGTCAATCGATCCCCCGATTCGTCTGCCTCTTCAGGAGGACCTTCTGTTGCAGCAGCAGGGGACCGTCCTCCACCCGAACCTGTCCAGCCTCCACCTACATGCGTGGAGATTGAGCGGCGACAGTTGAGGCCATTAGACTTGCCTCCTGAAGTCTGTGATGTCATTCTGGCAGCCAGGCATCCCTCCACACAAACGGTATACGCCTGCAGGTGGAATACATTTGTGGCATGGTCCAGAGCAAAGGTTGTGGATCCCCTTTCTGCCCCTCTTTCAGAGGTTCTCCTCTTTCTTCTTTCTCTGGCCCAGCAGGGCTCTGCTCTGGGCACTATCAAGGGCTATCTCTCTGCCATTTCAGCCTTCTTAAGGCTTCCTGATCAGCCTTCTCTTTTCAAGTCCCCGGTTGTAAATAGGTTCTTGAAAGGCATTACTCGCATGTATCCTCCTGTCCCTTTTGTAATGCCTCAGTGGGACTTGAACCTGGTGTATCTGATGTGTGCTCCCTTTGAGCCACTCCATAACTGCCCTTTACCTCTTCTGACTCAAAAAACTGCTTTCCTGGTTGCCATCACCTCTGCCAGAAGAGTGAGTGAGCTCCGGCTCTTTCATCTAAGCCTCCTTTTCTCTCTGTCCATCCGGACAAGGTTGTTCTGAGGACTCGTCCTTCTTTTCTACCCAAGGTGGTTACTGCCTTTCACATCAGACAGACCATTAACTTGCCCACCTTCTTTCCGCCTCCGCATCCCACGAAAGAGGAAGAGAGGCTCCACCGTTTGAACCCAAAACGTGCGCTCTCTTTTTACCTAAATCGCACACAACCGTTTCGGGTGGACGACCAACTCTTTGTTGGCTACGTGGGCGCTAAGAATGGACGGGTGGTGCACATGCGGACCATCTCTCGGTGGGTCGTTTTGTGCATCAATTATTCCTTGGCTAAGAAGGACCCTCCTGTGAGACTGCGCACCCATTCCACTCGGGCCACAGCGGCTACTACTTCCTTGGGACGAGGAGTCCCTTTGCAGGACATTTGTCAGGCAGCTACTTGGGCCTCGCTGCACACGTTTGCCAAATATTACTGCATGGACAGCCAAGTCCGGAGAGATGGCTTCTTTGGCCGTTCAATTCTCCAGGACTTCCTGGTGTGATTTTGGTTCGCAGACCCACCACCGGGGTTGGTATTGCTTGGGGTATCTATTCTAAGGTAAGGAATCTAACACTAACGTGTTTCTTTCAGATGCACAAGTTACTTACCTTCGTAATGTTATATCTGTAAGAAACATTAGTTTGTGTTAGATTCCTTACCGCCCCACCTATCCTCCCCGTTCTGGGAACCGATATCTAGGGTTAAGGTCATCCCTTTCAGAGCCCTAGTTTCATGGCACCAGTGTCGGTTTCTTGCATAGCTCTATGTTCCTGGCACGGAAATCTATGTACAGAACTGACGTCAGTGCACGAGGGCGGCGTGTAAGTACTGCAGCGATTTCATCCCAGCGATCACGACGCAGACTACGGACGCGGAGCCGCAGACGACACCTACCAACGCGCAGGGGGACTGCTGACGAAAACTTTACGGATCCAGTCTGACGCCTGGGGATATTCTAAGGTAAGGAATCTAACACTAAGTAATGTTTCTTACAGCTATATCGTTACCGAAGGTAAGTGACTTGTGCATTGAGCAGTGCTGAGAAGTGCAGGTACTCTCCCGTTAAAAGTAATGAGCATTGCTGAGAAGTGCAGATACTCTCCCTTTCAAATTAAAGAAGTACTTGTCCTCAGTACCTGATTGTACCAGTCCATTTAAAGCCCCCCCAGGGATAGATTGTGAAAGCCCATTTCTTAGTAAAAGGAACAATCAACAGTTGTGGCCTTGATTTGAAAACATCCCAATATGTTTGTTTATATACATGCCCAAAATTAAATTGTTTTAAACACACAAAATGTTCTTGACAACATGATAGGACGATTTCGCATCAATAGATTTTTGTTAACAAGCATTTCATCTGTAAGTACAACTTGCCTCTGCAGTCACACTGACTTCAAAACATACACATGTGCATACACTCCATTGGTGACCAAGTAACTGCTAAGCATTTTCAGCTAGGTAAAAGGGGACCTGGACAGAGTAGCTGGGCCCTCGACAGTCTTTTTGTTCATGTGTTAGGGCATTTGATAGTGGTTAATGCCCTGTAATCATTTGTCACTTCAAGTTATTTTATTAGTGATCGTTTGAGTGAAGTCAAGAAATGAGAGGGCATTCACCAGAAGTATGCTGGTAGACGTTATAAAAAGTGACTGGTGTCTGAATAATTCTGTGTGCCAGTTTCTCAATTGGAAACACGCTACAACAGTCTATTAAGAAGCCACACTTTCTTGTTATTATTATTGTGGAGAGGCTAGGTGGGCTCCGATGTCACTACTCGACTGCCTTTCAGACTCAGTCGTAATCCTATGACTCATTTCTCTGAAGGCTGGGAGGAGGTCAGTCACCTCCCGACCTCTGCCCTCGGACTATCCCTTTTGTCAGAAAGTGCCGGGTACTTTCCCTGTAGTTCTAGACCCCCGCCGCGTCTCACATTCCTGGGCATCCTGATCTCCACAGCCCCGTCTGTGCCTCCACCTGCCCCCGGCCAGTGCTCACACTGAAGCTTAACACCATCCCTCATGCTGTGATAAACACACACTGTAGACTAGCACAGCTGGTACATGCCAACGACAAAGGGGGTGCCAGGCAAAGCTAGTGAATTCTGCACAACCAATGCTACGGCTCGACTGTAGCAATTATCCTACCTGAAAACTTGCTTGAAGTTCGGAAATATGTAAGGAAGACCATCACAAATTACTTTCTTGGTTTGATCAGGAAGTTTTCTCAACAGTTACACCCCGTCAGCCTTGTTTCCCCCTTAATTGTTTATTAGACAATTATCTTTTCTAATTGTCTAGGTCCTGATGAATGCCATGGACCCTACTGGGCCAGCGGGCAGAAACATGTCGACCATATACATCACGGTGGGGGGACAATAGAATCTCCAACACACCTATCATTCATTTTAATTACCATATAGATGCCAGTTATATTCAATTTGGTTTGACATCTATAATGGCCTTTTAATTTCACTTTTTGTTTATAAGGGCCCCCACATAGTTTAGAAGTGCATCCCTGTCGTCCGGTGTATGCCCGCCCTCTATCAAACCAAGTTGTTATCGGGTGAGGACTGGTCAATGATGAAACATGACACCTGGTGGTGTGTGAGACCAGTATTTCACTTTTTGTGAGATGCCTGTACTCACAAATTAACACTGTAGCACCTAGGTCACCTGACTGGGAGCGGCTCTATTTGTGCTAAACATTATATATTGGAGGCTGCCTCCTCCTAGTACCCCGTGGCTCTAATTCCCTTCCCTAGATCTTTTCTGGGGCTTTAGTGGTTACTCTTTTTCTGTTCAACTGCCTCTATTTAACTGTCTTGATAGAAAATGACCAGCAGAGGTCAGTAAAATACCAGAATTGCTTTCTGCTGAGGGACTTTCTTTTTTTAAATTTTTCTGGCAACTGTCTCTATTTAACTTTCTTGGTTGAAAACGACCAGCAGAGGTGAGTAAAATACCAGATTCACTTTAGTATTTTCTAGATTCCAGTCCATGGAAATAGTCTTCCATGACCACCCGTAGTCACTTTGACGGTATCTTCTCCCAAAGACCCCGGGGGGCTGACCTCCTGTGGTCAGGTGCCCCCCAAATCCCCATTGTCCGATTGCAAATGTTTTTATTAATTGTGCAAACACAGCTGTAATATTTGTTGTGGGAACTATTTCATGATTTCCAGGGCCGACAAGGGTGACTGGGCTCAGACTGTGTCACAGCCTTTTACTACTGGTGAGCTGAGGCTTAATTTTAGTTATAGACTCCATAACAGAGTACCATCTACACCCCTTTCACACTTATTCTGCAATGTCAGATTAGAGATAAAAAACAGGGAAAGTAACTAGCGTGAGGGGTGTGCTCAGGCAGGCAATGTCACCACCCTTCTCATTTGTATTTCAACTCATTTGTTTTCTAAACAGACTGCCTTCAGCTCAGATGAAGTATTTGAGGGGGATCAACTGATAGTTGGAAGCTTCAGTTATTGTTAAGGTTGTTTCTTCAGAGGCCCAGCTCCTGTCATATAATACCTAGTAGCAAAGCTTCATCTGGCCCTCACGCTGACTCGTAGCGAAGAGGAAGTGGTCAGATTGGAAGCTCCGCACTCTGACTATATACATCTTTAGTGGGTGGCCCTGACCTCAGATGCATTAAGGAATTTCTTTCAGTGATATTGGGCTCTCGTGCACATTCCAGTGGACTCTCTTATACAATACCTTTTGATTCTTACTCAATTGCACCCCCTTTTCGCTTACACTAAACAGGATTTATTTTTCTTTCATTTAAATATCAATGGTCTAATGTATTTCATTAGGGACTCCCCCAAGCCTCAGGAACGTTTGGGGGCACCGACGGACAGTGCGGGGCCTCTTGTACCTGAGCATGGTCCAGGTGAGATGAGGTCCAGTCCTCGGTCATTTCGGATCACGTTGAGTATCCATTTGACAAGGAGGATGAGTACATTACTGTAGGTACAGGTTGTATCGTTCCTACATCTACTATTTTTCGTTTTCACTGATTAGGTTGATGTAATATTTTCACACACTTGTTACAGTAGCAACGTTTAAGAGCAGTGGCCCTGATGAAAGCCAAGGGACGTTTGGCCCGGTAGGCAGAAACATGTTGGCCCCAATTGCGACAGTCATTTGTTCCATACTGTCGTTTGCACTGTTCCTGTTCTTTTAATTAGGGGATGTGTCTTGTTCCATTAAAGAGTTGTTTAGACATATCACCCTATTTTAAACTCACCACTTTTTTTGTTAGGTTGCACTGTGTTTTCACCACTTCCCTTCAACCATCATAAACTGGCCAACAATTGGTGGTTCATAGCGTACTGTGGACCTGATCCAGTATTAACAACTTACTGTGTGGCATGGGGTCTAGATGATCTAAGGACCGGCCTGGTCACAGTGTGGACGGCCATATGATATGACTGATCACTTGGTTCGTTTGATGGTTATCCATAATAAACTGTTCTGGATTTTGTTGACCAGTTTCTGAGTAAGCTCTAGATATTTGAGTTTTGTATTTCTCACACACGTGACTCATGCTCTGTTTTCTTTCTTTAGTAATTTGTTTTATGGTGACTGCAGCACCCACTGACATAGTGCATCACATGCCAGTCTGGCCATTACATTTGGCTGATAGACCTCTCAGGTTCTTTTGTGTTATTTTTCATTAGGGACTGTCATTCCCTTATGACTGACCTTATACACAAAGGGGCAGATTTACAAATTTTTTGACCCAGCACAGCACCCAAAGTTGCTTTGCTGCTTGCTGTATGAAAAGTAGAGAGCAGAACAGCACCATATCTACTAAGTCTCTCCCTGATCAAGTGCACTTTAAGCTGCTATGCACTAACACACACCTTTACACCATGGTGCAACGAAGTGTGCGCTCTATCACACATAGATTTTGTACTGGTAGGGCACCCTTCCAGTACAAAACTTTGCGGTAATCCTTTTTTCCACTTTGTATGTGTGTTGTACAGTGCAGTACATATGCAAAGTTGGAGAAATGTGGAGAATTTAAAAACTTGCTGTGCTATTATGCCTGCTTCAAGAAGGGGGTAAGTTTTGAGCTCAATTCCATGTCTACCAATGTTAGTAGATAGGGATTTGCATCACACCAAGTTGGTGGTTGCAAGGAATGCCCATGTACCACCCCCTTGATGCCACACCATACACAGTTGTGCCTAGTGCTCCTTGGCGTTACTTTGGTCAGCTTTCCAATGTAAATCTTGTTTTGAGTTGTAAATTAATTACCACCACAATACTTTGCGCCAGGTTTGCTTTACAAAAGTAATGTCAATCCTGTGAAAAATGTTATTAAATCTGAGCCCCAAAAGTGGGCTGCCCACTTTCCCATTTCATTCCTCGAATGTACCAAATTATCTTTCATTTCCTAGAGCTATGTCTCTTGTGTCCACTTATGTGTGCTGTTTTGATTTATGTATTTGTATTAACTTTAGGCACAAGGATCAAGACATGTCCACTACAGAAAAAGAGGATGGTTGTGTGGTCATCACTGGGGTTGACCCCCAAGGGGAACCCTCCAAGATGGGTGCAGGTGCCATCCGTTCACCCATGAGATCTCTGCAGAGATTTTACGAAGGAGAGCCAGTAGCACTGGGTGTAAGTGAAATACTTCATAATTGAGCAAAGATTCTGTTAATGCATAATGAATTCCTTGATTACTGAGATCATGTAATGCTGTCCAAATACACCCACAAAAGTGGCCATGGTTATTTTAAATGTGGACTACCCTGCAATACCAAGGAGCCTGGAACATTACCTGTGGCACCCCTTTAGTACTTAAGGAGCAATTGCATTATTCAATGGAAGATCCAGGATTTGGATTTTGCAAAATGTTATTTGCATTGCACCACAGGTCCCAGAGGCAACTTTAGAGAATAAGATTATGGTCCTTATTTGGTAAAGGTTGTGCTGGTGATTATGCCATGCAACACAGTTTAACACTGCACCCGTGGACCTTCGAACTAAGAAATACATTGTGTCACAAGGGCCCAAGTTTCAGGAAATAAGGGCGCTGGTTTCTTTTACACTTTGCTGAGAAAATATGAAAGAGCAGGGTGAGTATTTAAAATCTACGAATTCTTTTTTTTTTTTTTGGGCCAGGATTCTCTTCTCACTCTAACTTTGGTGAACGGCAAGAGCGTTGTATCTAAAAAATATAGTACCCTCAGTGCGTTGGCAAAGTTGATAGACTTTTACAAACACTTAAGGCCTTCTTTAGAGTTTGGTAGATGGGATACTCTGTGAAACTCTTGACGGGGAGGGTTGGACTGGGACAGAAAATAGGCCCGGGCACCCAAATAAGTGACCCCCCTTAGTCACTTAGATTGCCAAAATAATGAACCATGTTTGGAAATTGCTACAGTTTTTAAGTTGTAAGTTCTTTGCAAGGTTTGGGACACTGCGTGGATGTGAGGTTGCTGCAGGCAATGTTTGATTTAATATCAGGAAAAGCATCAGTAAAAAAAATCCCAGCAGACTATAGAACAGGCTCACAACCAGCCAAAAAGTCGCCCACCCAATAACCTGTGACACCAGCCCTTGGGACCCTGCCTGATTACCTTACAGGCCACTCCTACCCTGGTGACGGATTTCCTTTCTGCTGTACTACAAGTTCTACTGGCTATATGGCATTTGGCATACTGTTGATGGGACATTTTGCTACATTTGTGACGGAGTACCCTATCTCCAAAGTAAGAAGGCACTGAGTTTACAGTTCAAAATCATTCATTTTTTCCAAAACGAACACGTTCGGAACAATTTTAAATCACTTCTTACCTAAAGCCAGTTCAGAGGATATTTTTGAGACACTCAATAAGAAGAAATAGAACCTAACCAAAACACGTGATGAATTAGCCCACACGATGCCTAAATATGTCAACAGAACGCGGCACAAATAGGGTGGCCAACTAGCATAGGTGCAAATTCAGGACAGTGAGTGTAAAAATTCAGGACAAAGGGTCAAAATTCAGGACAAAAATAATTCAAGACAGCAGGTCAAAATTCAGGACAGAAATTTTGGACAAAATGTACGTTTTCAGACACATCAGAGAAGGTCATACAATAGTGTATAAGTAAATATATAACCAACATAAATACATGTCAAAATAAGTTTATATTAAGTTGAGACAATTGTGCACCTCACCGTTTTGGTATGTGCACAGCTTTGAGCAACTGTGCAGCTCTTTTTGTGGTATTTAATATGATATTTTGGTTACAGTTTGGGGTTTCTTTGAAATGTTGTCCCACCCGCACTGCAGGGGGTGCAGAGACCTTCAGCCTTCATTACGCCCCTTCACCAAAGACCTCCCTCTGCACAGATTCCCTCACTATCCACCTCCCATGGTCCCCCTAATCGCTATATTTGTTTATTTAAAGAGTTTTATATAGCGCTGGCTAGACCCGAAGGTATCAGAGCGCTTTACATGAGAATCAACAATGTAACAGAAAAAGATCAACAATTACACAATACATCAAAAAATAGGCAATACAGACCCTCGCTCATGTGTATGTCATTTATTTTACAGTGCTGCTACGCCCAATGTAGGGTGTTGAGCGCTTCAGCTCACACACTTATTGTTCAGAGACAATAACTTATATAAGTATGTAAATCAATGTATAGGAAATGTTACTTAAGGTTAGGAGGGCTACAAGGTGTAGGAGTCACAAGGCATCCATACTGATAGGTACTATATGCAGGGTCACTGGAATTATGCAGCAGGGAGGGCTGAATTATGCTGCAGGGTTGATTACATTATTTTTTTAAGAAAAGGGAATTTATGCAGCGTAATGCTGCAAATTTTGTCATAGTATTACCATATTATTTTCTCATTTGTGTACATTTTAACACTTTCTGGTCATAGGTTGCACCTCATTAGTACCCGTATAACACCGAAATAAAGTAATATGCAAAGGAAGGTGAACAGTCAACCTTTACAAAGGACCTTTGCAATAAATCACTGCCCTTTTCGTTATTTTTTAACCTTTTGAGGTAGCAACTGTTTTTAAATTAGAATCTTCAGATACATTCAGCTAATGATGGACTATGTGGCACATGTGACAAATCCATCCATCATGCGAAAACTGTTGAAGCCGCACAATTGCACAATTCCAGTGAACCCGAAATACAAACTGAGGATATAACATATAACAGTGGTGGGGGTTGTCTTTACAATTATAATACAAATACATACTTTACTCTACATGTTACACTTTGGGCCTTACAAGAGGCGCATTATGCCTCTATGCTTCTTTATGATGAGTCAAAACCGGGATTAGTGAAACCTCAGATCTCTCAAAGAGATACATTAATCACCAGAGTTAAAGAGACATTTTTGTTATGGCCCAAAAATTGCAGTAGTGCTAAGCACTCAGAAATCTTTGCCTTTCATCCTGCCGGATATTTCAAAATGTAGCTTAGTTCTCCAGCACGGCTCTTCCACAAAAGCAGCATGTGCCTATGCAGAGGACGGCACGCCATGCGCTGTACCTACACAAGGGCCCATTGCAAGGGAGTAGCCAGAAAAAAAAATACCCACACTTTATATGGCACTAAATAAAGGAGCAAAGTGAGCTATCCTGGTCTTTAATTTTGAAGTCTGTGAAAATTCTTCCCCTGATAAAAGTTTGCAAAAATAATGCAAAATTATGCTTTTTACAGCAGGAAAGAAACTTGGTCAAAAAGTGCATTTACCTATATTGACGTTTGTCTTTTATTCTTTCCGTCTTTAAATGTTCTTTCTTTCCTTATGTCCTTCTTTCTATCCATCTTTGTCATCTACTTTCTTCTTTACATCCTCCATTTATTTTCTTTCTATATTTCTGTCTGTGCATCCTTTCATTTAGTCCCAGTCTCTCTCTATTCTTTAAATTCATATTTCATTTTCTTTTCATATTTCCATATTCCACATTCACTTTCATTTGTGTTCCATGTTTCCATTTTATCATCCTCTTGTCCTTCCTTCTGTTGTTAAATCTAAATCTTTCTCTTTCTTTCCAGCGTTCTTTCAGTATTTGCATTCTATTCCTTCTTCGCTTTCTCCCTCTATTTGCCTTGAGATTTTTTTTTATTTACCATTGTCATAATTTTCTTTCTGTAGTCGCTTTTGGCTACTTCGGCACACCCTGCCCCTCTGCGCCCCCCCCCTTACCCCCACCTCCCACACACTCATGCTGCACTACAGTGATTATTCTAGCCTTATTTTTTTTATTCTGCCCTGTGCTGATCTGCGAGTCACAGATCAAAGGAAGGGCCATGAAACACTTTTCTGACACCCTCCCCACGCCCCCCCTCCAACCCCATGCTTCCCTACACCTTTGGCTCATTGTCATTCTTTAGGTGATAATCAGCCACATCAGAATGACAATGGGCCCGTACAAAGACTGAGCGAGGTCGGGGAGGGGCTGCTGCTGCCTCAGTGAAGTGTGAGCTGACACAGCCTGCTGCCATCCCCAAATTTACGGACAAAAGGCATCCGTAAAAGAAAAGCTCACGGACAAGGGGCCCAAATAACAGGCAGTCCATGAAATTTACGGATGGTTGGTCACCATAGGCACAAAGAAGAATAACATTGGTTTACTACAGACTTTCAACATCTTCTATATTCAGTATAATAATAAATCCATCCCACATTCAACATGGAAATTTAGTTCTGTGCATTTACTGCCCCGTGGGATTTATACATTTGAGTATATTTCCTGCACTCACCTTATTTGCTGTGCTATGGGTCCTCCAATCCCTCACATTTCTGTCCTCCTGTGCCTTCTAACAGTTGCTGCTGTCTTTGTCATTTTATTAGTAATGCGGCATTCTCTTGTCTGCCTGTTAGTCTCTCTCTTTCCTATACTCTTTACATTTTGTTCTATTCTGTCCGCACTACTGTCCTCCTCAGCCATTTCAGTACCCATGCACTCACTCAGTGCCTCCCGTTGGCAATATTTGGTTTTGTGCCAGGGAGGGGGATGGAGCTTATTTTCCAGTGCATCAGGCCATCTTACTAAGTCTGACTAGCCATTTAGCTTGAGGCCTACCAGACAGATCAGCTGTCTGGTTTGCTATTTTGCATCATGGGGACTTTGTAAAGCTTCCCTGGGAATGCATCCCGCCCATTTCTTAACATTGGCTTTGTGGTTTGTAACTCACATTTGCTTGCTGTCTATTTGATGGCTTTATTTGTTTTAGACTGTCCAGCTTGAGATGACCCTGTACTTGCCCAAACCTTATATACTGTACTCTTCCACCTGTACTGAATTTCATAAACAGGCTTTTAAATCCTGTTCTTATATTGCCACATTTGTTGTGCTTACCAAGACAGAGGTCAAATGTAAGGCTCTGTCTTTCATGGAGCTTAGTGTTTATTTTTCTTTCTCTGACTTAAAAGTGGGAGGATTTATCTGACAATCATGCTTGCTGCTGTGTGTTGTACGATGTTATTTTTTTACTAACAGTAAATAACATTTAAATGTCTTTAAATCTACTGTGCAGATATTTAGGCATATGGAAAGCCCAATTGAAGCACTTTTTTGGGGTCAATTTGAAGTGTGATGGAAACAAATGTAATACGATCAAAACAAATCATTACACTAGGTGACATTTCCACACATTATCGTTTGTACGCTGTATACTTGTATCAGTGAGAACTGTGTCTGTGCAAATGTAATGGTCATTTCAATTAAAGATGTGTTGCCTGTAATTGCAGTGCCCTGCCACAGATGCATACTCCACTTTACCCACCCCATTCCACTCTACTCTGCGCTACTTCACGCCACCGCACTGTACTCTGCCCTGCTCCACACCACTTCACATTGCATCACTGCACTTTATGCTGCACTCTACGCCACTTTACTCAATGCCTCTCTACACCACTCTACGCTATGCTAATGTACTCTACACCCACACTACTCTACTATGTACAATTGCACTCTTCCCAACTGCACTCTATGCCAATGGACTCTAAGCCACTCTAATCAACTCTGCATCACTGCACTCTAGGACACTGCACTCTACGCCACTCTACGCCACTGCACTCTATGCCACTTCACTCTACACCACTCTATTCCACTATGCGCCATTCCACTCTACATCACTCCACTCAATGCCACTGCATTCTACCCTGCACCACTCTACTCCACTCTATCCCACTGCACTGTACGCCACTTCAGCCTATGCGGCTGCACTCTAAATCGCTGCACTCTAAGTCACTGTGCTGTATGCCAATCTACTCTGTACCACTGCACTGTATGCTGCTATACTCTACGCTGCAACACTCTACTCTATGCCACTGCACTCTACGCCAGTCTCCGCCATTGCACTCTATCACTTTACTGCACCACTCTATGCCACTTCACTCTACAGTAATGCACTCTACGCCACTTTAGTCTTTACAACTGTACTCTCTGCCATAGAACTCTATGCCACTTTACTCTGTGCCACTACACTCTATGCCACCATACTCTACTCTGCACCAGTCATCTCTGTGCCCCTCTGCCAATACTCTGTACTCTTCTCCATTCTATGCCAATTCTGTCTACATCACTATAATCTACTGTGCACCACTGCACTTTGACTCTGCACTCTATGCCCTCTTCACTCTATGCCTCTCCACTCAGCACCACTCTACTCTATGACAGTGCACTCTATGCAACTCCACTATGTACCACTGCACTCTTCACCACTGCATCACTCTAATCTGCACCACTCTACTCTATTCCACAGCACTTTATGCCACAGCACTCTGACACTCTACTCTACAAGACTGCACTCTCTGCCACTGAACTCAATGCTACTCTATTCTGCACCACAGTATTCTATGCCACTGCACTCTACTCTGCATTACTCAACTTTACTTAGCTCTACACCAAGCACTCTACCCCACTGCACTCTACCCTGCTCTACTCTTCGTCACTCCACTCTAATCTATTCTGCGCCACTGTGCTCCACGCTACTGCACTCTTCACCACTCTGTGTCACTGCATTCTACGCCACTTTACTCTACATCTCTGCACTCCATCCTGCACCGCCCCACTCTACCCTTCACCTTTGCACTCTATGCCACTTTACTCTACTCTGTAACAATCTCTACTCCACTGCATTCGATGCCACTCTACTCCACTTTGCACCACTCTACTTTATGCAATTTCACTCTATGCCACTTCAATCTACTCTGCACCACTCTACTGTACTTCACTGCACTCTACGCCAATAAACTCTACACCACTTTACTCAAAACCAATGCACTCTAAGGCAATATACTCTGCACCGCTGTACTTAACTCATTTTATTTATTGAGTTATATATAGTGCAAACATGACCTGAGGGCATCAGAGCGCCTCACAGTTACCAGCATATACTTGAGATATGGAGTAAATGCAGATACATAGTGACAGAAAGTGATGAGGTATACGAGGTACTAAATTGCATAAGCCTAAAAATGTAAGATGTATTTGGGGTACAAATAAATATGTGGTGACATAATGTGATGAGGTGTACAATGACATTGCAGGAAGATTGCTGATACAATTCTGAGGTAGTTACGGTATAATAAATACATATCGCTTTGCAGAGCACAGCAGCAATTGTTCAAAATTACCAGTGGAGTAAAAGAATAACAGCAAAACACATAGTAGCAATAAATACGACAAAACAGGCTGAACAGAAGTAAAGACAGGTGTTGTAGGTCTGAGGTAGCTGGGGCAAGGCCTCTTGTGGATGGGGGAAACTAGAGGCACAGAGTTCCCCCGGGTAGTGGTGCCACTTCACTCTAGTCCACTCTACTTCACGCCACTTTAAAACACTCCACTCAACGATACTCCAATCTGACGCTCTACTCCATTAAACTTTACTCTACTCAAGTCTATGCCACTCCACTCTGCAACACACTACTCCACTCTATATGACTCTACGACACTACTCCACTCTGACGCTCTACACAACTCCCTCTATGCGGCTCCATGACACTTTACACCATTCTCTATTTTGCAACACCCTACTTCACTCTGCTCCACTCTGACACTCCACTCCATGACACTCCAGTCTAACACTCTATGCCATTCCACTCTAAACCACCCAAGTTTACATCACTCAAATCCATTCTATGCCATTCCACTCTCCTGCAGTACTCCACTCCATTCCATTCCACTCTAAATCAATCTGCTGCACTCTACATCACTCGAATCTACAAATATCTATTCCACTCTACGTAACACCCATTACACCACTCCATTCTGCTCTACACCACTCCACAATACTCTGATACTCCACTTTACAACACTCTGCTCCACACTACACCACTCAACTCTACTCCACTCTATGCCCTTCCACTCTATGACAATCTACTCCCTCCACAACACTCCATAACACGCTACACCACTCCACTGAATGGCACTCTATTAACATTTATTTATTTATTTATTTTATTTATTTTATTAAACTTATAATGCGCACAGCTACCCACAATGGGTTTCCCGGCGCTAGGGACAGACTGGAGAAGAACTAGCAGAGTGACATACAATAAGAGGAACCTCCGACATTACTGCTGAAAGAGCCAGGTTTTAAGGCCCTTGCGAAAACGGAGAAGATTACATTTCGTTTTACAGGGTCACGGGTAGGGCATTCCACATCTTAAGACCCAAATGTAAGAAAGAACGACCTCCCATTTTAGCCAGCCTGAATCTGGGAATGGCAAAATCTCCATTTCCAGAAGATCGTAATTTTCGGCTTGGCTTATAAGCCTGAACTAAGCCTTGTAGATATTTGGGAGCTAAGCCATGTTTAATTTTAAAAAGATGACACAGGGCTTTAAATTTAATTCGGCTAGGGATTTTAAGCCAGTGAAGGTCGTGGAGTGCTGGTAGAGCAGAAACTCTCCTTGGAACATTTCGAAGGAGCCGGGCAGCTGCGTTCTGAACAACTTGGAGTTTTTTAGTTGTTTTCTGATCGGCTCCAAGATAGAGAATGTTACCATAGTCCAGGCGTGAGATCACAAGTGCCTGGACCACGGTTCTCTGTGTCGAAGAAGGTAGCATCCACAAAATCTTCTGAAGCCATTTCAAGATGACAAAACACATTGAGGCCACCTTCACGGCCTGCTGTCTCATAGTAAGATTCTCATCAATGAGAAACCCGAGGTTGCGTACTACAGCCACGGGCAAAGGGATGGAACCCATATCAGTAGGCCAATGATGGGGGCCCCAAAGGTCATTACCCTTGCTCAATATCACAACCTCGGTCTTGTCACCGTTAAGCTTCAAAAAATTTCTCTTCAAAAAATTTCTCTTCATCCATTCAGAGACTCGAGTCAGACCCACTTTCAGTGCTGAGATGTCATTGCCCTCCTTGTTGGAAAAGGAGAAAATATTTTGTGTATCATCGGCGTAGGAATATAAAGTGAGACCAGCTTCTTCAATGATGGTTGCTAAAGGTCTGACAGATATTAAATAATAGGGGACTGAGTATTGACCCCTGAGGAACTCCATACGCCGATGAACACATTTTAGAGGAGGCAGAGACAGAGAAGACCTGGAAAGTGCGAACACTTAGGAAGGAGGCTAGCCAGGCAAGAGCAGAACCCTCCACTCCCAGGGACCGTAGAGTTTCAATGAGGATGGAATGCGACACAGTGTCAAATGCTGCACTTAGATCAAGTAAAATAAGGGCAGATGTTTCACCATGATCGACACTGTGTCGCAAACTCTCGGTCACACCCAGTAGAGTGGTTTCAGTAGAATGATGTGCTCTAAAGCCTGACTGGGATGGATGTAGAAATCACGAGCTCTCCACCAAATGGGTTAGTTGAGTGTTAATATGTCTCTCCAGGATCTTAGAAAGAATAGGGAGCAATGAGATAGGCCTGAAGTTGGAAAAATTGGCTACATCTGCTCCGGCTTTCTTCAACAGAGGAACAATCATGGCATGCTTCCATTCCTTCGGAACAGTGGATTCCAATAGCGACAGGTTAAGAAGTTGCATTAATACACGGCGTGGGCCGAGGTCCAATTGTTTTAGGAGTTTTGCCGGGAATGGGTTGCGTGGAGAGCCAAACTTAATGCTATTAAGGCAGGAAGAGAAGGAGATGTCATCAAACAGCCAGTTGGTGAGTTTGATCGAAGAAGAAGGCAGAATCACAGAGGTCAATGTGTCATCAGAATCCAAACAGTTAAGTGATTTGTTAATGCGTTCTACTTTCTCTATAAAAATTCTGTAATAGAATTGCATTGAGCCATGTCTAGAACTTCATTCTACGCCACTCGACTCTACTTTACACCACTCTACGCCACTCAACGACTCTCTATGCCACACTATAACACTACACTCTCTTCCACTTTGCGACATTTCACTTCACTCTCCTTTACCCCACTAATTTTTAACCATGCTGAACAGCAGCCACACTGGTGTGCAGCATGGCTAAAACATATTAGCAAAGCCAATAGCTCTTGTATAGATGAGACCTATTGGCTTTGTCAGTGCTGTTCTACTCTTGCACTTGCCATTGTTCTGAAACCATTGGGGCAGTTTTTTTAATGCCCACGGCAACCTGTAGCTCCTCTGTCGCTATCTCCAGCTTCATTATGATTATAGCACGAACACAGTATGGGGTATAAGCAGGGGAAAAGATAGATGGAGCTGAGCTAAAAAGAGTGTGATAGTACTAGATCAGAGAGAGGGAACAGGAAGAGAAAAAATAATAACAAGCATTTGTAAAGTGCACGGCTACCTCAGACGAGGATTCCCGGTGCAAATATGGCAGACAGCAGAGGAGAGGGACCCGCGCAATTATTCTCGTTGCCTAAAGAGCCAGGTTTTCAGTGCCTTTCTGAACTCTAACTCCGAGTTCAGCATTCCTAAGTTGGGAGGCAAGTCATTCCACAGCTTGGCCGACCCCACCGAGAAAGACCTGCCCCCCTGCCTGACTTTGGAAAAGTCGGGGCCAGTGTGGTAACGTTGTAGATTGGATCTTAAGGTCCGCACTTGGCAGTACGACCGGAGTCTTTTCCTCATGTAGCCGGGACCCAAGCCATGTTAGACGCAAAAAGCCATTGTTAGGGCCTTGTATTCAATCCTCTTGGCTATAGGGAGCCAGTTGAATTGTTTGAGGTGCGGGAAAATGTGCTGGCGCAGAGGGGCCTTGCAGATTAGCCTGGCTGCAGCATTATGTACCAATTGGAACCTCTTAATCAAGAATCGAGGAAAGCCCAGGTAGAAGCCATTTGCATAGTTGAGATGAGACGTCCCCAGAGCATGAACCGTGGTCTCTCTGCTTTCTTCTAGCAAGAAGCCCACAATTGTTCTGATGGATCTCATCTTCCTGAAGCAGTCTGCCGAAAATTACCTGACATGGGCCAAGAGGGATAAGTCTTTATCCCACCTGACTCCCAGGTTTTTGACCCAGTCTTTCGGTGCAGGTGGGGGGCAGAGTTTCACCGGCCACCATAGTCCCGAAGGTAGGAAGGAGGCTTGATAAAAAAAAATAAGACCTCCATCTTGTCGTCATTTAGCTTTAATTGGTTTTCGTTCATCCAGCTTGCTATGTTTTGCAGACAGTCTTTGAATGAGTTGAACGCTGCAGCAGAGTGATCGTTGAAAGAAAACAACAGCTGGGTGTCGTCCAGGTATGAGATCATCTGAACACCTCTCCTACCAATGAAAGATGCCCGGGGAGTCCTATAAATTTTAAAAAGTAGCGGGCTTAAGGCTGAGCCCTGGAGCCCTCCACATTTGAGTGGTTTCACTGAGGAAATGAACGGGCGAAGAAGGACTTGTTGTCCTCAGTCAGTGAGATAAGAAGCAATGCACTCCAGTGCGGTCCCCTGTGCACAAAACTGCTTCAGTCTGCAGAGCAGAATCGTGTGTGAGACCGTATCAAATGCAGCGGAGAGATCTAAAAGTACCAGCATGGCCGATGAGCCACTGTCCACGGATAGCGGGATGGAGTCAGCAACTTCAAGCAGTGCTGTTTCTGTGCTGTATCCTGTGCGAAAGCCAGATTGTGAGTCATGTAACAACTCGTTGGTCTCCACAAAATTGGCCAATTGTACCTGGGCCTGCATCTCAAGAATCTTAGCAGGTGCTGAAAGTAGGGCGATAGACCTAAAGTTACTGGGTACTTTTGGGTCTGCTTCGGCCTTCTTTAAGAGGGGTAGAAGGTAAACGTGTTTCTGCGAGGCAGGGTAAATACCCGTCCTGAGGGAAGTATTCCAGATGTGATTTAGCACCGGGTTTTAGCCATTCTGCCAGAAGCCTGAACTTTCTCCCCGGGCAGGGGTCACCTGGCGAACCTGATTTGCAGTTCCGCCAGGATATCGGAGGAAGGAAGTGAAAAAGGAGACCGGTTTGAAAAATATTACCAAGGCTAATTTGGTTCCCAGCCTGACCCTGATCATGTTGCAGCACTCTGCTCATGCTTGTCTTTTTAGGTTCTGTCTGCACAGCAGTTGTGCTGTGCTTGTGAAATCTATGTTTTTAATATCAACTTAAAAGGGACTTTTCTCTCCTTTCTGGCTTTTCATTGGTTCCTGTGCGCGCCACTTACTTTTCCTCCATTTCGTTTGGCTGCAGCATATTTTCCTGCATTTACCAATGTTTGTTCCTCTTTCTGAAAAGCCATACTTTACGGGATCTTTTTCCCCATTAATTAGCTAAAATGGGTGCAAGCTAGTATATTTGCCCCACTTTTACAGTAGCGTTCTGTAACGGATGAGTTTAAATTACAACTGCTTTCGTTTTCACGGGCAGTTTGTAGTATCTTTATGTCGTGTTATGTTCTATGTTATATTGTTCCTAGCTGCTCAGCCAGTTTGAGTGTTCTGTGTGGAATGTAGACATGAGTGGAATGTTTGGGAATGCTTGGGTGCCTGGGGTGTGTGAGAGACAGTTAGAAGATGGGCTGAGCAGCTAGCAGGCTGCTCCTGGTGGGGCTATATCTATGGATCTTATCTCAATAAATATCTTTAAGATGTCACCTATCTGCGTGGAATAAAAAATTAGCTAGCATTCGCAACAAGAATTTTCAATTCCATTAAGGACACGGAGGCGAGGTTTATGCTTCTCTTACTATTTTATTGCCACTCAAAGAAGCCGATCAAAACTTTTTTGTATGCAAAAAAAACTAAAGGTCATACAGGAAGTGATGTGGACCAAAGCATCATGGGATATGATGCTTTGGTGTACATCACTTCCTGAATGACCCTATAAGAGCCACCATAACCATTATTGAGCATCTTTCTTTGCTCGAACATTTTAGTTTCAAGGATAATACAAGTTCAAACAAATCCTCCAACATGGAAGAAACCAAACTGGAACGTTAACATCTTCTTAACGTCTCTGTGTCCTTAATAGAATTGAAAATTCTTGCGAATACTAGCTCATTTTTTATTCTATTACATGACCGGAGACTGACGCTATATCACCCACTGGTTTATAGTAAAACTGTTTAAAAGTTGATTCAGAAGAGCAGTCAGCAGATCGCGTTATATCCTGAACAGTAGAACCTAAAATGAAGGTTTTGAAGGCCATAGCTCCATGCACAGAATGCACTCCATACACTTGGGTATCAATACCCGCTTCTTGCATGACAGATTTTAACCATCTCGCTATAGTAGCCGCAGACACTGGTTTATAGGGTGTCTGCAGTGAAATTAACAATTGAGCCACACCATCAGGTTGTATAGATCTTGTACATTCTTCATAAGCCATTAGACATCAAACTACACATAGCTTTGCATTACCAGGAAAAGCATGGTACTCAACACTTCTTGACAAAGTCTTAGTTCTGGCTGTAATGTTAAAGGAAACTCCTTCCGGAGTAAATACTCTATCTGTAAGATCCAGGGCTTTCACATCGGAGGATCGCCGACAGGCAGATAGGCATAACAGCATAGCTAACTTACACGATAGTTGTTTCCGCGTCAACATGTCATCATGTGGCCATTTGTCAAATAAGGAAAGAACTAGAGATACATCCCACAGAGAGGAATACTTTGGTTTAGGTGGATTCGCTACCCTAATACCTTTTTCAATAACTTACAAATTACCAGATGCATACCTACCGGTTTGCCATCTATCTGAGAATGACCAGCTGAAATGGCCGAACGAAAATTGTTAACCGAACGGTCCGCCAGACATTCCGATGCTTTTTCAGATGGAAAATTTACGACTTGGGATAGTTCAGCCCTTTAGGTATCCACGTGTCGTTCCACGCACCATAAAACCCAACCTTTCCAGGACAAAGAATATCGTTTCCTGGTGGAGGGAGCCCTGGCTTGGTTGATGAAAGATGCAGCTGCATCCGAAAATCACGACATTTGCCATCTTTGCCTGAAAGTCTCCAGGCCATCAGGGACACCTGTCCTGCTAACCTCATCGGGTGCATTTCTCCATGAGGGCCCTGTAGCGTCATCGGGGATGACGGATACATCCTGGGGGAGTCACATCTCATCGCCAATAATATTGGGAACCAAGGCTGTGACTCCCACATGGGGGTTACTAAAATCACTTCTACCAGATGGCAAAACACCTGGGTAGTCACCCTGAGAATCCATATGAAAGGGGGAATGGCATAATTCAGGCGCTTGGACCAGTCCTGAGAAAACGCATCCGTCTCCAGTGCTAACGGATCCGGCCTCCAGCTGAAGAACTTCTCCAACTGTCAATTCAGTCTGGGCGCAAATAGGTCGATCTCGCAACTGCCCCAGATCACTTGCAACCACCAGACTATCTGGGGTTGGAGTTGCCAATCGCTGTAATCCTTGAGGTGCCAGGAGTTCCAGTCCGCTACTGTGTTTGACTGCCCTGGGATATATTCTGCAATCACTGATATCTGATGACTTAGGCAGTAATGCCAGAAGTCCTTCGCTATTTCTGCAAGCAGAGAGGACCTCATACCTCCCAATTTGTTGATGTACCTCACCGCCGAGATGTTGTCAATCCAAAGGAGGATGCAACGTGAGAGTTGTTTGGGTGACAGTGTCTGGATCGCGAACAATCCTGCTAAGAGTTCCAGGCAGTTGATGTGAAGATCGAGTTCATGCAGGGACCATCGCCGGCCTTTGGAGATATCTCCGCAACGCGCACCCCAGCCTCAATGGCTGGCGTCGGATTCTATAACTACCTCTGGCTGAGATCCCAAAAATGGCCCTGCCGTTCCATGCCTCCACGTGGATCAGCCACCACTGTATTTCTTCCTGCACTTTCTGAGACAGAAGTACAACATCCGTGTTGTATCTTTAACCTCTGAAGGGCGTGATAATGAAGAGGACTCGTGAAGATTGCCTGTATGGAGGATGCCAGGAGACCCACGATCCTGGCAATTACTCTGAGTGAGACATTTTGCTTGGATAATAGCGTGGTGAGCACCTTTCTGATGATTTTCAGTTTGGAGCTGGGAAGACTCAACTGGGTTGTCCGAGAATCGATGATGAACCCCAGAAAATCCACAGATTGCGAGGGTGAAAGGGCTTGAATTGGATTCGTTGATCACAAACCCCCGGTTTTGCAAAGTAGTTATGGTCATTTGTAGATGCTGAGCATCTAACAGTGGGGATTGTGCCATGATGAGTATGTAGTCTAGATACACTATCATGCGAATACCTTGCTCTTGTAGGTGAGCTATCACCGGTTTCATCACCTTGGTGAAACACCATGGTGCTGCGGAGAGTCCGAACGGAAGGACCAAGTACTCGAACCACTGGTTCTGCCATTGAAATTGAAGGAAACGGCGGTGAGGCGGAAAAATAGGTATTGACAGGTATGCGTCTTCAGGTCCAGCCGGACCATCCAGTCTCCTTCTTTCAGAAGATCTGCCAAAAGGTGGATGCCCTCCATCTTGAAGTGCTTGTAGGTCATAAACTGGTTGAATTTCTTCAAATTCAATACTAACCTGTGACCTCCGCCCTTCTTCTGCGCTAAGAAAATATTGCTGCAACAACCGCGACGGCCATCGTTGCAACGCGCTATCGCATGTTTCTGCAGCAATCCGTCTCGTTCGGAATTGATAAAATCGCATTCTAGTTGGGAAAAAGGAAGCTGTCTGGGTCATTTGCCCTGATAGGGAGTCTAATAGAAATCTAAATGGAACCCCTGAATTGTCTGCACAATCCATGCATCCTGAGAAATTCGAAACCAATTGTGATAGAAAAACTGAGTGCCATCCCTCAAGGGTATTAGAAAGTTGTCTGGAGCACTTACCTGCAGAATCTGTGGCTTGGAAGCCCCCTTGGTGGCCAGCTCTGTGGAAACGCCTCTGGTTGAAGCGTTGTCTGGTGGGGTAGAAGGTTCCCCCGTGAGTGGAATCCCACACTCCTCGGCCCCTTCCGTAGTCTCCTCGCTGAGGACCATGGGAGAATGGCGGCCTGACGAGCGTCCTCTGCCTGGCCCGGCGAAAAAGGCCAGACTGAAAGACTCGTTTGATGCCAGACTGGGCCTTATCTAGTGTCGTGAACGTGCCCACGTACTTGGAAACATCTTTGACAAAGCATTCTCCGAAGAGATTGCCCTCTGCCATAGGCCCGGTTCTGCTGCAGCCAACTCGGTAAGGTTGGAGTCCATCCGCATGAGAAGTGACTTGCACCGTTCCGTAGATATAGCGCAATTCGCGTTACCTAATAGGCAAATGGCCCGCTGGGTCCACCCTGCAAGGACATCCGGGTCCACCGCAGTGCCCGACTCTTGTGCTTCTGAGGCCATTTCTAAGATCTTGGCGAGAGGGCCTGCCATGTCCTGGAGTTTGTCTTGGCAGCCCCGCCAGGCCCAGTCAATACCTTTCTTAGGGTCCTTGGCGAACTTCTTGAGGAAGGTGAGCAGACTTGCGTCGATAACTGGAGTGTCTGCAACTTTGTCCGGAATTTCGGATCTAGGACATTCGGAGCGTAATCTATTATGCACCTCTTTATCAAAGCTCCGTCGGAGGTTATCATGCAGATATGCCGCCACCTCTGGCGCAGGAACCCAGTCCAAAGACCTAGAGTGGACTATGTTGGCAGGGTAGAAGGTGAACGGGGTAGTCATAGTCTGGGACAGGTCTCACTCCATGTGTTTTGTCTTCTTATCCTTTTTCTTCGGGGGAGCCTCATAAGGGGTGTCAGTCCCTGTGGTATCAGTGTCCATGTCTGTATCCGTATCAGGACATTTGGCCTTACCAGAAGGAGGTAGAGAGGAAAGAGCATCGGCATGCGGCCAAGACTTAGACTGGGGCCCACTTGCTGTAGCGTCCTTTGCTGGGTCAGCAGGGGAGGTAAAGCCTTGACGTTTGACAAATCGTTCCAGTTGTTTCGTTATCGGCTTCAATGCAGCAGCCAGTGCTTGCTGCACAGTCCCAGGGACTGCCTTTTCAACGGCCATGTTCAGACTCCTGGACCGAAGTGTCCAGGGCCTCCACAATATTATCCTCCAAGGAAGAGATAGACACTTCCTCCTCATATAAGTTATCATCCTCATAACTGACCCAATCTTCCATTGTAGGGCAGAATTATAATCAAATTGGGCAGACAAGAGGAGTAGCAGGGGAGCCGACCCACAATACAAATAAATAAGAGACCTAACTCCTCAGCTAAGCTGTATACGTATTCTTGCAGCCCACAGGGCATAGAGACCGCTAAGAGACAAGGTTTTAAGGAGTTTGTGCACACTCCAAGTCCAAAAAACTCTTACAGCCACCTCAGGTGTAAAAAAGGGTCTCTTCAGTGGAAAAAACTCAGAGCTAATGAGCTCCGGAGCAGTTTAAGGAAGAATACGGTATGCGTAGCCTAATCATACTAAAAAAATAGCCTCATTTAGCTACGCACGTCGAATCTGCAAAGCTCTCATTATGGAACGCACTGGGGGGGCCTGTAGCGTTAATATGAGCCGCTGCTCACTGCCGATAGCAGCACAGTACTCCAGAGCATCGTGGGAGCACTGAGAAGCTCGACAAGGCTGCCCTAATTCACTATAAATTACTGCTGCTTAGCGGGAGTCCGGCTGGGCCCGGGGGCTGATAACACCAGTGCGATGCTCGCGCTGCACTGTGAATGCAATAAAGCCTTAAGTGGGAGTCGGGAGTTACAGTAAATAAAGCTTTTACATTAGTGCCATATGTACGTACAAACAACAATTGAAATTGTGAATAAACAGCGTGATGCACGCACGTACAAGATAACCAAGTCAAGCCATTGCAAGTCTGCCCATGCAGTCAGACAGTCAAATACATTTTATTCGATTTGTTAAAATCATAAAAGACATTAAAACAATTATATACAAATTTACAAATTTCATAGGTTTACACGATCCGGGCAAAGATATTATATACAGAAATGGGACAAGTGCAATACAGATCAGAAATAAAAAATGGGGGCTTTCAGGATTGGACAAGATCCCTCAATGCCTTCAATTTAGTTTTCGCTCTGTGAGCCGCCACCAGGAAACTAGCTACGCCAAATATGATGGGAGTACTATCCAGGGACCTGTAGGTAAACTAGAGCCGGCCTGATTTGAACAAAGCTGGTTTCTCTCAAAATCGGTACCAAGTATTTTTTCCTACAGTCCGAATATAAGCTACAAAACATGATAAAATGCATAGTGTCCTGTTGGGAAAATTCATCACATTTGCACGGAGGGCCCCCTTCTGGTTTGCTCCAGGATTGATAGCTGCCTATAGAAAAATGAATTAAATTAAATCTGAATTTAATTAACAGGTATCTGTGAAAGGGCTTTGTTACAATTCTGAGGTAGGGCTCGGGGGAAGGAGAAATCAATAACATATAATGGGATCTGACAGTTGGCTTAATCAGTTCTAGCTCCTCACGGGCCAGTCTTGCTTTGTCCATGAAATGACTTTTGGTCCAGTTGATATCCTCCCTCCTGATACGTGAAGGGGAATTAAATAATTCCGGACGTCCAAGTTGTAGGAACGTATGTCTCACATACTCCAGCCAGTGTATTCTCCTTGCATGGTCCAAAGACATGACGTCTTGCAAAATGGCATGATTTAGAGTTAATTCATCATTTAGCCATGTCTTCAACCAAAACATTAGAGGAGCCAGTCTGAGTTTGTCAGTAACATAATCTAAGCCCACCTCCCCATGGATCGAAAAGGTGGGGGTGGACTGGGGTACAGAAAAAAGGAATCTCAGGAACTTATTTTCCACTGTTTGTATTTTATCCTGTGACACGTACCCCCATAAAGAGGACCCATACATGACTATGGATATGCACTTAGAGTTATGCATTTTTAAAAGTGCCTCCATAGGCCTAGCCCCTAGCCTGTTTGCAAACCCTATAAGGGCTGAAGAAGCTCTCACCAGTGATAAGCTCTTGATCTTGATTTGGGGTCCCCACGAGCCCTCATCATCAAAGGTAGTCCCGAGGTAAGGGAAAACTGTTACCCTGGACACTGTCTCTCCCTTACAAACTGTTACCCTGGACACCTCTCTCTGATCTAAAGCGGCTGGTGCACCTGCCCTCCTTGGTAACCCACACTGTGGCAAACCGGTCCTGGTGAAGGGATGCCATGAAATTCACAAGTGATCTTTCAATCCCGGACTCCAGTAAGACTTCCCATAATTTTGACCTGTTCACTAGGTCAAATGCCGAGGAGAGGTCCATGAAGGCCAAGAACAAGGACCCCTCCTTGGCTACCGTGTACTTAGATATTAACAGGTGTAAGTTGGAACACTGGTCCAGGGTGCCTCTTTTTGCCCTAAAGCCGCACTGGATGTTTGATAAGCCTCCACTCCTCTCGATGTTACCTCTGAGTTTGTATAGCAAGACTCTGCCTAAGATCTTAATTGCAGAGTCAAGGAGGGAAATGGGCCTGTAGTACCCTGGATCATCACGTCTGCCCTTTTTAAAAATTGGCACGATGATTGAAGTGGACCAACTACTAGGGAAGACATTGCCATGTGCAGCTGTGAAAACATGGGTTAAAACCCCTGCCCAAAGTTTAGGAGAGTGCCTATAAAGATCAGCCGGCACCCCGTCCGGCCCCGGGGCTTTTTTCTTGGAAGTTTCCAAGATCGCTCTCTCTACCTCGACTGAGTTAAAGGGTAAAGGGTTCACATTCCAAGGCCGTCCACGGCTTCTTGGGTGCGCCGGGTTCCTTGTCACCTTCTTGGGTGCGCCGGGTTCCTTGTCACCTTCTTGGGTGCGCCGGGTTCCTAGTCAGCCCATGCATTAATTAAGCCTTGTAACACATTAGTAGTGAATAAAAAACATTGAGCACTTAACTTCTTGCGTAAGCAGCAAAGAAAGAGGCTCACGTAATGGTTATGGTGGCTCTTATAGGGTCATACTGGAAGTAATGTCGACCAAAGCATCATGGTATGTGTAGTGTTTTTTGCATCCCAAAATTTTGATTGGCTGCTGTGAGTGGCAATGAAATAGAAAGAGAAGCATAATCCGAACCCACCGGTCCTGTAATAGAATTCATTTTATTACACAGTTGCCGTTACCTTTTGGCTGTGAATAATAAACACTTTCACTCATCCCCCAAACCCTCATCCCGTGCCAGTTTCTATTTGACCACGCCATTAGAAGAAGCCATTATCTATGCATATGACCATCTGATCCGGGCTTTACAGTCAGGAGCCCTTAGAATGCAGGGACTCGTAGTGCTACACTTTCCGCAAAAAAATTAATAAAGTCTTCTCGATCAATACCGAGGATTGAACGAGAGTGTCTACTTGCCTTTGGCGCAAGTGTTTCATGGGGCATTTATTCAAAGTTACATTAAATAACCGTTTTGAAAAACTGAATGAAAGATTCCTGTAGTCTTAATTCACAAATGTTTCTAATGGTTTTGCCAACCGGATCTAGTGATTCGTGAAAACAGTATTCACGAGTCTGGCAGAATAAAAGCACCGTGAAATCTCTTCCCTCGGAGGGCTTTGTGAGAACCTATGGGTTCCTATGAACGCCGTTCCTTGAGCAGCCAGCGCCATGAAGCCCTTCCTCCAGCACATAAACTGTTATCCGTGTGTTTTGCCAGCAGTTTTGAGACCCTAGGAAATACAATATGCAATACGCTCTATCCTGAGAAAAATCTGTGTCCCGGGTTACAAAATCCAAACCAGCACAGTTCAGAGTGGGTCCGAAGTTCTGATTGTGATGCTGGACTGGCCCTGCCGAGTGCACGCCAGGGCCTTTGACAGTGATGTGGAAGCCTTGCAGGGGCTCCTGGGCAGCTTCAGTAAAATAACCACATCACACTGTGTGATATTGCTACTGCTAGGGCGGGTTGGAACCTGGGGTGTCAAAGTTTCCAGTGTTAGATGTAATCGGCGTTCTTCTGTTGCATTCTGGGATATGTAGACTTCTCTTTTACATTGTCTCCTCTTCTTGCCAATGAATAATTATCTCCCCATGACCACATATCACTAACAAGTATAAGCCTGCTTATTGCTGACATATGAACCCTTGCATATATCAGTTTACAAACAAAAAATCAGAATAGTGGGGAGAAGGAAAAAACGTGATCCGTTCAGCTTCCTTAGTTTCAATATCGAATTATCAAGAGAGAAGGATTACTTGTCCTGCATAACCAGGGTATGCAGGTTTCGTTCTAACTAGTCCCAATAAAAAACCCTCATGCCCGTGTATGGTCGGTAAATTTAGCTGTATATCTTGATTCTCCGCTATTCTTAACACGTGTGTGCATAATCATCGGGTTTGGTGGTTATGCATCCTCCACCCGGAGGTTTTACCCTTGGTTAAAAACAGTAGTGATCAGTGACGTGAAATTGTGAAAAAAGATAAAAAATCTCTTCCTGCGAGAGTAGTAATTTTATTCGTTCTGGATTTGAGATATGGAGATAAAGTTGTGTGAATGAGAGTGATTAGGGCTCTCACACACTTATTTTAGTGAATATTGTAGGTCGACATGTTTCAGCCCTCTACTGACGGTTAGGTCAAGTGGGCTTTCTTCAGGACCGAAGTGCAGGGTGTATAGAGACCATGGGCGTCTCTATTAGTGTTAGGCAAATAGCAATTATTAAGGTTGCCTATTTGTTGAGAGTGAAGGGGATGATTTATTAATCATACTCCTTGTAGGTCGCTAGGTAACTGTAATAAAAGAACAACAAATACTAGACAAGGGAAGTGATGGGGTAGGGTTTTGTTTTGGTTTTTCACGTCAGACTAGTGTACTGGTAATACTTACCAGGAACATAAAGACACTATTACAGTGAAGCAACTGGAAAATGGCAATACTTCTCTCAACCACACACAAGCTAATGGTAAAAGGTCAACTCTCCCAAATATGGGTACTCCATTTGAATTGGCAAGATTTCTCTACTCATTATATAGTAACGACATATATACAGAACTTATCTGCCCATAAGGATATGATGCCACAAGGTTGTGAAATGATGTATGCAATATGGTATCTGATATGCCCCTGAGTTGAAGAATTATGCGCTAACATAACTTCAGAGGTACCGGTATTTTGATAGTCAAAATGCTTATGCGCGAGTTTTTCAATGCACGATAAACACATACCCTCATCCGATGTATTTTTGCCTCATCGGGGTCCCAGGGGGTCAGGGAGGCCTACTAGAAAACCTAGTAACCTAAAAGACATATTGGTCCACACCAGACCGTCTCAAAAGAAATCCACAGTTGCAGCAGACAAAAGGCAAAGACAATATTAAGCAATGGGAGGTATGGATTCTTAGGTCAGGTTTCAGAATGCCTCCAAGATGTATTCCGCAAACAGACCGCTATGCTGACTAGTAGGCTTTTTTTTTTTAATTCTTTTTATTGAGATTTTCAAGACATAACTTGTCCAAGGTAAACAAACATACAGACCTTCCTGCTACCGCATCCCATAACAATCCTTTACATGTTCATTACAGACAAGATACTACTCATTACAAATAGGCAAATATTAACAGATATGCAGAGAGGTTCAGCATAAGATTAGACAATTGGGTTATTTTGTAAATAGGTGACCAGATATGACCAGTAGTCCCTAGGACGTGGACCAGACGGCAGTTCCTCTTCATAGGTGGTGAGAGTGTTGTGACAGAATGCCATGTCTCGCAGATTGGCAGGTGGTGGGTGTGTTTTTACTATCCCAACATAAGGAGACACGTCTTTTAGCTACAAGCAGCGCAATAAAACAAAATATGCGCTTTGTAGCCCGAACAGTGTTTAATAGCCCCAGTATACATGTGCGAACTGAATAATTAAGAGACACCCCTACCATATCACTCAACATTTGTGTAACTTGTTTCCAATATTCCTGTATTAGCAGACAGTGCCATGCTAGATGCAAAAAGTCTGCTGAATCAATTCCACAGCGTTTGTAGCATGCATCGGGGTGAAGACCATACTTATGAAGCCTGGCCGGTGTATAATAAGTTTGGTGCAGGTATTTATAGTGCAAAATTCTTAAATTACCGTTAGGTGTCAGCATCACTGTAAGTGAACAAGTTAACCTCCACTCCTCTTCCGTGAGAGGATTGTCTAGTGCCTCATTCTACCTTGTCCATGTCCTTTGTGTCGTGTCTGCTATCTCCTCTTGGATTGTAGTATATAAACGTGAAACTAATCGTTTAGTATTAGGGGAAGTGATGATCAGTTGATGCGCATTTAGTTGTGCAGTTTCCTCCGGATAGGTAGTGTAGTGTTGTTTAACCGCCCCTTGGAGCCTATGATAAGTAAAACGAAATAGCAGTGTTTGATTACTCACATAATCAAATCTCGTAGTTGTTTAAATATCCCATCATTATATAGATCACCCATCGTGTCAATCCCTACCTGCTGTAATATCCCCATTCCCACCGTTTCTTGGGTAACAGACAAGTTTGGGTGATGGTGCAATGGTAGGGCAGGTGCATAGAGTGGGATCTTATGTGACAGCTTTCCTATTTGATGCCATGCAGCATTTGTAGCGTCCACTGTATTAATATAATTAGTATGCAATGGAGGTCGTTTATGGGTTATTACTGCTGTCAGTGGAATAGGCAGCGCGTCACTTTCCTCTATTGCTGTGTGTGTAAGATAGGGAGTCCAATGGTACCAATGGTGAGCATACTGCGCCTGTGCACATAAATAATAGAGACGGAAGTCTGGGACTTTGAAGCCCCCTCTGGAATATGGTAACGTAAGAGCTCGTACTTCAATTCTGGGCTGTTTACCCGCCCATATAAGTTTGATCAATAGTGAGTGTAGTCGATGGAAGACTTCCGGCGGGGGTGTGGTGGGGATGTTGTTAAATAGATACAAGAACTTTGGTAGCACTACCATTTTTACAATTGCTAGCCTATCAACCAATGACGGAGATAGTTGGATCCAACTATCAATTTTGTCGCTAATATTGCTAATAGCTCTGCCATATTTGGCACGAATAACCAGTTCCGGGTCCCGATGGTACCACACCCCCAAATACTGCACGGGTTCGGATTGCCACTCCAGGGGGAATTCAGTGGTGTGCGGGGTTGTGGAGCCTGTGAGAGGGATAATAACAGACTTGTCCCAATTTATTTGAAGGCCAGAATGTCTCCCAAATTTAATGTATTCCCGCAACAAAGGGGCTAAATTAATTTCCTGATCACGAACATATAATAACATATTGTCGGCTTACATTGATATGTGTAATGGCCGTTCTGAGAATTGTAGGGCAGAGTAGTGGTGGCCCGGTCTAATTTTACAAGCTAAGGGTTCCAGTGCGAATGCAAATAGTAATGGGGACAGTGGACACCCTTGCCGTGTCCCTCGTGCTATAGGTATAATATCAGAGATATCATTATTTATGCGAATCCGGGCAATAGGTTTGGTATAAAGCAATTGGACCCACTGCTGGAAAATCGGAGGGAAGCCCATTCTTTTAAGAACTGTCAGTAGATATGGCCATTCTATTGAATCGAAGGCTTTGGCCACATCCAACATAACAGCGGCCGCTTTAGTGGTAGGTACCAAATAGTGGGATAGCGCAAACAGCGTCCTCGTGTTATGTGCTGTGGATCTGGTTGGTATGAACCCGGACTGGTCCGGCAGGACCAGAGCGTCATGAGGGGTTGGGGTCGCACTGCCAGTAGCTTGGCCAGTATTTTCGAGTCCACATTTATGAGGGACAGCGGCCGATATGATTCACAGTATGCCGGATTCTTTGCGGGTTTTAAGAGAGCCACCAATACTGCCTCTCATAAAGTAGGGGGGAGAATAGATTTATCAAAGGCATCTCCGTACATAGCAAGCAGGCGGGGTGCTATTAGATCTACGAAGGCCTTGTAGAATTCGCTAGTGAACCCGTCAGGACCCGGTGCCTTCCCGTTAGGTACTGATTTAATGATCGCGGTGAGTTCTTCAACTGTAATTGGCAAGGAGAGATACTCCCTTTGGGTGTCTGAAATCCAGGCAATCACAACATCTTCTAAATACTGCATTATCTCCTCCAGGGGCGCAGTGTGACGAGACTCATATAGTGCACCATATGTGTTCACAAATTCCTGCAATATACCCTTGGCAGTAATCTACACCTCCTCGTCGGCACTTTGAATCTGCATTACAGTTTGTGGAGGACGACCCTCACATATTTTAGATGCCAATACACTCCCCGGCCTACCTCCCTCACCAAAGCCCCTGGCTTTAACACGTTTCATTCTATATTTAAGTTAGTCTTCAGCTAGAGATTGATACTCGGTCATAACAGTCCTGATATCCCCCAGGAGGGTCGGGTTCTGTGACTGCTCATATTCCCGCTCTAAGGAGCACAATTGACTTTCACATCTAGATAATTGTCTGCGGATATCCTTCAAAATACCCGCAGATGTGCTTAAACAAACTCCACGTAATGTAGCTTTAAAAGCCTCCCAGAGCAGACATGGGTCATCAGTGGTAGGTTCATTAAAGAGGAAAAATTCAGATTTAGCTTTAGTAATCGTGTCTGTATATACTGTGTCAGTTAATGCTTTCGCGTTAAAGCGCCAGCTATAAGGAGGTGGTGTGTAATGGGGGATTTCAACAGATAAAATAACGGGATTATGATCTGACAGTGTTCTTGGGAGGTGTCTGATTGTATTGGCCCAGAGTAGTGCTTCCTTTGATCCTATCCTATAATCAATGCGGGACCAGCTATTATGCGCTGCTGAAGTATGTGTCGTTTCTTTACACGTTGGATTCTTAGTTCTCCATAGATCATACAATTTTAATTCTGACATTATATCAATCATTTTATTCATAGCTTTCCGGTGTGGCTCTGTAGTTGACCCCGACCTATCATAATGCTCCTTCAATACCAAGTTAAAGTCCCCTCCCCATAGGAGTGTCCTATCTGCCACATCATGCAGTTTCTGCCAAACTTCATGAACAAAATTCAGGGGCATCCGTGTTCGGGCCGTACGTATTTATAATGACCATCCACTGTCCTCTGAGTGTACCTATGAGAATAATGTACCTTCCCAAATTATCTGTTATAGAAGTTTCATTAGAGAAATGTGTACACTTTTTGATCAGTATTGTAACCCCTCTAGAGTATGACGAGTTTGTCGAGCTCTAGCTAGTTTCCGCCCATTTATGCCCTAGGTTGCAACCAGATCGTGGGGAAAAATACGTTTCCTGGAGCAATGCAACATCAATATGCAACCGATCAAAATAAGCAAACGTGTCATATTTTTTGGGGATTATTAAGTCCCCGCACATTCCACGTGAGGAGATTCAAGGCCGCAGGCCTAAATTTATCTGGAACCATGCCGCCAGTTAAAATGCCTATCCCAACACGATAAAATAATTGCACCCCCCAGCATTGAATAATAGATTGTGAGTTGTATCTGTCCAACATTTTGCAATGAAGTTATCCTGGATTGCGGCCTTGCATCTCAAGCATTTTGGTCTGTATAACATTACCTCCTTTCCCCACCCACTTTAGCATCCCAAACATGCCAAAGACAAATCCCCTCAATAAACCACAAACCAACCATTAACACCTTGGGGAGTAGCCACTGGAGGGTCCGCCAGGGGCACACGACACCATCCACAGCGGTGGATGTGGTCAAGTTAACAATTTGAATGCAGTGTGATCGTAGCCAAACATAAAATGAATATTCTTGGCTATAATTCAAACAGTGCGCGTGATAACGCGGTTCATTACTTAAAGTGTCCCAAGCAAGCAAGTCCCCTTCAACGAATAGGTCGCCCCAAACCTCCAACCCCTCCTCTCTAATCAGTTTAAGTAATAAAATTGGCCCAAATTTTTCCAGGCTTAAATATTTGCAAATTTCCAGCTGGTCTCGTGCATACTCTGTTCAACTTACGCGAGGGGGTAAATTTCCCTTAGGTGTGTATAGTTACCTTATAACCCTTCTAGCTGACAAACCTTCCGTCAAAAAGGAGATCTCAGTCTGGTATAATTTAATCTTCGAAGAAATGGATGGAGAATTCTTATTGCCGGATACGCTTTGGTCCTCGTTAGTCTCCAACTCTAATTTGGAAGATCTTTGGAGTGCATCATGTAGAATGATGTGGGACAGCGTGAAACCTGCCTGGTTACGCAGGAACCATTTTTTTACCATTCACCGAGCTTATTATTCACCACTTAGGCTTTCTAAATTCACGCAGGGAAATGTGGTGGCCTGCGTGAGATGTGGGCTGTTGGCCGCTTCTGACATTCATATGTTTTATGAGTGCCCTCACTTATTCCGTTTTTGAGATGACATAAGTAAGACACTCCTACAGTATCTGTCGGATCCAATATTGTCTTAAATCTTGCCTCAGTAATTTTTGGTCTTTTTGAAGGGTTCCTTCTTCTGAGAGGAAGTTATTTTTTATTCCATTCTGCTCGCCAGGAGGGAGATATGCAGGAAATGGAAAGACTCTCTTCCTCCCTCTATTAATGATTGGTACGCTTCGGCCTTGCAGGTTTCTAAGTTGGACTTGGCCAGAGCAGGGAACCCAGAAAAAACATCTTTCTGGCATTTGCTGAAATGGGACCATTGAATATCTTTTTTTTTTTTTTTCCCCCCAGGTCCAATGATTAAGCCATTGATCCCATTATTGGGCATAGCCGCGTCTACATGATCTCACCAGCATCTTGGCTGTACTCCAATGACCTCCGTATGGTTTTATTCTAGTGATCGTTGTGGTTGAAGTTTAGTTGCTGAGGGACGAGGCCCTCGCTCCATTACTGTCCCCACCAGTTGAAACAACTGAGGCAGCACAATGCTTGTAAACCTATAGATTGCTTTTTTAGAACCTAGGTGGCAAATGAGGACAAAAAAAAGATAACGCGGTTCATGACAGCCTCTAGGTGTCAACATACTTATAGCACTAAGAGAGCGCCCGGAATGATCCAATGGATTTATCAACCTATGTCAGGGCAACTCAGCATCCACCTCCACCACCCAGAGCTGTAAGTTTGATTCCACAAACCGTACCAAGGTTAGCTCTTTCAGCTTCCGCCCCTTCTCCGTTATAGTTCTATGCCAGACCTCCACAAACCAGTAATGATTCTTGACAAGAGTACATAAACTGGGCGCAATTAGTATTCAACAGACTACGTACAGTGGGTCAACTATACCTACAGCAAGGATTATATCACCAAGCAGCTCACAGTTCAGAGGTGGCGTCAGCAAATAAACTGCTCATGATGATATTCCATGCCCTGCATGTAGAAGGTACCTGAAGGCATCAACATCCATCAGAAAGAGGACAGCCCCACCCCCTTGCGGCTGCACAGTAGAAGCCCCCCGACGCAGGAAGAGTAAAGCCATACCTGCAACCTGGTATGCCTAGTCTGTTAGCTAGCGTTCGCCCAAGACCTGTAAAAAAAAAAAAACACCTGTGCAGTATTCTCAGCATATCACCGTAATGGATGTAGAAAAAACCCATGAATCTTTGTTACCACTCTGAACGTCCAGTAGTCTAAGTACAATGAAGGAGGATTAGTCCGCAGAGCAGTTCCCTTCAAGTATTCACCACAGTGGTGCTCCATGTCTTGCCAATACACCAATGTGTCCCTGGATCCATAAGTAACAGGTATCCAACACCCACTGCCTGACCCGCGGCCCAACAGCGTCGTGCGGGTCCAAGGCGGAAGGCACTAATTACACAGAGCAGCTACTCAGACGACAAGTGGAATTGTTTTCTGTTCCGTCCCCTTCATCCAATCACGCCAGTGTCTCAAGAAGATATCCTAGTCAGAGTCTTGTGGTTGCTCCTCACGCCGACGGTCCTTACGCTTAGAAATGAGTTTCTTGATGAATTCCTGCGCAGCTTTTGGAGTCTGTAGGATCGTCGACCGTCCCTCCCACGTTACCTTCAGCCTTGCGGGATAGAGCATGGCATATTCCACTTTGAGTTCACGTAATTTCACCTTGACCTGAGCGAACTCTCTGCGCGCTTACTGGGCGGCTATAGTAAAGTCAGGGTAGAATTCTAGCTTATTGCCCTGGTATGTTATCTGCTGTTTCTCCCTAGCCAGCCGTAGCGCGGCATCTCTGTCCCTGTAATTTAATAATCGAGCAATGATGGGGCGTGGTGCTGCTCCAGGGGGTGGACGAGGCGCAAGGGACCTATGTGCACGTTCCACTGTGAGGACTGTGGAGAAGTTTTCCCCCCAAACACTGACCTGAGCATCTCTTCTACATACATTTCCAATCGGCCAGTATTTGCGATTCGAATATTGTTTCGGCGAGATCTAGCTTCTAAGTCCTCCGCCTTGCTCCTTATGACCTCTAGCGCCTTCTCCATCCCAGTACATTTACTGGTAGTGGCGTGCGCTTCATCCTCGACAGCCGCAATGCGAGTTTCCGTTTTATCCAATCGCTCGCCTTGTTTGTCCAACTTTGCAGCCATGCTGTCCACTCGCTGCGTGAGGAGGTCCAACTTCCCAATAATATCCTGTAAGGTTGATTGGATCGCTTTAAGAAAAGCTTCCATCGCCCCCCCCCCGGATGCTGAATCCGACTCCGACTCCAACTCTGTGTTTGAATGCGAGGCAGCGCCTTTTGGTTGCCTCTTTGATTCAAATGTAAGTGTACGTTGTTGTTTGTCCGGCTTGCCCATGTTGCTAATGACTGTGGCAGTGAGAGGGAGAACAAGTTCAACTTCAGCGTGAGACCGTTAATTGAGGCCTGTAGAACAACGGTGGTTTGGATAGCGTCCCAATCCTAAGTTGTAAGGATGAGTATCCAATTGCTCGCCGAACCAGGATAGATAGGGGGACCAGTAAACTTTGCTGAGAGTGTCTGTACGCGGGCTTGCCCTTGGGGCGCAGGGAGCCCACCTCTTGATATTATGCTGTTACACAGCTGGATATGCAGGAGCAGTGGATCTCCCCCCGTTTCTATTACCTGTACCGGGCAGGCTGCAGCCGTCCCATGGGACATATGAAGCAATGTCGTCCTTTTAGAGTGCTACTGATACAGTGGAATGCAGCGATCTATCCTCCTTCAAGAAGATTGTGCGCCGTTGAGCATCGTTATTCTGCGCACGATTTGAAGCAGCACCGTGCCGTGCCGTACCGATATTCCTGCCAGGGATCAGCGGGGATCAGGGTAGTAGTACCCTAACAGCATATCCCCACACTGTTAGGTATGCGATGGTTCCGATCGTCAGCTATGGCAATTCCTTGATCCGCACAGGTCGTCACCGATATGGAATTCTCATGAGGCCTCTGCTCCACTGATTGCCGCCATTTCGCGAACTATCCAGGTTACCAGCCCACTGCCTTGTGATAATGCCATTTGCCCTTCAGATCATAGCGGGTAAAATGTTTGATCAGAAGCACAAGTAGATGTGCACTGCTTTCATCTCATGCCCAATATACGGTGCGCTTCTGTGTGGTGTTGTTGTTTAGTAATGCTACAGGACTCAGCTTGTGTACAGGGCGCCGCCATTTTGTACCCCGAGGATTATGCGATGCAATGTCAGTCTATTTCAAACGTCTGCTGTTACTCCGATGTCGCCCTCATTTCATACTGTGACAAGCGGCTAGGGGAATCTGCAATGCGTGCCAGTCACGGAGCGCTCGCCCGCCTCCGCTTACCGCCGCATCGCCTTCATGTGCCCCGGCAGCATGGGGATTACCACCGCGTCATCTGCGGCCACAGCGAGACACACGTACCGGCATCCACGTTCGTGCGCTGGACAGCAAGGTCAGCAGAACCCCCGCATACCTCTGCCGCGAGTGTGGTGTTTCTTGTCAAGCACCGCCGGTTCAGCTCACTCACGATGTCCCGGCAGACTCACCATGCTCCGCTACCAGGTGGCCGCCATGTTGTGTGAGTCCTTGATAGCAGGGGCGGACATTACTCTAAGCGAATTCTATCGACTCTCGCTCTTTTTCTCAACATGCAGCTTCACCCCAGGTAGGCACAGCCCTTTCCATCATATATTTCTGCCAAAATTCGGAAGTTACACGTACTGCAACCGCTGCATTATGGGCAATTTGTGTACTCGACCGGCGGAGCTGTCTTAGAAGGAAGCCATTCCGCAGTGCGCCCTCTAGCGCCCCCATGCTGTCTAGTAGGCTTCTACCTAAAAGTAGCCTACTGATGCTCACTGTGATGGTCTACCATGAAGCTGCCTGGCACCATACACAAGTTTTGCACTGTGGTGCACAGGTGTGCATGTGCTGTATTGCATAGGATTTGTACAGGAAACATACCCTTCCATTACAAAATTCTATGACTAAGCAGATTCATAAACATTCCACACATTCCATGTGCGCTATACATCGGACTGGACTGTTCCCATGAGGCACAGGGTCAAGACTGATTTGCATAGTCTTGGAGGTTAAACACAGAACTTTTATATGACACTACCCAGGTTGATGAATTTTCTAGCGCGATTGACACTTTTTTTCTGGAGAATGAAGGATCAGTTTCCTCCCCGATTGTTCTCTGGGACTCGTTCAAATGTACTTTCCGAGGCCAGGCTATTAAATGTATGTCTAAAAGGAATGCTGATATTACAAAAGAACTTGCGGATCTCGCTACCGACATTAAAAATCTGGAATCTTCCTTTCGTCACTCTAAAGATACATCTTGCCTACAGTCAATTAAGCTCCTCAAATATAAATACAACACTATAGTTACCAAGAGAGCTTATATTGGGGTTCAAGCTCAGAAATCCAAAAGGTTATTGTTAAAAAATAGAGCTGGAAAGATGCTCGCAGCTACGTTGAAATTCCAATACTCTTCCTTTAAGTCTTCCCAAATCTCTTCGATTACTGATCGTCTTGGTGTTAAAAAAATTTCAGACCGGGGAAATTCTTGAGGTTTTTCGTGATTTTTACAATAACTTGTACTCACCTTCTGATCAGGCCTCATTTGAACAATGTCAAGAGTTCTTAAAATCTGTTCCTATGAAATCGGTTTCTCTGGAAGATACTACTCTTTTGGGTGGCCCTATTACTACTGATGAAATTACCTCCGCAATTAAGGCTATTCGTTTGGGGAAAGCTCCAGGGCCTGATGGTTACCCTATTCTATTTTATAAAACCTTTCTTCCTGTGATTGTTCCCAAGCTTCAGTCTGTGTTTGATGCTTTTATTCAGAATGGTTCTGTCTCTGGTACGGCGGCAGATGCTACGATTGTGGTGATCCCTAAAGAGGGAAAAGACCACTCAGATCCCAAAAATTTTCGCCCCATTTCCCTTTTGAATATGGAAGCTAAAATCTTTGCTAAAATTTTGGCCAAGAGATTAGAATCCTTCATTCCTACATTGGTGCATTCCTCTCAAACCGGTTTCGTGAAAGGCCGTCTTGCACGTGACAATATTCGCACATTCTGTCACATTCTTGGAGCTGCCAAACGTTCTACTCTCCCAGCTGCGGCCTTGGCGCTTGATGCTGAAAAGGCTTTTGATAAGGTTTCTTGGCCATTTCTGCGGGCTGTCTTATATGCACATAATCTTGGTGACTCCTTTATTAACATGGTCATGTCCTTATACGCCAAGCCCAGAGCTAATATACGAGTTAATGGTTCAACGTCTTCTTTTTTTAATCTTCGCCAGGGCACCAGACAGGGATGTCCCTTATCCCCCCTTGTATTTTTGTTATCCATTGACCCTCTCCTTAGGTTGATTAAGCTGAATCCGGATATTAAAGGTTTTTCGTTTGGTCCTCACTGCATTAAAACGGCGGCATACGCAGATGACGTCCTTATATTTTCAGACGATATTGCCGTGGCTATACCTGCTATCTCGAATACGATTGCCCTTTTCTCAAAGGTTTCTGGATACACCTTAAATAAAGAGAAAACGGAGTTGTTTCCCTTGAATGCCTATTGCTTCCCCACACATATGGGTTCTGCTGGCTTCAAATGGCAGTATAAACACTTAAAATACTTGGGTATTTATTTCTGTTCTACTTTATATGACACGATTGCCTATGATGAAAACCAGACTCTTCTTAAAACTCGCCGCCTTTTAGATACTTGGTCACCGAAACACATTTCTTGGTGGGGTCGTCTTCAGACTCTTAAAATGATGATTACACCCATTGTTAATTTTGTATCCTCTATGCTTCCGGTGAAACTTTCAGATTCCTTTTTTCATGAAATTGACGTTTTGACGTCTAAGTTTTTATGGAATGATAAACGAGCGAGAATTGCTTATAAATTTTTACGGAAGCCTTATGATATGGGAGGGGTTAATCTGCCTGACTGGGATAAATACCAAACAGCCTTTTTGGCTTCCCAAGGTGCTCTTTGGTTTTCTTGTCCCGTGAGCCATGTGCCTTCCTGGTTGTTCATAGAGCAGGAGTTGGCTTCTCCATTACCGACTGCATCTTTTTGCACTGCGTCTACCCTATCTATTCCTTTTTCCCGCTCTATTATTTTAGACACTCTGTCTGCGGTTCGAAAGGTGGACAAGTTGGTGGCGCTTCCACTTCATAAATCTAGATGGTCGTCTATTTGGCGGAACTCTAAAATTAATATTGATCCTTCCTTGATTTCCTATTGGGCGGCTAAAGGGATATCGTTGGTTAAACATCTTTATGGTCCTAATGATGAACCTCTACCTTTTTCATCTTTAGCTCAACAATTCTCCTTAACTAATTTAGATTTTTATACTTTTCTTAAAATTAAGGTGGCACTTGCTAAAGTACGTCTTCATCCTAATTCTTCTACGATTACTCTTTTTCAAATTTGGTTGAAATCTGGTCATGTAGCATCAAAAATTTATAAATTTTTATCTACGGCTTCATCTTCCCCTCATACGGTTGCTCAACATAAATGGTTACGGCATTTTGAACATAAGGTCATCGACCATATTTCTTCAGATACATGGCAGATGATTGGTAAACTTTCTCTTCGCAATAAAATTGCCCCATCGTTAATGCAATCCAAATTTTTCTCTATTAATCTTCTTCACTGGACGCCTGTGCGCTTACATTCGCTCAATCTCAAAGCAAATAATCTATGCTGGAGTTGTGGCTTATCGCCAGGAGATTTTTCACATATGTTTTTTGAATGCTCTCTACTCCAACCCTTTTGGGACCTCGTTCATAAGCATATTATGCTCATTTTTTATATTAAATTTCAGCTTTCTCTCCCATTAATCTTATTGGGCCCTCTTGCGGCTCCTTCTCCTCTCCCCTTGGAGCCTATGGAGTTACAACTATTAGATCTTCTATTGACCGTTGCTGTGAAAGTAATTCTTATGGACTGGAAATCCTTCTCCTCTGTTTCGTATCGTACTTGGTGGGCTTGGGTTTCCTTCCTACGCAGTGCTCATACTTCGGTAGATCAAGCTCATCTCTCTCCGTCGATTGCTAGTGGGGTTTGGACCGCTCTAGACAATTACATGGATTTGTCATCGCAGGGGTTGGTTGACCAATATCCCTTTTGTGTGTCTGGTTGATTGGCGTCTTGTTTGTTCGGTTTTTACTCATTACTTTTAAGGTTTATTCATTGGAAAATCCTTCTTTCCTTTTTCTCCTCTCTCTTCTCTGTATCCTCTTTTTTCCATCTGCTCCCTCTTACTCTCGCCTTTCTTCTTTCTTTTTCTGCTTCTTTCTTCTTCTGATTATGTCAACTGATAGTGATACATTTGTAGTTGGTTTACATATAAGCTAAAGCATATTTTTTATTTCTGGCAGAATACTTCTATTTATTATATATGGATGCATTTCATATGAATTATTTTTGAAGTTCAAAAAAAAAAAAAAAAAAGACTGATTTGCATATAGCTGGGTCTGAACTGAGGTGGTGAAGTGAGCTAAAGAATGATAATGAATTCAACCCAGATCTGTGACTGGGGGTGAGTGTCTGAAAAGTTTCAGCTCTCTGTCCATCATCTCCTTGTGTTTTCTTTGCTATATATTGCAACATACATTAAATATATGGAATATTTGGAGAAATTAAAGCATTTCTTATTGTAAGAGCCTGCTCCAAGGGCACTTTTTTGTACTCAAATTCTTATATGACTATCTTAATAGATCACACTTTGCATCAAAAACTATGGGGACTTGCACTTATCCGCCAAAGTTACATCAAAGTAGCTCCACTTTCATGCACACTAGTGCAAAGCACTACTTGCTCTGAGGAAAGAGAACCTTTCCAGCACTTAACTAGCATGTGCTCTGGAAAGCAAATACTTTTGCAAGAGTTTACACCACTTTGTGTTACTTTGCTTGACTTAGCCCTGTCGCAAACCCTTGGAAATCTTAAAACTCTGCCCCGTCTCATTTAAGGCTATTTCCCAGTAGTCCATCAGGGTGAGAGAAGTCTAGCACTCAACAATAGAAACTCGAGGATATGTAAATGTAAAAATAAATTGATTGTGGCATGTTTCCGCACAGCGCTAAGGTGATATCAGTGACCAAAAGACAGGTAGTCTGAACCAGTATTTTGCCTTCAGTTACTTTACAAATTTCCAAAATGCACTAAACCCAATTCATTCCCTGTCAGCACCCTGCACTCAAAGAAGACTCATGCATTTCTGGGACCCCACGTTCAGGAGACCCACAGGAGCAAATCTGGGGATCAAGCCTCAGCAAGGATAGGACACTTAAATGTCCCTCTCTTTCTATTGAATGACCCTCTTCTTACATTTTGCTCTGCATTCCACCTCTCTCTGAGTATAGCTTACTCTGTCGCATGCCTGTGTGGCTTACTCTTTGTTATTGCGTGTCTGCTGATTGTCCACACTTCATTTCACAGATCATAATCTCATTTTTTAGAGGCATATCCCTGCAAACTATCAATACGTAATCTACCCTATTTTACCTGGCCAGCACTCCAATTATTTGCATGAACGCACTTGTACCCAATAATAATCCCCCAAATCCTATTGATTTAAAACTTAAGGAAGAAAGTGGAGTAAATTAATGGAATAATTTCCTTCTCAGCACAAGACTAATCCCCATAGCCAACAAGAACATGTTACCACTGGATTAACCACTAACTTTGGGTTCTGAAGTAGTGTATTACTCGCCATAAGCCTTCAATAATTGCTAGAGGCAGTAAGCACTATGAACATGCAATTACAGCACAATACATTATGCCACATGATGTGAGCAACTTATTCCACAAAATAGTTTCTACCCACTACTTTGAGAACATGGATGCTACAAGATGCTATTGCATGGTATTTTGCTCTAATTGAATAAGAGTGGATATGTTTTGTCCACATCTGCTTTTCTGGGTGTGGGAGACAATACCTGAATTTCCCTTCCGGTAATTCTTGCCAGAATAATTGCATGAGGTTGCAGCAGTCCAGATTCATTCTCCTCCTTTTTTTAACGGGGGGAGCGCGTACAGTGCTCCCCACTCCTGAAAAGATCCTTCCCCATTTCCACATCACCCCACCTCACCCCCCAACCCCCGCTCAGAGCAGGTGGTATATCTATGCATTAAAACCCAAATGGAACTGGGAATGCTCTGTGGTTTTATGACCGCAAAATTGGTCCAGTTAAGTAATTCTCCATTTCATGTTGTTTTATTCTATATTATGTGGAACTGGTGCATACTTACCATACAGTAACCATTCAATTACATGTGATTTTACCATTACCCAAGTAATGCGCAACTTGCAATCAGACCCAAGATGGCGAATTAGGCTGCTGTTCATATAGTGCCTAGATACCCTCTTCTGACTCGCGTCATTTGGTTACTTTGGAATACCTCACCCTATCACACAGCACAGAGGGATGAACGTTCATAGGATGCGGAGGAGAATTCTGCAATAGACATACACATTTCCATAAACATCTGCAGTTCCTTCACGGGCTTCCTTCCTATGCCTTCCTTCTAAAGTTGTCTGTGTCGAGAATTCTGATGGACAAGCTCTTATAAAAGAGAAAGCTGTCACAACAACTATTGCTTTTCTGCGGGATTCAGGCATCTTCTGTCCCTCTGTTTTCTTCAGGTACCCCAGCCTGGCTGGAAATATGGGAAGTTCTGGTATACCTCCATACCAGAAACGGAAACTCTGCACCTTGCCTTAGAACGTGAGCACCGAATGGAAGCCCATGACTCTTCCTGTGGGCTGAAAAGAGCTTTGTGCATCTAATGTATTTCAAAAGACAGAGTATCTATCTCCCTGAAACCAGCCTTTTTCAAGCAAATATGGCCCCCAGGACAGAAGGCTGAAATACGTACTCTGTGCCAAAATATTTTTGGCAAATTTCTGCTAAGGAATGGAGTACAAATGACTTCCAGTTAATTTTGCCTACTTACAGACATCCAATTTAACTTCGTAGGTGCTTTAGGTGGCTGCTGCTGGTTCTCACTGAAGGTCTTGCAGGTACCCATCTAAGCACCCTAATCAAGGGGGCTTGATGAAGCTAAGCATGTGTATGGAATCCAATGAGACTCATGCAGGCACCCGTCTGAGCTCTTGCTAACCATAGACTAAGGGCCACATGTACGACAACTTCATTTTGCGAGCTCCTAATAGCGCCTTTTTGGGACACGCAATTAGGAAGACGCAAAGTGCAGTGTACTAATGTGTCTCGGACACATTTAGTGATTCCTAATGGGGTTGCAATTGAACTACCTCATCAATATTCATGAGGTAGGTTGCAATTTGCAACCCATTTGGAATTGCTAAAAACTCATGGATGTTGCCCTGCTTGGGACAGCGGACCACCATATCTGTGACTCTGTGCTTGCTTTTGAATAAAGCTGGGAGAAACCAGCGATGCAACACTTTTCAGTGTGCCCTACTTGCGACACCTTGGATGTATCATATTTACTTTACAGCGCTCAATGTCACAAGGATTTACAGGTGCGTCAGGAATCCTAACGTACCTGTAGGCGCAAAAGTGATGCATTGTTGGGGTATGTCTGAAAACATTGTAACTCCAGCAAGGTGTCAATTCACATGGGACAAGCCCCATGTGAAAGGACCTTCTTCAGTCTTCTGCCTGTTGTGAGGCAGGCGTAAGGGTTTTATGCAGTGGCATCCTAGAAGTGGCACAGTAAAATATGATAGATTTCACTGCTCACCTTCGACGAGGCTTTCTTGTGGGGGAACACCCACCCTGCATACATTATACCTGACACAGGTATAATGTGGCGCAGGGGTTTAAAAAGTGACGCATTTGCTTAGATGTGTCACTTTGTAAATATGGCGCAATGTGGTACAATATTTACATCAGCAGTGCGACAACAAAGTGATCGACCGGCTGTGTAAAAGTGCCACAAGGGGCTCATAAGTAAGCCCGAGTACATACCTGCCAACTCACCTGCATTTAGTGACCCTCATTTCACTTCGGTTCTGATTCATGATGTGGTAAATGTATGGGTATATAGGTGAATTAATAAATAGATGAGGGAATGGGTCGGAGATTGGACTATAGATAAGTGTTTGAGTTAATTAATGGGGGTTGAGTGAGTAAATGGAAGGGTGATTGGTAGGGTGAGTGGATCAGCCGGTAGATGGATGGATGGGTGACTGTGTGAATGGATAGATGAACTGCTGAATGAGTGGGTGGTTAGATGTATATGCATGAGTGGATAAGTTGGTAGACTGTATGTGTGGATGATGGAGTGATTGGGCAAGCATGTGAAAATATAGCTGAATAAACATATGTAAAGATAAATTAAACAATGGATGGGGTAGGTTATTGTCTGAATGGGTAAGCCAATGAATGTAAGGTAGACTATGACTGAGGAGATGGAAGGCTGAGTAGGTTAGGAGATGAAGGAATGGATGGCTGGGTAAGGAAGTGGGTGAATAAATGAACTGATAGCTGGATGGAAATGTGACTACGTAGATGGATGACTAAAACTCTCATCCATAATAATGTAAGTTTACAGTGCATCATTTGGAAAATAACTAGTCGGCACCTTCTGCCAGCCATCTGGACATCCCTCTCCAGCTGCTCCTGCTGTTGGGCACCTGTCTAACTCATCAGCTGATCACCCTCAGGTACGACTTTTTAATGTTAATTCTGTAATGTACTGTGGGACTCTTTAAGTACCGAAAAAGGAAAGCAATTCACGGGCTTATTTACCAGCCCCTTGGGCCTCTGGTACATCACTTTTTCCCATATTAAAAGTGATGCGATGGCATCGCAAGGGGCTTGTAAATAAGCTCCTGAATGTTTCAACTTTGGAAAGCTATGTGACTTGTAGGACAGAGATTTAGTTCAGATTTGCCTACATGTAGTGTAACTGTCACTTGGACATCCCACTTCAAGGGACACCCGAAAGACAAGAAAGGGCAGAGCCCTGAGCAAGATCCTGGTGCAGGTACCCTTTATTTAAAAAATTTTGTCTGACCATAAAACTTTGTGAAAGCAACAAAATACTGTACTGCTTTTATACTCGAAGATCTGGAGATACCACTAGCACGTGTTGCAAACATATATGATTATAATACTTGTCTTGATAGCCTATGCACTTCGGTTGCAATATAGCACAGACCACCATCTCCTTTGCAATGATTTCAGAAATCCAGAGGTATATTTACAAGCCCCTATCGCCAACAGAGCATCACTTTTTTGACACTCCGGTGGCGTAGCACCATTTCCCATATTTACAAGGTGGTGCTAAGCCACGTAACGTGACGCTAAGCCCCTTAACGTGGCTTAATACTACCTTGTAAGTTTGCCCCTTTCCACTGCAGTCATTTGCGGCAAAGTGACGTGCAATGAGTGTTGCAGTGGGCATTTCACGCCTTCACCCATTGGTTTTTGAGACTCTCCCAGATTTACAAGGCGAAGGTAGCACTAAAAACTAACACCAGGTAATATCTAGACTTTTTTGCTCTTTCCATGCATGCAGCATTCTGCAGCACACATAGAAAGAGCAAATCACCATAAGGTGTCCCTTCCTGCACATAAACAATCACTGCAGCGCAGGCACCCTTGTAACATGGCGGCACGGTGCCTGCACTCGAGCTAGGCAGCTTGTTTTGCACTATGGGAAACACAAGGGTGCAACGTATTCTTGTGAATACGGCACATCCCTGTGTTTAAAAATTGTCTAGCGCAGCATTGCCAAATTTGACATAGCACAGTGCTCTGACATATTTTTGTAAATATGTCCCCAGTGACAATAAGGGGTTGTGTCTACTCTGTAGTGACTGGATGTTGTTCCTTGCAAGTAACCCATGTTCCGGTGTGTAGTAAAAAGCCATCAATATAGACCAGAGAGCTAATCAGCGCCGAGACACCCAAGGGTATTTGCGCGCTATACAAATCGCTTAAATAAATAAATCACTCAGATAACATTTGTGAGTGTGACTTGCAGGTTAGAATCCAAGCCAGGCTGACACAACTTAAATACTCTACACGATTCATGTTGTTGCTTTTAAGTCCATTTTTCAGCTGTGCGGAATGCTGTGGCGTAAGCTGAAAATCTGTCGTTATGTTGGCAGTGCAGCGAGCCAGAGGTAATTTATTTCTAGACAATTTGAGAATACTGCCAGCTCTTAAAAAGATTTGCTGTAACCAGCAATTCGTTTTTCTCTCGCTTCATCTTATCTCATTAAGCTCCAGTCAAAAGGAGTCCAGCAAGAAATTGCTTCGCAGTTCAGGCTGAACTGTTCCTATTGTAGCAGGACCAAGGCTGATTTGCCTATGACCGGGTGTAATCTGAGGAGGCATAGTGGGCAGAAACGATGGATTAGAATGATACCTTCAAGCGGCGAGTCAGTAGTTAGACTATTTGAAAGAAGGATGTTACAAAACAAAATCCCTTCCCGACACGTTATTATTTGCAGTAGCATCTATTCAGTTTCAACTAACTTTAGCCTCTAACATGCCCATTTATAAACTGCTTCCTTGTGGTGTTCTTTGATATGGAATGAATTTATCATCACCCGCTTCGAAGGGGAATTAGACTCTTTCGCTTTAAGTGTTAGTGCCTTGAATATTCATTGGTCACATTCACACTCTCTCCCAACAATACTGAAACCCAACTAGGTTGACGAATGTAAGCACCTCTGCTGCAGTCCTGCTAAACTTCTCAAGCAATAACAAGCTAAACATATAACACAAACAAAATAGCATACCAGGTTTCTCACAACTGTAGGTCAACATTCCAGAGACTCGGCTGCAGCTAAATCCCCATAACGTTACCTCTCTCCCATAGTTATCTCATTTCTTTTAATACCCAGGTCGACTTCACTTACCAGGTAGTCTGCTGTTCTTTTCTCTCCTCAACACACAAATCTCCAATGAAATTAAGCAGGCACCTGCCCTTCATCATCTTTGGTGCTTTGGTTTATATGTACAAGTTCGGTCCTTCCCACAGGTATCTCTCATATTTTGAAGTACTATACAGAAATATAACATAAAAGGCTGTACCTACCAACAGCCCAATCCCAATTACCAAAATAATCAGTCAGTTGGCAGTGAAGAAAGTTCAATCATTTATTAAGCAAATACTCTATAGATCATCACCCATCAGGTGCGCAGAGAAGACTGCTGGTTTACAATCAAAACCGAACATATATACCTTCAGTTCAGCACATGAAGTCACCGTAAATGGAAAAACACCACTTGGCTCTTGGGCCCCAAGGAAGGACCATATATGACACACAAAATTGGTTCAAAGCTTTACAGAAGTTATTGTGGGGTAGGTCAGAAAGGTTGACTCCCTCTCGTCCCGGTGCCTGGGAGTGCGGGCAAGGTGCCTCCAGGAATGTGCTTATCGCACCCAAAGCCAGATGCGACCTTGAGTCCCAGGACAGAGAGAACAGTTTACTTTCAACTGCTCTCAGTAATTCACGAGATGGACTGGGACTTGTCAACTACAGAAGGGTAACACGTGATCACAGCTCAGGCCTAACGAAGACAGAACAAAGATGGCGTCTATATGGTTCTCTGCCGACTTGATTACTATGAGCAGAAAGGAGAGAATAAACCTTTTCTTACCGACTAAATATCTAAAAGTATAAAGTGTGCATATCTAAATAGGGGGAATATATAGTTACATCATGCTAACATAATATTTGTATGCCCGATACTTCTAGTGTAGGGAAAATCTGATTTTCATCCTTCAGAACGGCCCTTTTAGCATGATGTAGCTAACAATAGCAATTCAGTCCTCAAAGATCCCTTCATCGATCTGCATCAAATCCTTTATTTCTTGCTGAACTAACTGAGCCTTAACTGTTGCTGGAGATGGACCGGGTACAGAGGAGGTGAGTTTGGTGACACAATAGGAGCAACATGCAGGTTCGCATTGTATGCAAAAACAGCACGTAAATATGACACCGGCTATCCCTGCAAGTACCATCAGAATTTTCCATCCCCAAGTGGATAACAAACCCCAGAACCAACCAGAGAGGTACCAGGTACCAGTTGCAGTATGAATCTCGGAAGCCAAATGATGCAGCTTCTGAATAGCCAAATGAACAGAGGGGCGGAGTCAGGAATATATACACAACAGGAGCTGCCGATCACGCGGCATGCTCCACCTCGGTCTGCCAAGACAACGTCTCGAACTATACGCTTCTGAAGCGAGACAAGCCTTGTAGCTTGAAGCTCCACTGTGAGATTAGTTAATATCCCAGCAGTAATGTCAATTGCCCTCTCTACCACTCTAGACAACCGACGTACCTCTTTACTAGTAACTATAGGCCCCCAAATAGGAATGACCCCCTTTACTATGTCAATGAAATGCTGTTCAGGAATATCAGTCTGATATATATCGCTAGTATCTATCTCTCTTCTATTTCTTAATGGTGGTGGCAGGCTTCGTTTATCTAAACGATGATCCTTGTGATAATTGGAGGGGGCTATATAGACTGGGGGGGGTACAGAAAAGACAGATAACAGCAGCCGGCCCAACCGCGGGGAAGCCAAGTATAAGCATTCTCTCCACAGACAAAATGCACATTGGGGGGTCAATAACGGTGGGCTACTAAAAGTTCATAAATGATAGGTATAATTGCATCGACTGTCTCTTACCGGGATGTACCCTGCTCCCTGAACACAGAATACAGAAGTACTATTTAGTATGGGTACTGGGATAGCCCTATCGTCTGTAACATTTCTTTCCTTGAATTGTTGAAAATACTGGGTAAAATTGAACTCCGCAAAATCTAGAATTTCATTTATTAACCAGGTGACATTTTCATATTCAGTATACAGATTCATACATGCCCTTGGATCTAAGGATCCCTCCCCATCATTTCCTTTCGGGCCGGATCCTTGGTGGACTTCTATATAGGCCAGAATCATTTCATAGTCTTCTGAATATCTTTGAGTGTCTACTGTGTAATGCATATACATCATGGAAAATAGTTTGAACCAAGCTTCGCAACTTCCTAAACAAGACAAGGGCAAGGATATAAATAAATCATGCCTAACATAGGACAGAAGGCCACAAACCCAGCAATTTGTAGTATTAGTTACACTGTGTGTTTGATGAAGCATTTCAACAAATACATTTTTCATATAGGTCTGACAATACCTTTCCTTATGTGGGGCTAAAGTATAGAATACATGTTCCGGAGGCGAAGTAGGGGTACCTAAGACAGTATGCATAGGGTGGCGAAATTCCAGATATAAAAACACACTCATTAATACTAGGCACAAGGTCGCTACAGTGACCACAAATGCAATTTTAACTCGTAGTGTCCAACTAGAAAAGACAGGCATATTTGCAGGAAAATAACGTGGTACAAAAGGACGTTTCTCTTCTGGAACAAAACGGGCAAAGGGGTACTTACTAGCTAAAAGTCCAAAAATAAACTCAGGCAATGCAGTCCAACCTGCCAGAGGGTGCTTCTTTCCTTTGTCCGTCTAGAGCCTCACAGGCAGGCTCCTATCGTTCATCACCAATAGATCCAGTATGGTTGTACACAACCCTTGAAGAAAACACAACCTGGGCCCCTTTAAGCAAGGAATTCAGTCTTTCTTTCTGAACAGAGTAAACAAATGTTCACGGCTCTAGGCGCGTTCAATCCAGTGTCTCGCTCCGTACCCCAGAAGCTTATCTCACAAACCCTATTATTCAAGTCTCTCCCTAACTCCTACATCTTTACCTGGGGTACCGTGTTGTTTTCTGGGCCGCAGGTTGTATCGAACATGGCCAGGTGTTTATTGATCAGGGAACAAAACAGAGGATGATGGACTTGTTACAACAGGAATATTGTGAGCCCTTTGATGAACTGTAGGGGCAACAGGATCTGGGGTAATCACTTATGCAGATGACAAAACCCGGTTGAGCCCTGTGCTCCTTCTCCTTCCCCTTCTCCAATTTCCACAGCTTCAGAAAAAGGGGCAAAGCGAGGGGCTCGTTCACTCTCCTGGGTCAAGATTCCTTCCTGGTTCCGCTGATCATAAGGAAGCGGGAGGGGCAGCTTCTTAACGTGGGAGACATGTATCCAATGTCTCTTTCCACTCACTTTTACCGCCGTCCGCGTGGCCAACAGAATCTGAAGAGGCTCGGACCACCGAGGGTCAAGGCTAGATTTCCGCTGATAATTACGAACCAGCACCCACTGCCCTGGCTCCAAGCGATGTCCCAGACCCTCTGGCAGGGGCTGCAGAACTGTAGAAACCTGTTGGTGAATGGAACAGAGATCTTTAGTCAAAGCATACAGATAATCTGTCAACATCGGATATTCAATATCTCGGAATGTTCTAGGTCTCGGGACTCCCCATACATTAGCTGGTCGCCCACAAATCACCTCATACGGCGACAAACCAGAACAGGAATGCGGGGTAACTCATATTGACATTAATGCTAGTGGAAGTGCATCTGGCCACATTAACCCAGTACTTTCTTGATTCTTTGCTAGTTTAAGTTTTAGTATTCCATTATACTTCTCAACCAACCCGGCAGATTGGGGGTGTCGAGCCACATGGAATTTCTGCTTAATTTGTAATCCATTACAAACATGTCTTATAAGATCTGCATTAAAATGTTTCCCGTTATCACTCCAGATCACCCGAGGCAATCCATAGCGTGGGAAGTACTCTTTTATTAGGGCCTTTGCGGTTGCTAGCGCAGTGTTTTCCTTGGTCGGGTATGCCTCCACCCATTTACTGAAAGCGCACACCACGACCAGGACATACTTCAAATTATTCACACGCTCCAGTTGGATATAATCCATTTGGAACACTTCAAATGGCAGTGAGCGTGGTGAAAAATTTCCACTCAAAACAGGTTCCCTACCTCCAGGATTATGTCGTAAACAGACCATGCAATACTGTACCATATGAGCAGCCGTTTTTGGAATATTTGGATTGTTCTATTCAGGGTCCAACAATGCACAAATACCTTTGCTCCAATATGTGCTGGACCGTGAGCCATGGGTACTGCAGCATTCACTAATTCATTAGGCAACAACCATCTTTGTCAGTCAAATCGATCCAACAATTATTTGCGTCTTACTTTCCCACGTCCTTTTACCAGTGAGCAAATTCAGCAGGGGTGGCCTCTTTCTGTAGTTCCCGAACACTTTCCATTGTGTTGTCAAACATTTGTCTCCGCCACCCACCTAGCAGAAGTAGCTACAAACATTGGGGTCATTTTAGATTTAGTAGTCTCTTTAGCTATATGGTCAGCAAAAGCATTACCCTCGCCTACAGCATCCACCACTGTCTTGTGGGCACTGCATTTTACTACAGTAATGTCAATGCTGTCAGTAATCGTAAAATCAAAGGACCATGTTGTATTTGTTGACCATGATAAGTAATAAAACCCCTCTCTGCCCACAGTCGGCCGAAACTATGGGCCACGCCAAAGGCCCGAAGCAATGCCACTAACTCAGCGGCCTGTGCTGATTGATAGGGTACTCAAGAAGCCTCAACGACAGTACATAAGGTAGTGATCGCATATGCAGCAGTTGTCATGCCATCTGATAATTTGAAACCTGAGCCGTCCACATACAATTCCCCTTGAGGGTCAGATAGAGGAATGTCTGTGAGGTCTACCCATCCCTTCGTCTCTTCCTCAATCAGAAATATACAATCATGTACATCATTATTCTTTTCGTCCGAAGGGAGGGGTAGTAACGTGGCAGGGTTCAGAGTGGCACATCGTTTGATCGTAATATGGGGAGCAAACAAAGTCAATTCGTAACCTGTAAGACGCGCACTCGTAAGGTGCTGAGTCTTTATTTTGTTCAATAATGTAACCACAGCATGCGGTACCATCACTCTGAGGTCAGTATTCAAAACGAGCCCTTCCGACTGTGAATGGCCACCACAACCGCAGCAGTGGCTCTCAAATAGCTAGGTAGTGCTCTGGCGACGTTATCCAACACCGCCGAGAAATAGCACAAGGTGTCTGCTTACCACCAAAGCCTTGTGTTAACACAGAAAGCGAGCAACCGTCCACCTTGTGAACGTAAAGTGCGAAAGGTTTTTGGTAGTCAGGGGTGCCAAGAACAGGTGCAGAGCAAAGCGCAGATTTCAAAGCATCAAAAGCATTTTGACAATCATCAGTCCAGGGTAAAGGTTCATGCACATCTTTAGTGGTCAGATACAAGAGGGGTTTAGTGAGAAGAGAAAAATTAGGAATCCATTGGTGACAGTAAGAAGTTATGCCAAGAAATGCACGAACATCACGTTGAGTACGAGGTACAGACATATTAGAAATAGTAGTAACATGCTCAGGGGTTAGTCTCCTCCCCTCTTTCGACAGTAGATGACCAAGGTAGGTCACCTCCTGTTGACCATATTAAAATTTAGAAAGAGAGACTTTAATACCATTAGTCGCCAAATGAGACAGCAATTTAACAGTGGCTTCCTTGCATCCTTCCTCCGTATCAGAAGCCACTAACAAATCATCAACATATTGCAAAAGAACATTACCAAGGGGCAGAATTAAATCATTCAATAACGTTTTTAAAGCCTGACTATAAATACTAGGGCTCTCTGTGCACCCCTGGGGAGCATGACAAAATCTAAAGCTGCGACCAGATAATGAGAAGCCGAAAATATTACGGCTATCGGGGTGGATCGGAATGCTAAAGAAAGCATTCTTTAAGTCGATCACAGAAAAATATTTTGCTGTGGGGGGAATCCTAGTGAGAATAGTAGTGATAGGATATTGGGGCACCACTATCTTATTAACTTTGCACAAGTCAATTACAAAACGATAAGTATCAGCATGGTTAGGATCACTCCCTACAGGAGCCTTCTTCAGAATCGGTAAAATGGGACTGTTACACACATTGTCAACAGTCTCTCCCACCACACCTTTCTTAATTAGATCTTGTATGATCGAGAGCAAAGCCTTTTCTCCAGCTGGAGAAATCTTATTTTGAGGTATACGAGGAAATCCAGCATTTTGCTTTAAAGTAATAGAAACAGGTGGAATCTTTAATAATCCGACATCTTTGCCACCAGTGGCCCACAGTGTCGCTGGGATAGTGGCAAACTCAGGAGGGAGTGGTTCGTTTTTAGCAAAACACTGCAAAGTATGCTTACCTGAGGACTGAATAGTCAAACACCATCGGGAGAACAATGGATTTTCGCATGCAATTTCTTCAGTAAATCTAAACCTAATAGATTCTCACCACAATGTGAGGTTAACAGAAATGGGGAGTCTACTGTAACTTGACCAATTGTAAACGTAATAGGTTTAGAAATGGGGCTTACTACTGGTATTCCCGAAAATCCCACTGAAACATTATTCTGCCCGGACAGAGCGGCCCCTGGGACCAGTGAATAAGAAATAGTACTATTCATTGCACCCGTATCAACTAGAAAATTCTCAGCTGTCCCCATCAACTGCCCTTTCACATCAGGACCCTGCTCATCAACTGGTACTGACACCTGGCCCCCACTCTGTCCTATGTGTAAGCATACCCTTCAGTCCCGTCCATTGTATAATCCTCATTATAGTACTGCTTACCTCCCTGGTTATTAAAGCAATTCTTTTCGATGCACCATGTGCTACCTCCTCTCTCCGCATATCACTTCGATCCACTCCTCCTCTACCTCTTCCTCTCATTGCCCCATTCTGTGCCAGGAACAGTGGACACTGAGATTGTCAATGTCCTTCCTCCTTACAGTAAGCGCACTGGTTAATGCCCAGCGCAACAGCTCGTCCTTCACCTCGTCCAGTTCCCGCCCCCCACAGGACAAATGCTCTACCGCCTCTTTGTCCACCACGTCCCCAGATAACTTGCTGTAACATTCGAGTTTTAAGATCCTTTGCTTTCTTCTCGGTCTTATCCTTACTCTCATTCTCCCTGTGTTCGTAATACTGAGCCATACTCAATATAACGGAAGGTGTAGAAGTGGTCCAAGTACTCTCAGCGGCTTGCAGCCAGGTGGATATTTCGGGTAACAAATTTGTCACATAATGATTAACAAATAATCGTATACCACCTTCCACCGATAAGTCTTGCCCACTAAAATCTATAAATACTCCCTCAAATCTAGTGAAGAAATCCGAAACACTTTTGTCTTTCTTCTGTTTACATGCTGTCAATTTGTCCCAATCCACCTTACGGGGTGGAATCAAGGAATGCATATAGGTAATAATCCGACCTGGCAAAGCTAAGAGTTCGGGTCCTGGTTTATTACTAGGTTTTCGATCCTTGTCCCAGGCTTTAAACTGATCCCAAGTCCCACCCAACTCTGCGAGATGATCCTGATCATGCACCTGGTGCCACACATCAACAGGAACTAGTAAACCGAAAAACAATTCTATATCAGCTAGGGTCATAATAGCCGATGAGGCCGCCTCTGTAAGCTCTTTATGTTAAGCTGTAGGGTTCTTTCGGGGGTCAGGGAGTTGTGATTTCAGTGAAAGAACTTCACTCCTTTTCCAAGGGGTATAAACCCATTGTACTTGGAACCGCGCCTGTATACCAGGTCGAGTCACTACATTCTGATCGTTCCTCAATTCCGGTATTTCAGGATGAAAAATATGGTGGACGTCCCGCATAGGGTGCTGAGAGTCCCAATTTGGACATTTTGAGTGCAGCCGCCCTCGATAGTTCAATAAAATCTCAACGTTCCTGTACACGTCCTCTAATAATACAGATTTATGAATGTCATACATTACTTGTGGAGCTTTCCCTCCCGGAAAATACTGTTCTCCTAAGGAAATCGGACGTATAGCCATGTGTTCTAGGGAATGCTGCTGCATAACATGCTCATAATCTCGAACCGTGCTCCATATATCAGCTAAAATATAAATAGGATTGCATATCCACTGGGATGACTGATTCGCAATTGTCTGTTTCTCTTCAAATCTTACCGCCGAACAAGTAAACAATCTTCATGCACCAAGATCCCCAGAGCATGGTAGGGAGGAGGGTCAGCTAGGGTTGGAGTCATACTCGAAGATTGGGAAGCCCAAGCGGGAGTTGGGGGACGACAAAACAACTGTGGACATAGAGGGGGATGGTGACTCACCGGCCATAAAGTAGCCATTCCAAATGCTGAGGGAGACAAAATAGAGGACATTCCCAGAGGGGCGGGGGAAGAGAAGACTACAGGTGCCTAAGCCATTGGATCCGGGGCCGGGTCAAAGGGATCGCGGGATATATGCGTTGTGGAGCATAAGGGGGAGGTGGACGCATATCCAATAATTCCTCTATCTCATCTTCTGGCTCCCTCCTTGTTACATAGCTTTTATCTACTTGTAATCTAAACTCCCTATCTGCACAGTCAATATTATTCTCGGTTTGAGCTTTATCATAAGCTATAGCTTTCTGTGTAATGGTCTGAGCCTTTTTTATTTGACATAATTTCTCCTGTCTTATACGTCTACGCTTCGCTTCCTTCTGCCACATGTTCAAAGAATCGAACATTGATTGCCGATTTCATTTGGAGAACAACCGATCCTGCAGAAAATTTATCTTTTTCTCATCAAAAGACCCGTTGAGGGGCCAAAGTAGTTCCACATTGTCCTTAGTAGATTTATGCCATAGTGTTGAATAAAATGTGTGTAAGACCATGTTTCACATACATATCATGACTTGGACTGCCCTCAGGCGGGGCAGGTTGACTCTCAGCCAAGCTTGTATCATTGGGACGGCAACAACATCCAAAACAACTCCATTTGCTAATACACAGCATTGTAATTGTTTGCCATGTATTCCACATCCATTCAGAACAGCACCCTTTCAAACATGGCCATGTTTACACATCCACAACATACTCCACCTTTCACTCGTTCTCAGAATCGAACATGAACAGGACAATACATACAGATATATACCAAGAAAACATTTCGAAATGACATGTCTTTTTCCAAACCAAGGAACGGAGCCCGTCGACTCCCGTTCATGGAGAACTAATCAATCCAGATTTCAGACCAATCAAATACCAAAATCAGACAGTCAAAAGACTACCAAAAGTCTTCCCGGTTCACCCTCAGGACTTTTCCGACTAAGCCTGCTACCTTAGCATTGCTTCAGATATGTCCCAACGGCTACCCAGGTACAACCACGGGCTTTCCGAGAACAGTCCGGCCGGGTGCGCACCACACATGCCACACCGAGGCGTCCGATCGATATCTCTTATTCACCAAACAAGTCCGTGGAGCATCTGCCTGTGCAGCCACAGAAGCGACCCCGTCAGACCCCCCAAAGTTCTCCATGGTACACCGACCACCAAATCCAATACAGTTAACTGTTTCCAAGAACACTGCTCAACAGTGCATTCCAAAAGACTCCAAAACAATTCACTCACCTGGTGCACGCAGGTACAACTGCGTATTATCCACTGCCAACTCCTGAAGACCAACAGGGTCAGCTCCTGGGTTATGCCCGTAGTACTCCGGTGAAGGGTCACTAGCAGCTGAGGCTCTCTGATCGCGAGAGCGGAGTAAGTCAGATTTTTTGATCAGTCCACCCACATGATCAGAGTTCCCCTTTCTTTGTCCTTTCTACCCGATTACGGGCCGGACGACCCTAACACGGAGTCCCACCAGAGTCGCCAACTGAAGTACTATACAAAAATATAACATAAAAAGCTGTACCTACCAACAGCCCAATCAGTTGGCAGTGAAGAAAGTTCAATAATTTATTAAGCAAATACTCTATAGAGGAGCCTTTCCGATCACCACCCATCAGGTGCGCAGAGAAGACTGCTGGCTTACAATCAAACCCGAACATATATACCTTCAGTTCAGCACATGAAGTCACCATAAATGGAAAAACACCACTTGGCTCTTGGGCCCCAAGGAAGGACCGTATATAGCACACAAAATTGGTTCAAAGCTTTACAGAAGTAATTGCGTGATACGTCAGAAAGGTTGACTCCCTTTCGTCCTGGTGCCTGGGAGTGCTGGCACGGCGCCTCCAGGAATGCGCTCATCACACCCAAAGCCAGATGAGACCTTGAGTCCCAGGACAGAGGGAGAACAATTTACTTTCAACTGCTCTCAGTAATTCACGAGGTGGACTGGGCTTGACAACTACAGAAGGGTAACACGTGATCACAGCTCAGGGCTAACGGAGACAGAACAAAGATGGCGTCTATATGGTTCTCGTCCTACTTGATTACTATGAGCAGAAAGGAGAGAATAAACCTTTTCCTACCAGCTAAATATCTAAAAGTATAAAGTGTGCATATCTAAATAGGGGGAATATATAGTTACATCATGGTAACATAATATTTGTATGCCTGATACTTCTAGTGTAGGGAAAATCTGATTTTCATCCTTCACTTTGAGTCAGAACATCTATGGGCCTCAAAGTTCTCCATCCGAGTTGTTTGAGTAATCTTAAAGTACACCATGTGCTATCTTCTTTTCTCCAAGTACTGATTCTTTCTCTGATTGCTATGTCAGTTTGACCGCAACGTTGCTGGTTTGAGTGTTTCCTGCTGAACTCTTGGAGCCTTTCAATCCTTCTTTCTCTACCTGAGTCGTAGATTCAGTGCAGGTATGCAGTGAACATACTCAAGGACATCAGACCCTCCACCTTTTCTCTCGCATTTCTTATGCACAGTTTTCCCATTTGGCTTTGTTTTCCAGATTTTCGCATTTTAAAAAGAGAGCATCCGTTTTGGCCTTTGCCGTCTAAATGCTCTTGCTCATAGTTTCATTGCTACTCACGGTCATCTTTAGCTTCTCCTCCACTACCGCCACTTTTGAGCTGATCTGATCCAAATCTGCCCTAGGGACTGACAATGCCTTTGGGAAGCTTTTCCTCACATCACACATTTCTAATTTCAGATCACTTTTCCAGTCCCCCTTAAATTCCTGTTGATAGGACTTCGTCAGTCTTCACCATTTTCTTAATAGACCATTTCATACTGTGGCACGATGGGTGATTCTTTGATGCAAAAGTAGTATGGGCCAGTGTCGTATTATGCGGGGTCTGACGGACGTTCCACTGTCACTGTCAGTCGAGGTAATGGTTCAAAAACAAACAAAAGGACTTTTTATTGGTAAGGATTAACAGTTCCAATGTCCGGTTCAAGAGGGGTTCTCCTTCTCACCGGTGGTACTTTGTTACAGCGTTAGGCTCTTGGTTTTCAGAGTCCCAAGGAAAGGTCGTCGCTGGCGGGTTATTTGTTCAGGAACGAACTCAAAGAGAAAAAAATTTAAAAAACAAGGTCAGGCGTCGGGGTATGCTATTAGTAATGTGGGACAGGGTAGACGGGTCCCGAGGGAAGGATAACACCGCATCTAAGTAGAGTGTGAAGACAAGGAAGCAGTGACCGCCCGCCGGCCTACCTGTTCCCTCCCTGTGGCTTTACAAACCCCAGGAGGCATCCACGTACCTGTTCCAGCCACCCTCCTCCGTGGGGGTGGCGGGAGCTGGTGCGGTGTCGGACTTTGCCGACACTCTCTCTCTTCGGTGCAGCCGTCGTTCTACCTTCGGTTCCGACTCCTCCCTGGAGTTCTTCGCTGCCCCTGGGTTCGCCTGGTTCTCGGGACCCTCTTTGCTCCAACTCTATTCCCGCGTCCTCTCGTCTTGAAATCCTGGCGTCTTCTCCTTCCTCTCCTCCCGATAGGTTCCGGCGGTATGAGGTCAGAGTTCCTGGCTCCTCCCCCAGCTTGTTTTCGATCGGGTTAAAGGGACAGACCTCGTCCCGTACCTGCATAACCAGTACATGCGTATCAGAATGGGTTTCTGGGTCTATTATTCACAGCTCCTCCAGACACACACTTCCCCCAGAATTTCCCCGCTTGGGGGAAATATGGAATCATGATAAGAAGTCTGCATTACTCTGTTCGGACCCCTTGCGGTGACGGACTTCAAATTGGAAGGGCTGCAGGGATAAAAACCACCTGAGTACTCGATCGTTGCAACCTTTGTTTCTTTGCAACAAGGTCAAGGGAGCTGTATCTGTATATAGGCAAAGGGCCTACCCTCAAGGTAATATCTCAGTTTCTCTATCCCCCGTGTAACTGCCAGACACTCCTTTCCAATGGTGGGATAGGCTTTCTCCCGGGGAAATAGTTTGTGGCTTATATAGAGGACTGGTCTTTCTAGCCCCTCGCTGTCATGTTGAGAGAGAACCGCGCCAATCCCCATGCCTGAGGCGTCGGTCTGAAGGATAAATGTTTTTGGGAAATCTGGGGTCTAACACCGGAGAGGAGGTCAAGGCTGCTTTCAGGATGTTAAATGCTTCCTGTTCCTGAAGGGTAGGGGAAAGCAACCGTGAAGAGCTAACGTATTTCTGTAATAGGTCAGTGAGGGGGGCTGCTTTCTCTGCAAACCGGGCACTAAATAGTCTATAATAGCCTACTAACCCTAAGAAGGCTCGTAGATCTCTTCTAGAGGTGGGAAATACTGTTTCTTGGATTGCCCTTATCTTTTCGGTTTGTGGTTCTATCATACCCTCGCCGAGTAAGGAATGCAAAGCAGGACTTTTTAGCATTTATATGTAGGTGTTCGGAATGAAGTTCTTGGAATATAGCTGCTAGGTGTTCTAAATGTTCCTCCCATGTTCTGCTGTATACCACTATGTTGTCTAAGTAAGCTGATGCATACCCTGTATGTCCTGAAAGTAGGGTATCCATCAGCCTCTGAAAAGTGGCAGGTGCCCCGTGTAGGCCAAACGGCAAGACAGTAAAATGGAAGAGTCCATCAGGAGTAGAGGAAGCCGTCTTCTCCTGATCCCGTGAGCCCAAGGGTGTCTGCCAGTAGCCCTTGGTGAGGTCGATGGTCGAGATATATCGAGCCTCACTAAGGCGCTCTATCAACTCGTTGACCCTAGGCAGGGGATAACCATCTTGTTTAGAGACACGGTTCACTGCCCTAAAGTCTATGCAAAACTGGATGCTGCCATCCGGCTTTGGGACAAGTACAATGGGTGAACACCAATTGCTGTTGGGAGGGCACAATTATCCCGGTTTCCAGTATGTTTTTTTTTTTTTTTGTTCAAAAACCTTTATTGGAGTAAGCATAGAAAAGTACAAGAATGGGCCTACAACCTCACGGGCTGGCCGCTAATAACAAGGCACAATGCATGAAATAAAAATGTACACCCGTGGTTAGGCACAGCTCGAGTACAAAGCATTACTCTACAGATATCACAGAACAATTTGTATTTTTATTTTTTACAAAAAGAAAAACAAGCACTAAAAGGCGAATGCACGATAATTAAGGTCAGCCCAAAGAACGGAGGGGACGGTCCACGATCAGGAGAACACACCCAGAGCCCAGAGGCTCCAATCAAGTCGGGAGGGGGGGAGGGGAGCAGCGGGGAGAACCGGAAGTATAAAAAAACATTATGGAAAGGTTCCGGGAACGCTAGTCTAGGGAGAAAGGACAATCTCAGCAGTGTCTACAAGGGGAGGGGTGCAAATACCCCCACGATAATCATTCCACTGGCCCAAAACCTTCGTCCACGCCCTGGGTCTGCCCCTGGCCACATAAACCGTCTTCTCACGAAACATGGACCAGTCCATGTTGTCTTCCCACTTCGAGACCTCAGGGGGCCTGGAAGCGCCCCAGAGTTGCGCGACATCCCGCTTCGCAATCATGTAACCAAGGGTAGCCCATCTGGTCTGGGCCACAGAGTAGTCAGTGGGCTCCCACACATTCAACAGACATCGTCGAGGCTCCGGCCGCAGGGCCACATCCGTCACAGCAGTCATCACCTCAAGCACAGCAGTCCAGTAAGCAGCTACAACCGGGCACTCCCAAAGGATATGTAAAAAGGTCACACTCAAACCACATCCACGCTTACATAGCCCATCCGAAGAAAAGCCCATCGTAACCAGACACGGACCAGTGACATAGACTCGATGAAGAATCTTAAGTTGAACCAAACGGAGACGGGCAGGAATGGCCACCTCCTTGGGAGAAGAGAGTGCCGACTGCCAATCCTCGTCGTCCAGTTCCAACCCATCGCCAACCCAAGCCTCCCGAAGTCGGACCAGTAAGTCCGCCCGATTATTAATCAATTTCTTGTAAATCAGAGAAATAGTGCTATCGGGAAGATGCCCATCAAGGACACGGTCCTCGAGGGGGGAGGATTCAGGCAGGGCCTCATCAGGAACCAAGACTGAGGCGAGGGCGTGCCGGACCTGCAGGTAGCGAAAAAACTCCCTACCACTCAAACCATATTCCGCCTGGAGGGCCTGGAGCGACTTCACACAACCGTTCGAGCACACGTCACCCACCTTACAAATCCCAATCACATCCCAGCGGTCGAAACCCTTGGTAGACCAGAGTCCGCCCAAACGTTCCGAGGCATAAAGCGGCGTCGCCAACGTCAATCGATCCTCCTACCCCAAACTCACATTCGCAGCTCGCCATACAGTTACTGCAATCTTGGATGGGCCCACAAGATGGCGCCCGGCCGATCGGGAATAAAGCGCTCTAGTAAAGTCCCCACCCGGAAGCTGGAGTCTATCCATCTCGAATGCAGGATTACGACCCGGGGAAAACATCACGTGATTAATGGCAGACAACTGGAAGCCCAGTAATATCGCTTGATATCGGGGAGCGCCATGCCCCCGTCATACCAGGGGATGGTGAGCTTTGCGAGTGCGATACGCGGTCGCCCATCCCATATCAATTGCCGTTGAAGACTCTCAATCTCTTGGAAATAGGTCTTAGGAATATCGTCATAGGAGTTGTGAAGCGCGTAAAGGAATCGCGGCAAGGACATCATTTTAAACAGGGCCGCCCTGCCCAGAGGAGACAAAGGAAGCTTGCGCCAACGGGCCACATCCAAGCGCAGTCTAAGCAACGGTGGAAGGAGATTACGCTCAAAGCGGAGCGTCGGGTCCAACGTAATAAAAATCCCTAAATACTTGAAACCCGACCGGACCACCTGGATAGGAAGTCTGCTCGGCAAGGGGGGCAAAACCCCCGAAAGAACATATACACAGGACTCGGTCCAGTTAATAACGAGGCCCGAGTTGGCTCCAAAAGAAGCAAGAACGTCAAACAGAACAGACAGAGATTTACGCGGGGAGGTGAGATATAAAAGGATATCGTCCGCGTAAAGCGAAACGCGGTCCTCAAAGTCCGGAGACCAGCGAATCCCCTTGAGAGACGGTTCCCACCGAAGCCAGGCAGCCAATGGTTCCAAGGCGAGAGCAAACAGTAACGGAGACAAGGGGCATCCCTGACGGGTACCCCTGCCAAGGGTGAAAGGAGCCGAGACCCTACCATTCACCACTACTTGCGCCAGAGGTTCCGCGTACAGTAACTGGACCCAACCAATAAACTCAGGTCCAAAACCAAATTTCTCAAGAGCCGCCCAAAGATAAGGCCACTCCACCGTGTCGAAGGCCATGGATGCATCCAACGATGCCAAAATGGCCGGCTCCGTCAGAAGCCCTGCCCTCGCGATCGCGCCGTGAAGACGACGTAGGCTCAGAGCCGTGTTGCGATGTGGGATAAATCCAGATTGATCCGGATGGACCAAGTCACTAATGACCGTCAAGAGACGGGATGCCAGGAGTTTCGCCAATACCTTGGGTTCAACATTTAGTAGGGATATGGGCCTATAGGAGGAACAAAGATCACGTGGTTTACCCTCCTTGGGGATGACAACTATCGTGGCCAGTCTCTGATCATAAGGGAGAATACCCCGTTCCCGGGACTCCAGAAACATGGCGCGGAGATACGGAGCCACCCTATCGGGACGCAACTTGTACAATTCGATTGGCAACCCGTTCGGGCCCAATGCTTTGCCCGAACGGAGGGAACGGATGGCAGTAGCTATCTCATCAACCGTAAAGGGGGAGTCCAACGCCACACGGTCTAAATCAGAAACAATGGGCAGGGCTATATCACGCAACAGAAGGCGAGAGTCAACCACATCCCTCACAGACACAGGGGTATACACCACACGGAAGTACTCGGCAAACCGGTCAACTATCCCAATCGGGTCCGTTACACTCACACCACATGCAGACTGAATCACGGGTACCACACGATTAGCTCTCTCCTTTTCCAGCCACGCCAGCAATTTACCCGCTTTGTCACCCACATCATACAAACGTCCCTGTTGCTCCCGAAACATCACTTTGGCGGCATCCGTGACCAAGGACTTATAAGCAAATTGTTTCAGACCCAGGGCATGGAGCTTCTCAGGCGTGATACCAGATTCCAAACCCTCCTCCAATACAGAAATCTCCCCCTCAAGATCAACCACCTCTCTATTCCTCGCTCTCTTAGCCTCAACAATAAGGGAGAGGGCCTGCCCACGAATCACGGTCTTAAAGGCCTCCCACAGGGACACAGCAGATGAAACCGACCCCTCGTTATCCAGAAAATACGAGTCCAAGGACTTAAGCAAAAGGGTGCGGGTCTCGGGGGAGGTAAGGTACCACGGATTAATGGGAGCCACCCTGCCCACTGCCTCCACCCCAACCTCAAAACGAAGCCAGAGCGGAGAGTGGTCAGAGATACCCCTGGGCATGTGCACAATCTCACGCACCGCCGGGGACTGAGCCGCAGGCATCAGGAAATAATCCAGCCGAGACAGACTCCCATGGGCACCAGAGTGAAAGGTGTACTGAAGCTGCGTAGGATGCAAAAGCCTCCAGCAATCCACCAGGCCGAAGGTATCCAAAAAGCCACCCAACCACTGCTGAGCCGCCGGGGTATCCCTAGGGGGGTGGCGATCATGGAGGCCAGAGACTACCGAATTAAAATCACCAGCCAGAAAGAGAGTACTATCAGGAAGGTCCAACAAGATACGACCCAAATCTGAAAAGGTAGAAGTCTGCAAGCCGGGGGGCACATAAACAGTTAATAAGGAGAGGGCACGGCCTTCATATCGACCCACAAGGACAGCAAACCGCCCCCGGTCATCCTGAATAACATCATCAATAGCCAGGGGGAGGGAAGCCCGAATAAGGATACCCACACCCCTGGAACCCGAGGTAAACCCCGAATGTGCTACGAGGCGATAGCCCCACCTATTCATTGCATGACAAACATTGCCTATCAAATGAGTCTCCTGCAGGAAAACAATGTCAGGGGATAAACGTCGTATACATTTCAACACCACACTTCGTTTGATACGATCACCCAGACCGTTAACGTTCCACGAAACAAATCGCAACCCGCTACCCCCATCCCACCCGACAAAGCCCAAACCCCCCACCAATGAGCATGACCACAAAAAGCAATTCAAATACAGAATAAAGTCGCCTTGAACACAGAACACACAAACAACGAACTTCCCAACCACCCACCCCCCAAATAACAAGAAAACACCCCCCACCCTGCACCCCTGCAAAAAGCTAAAAAGCCACCCCAACCTGCAGTGTGCCTGTCGCCCAAGAACCCCTATTCTACACAAAGACCCCGGAGGAGGAAAGGCTCCGTCCCACCCGCCCCCCGATCAAACCAATAGCGAGAAGAAGACCATACATCAAAACACAAATGAGGTAGAGGAACATAGGCTTACATCCCTGGACCAGTTATACAAAACAAGGCATCAGTCAAAGACGAAACGTTCAGCTCTCTACACCACCTTCAGCACCGCCCGGGTGGGCTTCGGACTCAGTCTCAGGAGGACGATTAGGCAGGGAGTCCAGCCAGTCATTCGCAGCATCTGGCCGATCAAAGAAGAAAGTTCGATCATTATACTCCACCCGCAGCCTGGTCGGAAAGAGCATTGCGTAACGCATCCCCAAGTCCCTAAGACGTTTCTTGGCACCACGAAATCCCATACGCTGCTTCTGGACCTGTTGGGAAAAGTCCGGATAAAAGTTCACCGTGGCATTTTCAAAGGCCACCGGGCCCTTCACCCGCGAGGCCTGCAGGATAGCGTCCCGATCTCTGTAGTGGAAAAGCTTTGCAACAATAGGTCTCGGCGGGGCGCCTGGCTTGCCCTGGCCCCCCGGAACACGATGTGCGCGCTCCACTGTGAAAAATTTACTAAGGCCAGACGGAGAAAGGTGGTTCTGGATAAGGTCTTCAACCAGGAGATCAACTGAGTGGGGTTCTGGATTCTCCGGCACACCAACCACGCGAACATTACAGCGACGTGCCCTGTTCTCAAAATCCTCCAAGCGCCGGGTCATGAAATCGTTCACCCTACGGAGATTGCCAATCTCCGTCTGAATATCAGAGACGTCCGTCGTGAGGCTGGAAGATTTGATATCCAACGACTTCACCTTTTCGTTCGTCTTGGAGAGATCGGCTCGAATCAAATTCACCTCAATTGCCACAGTGTCGAGTTTGTGGGCCAAAGTTTCGTACTGTTGGCCTATGGATTCCCTCATGCCAGAAATGGCGCCCATGATGTCCTGCAAGGAGGGCTCCGTCGACGCATCCACTACTTGGTCCGACGCAGTGGGACCGGGCAGGGCAGCTCCGGGGACCCCTTAGAGTGGGTATAACGATCCATAACATTAGATTGAACCGGACACCCGCGCAGAGGTGTCTTCGTCCTGCGCGTCTCTCGGTCCCCTCTGCCCGCCATTTTGAAGATGCGTCACGAGTAATGTCACCAGGGTCGACGGACCGGGCACCAGAAATGGAGGCCCCGGGACCAAAGGACTACAAGAGGGGTATCACCAGGATAGAGGCAGCCCACTCCAGGAACAGTGCAGCCAAGGGCCAGACAACCTACGTGTGTCCCGGCCGCAGCTCTGGCCCGACCCTCTCACCAATGTCCCAGTCCGAGGCAGAAACGAAACCGAAACTTAAGAGGGGGACTCACAAGACCAATCCCCCTGCCGATGTTGTTCAACTCCAAGACGGCCACCGAACCTCACCCAGTCCCGGGCGCACTTCGAGGGCGGAGCCCAAAAGTTCAATTGAACATAATTCAGGCACCCGATGTCCAAATCAGTTTCTGAAAGGTCCAGGTAGATCAGCCCAACGTCCTCTATATGAATCCTCGCAAAAAATCAGGATTAAAGCAGGATATTAAGCCGGGAGCGGCGGGGGTCCGGGGAGCGCTGTGCTCACGCGGCCATCTCGGATGCCCGCCAAGCTCCTCCCTCCAGTATGTTTTTGATTCCTTTCTGTAAGGCCAACCGTCTGGCCTCTGGGACCTGGTAGGGTCGTTGTTTAATGGTGACGCCTTCTTGCGTAGGGGTGGAATGCATGGCCAGATGGGTTTTTCCCAGTTGGTCAGAAAATATATCCTGGAAAGAACTGAGTAGAGTACGGATGTCTTTATGGTGGTTAGGGGTTAACTCTCCATTGAGGATGGTGGATTCTACAGTGGATAGATGTGTTGTTAACATAGAGACAGTATGTGGAGTTTTGGGGGGCCCTAACCACTTTTTTAAAAGGTTTATGTGATACATCTGAGTTTTATGAGAACTCAGGTGCAGCACATATGTGGTTTTACAGACTCTCCTTTTTACGGGAAAAGGTCCCTGCCATTCTTTCTGTAATTTGTGGGATGATGATGGGAGCAATATTAAGGCCCAGTCTTCAACCTTCAATTCTCCTAGCTTTTTCCCTTTGTCGTAAGTTTGTTTCTTTCCTGCGCCTTCTTTAGGGTGGCATGAGCTAGGGTTCTCAAGTTATGAAGCCTACTTTTGGTTTGTTTGAAATACTCGAGCAGGGTCTGGGCTTCTTGCGCACCGTCCGTCTCCCAACTGTCTTTGTTTAACTCAAGAAGTGTTCTGGGTTTTCTCCCAAATAGTAGTTCAAACGGGGAGGTGCCCAAGCTGCTCTGAACCTGGCTTCGGAGAACAAATAAAGCCAAGGGAAGAAGTTGGCCCCAATTCTTCCTGTTGCCTGCAAGGAGCTTTTTTAAGGTCAACTTGTGATTGCCATTATATCTTTCCACCAGACCATCGGTATGGGGATGATATACAGATGTTTTTATGTGCTGGGTCCCTAGCTGTTTACAAACTTGTTTCATCAATCGTTAAACAAAGGGGGTTCCCTGGTCGGTTATTTTATCTCTTGGAAACCCCATTCGAGAGAATACCTCTATAAGTCTCTGAGCTATGGTCGTGGTGTTTGGGGTGCATAGCGGCAAAGCCTCAGGGTATCGGGTGGAATAATCAACAATCACGAGCACGTATTGATAACCTTTGCTGGATCTGGGGAGGGGCCCTATAAGATCCATTCCTACCCTGTCGAAAGGTTTGGCAATGACAGGCAAAGGTTTTAAAAGGGCTCTTGGTGGTATGTAGGAATTCTTTTTCAGGCATATCACGCACTGTTGACAATATTTTTTTACTTGTGCATGTATGCCTGGCCAAAAGAAACTACGTAATATAGACTGAGAGGTTTTTTTTGCTCCACAGTGACCGGTTAACAGGTGGGCGTGAGCAAAAATGAGGATTTGATCTCTAAAAGCTGAAGGTACCAGTAATTGTGGATCATCACCCTCCTTGCCTATCCTGTATAACAATCCTCTTTTTTCAATAAAACAGGGATATACCCTATGGGACTGTGAAAGTGAGTCTCTTGCATTCTGCCAAGCTTGACTAAGGCTGCTATCATTCAGTTGGGCGGTTCTAAAATGGGTGTCTGTGGCCCAGGGTTCGGAGGTCAGGAGCGTATCCTGGGGTTTCTGTTTTAATTTTCCACTCAGCAGATCAGAGAACCAAGGATTATCGATGCAGATGAGTGGCTCAGGGAGTTAAGGTAGAACCCCCACTTTTACCATAATGGCTAGTCCTTTTTGGTTCTGTAGGCTGATTTGTGCTAGGGGATAAGTTTTTATATCGCCATGTACACACCTAATGCATACTTATTTGCCTGGTATTATTGAAGCAGGGGTCACAAATTCTTCGCGAATAACGGAATGTTTACACCCTGAGTCCAAGAGGGCTTTTATAGGACGGTTATCTAGTATTAAACTCACGTAATATACAGGGCCGGTTTCCTGGGCAAAGAGTATGGACTGGGGTAGATAACTAACATCCATAGGTTCTTCTTCTGACCGTTCTTTCTGTTTTCTGCAGAACTTAGCGATGTGGCCCCACTTTCCACATTCGTAACATTGGGGGCCAGAAGAGGGAGTCGCATCAGTACATCCTGGGCGAGTTTTTGGTACTTTGTAAAATGATTTGGACAGTTTCTTTTCATTTCTTCCTGCATGCATCGATTTTTTTTTTTTTTTTTTTTTCTCAGGTTTTTTTGGGGCTACTCTACTCAGGGCTCTGACATAGGAGGTGGCCATCTCGACAGCATGTTTTATAGTAAGGCTGGCATGCTGGCGTAACCACCTTTGAGTTCCATAGGGAAGTGCCTCTAGGTACTTTTTGAGATAGATTTTCTCCAGGATGGCTTCACGTGTGGACTCCAACAGTTTGAGTCATCGGCATCTTTAATCTTGTAATACAGAGTTTTTGGGGTATCTCCAGTTACTCCCCTCTCTTGCCTAAACCGGAGGCGATGGGCTTCGTCTATACCAAGGCGATCAAGGATATATTATTTAACATGCCCATACGTTGCAGTACCATCACGGTTAGCTATTTGGTACGCTTCCTGAGTTTCCCCTGTCAGGAGGGGGGCCAGATAAAAAGGCCACCAGTCTCCTGGCCAACCACTGGGCCTTGCGGCTCATCGAAGTAAAAAAAAAAAACGATACCGGATCCTTTCCGGCAACATATTTTTTAAGGGAATAACAGTTCCTGGTAAAGCAGGTGCCCTGCCTTGGTCTAATGTCTGTAGAAGCAGTGTTTGACCTTCCGCTAATTTAGTCATGTTGTCAGCTTGTAGCTGGATGGCGGCCGTGAACGTTGTTCGGTCCATTTCTGCCTGACTGGCACTCTTCTCCATAGCCCTTTCCAACTTAGCCTGGGCCTCCCGCATTTGTGCTAGAACTTGCTCCATCTTGTGTCGGAGAGCAGTTACCCGCATTCTCCACCAAAATTTGTCGTATGACCCTAGGTCTGACGGACGTTCCACTAGTCTTAGCAAATAAGTCACTGTCAGTCGAGGTAATGGTTCAAAAACAAACAAAAGGACTTTTTATTGGTAAGGATTAACAGTTCCAAGGGTTTCCTAAATTATTTATTGCCTGGATCAAATTGCTCTACACAAAACCTACGGCAAGAGTACTTATCAATGGTGGGCTATCCGATCCAATATATATCACCAGAGGGACCAGGCAGGGTTGCCCGCTTTCCCCTTTGCTTTTCGCAATTGAGACCTTAGCATGTTGTTGTATTAAACAACTACACAAACAAAGCGCATTTAAATGGTTCCAAAGGCAAATCGATGTGTCCCTATATGCTGATGATTTGACACTGTATGTTTACGATCCTCAGTCTAACCTCAATCCCCTGTTGGGAGAATTTATAGTATTCGGACGCCTGTCTGGCATACAAATTAATTGGAAAAAATCACAGTTTTTCCCTCTCACCCCAGCAGTGTCCCGCTTTCAGTTGGACTACCCGCTGGAAAGGTGTAGCTCACACCTCCGCTATTTAGGTATCCAGGTGGCCATAGAAAAGGAAGAAACGATAAGGTTGAATTATGGCACTGCAATCACAAAATTAACCGACGATGTCACTCGCTGGATGTCTTTACCACTATCCTTGGCGGGCAGAGCTTTGCTTATTAAAATGGTTGTCCTGCCTAGGTTTTTGTACCTTTTTCAAAATATTCCGTACTACCCAGGCGCCTATTTTTTTAGAACACTGAGATCGGAATTGCTGAGGTTGTTCTGGGGGGGCAAGCAACGACGGCTGGCATGGTCTATCATTACTCAGCCATATGCTAATGGAGGATTCGATGTTCCTGACTTTGTTGTATATTATCTGAGTGCGTAGGCACAATACGCATATCACTGGTTTGCACTGACTCCTTACATGCCACAGCTGGCTGCAGAAGATTGGATAGCAAAACCCCTACCCCTGAAAGGAATCATACATGGCCCTGTTGAAGCTATAGAGATGCCGTTTACTATGGTGACCTGTACGATGAACGCTTGTCGGCGGATCCTTAACATACTGCACTTCCCATTGTTGTATGCGCCGGGCCTGCCACTCGTTTATCATCCCCAACTGGCACTGCTGCAGGAAGGTGGGTTTCAAAAAATGTGTCAGTGACTCCGCATTGATAAATGGGGGGATCTATTCCTGAATGGACAGTTTAAAAGTAGGGACCAACTATTTCAGGGAACTCAACCCACACCTCTTGAAATATTCTACTATGTCAGATTGCGGCAGGGATTGAAGAGTATACTACCACGGTTTCCTGCTAAGCCTGATATAGTGATGCCACTACATACTGTGCTGACGTCTGCAGAAGGGCGCCATATGGTCTCCCACATATATAGGAACATCAGGACGCAATGCGCGGGCATAGAATGTAAAGCTCACAAACAATGGGGTGATGATATAGGCATCGAAATCGATGATCAGCAATGGGCCTACTGTTGTGGTATTACAGCCAATATCTCCTCTAGCTGCAGACTCAAGATTATACACTTTAAATTCCTACAAAGGATATATTATACACCAGTCAAAAAACTGAGATTCCAATTAACAGACAACGACAGATGTGACCGATGCAGGGCAGAGGGTGCGGGATTTCTACATCTGGCGTGGGAATGCCCAGGGGTATTTGACTACTGGACCCAGGTTCATACAGCTTTGCAGGGAATGATAGGCGGGGTACTAGATAGAGATCTCCTCATTATGTTGTTAGGATACACACCGAAGATACCTAAACCCACTAGGAAATTTGTTGACATTGCCTTATTGCTTGCGAAACGTAGGGTTGTACGTCGCTCGGGGAGGGGGAGAGCCCTTAAATTTAAGGATTGGTTGACTGATATTATTTATTGCCAAGACCAGAATAAGATATATGCAGAAACACAACCAATGCGAAATAGACCTAAGGATATATGGGACCCCCTGAGGAGCTATCTTTTAAATCACTCTACTACATCGGATGCTGAGGATCAGGAAGATACAAGTACCGCTGCAGAGTTGTAGACATGAGGTCCTAGCGCTATGGGTTACAGATACTACAGTCTCATTATACAGATGTTGAAATAATGTAAGAAAAATGAAAAGGAAGTATGGCTATACGCTTATGTATTATTAAAGGGTCATTGATGGCATGTCGCTGATATAGTGAAGAAATGCATATGGGACTGGACCACAGAATGGTCTCACAGGTTGACGATGACAAAACCGGCGAGATAGCCTGATATATTGGACATTGCTCCTGAGAGTTCGTCCCTCTTATCATCTTCTATATTGCTGTCATGGTGTTATGTTGTGTATGCTTTGCCAAGAACGATACCTGTAAAAATGCACTTATATAACAATTTGAAAATCTCAATAAATAAAGTTTAAAAAAAAAAAAAAAGGATTAACCGTTCCAATGTCCGGTTAAAGAGGGGTTCTCTTCTTGTCACCGGTGGTACTTTGTTACAGAGTTAGGCTCTTGGTTTTCAGAGTCCCAAGGAAAGGTCGTCGCTGGCGGGTTGTTTGTTCAGGAACGAACTCAAAGAGAAAAGAAAAAAAAAAACAAGGTCAGGCATCGGGGTAACCTATTAGCAATGTGGGACAGGGTAGACAGGCCGTGAGGGAAGGATAACACCGAGTCTAAGTAGAGTGTGAAGTTCCCCAAAGACAAGGAAGTAGTGACCACCCGCCGGCCTACCCGTTCCCTCCCTGTGGATTTACAAACCCCAGGAGGCGCCTAAGTACCTGTTCCAGCCACCCTCATCCGTCGGGGTGGCGGGAGCTGGCGCGGTGTCGGACTTTGCCGACTCTCTCTCTCTTTGGTGGAGCCGCCGTTCTACCTTCGGTTCCAACTCCTCCCTGGAGTTCTTCGCTGCCCCTGGGTTCGCCTAGTTCTCAGGACCCTCTTTGCTCCAACTCTATTCCCGCGTCCTCTCGTCTTGAAATCCTGGTGTCTTCTCCTTCCTCTCCTCCCGATAGGTTCCGGCGGTATGACATCAGAGTTCCTGGCTGCTCCCCAGCTTGTTTTGGATCGTGTTAAAGGGACAGACCTCGTCCCGTACCTGCATAACCAGTACATGCGCAGTAGAATGGGTTTCTGGGTCTATTATTCCCGGCTCCTCCCGACAGCCAGATAACTATCAATCTCTTTTTGTCCAGTAGTTTTCTCCTTATTCCTCAGTCATTGGATCAGGAATATGCCAGAACACTTACAGGACCAAGAGCTGCACACCTGGAGAGATGACCCACTTTGCTACATCCCAAATCATTGAATTCTATGGCCAGCATATCCCTTGGATGGTCAGTCCCACACTGGCCACATGACTATTGATCATAACCACTCAAGATGACTGGTTTCCACAACTGAACAATAGATTCAAATGGCCATGCCTTCTATATTGGGTCTTTCACTAATACCCTTCAAGCAGACAAAGACCTAACATTGAAATGGACACTTACAATGAAGACATGTGTCTGGCTAATTAGCAGTGGGGGTGACCCTGGTGTCTGAAATAGATATTCAGATGTTCAGACATGACCTTGAATGGACCTTATCTAAGAAGTGGACCTGATCATGCACAACATGCATGTCTGCCATATCCTAAGTTCTAAGTGTGCCTCAGAACATAAATGGCTACAATGCAGTGATGTTTTCGGGAGTGGGGCATCTACCTATGATAGTGCTGAGGCACCTAATTTATCTCCATGGGATCATGGCCCTGTGCCCACCTCAGGTGGGGTAGTTCCCAGGAAGAAGCAGAATTTGTTTCCTTATATAGTTGAGATACCCGTTATTGCACTCACTGTGGACCTAGGCTGTGTCAAGCAAACAGGTGTGTTCATCTCTTTTATTATGAGAATTGTGAAGAAAATGCACTTCTCATGCTAGCCCTGACTTTCTGATCCATGTCAGAATCGAGGAACCTAACCTATAGACGTAAAGAAGGTGTTGGGTTTAATTAAGATGCCTTTCGTCTTTGACATAATACTGCCCTGTTAGCCAGGTCAAATGTTCCTGTACGATATCCATAAGTGGAGTAAAAATTATTTACTGTACGATCATTTCCCGGCATGTAATATGGCACAGGGTTTCTTTTTGGTTCAGACAAGACAATCCTGTCTTAAATCTTTTTTGGCTATTTGAAATGATCGTCTGACATGACTTGTATTCTACAAATCAATTATTTTAAATAATGGTGACGGTAATGCAAACATCAGCACAGACGAATCGAGCCAATTCTTATCAACGCACTTTAAAGACAATAGCACAAAGGATGACCGTTCTGAAGCCACAGATCAGCCAGATCAGCAAACTTGCGATTCCATGTTTAAAGCTCAGGTGCCCAAGACGACCAGCCTCCGTTACTCATCCACTAAAGTGCCAGAAGTGCCAACAATCAAGGGCCCGACAAATAGCAATGACTTACCTTCGGAGTCCATTGGGACATTGGAAGAGTTAAAAAACAGGATTTCATGTTCCAGGGCCGAAGAGCTCCAGGGCCAAAAGTCTTCCCCAGGCCATGTTTAAATTCGACGTGGACCCCCCTGTTTCTCCATTGCTGGCTAAACAACACCGTCCCGGAGTCCTGGCGAGGTGCTATCATTCACCCAATTTACAAAGGCGGGAAAAGAAATGACCCCAATAATTACAGGATGATAGCACTCTTAGATGTTGAGTCCAAACACTATGCCAGATTTTTATTAGAAGAGTTGCAAGCCTGGGCAGATTCAACAAAGCGCCTCCCTTTTAACCAGACCGGATTTGTGGCTAACTCCGGCACAACAACTAATTTATTCACCTTAACTGTCCTGACGGAGAAAGTGGCAACCCAACAAATCCAGTTGCACTGTGGTTTTGTTGATTTTAAAGCGGCCTTTGACCGCGTACCCCGGGCCCTACTGTGGCAAAAATTAGGGTCCTGAGGCATAGCCCTGACCCTTTTACACGCAATCGTCCAACTCCATTTGGAAACATGGATCAGAATCAAGCTGGGTGAAGGCTCCCACGTGTCCAGGAAAATCAGACCCAATTCCGGCATAAAACAAGGCTGTCTGCTGGCTCCACTCCTTTTTAACTTGTTTATAATCAGACCTATCTCCATCATTAGATAGTGTCAACTGCCCTCCCCCTCAACTAGATGGAGCCCGCATCAGCAATCTGCTCTATGCCCACAACTTGGTGTTGCTAAGTCAAACAAAAGTGAGCCTACAGAGGCTTCTCGACTAACTGCTTCCCTACACTATAAGAAATTTCTTGGAACTGAACCTCTCCAAAATCAAAACAATATCTTTTGGGAAGCAAAAAAGACCACGTGGTGGGTGGCTCTTTAAAAAAACAAAACTCAAATCAACATCCTACTATAGATAATTGGGCTTTTTTTTGGATCGCAGATGTTCTTTCGTCAAGCAACAAGAAACGCTAAGGACCAAAGCCCTGTCACTAGAGGCCGCCGCCGCGAAACTATCAAAACAGCTACTTGGCCCAAGTCTAACACCCATGCTGAAAGTGATGAAGATGAGAATAATTAACTCTGTCGTACGGGCACAAGATTACTGAGGGCACAACTAGCTCTTTATGAAACAAAATAACAACCAAAATCTTTAAACGTGCCTTTCTCCTGCCAAAATCAAGTTCACCATCACAGGTTCGACTTGAACTGGGCCTACTGGATCATCACGGCGTTGAGGCTGGCACGTTTATACAGTTCTGCAACAGACTGCGCCATTCAAGTGAGGGCTCCCTGAAGACCAGACTTTGGCGAGAAATAGCGAAACACCAGACTAGCCAGAAGTCCCTGCAACACCTGGACCACAGCTTAAAACTTCTAGGAGTCAAAGAACTCCGGGCAACAAACCCCTCCCAGCCAGTGCTAAAGGCTGCTATCAAGAAGAGCGTCCAATTGTGGTCTTTTCATTCAGACAGGGCAACTCTGACAAAAAGGAAACACGCCTGGGCCGTAATTTCCAATTTCAAACTAGATGTTGAGTTGCCCTACTTACCAGGCACGTTTGCACTTTACTTGAAACAAAAGTTTTTAGCTCTAAGGATGGGCGACTGGCCATTTTTAAAGGACCTGCCCGAATGGCGTTGCTCAGGTAAAATCGAATGCAGGATGTGTGGCTACCACTCCGAAGCAATGGACCATATAGTTTGTGCTTACCCCGCTATACTCACAGACAGACGGCTACTACTGCGGGCCGAATAGATCAGGCTAGGAGTTCGAACATGACGCCAGGCCATAATAGGGGCCCTAAACCCTGAAAACATCAAGTTGAACATTGGGCTTACTAAATTTGTCAACAAAGTGTCAAAGCTGCTGGAAGAAATAGCGCCACCAAATCTCCTTTACTTATGCAGGGCGGCAGCCAGGTTGCTGGATTAACAACCGAACCCTAGACTGCTAATATCAGCAGAACTGTTGCATGTCTCCCAGGTGGACATTATCTGCCCACAATGCATCCAAAGGTTTTATGTAATTTATTAGTTTTGCATTCTATTTTTAAACCAGCAGTTTCTTCTTTTAAAAAAGAATTATCACGTTTTCAAGTTGACCAGCATCTATCTACAATGCTCTTGTGGGTTTCTATCCAGCGGTCCTTTTTATGATGAATCGAGCAAGTTTTAATTTGTAATGGTTTTAACCAAACAATAAAGAATACACACCAAAAAATATATTTTAAATATGTGAGACTTAATAAATATGGATGCATGAATTCGCAGAGCAATAGTATGTCTTTTTAGCACTCATTTTCCTAGTCTGCTAAAGATGCGACTGTGGGCCAGAGAGTTACCAATGCATCAATAGAGTCTGCAGGCCAACTCTCTTTACAGAAATTGAGTTTAAGGTAAATTGATGAGAAGTATGCTATGGTAAACCGATTTACTTATGTATGTGTTTAATTGTTTAGTATAGCGTCGGATTATGATTAGGGCTCCCGGTTTTATGGTATTTCTTTTTTTGACATTTCCGTCTGTAGTTATCTGTATTTCTTTTTTGCTAATTTTTTCTGTATTTATCCATTTTTATTTTGTGTTTTCTATATAAATAAAGGTGTAAGGGGTATTTTTCCACACTTATTTGACTAACAAATGTATACTTACATTTGAATGTCCAAAAAGGTTTCAGTAGTATACAAAGCAATAGAGTTATCTAAACACATTTGCATTATAGAATAGCCAAAATAACTGTAGATCTGCACTTCATTAAGCTTAATTTGGAAATTGATTGTCTTTTTTCATCTTCCCAACCTCTCAATCTGTACACTTACTGGCCTGGCCCTCATGACTGAAAGCGGAAAAAAATCATCAGAAGAAAGCCTATTTTCTGTATTTAAAAATAAATACAGACCGAAAAAGAGAGTTTTCGTTCTGTATTTATCTGTAAAAAAATCAGTTAAAACGGAAAACTGGGAGCCCTAATTATGATAGGTGGCCACTTCATAGAAGTCATGACGGTACCAAAGGTAGTTCTTGATTTATCAAATTCCCATTCTGGGCAATGGAATATGTACATTTTATATGGTTAGAGAGCTCTTGATGATTATTCAACTCCGGCATGTGGTAAAGGTCAAATTGCAATCACAGGAGCCCTTACTGTTTCTTTTGGAGGGTGTGTGGGGGGGCTCTTTAAGAAAAGGATGAAAACATTTATTACAGAAATAGATATTCATTATGAGGTACCCTCTATCCATATACATTGGCTTATGATTCAATTTTCAGGTTTTAGCTTAAATCAAATTTTGATTAGTTTATGAAAATTCGCACCTGAATTGGTGGAAAGGCATTTCATTTTACCAACCAAGCAGCCACTTCATCAAAAAGGAGATTGGAAAAGATTTTAAGAATTTGCTGTGTCAAAGTTTAAATATCGACCTGTGCTTTTATCAACTTCACAATATTGATTACCAATATATCGTTAAGATTTGAAGTTAAGTGAATCTATACTTCTCTGAGCAAGCATACCTTGACCAGATGTTGATGGTCAATTCTGTGCAGATATATATTCCTAGGTATTGACTGTCTTTATAATACTATTAAATATTTTGCAATGCAGGAGTTAAGGACTCAATCCGACATTGGTACAATTCAAGAGCGCTGCTCCCTTGACATTCCAACGTTCCTTCACTCAAAATGTGTGTGTGGCACATGGTAAATATATTCATATTTGTCTACAGAAGTGATTCCTCATTTTACAGAGAAATCCCAAGAGCTTTAAAATAGTTCTTATCCTGGCCATGTGGATAGGTGTATCTTGGAGAATGATGCTGTAACTGCAAATCTCTGTGTATAGTAATCCCTGACTTGCAATTGTTGTTTCAGATTTTTTTTTCCAAAAAGTCAGTCCTTATATGGTCTCCAGGTTTGCCTTTTGGTGAAAGAAGAGAAGCATTTGTTTTTACATCTGGGTATAGATACCTTTAGATGTCCTTAAATCCATTTATTACCAGTACTTCACATATACATAGAGTGGACTCTGGTTACTTCAAGGGGAATTACTTCTCTCTCACCTCAATCAATTGGCTGTTTAGTGTATTGTTCATCCTCCTACGGAGTTCGTTCATTGCAGTGCATGAGGAACTGTTATATATTTGAAAAATACATTCCATCTTTACGCACACACCTCTTTATATCAACATGCATTCTATAGAGAAAGCAGTCCTTTTTGTAATTTCCTTTACAGCAGTCGGCCTTTTTGAAATGTTTTTTGTCAGAACTTGAGTTGAGTTTTAGCCTGATGTTAAGATGGCTGAATTGCTTTTCATCTTTGCATATCAGGACGGACTGATGCCTAAATGCCCACCTCGTCTTGCCATATCCCAACTCCTTCTCAATCCAGCTTTCCATGTTCTTACAATGACTGTTGCTTTTCTGCTGCCCCGTTGCTGCATACATTTTCAGCTTGCCCAGCAGCTCCTTTGATGCTGCTGCATTAATTTACCTGCTTGGGCTCTTGTTTACCAATCACAGCACCCAGTGGAAGCACAATGAAGCAGCATCAAATAGTGAAGTGGAACGTTATAAAACATCTGCTTGGCTAAGGGACCGGATGCTTCAGGAATCAACTTGTCCCATATGAAAAAATCCACTTGTTCCATCTGGGGTCATTTAGCGAGAAGACCAATCATGTCCGCGTTCAGAGCTCTGATTATACCTTCTAATATTATGTCAGGGTTCGGCTTCTAGCTATGCCCTGGTTACTCCACAATTTTAATGAATCTGAACATGCCCTTTTTTATGAATGGGCTCTGTGTAGACCAGCTGTTTGATCAGACTACTGCTCTAAATATTGCAGCAGTTTAGCTGTGCAGGAGTTCCACTTATAGTCAACTTCAGGATATATCTTTTTTTATTGTATCATTACTTTCTTTTTTCACATTTAGTTTCTGAAGAAGCGGTCTATAAATTGCTCCGGCAAATTTACTTTTTTCTCTATTCCTTAAAATGTTACCATAAATAAACTCGGATTACATCTGTGAGCCATTGCTTACATTGCCAACTGTGGATCAATGAGACAATCTGACCTTCTTAACTTGAACACCATCTGTAATTAGAGAATGAAACACTTCATTTTAATATTCCTTTGTTCCCTTGTTTATAATGACTGTGCACATATATTAGGAAAGATCAGTGACTGGTTTACCTTTTACAAGTACATAAATGCATGATCTTGTAAAGTCATAATGTTATGGCCAGATTATGAAAGCTATTTACACATGGACATTTGGGAAGACCCATGAAAAGTTGGTTCTGCAGTCATCAAAGAATTTACTCCCGTGATGATTTTCATGGGAACAAACCTACTTAGAGTGGCTGGAGGAAGTAGACACAAAATGGTAGTTCCAGTGCTGAAATGGTTTGAGTTTGTGCAAACCCACAAAGTTAAATGTTGAAGGACATTCACTAATTCCTATCACAACTGTTCCTACCATGAACAAACATGAAAATGTACTCGTAAAAAGACAGGTCTCGAAAAATCATAAACATTTTACCAAACCTGCAGGTCTAGTGACTTGAATAATTTTCTTGAACTAACTCAAATGCTCTAGACTCATAAACTGGTCGCAAATTGTGTGATCCTGGGAGAATATTTTATTTCTCGAAGCTGCCTTTATCTTCGTTGTCACATATGAGAGTGCCTTCAAATATGTGAGTGCAGCATGCCTACTTGTACAAAAAACTCTTTTGTTTGATTCAATGGACTAAGCTTTTGCTCCAGAATGTAGTCCACATATAGGCTACACATGACCCCTGACTTTTTCTAAAGTATGATGTGGTAGGGCAATGTTATTTACAGACCGCACATTTTCCCTTGACATAGCCACCAAATTTCCTACTGACAGGCAGTTTTACTGATAAAACCATGTAGTGTACAAAGCATAATGTGTGGAATTCGAATTTCAGTGAATATTTATCATTTGCACATCACCAAGTAAAGTGTTCAGATTTGTTTTGATCCTTTTAAAATCTGTGCTTCCATCACACTTCAGAATTGAAAAAAAGTGCTTTCATAACTGCTGTTATTTTGAAACATTTGTAAAGTTCATGTACAAGCTATTTAAATTTTGTATTAAAAATAATGACACTTTACACCCTTACCTTTCACGCTCCTTGTATCCAAGAACAATTGTCACATATGTGACTTTACAAAATCCTATACATTTACAGTCAGAAAAATAAAAGTAAACACCAATCTTCAGGCTAAAATAAGCATCAATTGTTAAGGAGAAATAAGCTGACATTTGACCACTGTCTTAGAAGGCACAGCAAAAGTGGCAAGATAAAACCAAGATTCAAAGGCATCTATATTTGTCATTCACTTTCTCAATAAACAGTACAGCTGTTCTCTGCCAGTTTGCGATGTCTCACCAGAACGTCCAATAGGCCCTGAAAATAGCTCACCCTGATATAAGCGAACTTGAGTGGGTAGATTTTTCGAAGCCTGTGAATGCTGGAGTAAATCGTTTTAAAGGATGTGACAGGATCCACCCTCCAATAAAAAGGTACAGGTGTGGGGAAAGGATTGCCCCAATGAGGAAAAATCTCCCCCCCCTTGTTTTAACAAGCAAATTTGGGCTTGGTCTTGTAAAATGCTGTAAATTGTAAATCTGCTCCAATACGAGATCTTAGAGCAGCACGTGTACTGTTGCTATTTCTTTTAACAATGCAGACCCTAAGTGTATTTTTTAAATTTTGCCTGTAATGTTGCCTTTAAAAGTTTTGCACTGATTATTATTACTATTATTAATACTATTTGAATAGTGCTGTGCATCCAACACCTGATTTATGAAGTGATTCCTTCAGGCAAACAGTATTTAAAGTGGTTTTGTAACCTTTATCATTTTTCAAATTGCAAATATTATTTGGGTACATCTTATTTTTGAAACATTCACCAATCTTGCTTCTAGTGTGCAGCATGCATGTTCACATAAAAAGAAGCACTCTGGGGACATAATTAGCCACAAAGTATTACAGTTTGAAACGTGTACTTTTTTTATACTGGATCCACTGCTAGTAGCACAAGCTGACCTTACAGCTGATTGTATTTTGTTAAAGCTGCTTATCCTAAAAGTAAAGCTTTGCTGAATTGAACCATATATACAGTTTCAGACATTTTATACAAACATATGCTTATCTTGCCAACAGACAGTCCTATTTCATGTAACCATGCAGAGGGTACTAGAATCTGGCCTACAAATATTTCATGCTTGGTGGCTCCTGTGATGCAGCCTCATTGTCCTCCTTTGGGGCTAGTGTTTAATTTGAGCTGGCGGTTGTGGGTGGGGCCCACATTTGTGAAGACTTGCACTTAGTTTTCCTCAACAAACATTGATCCACAGCAAGAGAGAGAAAAACACAAAAAGAGAAAGAGAAGAGGAAGTGAAAGACGGAAAAAAGAGACAATAGGAGAAATCGGGGATGAAAAAGAACGCTGCAAGAATATGATAAAGGGCAGGGAGTGCCTGGTGGTGAGTTGAAGAGGCATGAAGTGGAATCAAGACTACACAGCTTTGCAATTCCACAGTCTAACCCTTGATAGCGCCGGCTGCAGGTTTCTGAGCAAAAGTCTGGGCCCTGACCTTATTCTGTTACAAATTAAACATTGAATGGGGCCCAGCACCTGCCCCAGAGCTATGCGCTTCTCTTGGTTTTCTGGCTCGGCTAGATCACTCAGATCCTCATCATTCATATATCTCTTCTTAAATTGCACATGCAGAGTGGAATCGCATCTGTTGCCACGCATCCAAAACCTAACGTGGCTTAACAAGGCAGTCCGTACCATGACTGTGCCATTATCACGAGTTGCATTACAACGCAGGTCATTAGGACAATTTGCTTTAGGGAAGTGCCGGACTTTGGAATAGTTTAAATTACTATTCTAACTCCATTTGGTGTATCATTAGGGAAGGTGTTGGACTTAAAATCCAACACCAGTCCAACACCGCATTCTCTAAAGCAAGTCGTTGTAATGATTTGCATTGTAATGGAACTCGTGGTACCATCGCAGTCGTGGTATTGACTGCTTTGTAAAGGCACTATGATGTAATGCCTGCATTGTAATAGATGTTTCCCGCAGAGTGTAACCTGCCAAATATTGAAATTTTATGTTTAGTGAATGGTTCCCATCTGCCTTGGACAGTCTGATATCATTCAGTGCTTTGCTGTAACAAATCTTTTGTGAATTCTTGTCCAAATCACAAAGGTAGAGGAGAGTACCTTTGCCTCCTCCTTTCCCTGTTGACGTTCAAGGGTTTACAATGTATATGTTGCGATTGTTAATAGCAATCTTAAAGTATCATGTACTGATTGTAATTGAAAATACCCTTTGCAATGCCTTTGAACGTTAGGCCTCATGCGATGGAAAGCAAATATAACTTCCTGTTTGACTCTTATATTTTTGATTGATCTCGCTCCTTTTTTAAAAAAAAATCCTTTTATTGATTCCCCCCCTAAAGCAGTACACTGCCTCAACAATCTAGTAGAAGTTACTTCATTTCAAGTGCTCCTTACTACCACAATCAGGAGGCATCATATCCATGCTCCAAGTTCTTTATGAGGATACATCAAATCATTCCTCCCATCAGACCCTACCATGTCCCATAGCTTCCTCCCCTTCAAGGCAGGCCATTATATGGAGGGGCAGGTAATTTTGTCAACCTTTCCGCCCATTCAGCAAGATCCTCCGTAACTATGTCTTTTATGTGCTGATTTTAAGGCCCAAACTCCTCTTGTGCTTGCACGAATGAGATAAATCTATTAGTCAGGAACCAATCCCCAGCCATTGCACATTGACCCTCCCGCCAAATGTGAAATGACTTGTCCTTTACAATTGGCTGAAAATGCTTAGGGAACCAAATGGGGATGTCCATTGAAAATGGGGACATCTTCAGTACTTAAATCACCACTCTGTGCCATAGTGGTACTGTGTGTCTTTTTGGGATGGACCCTGTCCCATTGTACCGTTGTAGACCACTCTGGCAATGTGTAGTGCACACAGAAACCCACCAAAAGATCTTCCTTCCAGTTAGGGCCATTTGCAAACCAGTGAGCTGCATATGATGAATTTGTGCTACTGCATAGTGCAAAATGAAATCGGGGAGACCCAACCCCCCTTCCACCCAAATGAGTATGGCACATCTTCTTAATGTCCTCTCCAGAAGCTTATATTTCACCTATATATGATAGCTTCTCAAAAGTGACAGCAGAAACCCAGCGGAGCACATGTAACAAACACAGTAAGTACTTAAGTATTTGCAAATGAAATTAGCCAATGCACACGTTACTTTAAATGATAATTACACAATATTGATTAGTCATGTGGTGTAAAGACTGTTCTTGCAGAAGATGACCCTAGTAGAAACCTTTTAGTTTTGAGGTGTGCATTGAAGATTGGTGGACCCAGTCCACTTTGAGTCCTGAGGCTGCATCATAGGTAGACTCACATTGAGTCTCTACAGCTTTGTTCTCATTAACGATTACCCCTTTATTAAGTTATTGAAGATGACTTCTCTTTTAATTAGTTTTGCTGTCACAAGATTTATTCAGGTAGCTCTGAACGTCAGAGTGAATTTGAGAGAATAAAAGTTTGCCTGTGACCTTTAAATGGAAGGATACCTAGTCACCGCTATTCTATGTATTCTTTTTTTAATATGTATATACTTGCATGAAGAATTTGATTATATATTGTTTACCTTTGTAACTGGTGATTGTTTGATATTGATGGTGTGCTAATGCTGTTGTTTGAATTTTATGGATTTCTAAGTTTTTTTAACCAAAATAATCTATCTAAATTACTGACTGATTAACCCGTTTTGTGTGCCCCAGACATTTTTTAATTCTGTTAGTGGATTGTGTCCCTAAAATGTCTGCTGGAGAGTAGTTCCAAACATTTATTTACACAGTCAAATGCGTAGAGGTATTATGTAATTGAACCCTGTAATAAGATCCCTTGTGGATTGTCCCAATTGTGTAGAAATCCAAGGACTGTCTTCTGCTGATCGTTCCACCACACATGTACCACATAAAATGTGTGGACATCATTGGCCCGTCTAATCATATGTACGGACTACATACACAGTACATGATCTACTGTTAGAAGGTAAATTCACTGGATGCATAAAAAGTTAATTCACCTCAGAAGTACCTGTATGTAGTTCTCTAAGTCTTCCCCTTATCAATATGCACTCAACTGCATAAGCCATAAATGCACTCTGAGGCGGGATACATGACGTGTCATCATTGGTTTAAAGTACCATGACTACATTTTGTGAAATATACCGTCTGTGTGCGCCTTCCTCTCACTTGATTCAGTTTACCAGATGGAAGTTGGAGTATGGAACACATAACAGGACACTGCTCTTATTTAATGCCTATTTTTTTAAACATTTTTTTCTTTTTTGGCAGGTCACATTGATAGTTTGTGGCATTATTCAAATCTTCCTTGGAATAATTCATGATGTTAACGATAGAATCTTTCTTCGTTACGGTATTCCCCTCTTACTGACCGGAGCACCAGTATGGTCTGGGATACTGGTAAGTAATTGCGGAGACGAGCCACTTCCTCAGAATGAAGTCTGCATGTTCAGAGGGAAAGTGTGTTAATGGTATATGGTTGTGTTTATATTCTCTAACCTCTACATTATATTCTCTAAATTGCTCAAAAAGGGACATTACCAGACAGCTTCTGAGATCCACTTTCGTGTTCCCATTTCCCTTTTGATAAGGTAGGGTTGTGCGACATTAGCCAATGGTGGCTAGAGCAATGCCACCTTTTGATGTTAACCACTGTGTATACAAATGATCCCCAATTACATTTCCCATATATCATGTGTAAATGTATCTTGTATGGAAATCCTGAAAATCTGGCATGTCTCCAGTCCTCAAGGGTCAACATTGAACATCCATGCTGTTACAGGACAATCCAAAAACTTCCTGTCTTCAGATCTCAGTCAGATTGGTATAATGGACTGATAATTGTGAAAGAAATGTGTGGGTTCTTTCAGTGGTTATCAGTTAACTAAATGGTATCACATTCACTGGTGTATTTTTTCCCTCAAAAGATCTGAAAGTCATTCTGTTGCCTGGTCAACAGCTTTAAACCACTGCTCATCATTACCATGGCTAACTGTATGAGTTTGAGGGAGCAGCAGTGTGAGTATGAGTGACGTTTGTGTATGCAAAGAAGTGTTAGAATTTGTATGAGGTGTTTGTAGTGTGAATAAAAGTATGAATCGTAATTCATTCTATTCCCATGGGATGACAATCTATACAATTTGAGGCATCAATGCCGTCTCGAAACTGCACTTGGTGGGCAATTAGGCTGGTACTGCTTAACTTTTTTAAAATAAAGCCAAGTATTGCATTTTAAAAGACAATTTTTCCATACATTTACAAGCTGTAGGCTCTGATGACCCACTCATTAAATATTCCAATACTTCCATGGTGTATCAAGCAACACTGACCTTCTCCGGGGGTGTTGACTTTATCATTTATCCCATGAAAGATGGTGCAGCAAACGTTCCCAAGTTTATTTGCAAATAATCCTAGGCAGATCAGAAAATGCAAATGTTTACAATGTCTGTGATTTTTCGTAGCACATGCTGTTATTTTTCAGAGCATCATTTCACTTCCTCTTACTTTTTTCCATCTTCCCCTCACAGAGGAAAATGTAAAAAATCCTAAATCTCACAATCACATACAGTAGATATCAGAGCTAAGAAGATTTTATAGGCGCATATAGAGCTGCTAACAGTGGACAAAACAGGGACCTTACAGATTCGGACAGCAGACACATTCCATCATTCTCACAGAAAGATATCTGTCGCCAATAGTAATTATCATTCAAACATCAGTATTAGATATATATTTGGAAATGAATTTTTTTTTACTGTTATGTCTACTGTCACTGTAAGGAACACATTGTTGATTACATCATTAATGGAATGATTACATTCCAATTGCTGTGAATCAGTTGCTGTATCTTTTGCTGTTGATGGTTGTACATTAAAGCGATCTCTTCATCATTTTCCTGATTGAGTGCTTTTATCACTGGCGATGAGGGTCAAGGCTTGATTGGGGACAAGCATCTACAACCATCAATTCCCCTACAATTGGAATTTTGGATTGGATTTGGTTTGGACAGATTTGGGCTTTGAATTCACTTTGGACTTACTACAGTACTTGGATACTGTACAGATACTGTGGATTATTTGGACTTGGATATATTATTTCTTTCTTACACCTCCTATTTCATGTGGATTCATTATATACGCTTTTCTGGACTTTACGATATTGAAAAGCTGTTATATTTGCCTACTATAGTCTACATCTACATCTGTTATGATCGTCTACTATCGTCATCTACATCTGAGGAGGTGCCTGTAATTTTTGCCTGCGTGCCCAAAATCTGGTGTTTTAAATTCTCAAAGTGAGTTCACCTGATCGACGGATGCAGTTGCCATTGTGCACTGTTTTCATTTGAATCTGCTTGTGGCTCGCGTGTGGCATCGCGTGTAGCCTGCACGCTCCTTCGGCTCATTCCGGCATCTCCATTCCAGGATCGGTGACTTCAACGCGACGCTGGAAGCTCTGATTCGGTGTTCAACATGTCATCACGCAACGTCCCGCGTCATCACGTTTAAGAGGCCATTTTGTTTTTCCATGACAACGATCTCGCTTTTCAACGCCGATGCGCACGGCAGTGCATCGATATATTTTTATGTATAAAGACTGGACTTGCGATATCAACACTCACTTCTACGTCGTCAATGTGCACGACAGCACATTCATTTTAATCTTAGTTGGGAGTACATTCTCAAGAAAAGACAATTAAATTAGTTTTGGATTTTATTATTTATTTTTTCACGCATTGCTGAAGACACTTTTGGATTTTGATATATTTTTTTTAATTACATTTACAAAATGGCTACTACATCCAGCATGTCACAGCCACCACCATTTCTTTCAGAGGAGGGGGAACCTATACTCCCTTGGAAGAGATGGAGAAATTTATTTGATTCATATTTAGTGGCAATAGGAAGGGAAAAGTTTTCAGCTTTTAGGAAGCAAGCTATTTTGCTGCATAATTTAGGGGTTGAGGGCAGGCACACATATGACAGTATGGATACTATACCTGTTGGTGGAGCTGATGGTGAACCTTCAGACATTTTTGAAATGTCTATTACTATGTGAGAACATTATTTTGGCCCTAGAATTAATGTAGTTTTAGAACGTCCTAGATTTTTCACTCTGGTACAAGGTCCAGGTGAACGAGTTGGAACATATGTTGCTGCTTTAAAAACTCTTGCACGTACTTGTGATTTTGGAGAATTATCTGAGTCACTTGTGAGGGTGTACGAATAGTTCTAGAGTTCAGGAGAAGTTGTTGTCAAAAAACCCTACGTTGAAAGAGGCTGTAGCCATTGTAGAGGGCATGGAGAATACTTTTACATGGGTTAAGGAAATTAGGAAAAATAAAGAGGAAGAGAGTTGCACCATAAGTGATAATAAAAAGAAAACTCATGATACGGTGCACATGTTGGAAGAAGATGATCTTGTTGGAGAGTGTCACGAAGGGGTTGCTAAAGTGGGTGTGGGTTCAAAAACCAAATCACCCCAAAAGACCTCATCTTCTCAGAAGAGCACTCTTGAAAGTCGTCCTTCTTTTAATAAAGAGTCTCTTGTGTCTAAAGAGCATGATTTTTGCCAACAACGTCCATTTAGCAATCAGAGAATACGTTGTTTTAGGTGTGGGAGTTTCTCTCACACTTCTAATTTTCCAAATTGTTTTGCAAGAGACAGCATTTGTAAGAACTGTGGAAGCAAAGGGCATTATGCTCGTGTGTGTAAGTCTGGCAAGAAAAGAGAAGGAAGTGAATCTGCTTCTGACATTGTACGTACGGTTGTTGTGTCGAATGTTAAAAGTGATGAAATGGTTGTTGATGCAGAACAAATGCCATTTTGTGATATAGGAAATGACAAATATGTATTTAAGCTCATGGCAGACTCAGGGTCTCCTTTCACTTTAATTGGCAACAAGATTTGGGATGAAGTTGTGGGTCTAGAAAATGTTCAAATCTTACCTCCTGACATTGCTCCTGTGAGTTATGCTGGGTCAAAAGTAGACATTCTGGGGTATATGGTGGCTAACATCACTTTCAGGAGCAAGAACATTTTTGGCAAGGTTTATGTAGCAGTTAGAGGAGACCACCTTCTTGGATGGAGACATCAGCATGACTTGGGTATAATTCTTAATCCTGGGGCCAAAAATCCTAAGAATCAAGTCATGTTGATGGAAGATTTTCTGTCCAGCTTCCTTCCAGTTAAGGTTGATTCTGTGTGTGATTCTAACAAATATTTTGTAGATTATCCGAATGTGTTTTCTGATACCTTGGGGTGCTTAAAGGGATTTGAACACAGAATTATCCTTAAAAAATCTGCCAAACCATGTGTGCACAAGGTCAGGAAAGTGCCCAATATGATGCTTGAGCCACTGAGACATAAGATTGAGAGGTTACTGAACTTAGGCGTGATAGAAGAGATTGAATCTTCAGAATGGTTGAGCCCGGTGGTTTTAGCACCCAAGGATGGTGGCAAATCGATTAGGATGTGTGTGGACTTGCGCGGATTGAATGAATGGATCTGGGTTGATCGACAGCCATTGCCCAATATAGCTAAGAGCATTAGTATTTTGAAAGGAGCCAAAATCTTCAGTGTGCTGGATCTTTCTTCGGCTTATCACCAAATTGTACTACATAAGGATTCCAGACATTTAACATCTTTCGTTACACCTTTAGGTGCTTATCAGTTTCTAAGAATGCCATTTCGGTTAGCTTCGGCTGCTGCGTGTTTTCAAAGGGTGATGAAAATGTTCCTTGGCAGTCTTCACAATGTTATGTTCTTTCAGGACGATATTTTAGTTCATGGTGTGAATGTTTGTGAGCATGATAAGGTGTTGAGATCCGTTTTGGACAAATTAGATGAAGGGGGGCTCACAGTTAAAAAGGAGAAATGTCGGATTGGTTTGGAGTCAGTCACATATCTAGGACATGTTATTTCTGGGAATGGAATACAACCCAAATTGGAATTGGCTGAGAGCATTGTAAAAGCACCGACTCCAGTAGATAAAGACCAAGTCAGGTCATTTTTGGGAATGGCGGAATTTTATTCCAAGTTTGTCAAGGGTTTTGCCAGTATTGTTGAACCCATAATGTCTCTTTTAGAAAAATGTGTACGGTTCACTTGGTCTGATAATTGTGAGAAAGCTTTTGAATCAGTTAAGACAGAGATTGGTAAGATGCCAACTTTGGGTCATTTTGATTCCAAACTTAAGACCATTCTGACAACTGATGCCAGTCTTAAGGGACTTGGTGCTGTGCTTTCTCAAATTGTGAATTGTGAAAAAGTTGTTGTGGCATTCACTTCTAGAGCTTTGAAAGAAGCAGAGTTGAATTACTCTTGTTTTGAAAGAGAGGTGTTGGCAGTATTTTGGTCAGTACATCATTTCAAATTCTATTTGTGGGGCATTCAGTTTGTTGTCAAATCTGATCATCGTCCTCTTGTTCAAATTTTTTCTTGCCATCAGAGTGACCATATGACACCGAGGTTGAAAAGGTGGAGCAAAGGGTTACAAGAATTTAATTTTCATGTACAATATATTCCAGGACAAAACAATATGCCTGCGGATTGTTTATCACGTCTTCCAATTGAAAGAGATTGCGTTGCAGATGGAGTTGGAGTATGTATAAATTGGGTATTGGAGTCTACCATATCCAAGGAGGAATGGTTGCAGTGTGTTAGGGATGATGTCACTTTTCAATCGTTAGGGAATGTCATTAGAAATGGGTGGCCTTCTCGATGCCGAGAAGGCATTTGACCGTGTCTCTTGGCAATTTTTGTTGAACATCCTGGAACTTAATAACTTCGGGAACAAGTTCATTAAAGCTCTAAAGGCCTTATATGTTGATCCAAAGGCAAAACTTTCCATCTGCGGTTCTGAGTCGGAGTTTATTGAGATACAAAGAGGTACGAGGCAGGGCTGTCCCTGCTCCCCGTTATTATTTGCCCTTTATATCAATCCCCTAATTTTAAAGTTGCTCTCCTCACCCATTATTCAGCCTGTTAAGGTAGGTCTGTTTTCAACAAAAATTTTGGCGTATGCCAATGACGTGGCTGTCTTAACTACTAATCCTGCTGACGCAATCCAGGAAATAGAGTTAGCCACCCAGACCTTTGGCTCCTTTTCAGGTTATTCCGTTAATAGGGATAAAACAATGGTCCTTTGTACAAATAACACTATATTTGAGAGTCCCTATAAAGTTTAACAGGCTACCTATTTAGGTGTTTGCCTGTCCCCAGATGTGAATGAAATTAACCATCTTAATTATACTCCCTTGATTAATAAAATAAAAACTGACCTAAGGAGAGTGGATAATTTACATCTTTCTATAATTGGAAGGGCAAACTATCTAAAAATGAATGTCTTTCCAAGGATACTTTACCTGTTTCAAGCAATCCCGCTATTGGCTGAAGGTAGTTTTATTAAGATCCTTGACTCCTCCATGTCTAAGTTCATCTGGAGTTTTGGAGCGATTAGAAGAGCTTTACCACTTTTGACTTTACCTCAAGACAGGGGGGGGGGGTTGCTATCCCTAACCTAACTCTATATTTATGGGCAACACTTATTCAACATATGGGGCCTCTGTTAAATTGTAAAACAACCATCTCAACTACTATGGAATTTTATATCCCCTCCATCTATGAGTTGAGTCTTGGGGACAAATGCCAAGGGCTATTCTTAAGGCAGATTGAACCATCATACTATAAAAAAAATCAAGTTAAAGGTAGTCATAGATGCGTGGAAAGTTTGGAAATCTGTATCTAAACAACTAGCTATCCCAAAATTCACAAAATACACCCCTTTATGGCGTAGTTCGATTCTCTCGGCCTGCCTTAATGATAGTACTTCTCGGAAGTGGGAAATTCTAGGCATTAACACAGTTGGTGATTTTCTTGGTCAAGAAACTTCTTCCTTATTTGAGTGGCTGCAGCAGAAGTATACTATTCCAACTACCGATTTCCTCAAATACTTTCAGGTGCTTACAAGTATTCGCAACTGTATCCCCAGAATCAAATTAGATAGTATTCATTTTTTCTCAATCATTGGGAAACTCTCTACTAGCATTGGCAGCCTATATCAGATGCTGATCGAAAATGCTGTGGATGATTTAGAGCGGGTTGAGCAAGCTTGGGCTGTAAGGTTAGGTAATCCAAATATCGACATTGATTCTTCCTTGGCCCTTTCATCAAAATTGTTTATCGCCTCTAATCTTAAAGCCCAATATTATAGAGTTATTTACAACCTTTATTATACATCTGCAAAACTATTTTCCTGGGGTTTACGGGCCGATGACAATTGCCCAAGATGCAGACAACCTCAAGCAAATCTAATTCATATGCTCGCCGAATGTCCCAAACTGGACTTATTAAAGATAATGATTATGGGATTTTGGGCCCAGGTATTTGGACGGAATGTACGGGATTCAGTAACCCTTTACCTGATGGGTCATGACGATTCCCTCGGCCATAGCATTGAGGAACAAAGGACCATCTTTTTAGGTACCGCAATCTTCTGTATTCTCTTGCTGCCCGATGGAAGGACCCTGAGCCACCCACATTTCAGATGTGGCTTAGTCGATTCCTGGCCACCTATAAACAGGAGATCTCAATTTATGGTACTCGAGGCAAAAAAGCTAGGCTTCTTGGAGCCCAGATTTGGGCTCCAATCTCTGGTTGGTATTCTAACTTCAGGCTTCCTGTTCTCTCTGTCCCGATTTGATTGATTTATTTATGTCTAATGTATTTAATTTACGATATATTCCTACTATGACTCTATTTTCTTTTGTACATTTAATGAATTTGTATTATTGAATTCCCTGATTGAATTTTGCTCAATAAAAAAAATTTAGAAAAAGAAATGGGTGGCCAAATTATGATGTACTTGAGTGTGAGTTGAAGCCTTATTGGACGGTGAGAAATGATTTAACTTTTTTCCAGGATAATTTGATGAGAGGAGACAGGGTGGTGCCTCCGGGCGATTTGAGGGAGAGAGTCGTTAACCTAGCTCATGAGGGGCACTTGGGAAGGAATCTCACCAAAGCTCGGATTAGAGTAAGATACTGGTGGCCTGGAATGGATCGTACGGTGGAGGCAGTTGTGAAAGATTGTCATTTGTGTGCGGTCAATGACAAATCACGCACCACTAGTCAGTCTCCACTTTCTCCTGTTGAGGTTCCTGTTGCGGTGTGGACTAAGTTGGGGTTGGATATTGCAGGCCCTTTTGAGCTTATGCCTTCACATGAGAGATTTGTTGTATTGTTGGTGGATTACACCTCTAAGTGGGTGGTTTCAAAATGTATGGGTGTTGTGAATTCTAGAACTGTGATTGCGTTCTTAAGGGATGTGTTTGTGTCAGAAGGAGTGCCTAAGTACTTGCTCACTGATAATGGGGTGCAATTCACCTCCAATGAGATGGATAGTTTTCTTAGAGGTCTTGGAATTGTTCACCAGAAAACAGCTCTTTATTCTCCACAAGCAAATGGTCTCACTGAGAGAATGAATAGGGTTGTAAAGAGTTGTGCACAAATGGCTTTGGAGTCTAAGGTTTCATTTAGCAGTGTGTTAAGGGAGACATGGTGGGCTCATCGCACGGCTCCCAAAGCTGTCATGCAGAAGTCTCCTTTTGAAGCTTTGAGGGGTAGATTGGCGAGTTCTAAACTCAACCCAGCTTGGCTTCCGGAGAAGGTCTGTGATGATAGTGTAGAGAGTGAGGTGAAAAGAAGAGATGTGTTGACAAAGTATCAACAAAAATATAAACAACGTTATGATGACAAGATGGCTGTAAAATTTAGGAACTGGAATGTGGGTGACAGTGTTCTGGTGAAAAAAACGAAATTTGGTCGCAAAGGTGTTTCCAATTTCAGTGGTCCTTTCACCATTATTGCTATTAAAAAAAATGTTGTCACTTAGGATAATGGTTGCACTTGCAATATGTCTAAATTAGCAAAGTGCAATGATTTCAAGAATCACTTTAATAAGGGTTCTAGGTTTTCTGACAATTCCAGTGATGTTTCTCCTAGTAGTGACCAGAGTAACATTCGTGGTAGATCCTTACAGCTTCCTAGGAGATTCATGGATTATATTATGTATTCATTTTTATGTATTAATTTTATCATCATTCTGATTCTTTCTACATTCCTTTCTTAAGCTTCATTTTTATTTCTTTTACTGTGTATTGGGGATGTGTTATGTTTACTGTCACTTTAAGGAACACATTGTTGATTACATCATTAATGGAATTATTACATTCCAATTGCTGTGAATCAGTTGCTGTATCTTTTGCTGTTGATGGTTGTACATTAAAGCGATCTCTTCATCATCTTCCTGATTGAGTGCTTTTATCAGTTACCCTCGGCAAAGATGCACTCTCAAGACAGGCTTTTTATTCAGAACAGCAAAATCAGAAACTTCCAATGAATTAAAAATATGTGGCCTAACACGTTTTGGACTAAGCAGTCCTTGCTCATAGGCAAATATACAGCAAAGCTGAGACATCATTGCAGCCACCTGATTGCCATTAAATACGGTTCGCCCTCCTGGGCCTCCCTTGAGTTCAACATATGTATGATAACAGTAGTTCTGCTCAATACAATTTACACCCAATGGGTCTGCCTATGCTGGCATTTCAGATAAATGTCAAAACCTAGAGTGGGCTAATCAAATGTCCCTTTACTGAAATTGCTGGAAATTATTGGAACCTGTCGATCTCATACTTACGATCAATCAAAGTTATTCAGGACCCGCTGGGATCTGCGGTGGTGCTTCCTCTCGGGCCGGACTACCCGTAATATATGGAACCAAAATGTTGCCCTCTGCAAAGATGCACTCTCAAGACAGGCTTTCACCTTTTATTCACAACAGCGAAATCAGCCACTTTCAAAGACGTAAAGATATGTGGCCTTACGCGTTTCAGACTAAACAGTCCTTCTTGGTGACCGCTCAGCCCTCCACAGGGCTTGGTCGCCCCACTCACTGCTGCCGCTCCTGCCTGCCTTTGCCGCCTCCTGCCTGCAGATTCCTTCGCTCGCTGCCCGCTGCTCCTGGGAATTTCCCGCTGCTCCTGGGAATTTCCCGCTGCTCCTGGGAATTTCCCGCTGCCCGCTGCTTCATGGAATTTCCCACCGCTGCCTCCCTGCGGCCCCACCCCCCTGTGATTCCATTCACCGCCCCGCTCCCGCCACCCAGCTGCTCCTCCCTCCCGGCTCCTTACTTATGACGCCTCCAGAGCGACCGCGCAGCGGACGCGCGCAGCGGGAGCGCCGATTGAGCGCCGATTGAGCGCCGAAGGTGCACCAAAGGTAAGCCCGTCTGCGCCCGTCCGCGCCTGGCCCGCGCCCAGCGCCAGGACCCCTGGCCCTCCTCGCCGAGGCAAGACGACCCGACTGACCTACGACGCCGCCACTCTCAATGCACTCAATGCCGGCCGGACCCACGCCTGCTGCCGAGCCACCCCGAGACGCACCCACGGACCCTTCACCTGCTGCACCTGCAAGTTCACCTGCCTCCGAACCTGCCCCGCACCCGCCAAGACAAACATCAGCAGCAACCACCTCAAGTGCATCCTGATCATCACCCGCTCCATCCACAGACACGCCGTGGAACTCTGGAACCTCCTCGACGCTACATCACCGGACGTCGCCTTCCTCACGGAAACCTGGATGAACGCCTCCTCTGCACCCGACATCGCCATCCCGGACGGGTACAAGATCATCAGGAGGGACCGCATCAACCAGACCGGAGGTGGCATCGCCATCGTCCACAGGAACACCATCCACATCACGACCGACGCCAACGACTCCTGCGCCGCAGCCGAACATCTCCACTTCCAGATTCACACCGACCCTAAGACGACCCTCAGAGGCACCCTCGTCTACAGACCCCCGGGACCACGCACTCAATTCAGCGAAGACATCACAGACTTCATCAACCCGCACGCCCTCCCCTCCACCGACTACATCCTCCTCGGGGACCTCAACTTCCACCTGGAGAACAACAAGGACCGCAACACCACCGCCCTGCTGGAAGACCTCGCCAACCTCAGACTCAAGCAACTGGTCAACACCCCCACCCACTACGCCGGCCACACGCTTGATCCCGTCTTCTCTTCCAGCAAGTACATCACCTTCAGCCACGCCACCGGACTCCACTGGACCGACCACAGCTGCGTCCACTTCAGCTTCAAAAGATCCACGACCCACCACCACCCGCAACAGGTACCTCACAGGAATTGGAGCAAGATCACCGCAGACCAGCTCACCACCTCCCTCAGCCAGAGCCCACCCGCCAACACAACGGACCCCAACGAAGCAGCCCGCAACTTCACACAGTGGCTGACCGCCTGCGCCGACGACCTCGCGCCATTAAAGAACCCTCCCAGCAGACCCAGAAGCAAGAAGGCATCCTGGTTCACCGATGACCTCAAGGACTCCAAGAAGACCTGCCGCACCCTCGAGAAAGCCTGGCTCCTCGACCGGACCACCGACAACATGACCGCCCTCAAACACGCTACCCGCAAGCACCACCAGCTCATCCGCACCACCAAGAAGAAATCCCTGAAGGAATGACTGGACAACAACGCCCACGACAGCAAAGAGCTCTTCACTATCTTCAAGGAGTTCTCCAACCCCAGCACCGGCACCAACGACATCATTCCGTCACAAGACCTCTGCGACTCCCTCGCCTCGTTCTTCCACCGCAAGATTGCCGACATCCACAACAGCTTCGGCGCCCCACCCACGCACCCAACCGTCGAACCAACGCCCCCCACCGCCACCCTTCGCGCCTGGACCACGGTGACCACCGAAGACACAGCCCGCGCGATGAACACCATCCACTCCGGATCACCGACCGACCCCTGCTCACACCACGTCTTCAACAAGGCCGACTCCACCATCGCACCCCAACTCCGGAACATCAACGCCTCCTTCAACACCGCCACCTTCCCAGAGAGCTGGAAGCACGCCGAGATCAGCGCCCTCCTGAAGAAACCTACAGCGGACCCCACCGATCTCAAAAACTTCCGCCCCATCTCGCTCCTCCCTTTTCCTGCTAAAGTCATCGAGAAGATCGTCAACAGACAGCTGACCTCCTTCCTCGAGACGAACGGATCCCTCGACCCCTCGCAGTCCGGCTTCAGAGCCAACCACAGCACCGAGACCGCCCTCATCGCAGCCACCGACGACATCCGGACCCTGCTCGACAAGGGGGAAACAGTGGCCCTCATCCTCCTGGACCTCTCCGCTGCGTTCGACACGGTCTGCCACCGCACCCTAGTTCAGCGCCTCAGCAAAATCATTATCCAAGAGAAGGCACTGGAGTGGATCATCTCATTCCTCGCCGGAAGAACACAAAGAGTCCGCCTCCGCCCGTTTCGCTCCGAGGCCACCAAAGTCATCTGCGGCGTCCCGCAAGGATCTTCACTCAGCCCCACCTTCTTCAACATCTACATGAAACCTCTCGCAGCCATCGCACGCCAGCACAACCTCAACATCATCTCTTACGCCGACGACACCCAGCTGATCCTCTCCCTCACCAGAGACCCCGACACCGCCAGAACCTGCCTACACGAAGGGATGAAAGACGTCGCCGAGTGGATGAAGGACAGCCGCCTGAAACTGAACTCGGACAAGACGGAAGTCCTCATCCTGGGATCTTCGCCCTCCGCCTGGGATGACTCCTGGTGGCCCCCAGCCCTGGGCACCGCACCCAAGCCAACCGACCACGCACGCAACCTGGGCTTCATCCTGGACCCCTCCCTCTCGATGACCAGACAAGTCAACGCCGTCTCCTCATCGTGCTTCAACACCCTGCGTATGCTTCGCAAGATCTTCCGCTGGATCCCGACCGAGACCAGGAAGACTGTCACCCAGGCACTCGTCACCAGCCGACTGGACTACGGAAACGCCCTCTACGCCGAAACCACAGCCAAGCTACAGAAAAGACTCCAGCGCATCCAGAACGCCTCCGCCCGACTCATCCTGGATGTCCCCCGACGCAGCCACATCTCCAGCCACCTGAGGAACCTGCACTGGCTCCCCGTCGACAAGAGGATCATGTTCCGGCTCCTCACCCACGCACACAAGTCTCTCCACGACCTGGGCCCCAAGTACCTCAACGACCGCCTGACCTTCTACACGCCCACCCGCCAGCTACGGTCCACCAGCCTCGCCCTTGCAGCCGTACCACGCATCCGAAGAGCCACCGCCAGAGGAAGATCCTTCTCTTACCTGGCTGCCAAGACTTGGAACTCCCTCCCCATCCACCTTCGGCTGACCCAGGACCATCTCGCCTTCAGGAAACAACTCAAGACCTGGCTGTTCGAGCAGTAGCATACCCCTCCCCCCAAGCACCTTGACACCCTCCCGGGTGGGTAGTGCGCTATACAAATGGCATGATTGATTGATTGATTGTTAACAGGCTAAATGTACAGTGAAGTAGAAAAATCATTGCAGCCACCTGATTGCCATTAAATATAGTTCCACCTTACTGGGCCTCCCGTGAGTTCTACAGTTGCATAATGGTAACAGTCGTTCTACTCAATACAATTCACCCCAACGGTCTGCCATTGCTAACATTTCAAAGAGATAAAAGTCAAAACCCTCGAGTGGGCTAATCTGAAGTCCCATTACTGGAATTGCTGGAAATTAATGGAACCTGCTGATCTAAAAATGACAAACAATAGAAGTCATTCAGGGATCTGCAGTGGTGCTTACTCACGGCCGAACTAGTCATAAAACCAACATGTTGCCCTTTGCAAAGATGCACTCTCAAGACAGGCTTTCACCTTTTAGTCACAACCAGCAACTTATAATGAATTAAAAAAATATATGGCCTAATGCGTTTTGAACTAAACAGTCCTTGTTCACGGTTCACTGACACAATCTCGACCCTCACAATATCGACCTACACATATATCAACACACTAATATCGCATGCAAAAATATCAACTAGCTCACCATAGAAAATACAAAAATATTGTATGAAAAAATCAATAACGAAAACATCGAGTACAAAAATATTGTAAACATAAATATTGTTACATTTAAATAAACATGCAAGTTAACAAAAATATCGACTTTTACAATATTGACAACATAAACATCCCTCAAATATAATTAATTTTTAACCTAAACATTAAATACACACATTTAAATATTACCAATTGGCGGTCGCCAGTAGGTAGTTATAGTTAGGACCTATTATTCATAGGCAATCCGCAACATTCTATTTGGAGTAACTTTGGCGCCGGTTGACGCATCTTTGTGAAACTTTCAGAACTCGTGGCCCACTCCGGCCCGCTCCTATTTCAAAAGTCTCGGGGTGATTCGTCAAGCGGGGCCCGAGCAAAAAGGGGGTCCCAAAATGTGTTTTCCCCATTCAATTTTCCATAGGGACCTTTAGTCCCAGCTACAGCCCGAAATGCTGAACGGAATTACACCAAATTTGGTAGAAAGGTAGACCTTGGTTCAGAGTTGTGCCTTTCGCTTAAATGGTGTAAATCCATTCAGTAGTTCCTGAGAAAATCAAAATCACATATATATCTATGGCCGCGCTGGATCCACGCACCCTTCGATTCACGAGCTGCATGCTAGTTGGCTGTTAAATGTCTGTTAACACTCCAAATCAGGAAGTGTTGGCAGCCATTTTTTGCCTCGGTAGAAGCAAGGCTGAGGAAGTCAGTGGAACTAGTGTGTAAAACTTATAAAGTGGGCAGGGTAGAAATACCCTGACCCTCTAGACCTGCTTAGGGGGTCCCACAAGGACCCCCAGGGCTGCAATTTTTTTTTAACTGTGAAATGTGAGCTGGGTGCGCGGATTCTGTCATAAAAAATAAAATAAAATGAAGTGCGGACTTTAATAATTAGCTACCGGGGGGCCAAATCCTGGGGGCAAAAGTTTGTAATTTTATGGAGGGCCCAGGGGGGCTCCCTAGCCCCGGGGACCACCACCCCGGGGCTTTGTATGTTGTGGAGGGGGGCCCACATGGCCCCCTCTTGGAGCCCTCGAGGTCCCTGGGGACCGCCACCCCCCCAGGGCCGGATCCTGCAGTGTCCCGAGGTGCCCATCCCCAGGACACTGCGGTTTGCTATGGCAGGGCAAGAGCCGAGGCTCTCGCCCTGTCATAGCAAACTTGGTTTGTAATTTGAAAGGCAGAGCAGGGAAACCTGCTCTCTCTTTCAAAATGTAAACCATTTTGCTTTTCCACATGGGGAGCTGCATGTTAGCAGCTCCCCGTGTGGAAAAGCAATGCCGGCTCCCGATGGGAAACATCCTTTACAACGCAACTTTTACCACGCAGTGCCTTTACGACGCAACTTTTACAACGCAAACCATTACAACGCATTGCGCTGGGGGGCGCTCTAGGATAGGGAATGTGTTTAATGTACTATCCAACACCTTCCCTACTATCCACGGGGACTGGAGTTGGAATAGTAAATTAAACAATTCACTATCCAGCGCCTAAAAGCCCTATGCGTTGTAATGGTATGCGTTGTAAAAACAGCGTTGTAAAAGCATGCGATGTAAAAGCATGCGTTGTAATGTCATACATCCGCTCCTGATGGACGCGGGGAGCCGTCTGGGATCGTGGAGGCATTGGGGCTCCCCCCCACGGTCCCCTACATTATAAATGAGCCCCGGGAGATGGGGTCCCCGGGGAGAATACAAATTTGTGATAGGTGCTATTTTTTTTTTTACAGTAACATTAGGAGTCACGCACCCAGCACGGCCCCTGGTGTGCACGCATTGGGTGCATGACTCCTAACGTGTAGGGTGCGCGGCTCCAGGGCGTTGGCTGCATGATTTCTCTTGCGTTGGGTACGCGACTCCTAACGTGTTGGGAGCGCGACTCCAAGCAAAAACAAAAAATATTTTTTTTCAGATATATATCAAGCTTATGTGTTTAGTTCTTGGGTGGCTCTAAAAAGAGCTGTTGTGTTTATTGACAGATTTGGTACCTACAAGTACATGAGGAAGACTGTTACCCTCACCTGTAAAATGTACACCATTTCTCCAAGAGATGCCATCCATATTAAAATGCAGATTGTTGTGGTAAATGGACCCCGTTCTATAATCTCGGAGAAAAGCAGAAACAGATTTATTGACATGTTTCCTAGATTTCTCAATCTGTGGACAAAATGGATTGGACCAGCTCCATTTCTGCCTTTGGCATATGTTAAAACAGACAAAGGCAGTTTTGGGGGGAATAGTGACATCAATTCTCTAAATGTGTCCTTCATAATCATTTCCAGACCCACCCCAGTCAAAGTGCCTAGGTCATTGTCACCACAGTGCACAAATATGAGGTCAGGGTGTTGGAGATGCAAAAAGGATTTTTCCAATGGCATCAATTGGTGCCACTTTAACCTTCTCTGTCCAATCCATTTAATGTCTACATTTGGCAAAGCTAGGTCTATGTCAATGCCTCTATTTTCTGCATACCTTTGGCTCTTCAAAATATAGCTGTGTCCCACAATCAACACTCTAAGCATCTTGAAGGGAGGTCTGGATGCACTCAGATGGTTTCTGTAAATGAAATGGCAGTTTGAAAAGTAAGATTTTTCTAAAATGGTGGACAAGATGCAGTTGTAAAAAGAAAAGAAATGATTGGTTGTTTGACAACATTCTTGACTGAAAACTAGGGTGCATGTTTCTGTTTTTTAAAAGCATGTTTCTTATTGGTTAACGAAAACTGTTTGAAAGGAACATTACATAGGATAAGCTGATATTTTGAAAAGTCAAGCCTAAGCCTACTTGCTGTTTGGATTTGCAACATTCAGTGCTGAACTTGTGACCTGTGTGTTCAGTTGAGTGTTCCATGAACTGTTACTATGGTAACAGGCAGTAAGCAGATTGGGGGAAGGGTTGAAAGTTATGTGAATTGGAAAAGGGCTGAAATGTGTAACCAATAGAAATGTGTGTTAGCTTTTGAATTAATGTGGGAAGCAATGGGTTTTGATATTTTCATGTATATGTGTGCAGAATGAGAGGGAAAGTTTGCCAATTGTTTGTTTTGCTAAGAGCAGTGCAGTACAGACATTCATAACATTTCCCATTGTACCTATTGAAGGACTGCAATCATTTCAGTCATTCTTCTTTGAGCATCTTTGCAGACATAAGTCTGTGCTTACCTCCTATCACACTAATACAATTTTTTAAACAATCAACTAGCAATATGCTCTTATTGTAACAGGAGTAATAAGCACTGCCTCCCGTGCATCGGTGGGAGACTCAACTTTACCGAACCTGTTCTGAGGAGAAACTGTCCCGGATTATCTCTGCCCGCCTGCTTTGTGGACTGGTGTCGAGGCGCTGTGGGAGGAGAGGCGAGGGGGAGACAGGCAGCAGGGCTGCGAGCGTATCACAGGGACTCCGTTTCCCAGGAGTCCCTGTCTGACCAATTGCCTCCACCTGGTCCACTCTCCCTGCCTGCCCCGCCCCCCGGTCCACTCTTCATAGCACCTGGAGCTCACCGCTGCGCGGGAGCGTCCCGGGGGAAGCCCGGGCCAAGGGCGGGCCCGTTTGTGCCCGTTCGTGACCGGGCCTGACCGGACCGTGCCCCCCCTCTTGCATCTGACATCACTGCTAGCAACATTAGTGTGGGGAGATGTGCTGTCGCGAAACAAGGAGTAAGTCGTCCCAGCTGGAGGCTACATAACTGGAGGTATGGAAACATTTTTGATCAGAGCCAATACCCTAATCAACACTGAAATAAACGTTCTTGAAAAACGTTTATCTAAGGAACTATTGGCTACAAAGAGATCTTCCCTTGGAACATTAGCCAACGCCAAAACCCCCGAGCGGCCCACCGACACTATTAATAATGATGCGGTTGGCCAAACTATAACACTTAAGGAGGCTAATTCGGGGGCCCATGACTTGGACATTCTGGTTAACGAAATTCTCCCAGAAACTGATATAGTTCTTGACAATAATGTGTCCATTTCTTCGGAGTCCGAAGTTATTTGTAACAATATGTCAAATTTGGTCAAAGATGGGGCCGCAACCAAACGCAAGAGATCCTACTACTTGAAATCGGGTAGAAAGTCTAAATCAGCCAAGCATAAACATGATATCCCTTATCCCACAATAGGTTTAACCCAATCACTGCCCAGTATGGAGTTAACACTAGAAAATCTGGGAGCTCTCTTTAAATCAATTCTGTTCCCTCGAGTCCAAAATGGAACGGATAGAACTCCGACTTGCTAACATTGAGAAATGCACATCTGCCATTCTGGCTAAATCCCCCAAGTCCAACACCCAGTATTACCCCCAAATCACCCCTACTATCCCTGGCCCCCCTTTAGTGAAAGACGCCCTTAACTCGCCCTGTCCCCCAACAGGCCTTTTAGTCCCCATCCCCATCCATCAGAACATTAAAAAAACTCCCCCCTTGCTACCACCTGGGCCAGTTCAATATATGGCTAATACTAACGGGGTTACCGCTGATAGCCTAATTGTTCCCCCAGCTTCTGACCAGACAGCCCCTAGACCACGACGGCCTGATCTGCCGCCTGAGGCTAATCGCTTTATGGTAGTTTTGGCTGGAGCCCCACCGTTGGAAGCCGGGGAAGCAGAGAATTTTCAATCCCTCAAAAGTAAAGTTGTTAGATGGTTGAATTGGAACAGACCCCTCCCGGCCCACCTTCATAACGAAATCATCATGGTCAGAAGGGTACCTTGGCTGGGTAAAACTAGGAAGTCTATAAATGGGGACTGCATAACAGTCAGTTTTAGAGATCCCAGAACTGTCTCACATATCTGTGCAGGCTTTAATAGATCCTTTGATTTCACCATCCAGAAGCTACCTGTGTCCTTTTTTTCCCCCCCCCTAACCACACCCGCACCATGACCGAGGTAGAGACGACTGGACCAGAGTTGAGAGGAGGGGCACATATAGAAGATTTAATGCAAGACCGGTTTTGATGCCCCCGGTTACCCCATTTTGTGATTTTAACCGGTTCAGCTGTCTAGATGGTTTAGATGGAGTCGACTGACTACCTATGCCCCATGCTTCAAGCCCTCTCTTGTTTGGTTCTGGTATTAGTTTACGAGAGGCTAAGGGTAATGGTTTACCATCAGACTCTATAATGTACCCTACCCCTAATCATTCTGTACCCCGGGATTCAGACCCATATGCTACTCACCTCCTACCAACACCTATGGTTACCTCAGATGAAACTACACCGCTCACTGAGCCCATTGGCGTTCCTGAGTTTATTGATCATACAACATGTTTCACTGGCTTTAAACTTGCTAGTTGGAATATCGCCGGCTGGAGTCGGCAAACGTTGTCGCTGGGTTGGAGTGAATCCCTCTCCCAGTTTGACGTCTTATGCTTACAGAAGACCTGGGTAGCGACTGATATCTTTTATGATGGTTGTGTGTCTTATAATAATCCTGCACAAAGGTCTAATATGGGCAGGGCTAAAGGTGGGCTTGTAATCCTACTCTCTGTGAACTTCCCTATACGTGTGAAATCGCATTTGACTGTGGGTTTTCATTCACAAATTTTAATTTTGGAATATAAAAGGGGTTATGAAACACTGTTGATCAACCATTATAATAACATGTTTGATGTTACAAACACCTCTGTAGTGGATGAGCTTGATTCAGCAGTGAGGAAAATTTGTAAAGATACTCACAAGATTTATAATATCACTTGGGGTGGGGATTTTAACATCCGTACTTGTCCTCACTCCTTCACCAATGTATGTGGGTTTGACGGGGATAACGGGGGAAAACCGGGCACATTTTACCCACACTCCCTACGGCAACTCTCTTAATTTTTTATGCTTAGCCTTGATTTATTGATTCATTCCCCGGCTACAGATAATGAGGGTAATATTATCCCAACTTTTGTAGGTAGGAATACGACGTCCGTTATTGACCACATACTGGTATCTGCATATATTACCCCACATTGTTCAGTCCCGACCATTGTAGAGTTTGGTAACAGCGACCAAAATGCCATCACTATGTTGACCTCTATCTGGGGGCCACCGCCCTGTGTTCAGCACATGATAGTAGAAGATGTAATCCCCTGCAGGCAAAATGGTATTCGTATCAAATGGTGTGGGGATAATTCAGAGAAGCTGTTGCATAAAATCGTGGAAGCCGGGTTGGAAGTGATATTTAAATGTCTGGATTATGATGCTACCGCCCGGTGCATTATTGCTGATTTTGAGGAACTGGGAACTATAATAAAAAGGTCCCTAACCATCACCAAGGGCATATCTAAGAGGGCTACTGTAGGTTGGTTTGACAGTGCTTGCACTAAATCTCTTCAAGAACTCAAGCTGGCACTGTCAAAGCAACCTAGAGACAGGGATGTTATTACACACCTTAGGTCGACCTACAAAAAGCAACTTATTTGTAGGAAAAAAGAGTTAAGGGAGCAAGCCTGGGATAACCTGACAAAAGCAGCAGCCCTGCGTGACAGTAAGCTTTTTTGGAGCACGGTGAATAGTCCCTTCCTCCTTAAGGAAGATTTCCCTACACTTACAGCCCAAGTTAGCGAAGAAAACTGGGTACAATATTTTACAGGAATCTTTGACCCGGTTAGGGAGGCCCTTGACATCTCTTTTGCCACCCCTACTAATCCTAAGCTATCCTTGGGGATTACCGTTCAAGAAGTTGAAATTGCCATCAGTAAGAGCAAAGGTGGGAAGGCACTGGGACCGGATGGGGTCCCGGTTGACCTGTATAAAACCAACCAGGCACTTTGGAGTCCACTCTTGGCCCAGGTGTTTAATGCATCCGTTAGTGATAGTACACTATCCACATGGTGTGAATCTATAATCCTGCCGATTTACAAGAAGGGAGATAGGGCGGTAGTTCTTAGCCTCTCCTCTATCTCCCTTCTGGATTCCTCACTGAAAATCATGAGCAGGGTTTTACTAGCGCGATTGGAGGAATGGGCTGAGGACAATAAAATTCTTGCGGCTTCTCAATTTGGCTTCCGTAAGGGCCTTGGGACAATTGAGCAGTGCATCAACCTTGATCTCATCATAGGGAAATATACTAAAGCGAAACAGGGCTCTTTATTCCTCTATTTCGCTGACCTCTCAAGTGCATTTGACTTGGTGGACCATACTTTGTTATGGTCCACTTTACTCGAAATGGGAGCCCCAACAGCAATAATCTATTTCCTGGCCAGACTTTACAACAAGCTTTCAGCCCAGATTCGCTTTGGCCAGGCAGGGGAATGCACCAATAAGATCAGGGTCAAATCTGGCATAAGGCAAGGCTGCGTGTTGGCCCCGTTACTTTTCTCCCTTTTTATAAACTCTATGGAGTCCGAACTTAAAAGGGTTCAAGCTGATTCTCCGCAGATTGACGGCCACCCAGTCCTGGTACTGCTATATGCCGATGATACGGTCCTTCTCTCGAGAACCCCAAATGGTCTCCAAAATCTTATGAATTACTTTTATGATTTTATCCAGGGGAGAAAATGAAAAATTAATAATTCTAAGACCTTCATTATGGCCTGTGGTAAAAAGATGAAACAACTTAAACCATTTAAATTTAAAGAACACAGAATAGAGGTTGTTGATAATTTTTGTTATCTTGGTGTAACTTTTAATAGTAGTGGGTCATGGGCATCCGAGATTTTAAATGTGAAGGCCAAGATGGGCAAAAGCTCCTCGGGAGTATTTCGTTTTGCCTCAAAGCTGGGCAGTTGCCGCATCCCAGATATGTTAAATATCTACAAGCATAGATGCGCATCCATTGCCCTATATGGTTCAGGTGTATGGGGATACTGTAACTGGGGATCTGCAAGTTACAGAGAATCAGTTCCTCAAAAGACTCCTATGCCTCCCCTCTTCGGCATCCACCGAATTGATTCATAACGAGGTTGGGTTAGACTATCTGACAGATCTAACGGGCTTGAGAGCGCTTATGGTCTGGAGGTCAATTTGGGCAAAGGACAAAACTGAATTTACCAGGCGAATTATCCTTGACTGCCTTCGGTTGGATAATGTTCGCAAGATCCCCTGGTTAAAATACGTTCTCACGTCCTATAAAGAAACTTTTAACCTGGACATTCTTGATGACCCTTAAAGTGCTGTTAACATACCTAAACAGGAGGTTAAAAATGTTTACTTGGGAACTAAATCTAATCAGCGTAGAGTCCAATGTAGCCATTTTACAACCCATGTTTTTTACCATTCTAACAAGGAAGTTGGCAAGGACATGCCTATGTACTTAAAAGAAATCACCAAACAATCCCACCAGTTTGTTCTCACCAGGTTGAGACTAGGTATTGTCCATAACTTGGTGGCATTCCCTCGGATGAAAATATATAGTTCAAGCCCTTGCCCGTGTGACGGTACCACCAAGCAGAGCACATTGCACTTTATGCTAATCTTCCCATTATACTTGCACATCCGACTATGTTATCTTAAACCTGTTTTTAAGAAATACTATGTGTCCACTACTGCCCATGCCATGAATTTACTATTTGCACTTGACACTTTGGATATTTGCTTCTCCACCGCTACTTTTATTCTAAAAGCTGTGTCTCATAGGAAAAGTCTGGTTTATTAATCTGACCTATTTTTAAAAATTCTCTTGTATGATCAAATATTTGTCTTTAATCGAGTTGTTCCATTTATTATGACCTATGTTTTTTTTTTTTTTGCTTTGCATTTTAACTTGTAAATTTTTATTGCTGTATGCTTTTATGATTGTTTACAAATAATCGAATAAAGCTTTGAAATTTGAACTAGCAATATGCTCTTATTGTAACAGTCTGTCAATACCCAAGCAATTATGGGGCAAATTTAGAAGCACCCTGTGCTACCAATATGTCACTTCTTGTAACATAGTTATAGCGCAAGACACTCTTTCATATTTACAAAGAGAGGAAAAGGTACTTTGTGTACCTTTTCTTCTCCATGTAAATACGACCTCATTATACACACCACTTTGGGTTGAAAGGGCGTTCTATAGGTGTTGCTGTGCATGTTTGCACAGAACACTCATAGAACAAGACACATCTCCAGATTTATCATAAATCTGGACATGTGTATGAAGCCTGCACCATCTTCCAATTGGTGTAGCAAGGCACAACAAGGAGAAATGCTTTAATTCCTCTTCATTTTTTCTCTTTCAATAATTGCTACGATGCACAGCATACATTGAAGGAGAAAAGTGCCTTCACTGATTGTTTTTGTGCAGGAAGTTGTGTCTTCACAAGAAACATATATCCTTGCACCATGGTGCAAGGGTGCCTGTGTCACCACATTGCTGCAGTTTAGGCATCAGTGCAGAATGAAGGATAGACTTGCAACATATTTATGGACATATGTTGCATCCCTGTGCTTTGGAAGTACCACAGCATGCTGTAGCTAAAGAGCTTACAGTGTCATGCAGCAGCACTTCCCTATAGTTCTGCACTTATACATTCACCACAAATGCATTGTTTCAATCAATTATGCACTACACATACATTCATCTAAACTTTCACACACTTGCATATAAATGTAGCTCTTTTTTTAACCAGAGTAGTTAGTTCTGAAAATAACTTTTTTTTTCTTTTTGTAGTTTTATAAAAGAAATTGCTTTTTTGAACATTTTTTTTTAACAGGAACGAAAAGTAAACGGGATGAACAAAACCATGAACATTGGGTGAAAGAAAAAATCTAGCAACAATGGTTATCGATTGCCCTGCAAACTAGGTCTACCGATTGCTCCCCAGCCGATTAACTGATTGCACTGCACACAGTGCATTTTTACTTTTCCAAACTGTGGGCCTAAGTTCGGATGATAGGTTGAAGGTGATGCTCCAGAGGTACTTGTAGTTGCCGGTGGTGGAGGTGCATTTTGGCGGAGTCTTCTGCATTCTTCGTTAGCGTAATTCACTGGATGCAGAGATTGTAGGTGCTTCCGCATGCTTGCAGTGCCACAGGAGTATTAGGATCTCCTCTGGATAACACAGCCTTGCAAATCTTACATGCCACCTTGGTGGCATTAACTTTTTTTTGTCCCTCCGTAAAAGTGAAAACTTTCCATACAATGGATGTGTATTTTTCAGCACAGGGAGGTTCTGGTACAAATCCCTCTACATCTGAATGGTCAGAATCAGATGACTGTGGCAGTGGTGTAGCCATTTTTGTCTGCAGAAAGGAAATTCAGGTCTCCAATGAAGAAAATGAAGTTATTCTCAGCACAGGTCTTCTCCCATAGAAGGTCTAAGAAGAGTTATTGAAATGGGTGGGGTCCTTCAATAGTTCGAATAGGAAGTCTTATGAACCAATCAAATCTCTTTTTTTGTGGTCACATGGGATTTGCGTAGGAAACGCATACGCAGCACGCACCCAGCGCGACTTCGCGAAATTGCATTTAAAAGTAATATAAGTTTATTTAAACTAAAAGAATATTATTTTTTTGATTAGCTCAGATAATGTAATGCCTTAATATTTATAATAAATACATATATATATCTTATTAGACATTACAAAATGTAGCGGAAGTCACGCACCCACCGCGTCCAAAGTGTAGATGTCATGCAGAAATGCGTGAGAGTCGCCTACGAGTCGCATAGCAATCACGTAGGGAAATTTGCACCCATCACATAACCTACACATACCCTACACATATCCTCCACAACAATCCTAAAATGGCGGCTTGGTTCCACGCAGTAATCGAGGAATGTGTGCTTTGGGTGTGCGACTCCCCCAATTTTTTTTATAAAAAAGAAAATATTATAAATACATTTTAAGAAATAAAATTATAGAGAATTTAAATATTTGTAAACTTTTTTTTCTATTCATGTTAAAAATATGTAATGTAATTTTTAAAAAAAATATCTAAAAATAAATAGTTTAAAAAATGTAGTAAATCAGTAGCAAAAAATATAAATACAACAATTAATATATTTAAAGATTGTCATTTACAAAACCTTTGAAATTCACTGAAAAAAACCATAGATTTCAGACATGTTATAGTTAGGAATTAGCGTTTAAAAAAACCTTTGAAATTCACTAAAAAAACATATGTTTCAGGCCTGTTATAGTTAGGGATTAGCATTTAAAAAACCCTAGAAATTCAATGAAAAAAACATAGGTTTTAGGGGTGTTATAGTTAGCTGGACATTTCATTTGTACAAAACCATTGAAATTCTTCCGTTATGGTTAGTTGTACTAACTATAACTCACGCGCCTGCAATCCACTGCTGATGATGTCACATATTACATCATTCATGACATGGTCAGTGACATCACTGATGATGTCATGAAGAGCCCTTGTGTTTATTGAGAGATTTTAGTACCTACATTTAAGTACCGATGCAGAGTATAAAGTTCATGAGGAAGACTCTGTTCCATTCATCTTTAAAAGGTACACCATCTCTCATATAGATGCCATGTATATTGAAATGCATACTGTTGTGGTATATGGACCCCATTCTATAGTCTCGGAGAAAAGCAGAAACCGATTTATTCACATGTTTCCTAGCTTTCTTAATGTGTGGACAAAATTGATTGGTCCAGTTCCATTTCTTCCTTTGTCATATGTTAGAATTGACAAAGGCAGTTTGGGGGAAAAGTAACATCAATTCTACAAAGGTGCCCTTTATAAGCATTTCCAGACCTACCCCAGTCAAAGTGCCTAGGTCATTGCCACCACAGTGCACAATTATGAGGTCAGGGTGTTGGAGATGCAAAAAGGATTTTACCAATGGCATCAGTTGGTGCCACTTTAACCCTCTCTGTCCAATCCATTTAATGTCTACATTTGGCAAAGCTAGGTCTTTGTCAATGCCTCTATTTTCTGCATACCTATGGCTCCAAAAAATATAGCTGTGTCCCACAATCCTCTCACTAAGCATCTTGAAGGGAGATCTGGATGTACTCAGATGGTCTCTGTAAATGAAGTGGCAGTTTGAAAAGTCAGATTTTTCTAAAATGGTGGATAAGATGCAGTGTTGAGAAAAGAAATGATTGTATTTTTGAGAATATTCTACTCTGAAAACTAGGGTGCAAGTTTCTGTTTTTTAAAAGCATGATTCTTATTGGTTAACAAAAACTGATAGAAAGGAACATTACATAAGATAAGCTGGTATATTGAGAAGTCAAGCACACTTGCTGTTTTGATTAGCAACATTGTGTGATGAACTTTTGACCTGTGTGCTCAGTTAACTGTTTCATGAAGTGTTTCTATGGTAACAGGCAGAAGGCAGAATTGGGGTAGGTTTCATATGTATGTCATTTTGAAAGGATTGAAATGACTAACCAATAGAAATGTGTGTTTTATTTTGTATTAATGTGGGAAGCAATGTGATTTGATGTTCAGGTGTATATGTGTTGAAAATGAGAGGGAAAATTTGCCATTCTATGGTTCTGGTGAGAAGTGTTGAAAACAGAGATGCTGAATAAGAAAATCTGCTGTGTGACTCACATACTTCTTATCCTACAAAACAATTGGAAAGGTGAGTTATTAATTTGTGAGGGAATGTAAGTGGTGCATTTTGTTTTTAATCAGAGTAATGTGTTTGTCCTGGTAAAGTGCAGGGAATACTTTTTTTTCTCTAGAATTTTATTTTGAGTGTGTGTGCATTTTGAAAGTATTGTGAGATAAGCATTTGTTTATTTTATGCGTTTGCACACAGATAAATATGCTGTTCTAATGTTTTGGTAGAATTAGAAACCAGTTATTTTGGATGTATTTGCAAAATGAGTGTTTCTACATTAAAATGAAGTACTTATTATACACTATGAAATGTGTTTTGGTAAAATAGAAGGGATAGTGTTGTTTGTCTAGAATCACACAGTGAATCTTCTGTGCATTTAGCAATCACTGTGAGAGAAGCATTTTGGTACTTCGGGGTATATTATCAAGCAGGGCGTTAAAAATCATCGCCGTTTTAGAGGCAGAAAACTGCCGCTAAAGCGGCCATAATGGGCTTGATAATATGGCCTTGTGAATTCCAATAGAAACCCATGTTCTAGTGTGAACATGGGCTTCTATTGGAATTCTCCAGGGCAGTTTTCTGCCGCTAAAGCAGCAATAATTTTAACGCCCTGCTTGATAATATCCCCCTTCATGTGTTTTCCGACATGTTATTAGTTAAAAACGTATTGTGTTCTCACATTTTGGTAGAATTAGAAAATAGTCTTTGCTTATGTGTTTACAAAATGAGTTTAGTATTAATAGTAAATGCAGTTCTGAAATATATGGAATGCATGCTTGATGTTTTTGCAAAGAAATAAGCACATGTAGTCTTGCAGTGACACTTCCACCAGTATGATTTTCAACACTACCCTAACACCACTGCACTACTGTAAACACTTAATCTACCTCCAGCATGAGTACCTATACTACCTATGCACCACTTTATTATCCTAAACCTTAAATCTACCCCAGCAGAACCTGCAATACTACCCAAACACCAGTTTATTTCCTAGAACACTCCCCTACCACGACTCCCTATACTACACAAACACCACTGCACTACCTTAAAGCCTAAAACGTTATCCCTAGCATGATCTCTTATGGTACATAAACACCACTGCTCTATGCTAGAACACTACCTCTGTATGACTCCTTATACTACCTAATCACCATTTCACTACTCTGAAGCTTAAATATATCACAACAGGACCCCTTACACTACCCAAACACTACTATAGTATCCTACTACTGTATATACAAGAAATACTGTTTTGTCTAGAATCACACAGTGAGTCGTTGCATTTAGGAATCACTCTGAGAAGCATTTTGATAGTTCATGTGTTTCCCGACATGTAATTGGTTAAAAACGTATTGTGTTCTCACATTTTCGTAGAATTAGAAAATAGTCATTGGTTATGTGTTTCCAAAATGAGTTTAGTATTAATAGTAAAATGCAGTTCTGAAATATATGGAATGCATGCTTTATGTTTTTGCAGACAAATAAGTTCATGTAGTCTTCAAGTGACACTATTCCCAGTATGATTTCCTACACTATCCAAACACCACCGCACTACTGTAAAGCCTTAATCTACCTCCAGCATGACCACCTACACTACCTATTCACCAATTTCCTACCCTAAACTTTACATCTATCTCAGAAGAACCTCGTACACTACCCAAACACAATTTTATTTCCTAGAACACTACCCTACCACGCCCCCCTACACTTCACAAACACCACTGCACTACCTTAAACCCTAAAACGCTATCCCTACCTTGACCCTGTACACTACATAAACACCAACGCACTACCCTACAACACTACCCCAGCACAACCTCCTACACTACCTATTTACAAATGCACTACCCAAAACTCTAAAACACTATAACAGCACGACCCACTACAGTACCCAAACATCATTGCACTACACTGAACCTTAAATATACACCAGCATGACCCCCTACACTACCGAAACACTACTGCACTACCCTAAAAAACTACCACAGCATGACCCTATATACTACACAAAAACTAGTGCACTACTCTAAACTCTAAATCTACCCCTAGTATGACCCCCTACACTACATAAACACTACTGTACTACCCTAAACACTAAAACAGTACTCAGCACGACCCTGTACACTATTCAAACACCATTGCACTACCCTAAACATTAAATCTATCTCCCCACGACCTCCTACACTACCCAATCACCACTGCCCTATCCTAGAACACTACTCCAGCATGACCCGGTACACTACCGAAACACTACTGCATTACTGTAAAACACTACTCCATACACTACACAAACGCCACGACACTACCTTAAACTCTAAAACACTATCCTTGTTATGACCCCATACACTACATAAACATCACTGCACTACCCTAGAACAGTATCTCAGCACAACCTCCTACACTACTCAAACACCATTGTACTACCCAGCATGACCCCCTATACTACACAAACACCACTGCACTACCCTAAACACTAAATCTACCCCCAGTACAACCACCTGCACTACCAAATCACAAGTGTAGAACCCTAAAGTCTAAAACACTACCCTAGCACGACTTCCTACACTAATGAAATACTGTTACACTACCCTAAACCTTAAACCTACATCAGCACGACATCCTACACTACTGAAATACCACTGCACTATCCTATAAGAGTACCTCTGCACGACTCCCTACACTAGGGAAACAACACTGCACTACTGTAAATTCTAAATCTGTACTGTTGCAAAACCATAGTGACTGTTTATGTACCATGTAGTAATCTATTTACTAAAGTAAAAATGAACCAATTATGAATTCACTAAGTGTCTTTCCTTATAGTATTCTAATCATTTAGTAAATATGCATGTAGTCATACAGTGCTTCAGGTTCTAGTGTTATGGAGTGCTTCAAACTGCTATGCATTATGTATGTAGTGCTCTTATCACCTTCACAGTTGTGCTTCAGGCCTACAGTTTTTTTGTCAGAATTTGTATGAAATGTATTTGTATAGTAATAACAATGTATAATTTGTTTTAGTTTTCAATAAATATTTATTCATATTTATTTTTTACAGATACTGTTTATCATCGTTAAAATAAAGTTATCATGCCGCAGAAAGAAAGAAGAAAAAGTCAGAAAAAAAGGATATTTATTTGACAAAAACTCAACCACAAGTGTTGGATGACAAACATAAAGTGACTAAAAAGAGAACAATTTTTGGTAAGACTACAAAAGACTTTATAAAAAACATTACTAGATTCAGAAGATTCAGAAAAAAATGCTAATATGCAAAGCAGTGAAAATGTTCCAAGCACAAAAAAAGTGCAAAGAATAGGAAAGGCAAAAAAGGCAATGTAAAAACAAAGGATACAACTTATAGTAAAAGAAGAGAAAATCAATATAAAGAAATCCGCCAAACATTATTTTACAACAGAGTTGTCCATAACTTACTGAAAGATACAAAGAAATATAGAAAGAGTACACAATTTTATAAAAAGAAGCATATCGAATCCATTGTTGAAAAGGCTTTTGAAGTAAAGAGGAAACTTTTCATTTTAGTATTGAAGAGAATTCGACCGCTAGATAAACCAATCCATTTAATGAAGGCCAAAAGTAAGAGGAAAAGAGTAATTAACAAAACTAATATTTGTGATATTTTTTTAGGGCAATGGAAACATAGTTCAAGTTCAGAGCCCTTTTTTAATGGAGAGTTGTTTACAGAGCAATAATTTGTTGCATGCAGTTGACACCAGTGGTCAAGCTTATGAGGTTAGAGTTGGTTGTCCAATTGAGAAAGAGAAAATGGTTCCTAGAAATGCAGAAGAAGTGATAGTTGATGAAGTTCTAGGCTGACGTCCTAAAGCCCCAGTGTACACGTGGTTATTGTAGTAGTAGTAGAAAAGCTTCATTCGATTTCACAAGTTTATAAAATCATAAAAGCGACATTTCATTCACAAATTAATACACTCCCACAAGTTACAGTTCATGACACTTTTACATCCATAACATTTTTTAAGAACATATTAAACTTTTCCTTTTCCTCCAGGTACTTTTTATAAAAACGATATTATACCGACACAATACATATCATTTAGAAATTGTAAAACCAGTAGGGCCGGTCGGCATTGATGCCATGAACCCTGCTTTAAAAAAAGGTTTGATCCATCTTGCCCCTTCTGCTGAATAATATTTGCAAAAAAATAACACGTGCAATGTAGATTGGTCAGATAGGTTATATCACGGACATTTACAGAGATTTCTAGACCAGTCGTTAGTTTAAGAAATGTGATTAAACGAAAAAAGTAATCTAAATCTGGTCAGAATGAACCTATCAAACACCTCTTGACACCAGACCAGGTATGGTTGAATTGAGGGTGAGACTAAAGTAAGTTGGTGTTGTATTACAGTTTTCTTGTTTACCTCCACTCCTAGTCTTAAGGATTCGAGGTGGTACCAACAAAGTGCCTTTAAGTCTTTCCTGGATATATTGACTAAGGAATCTGGGTTATCGTAAAACTCGGGTCTCCCCAAGTCAATGGTAAGGTTGCGAATAAAATTCAACCATGGAATCTTTGTGATCTGGTCTAAGCCCAACGAGTCTCCGATGATTTCCCTATTTAGGATTAGATCTGTTGAGGTCCATACTCTGTGCCATAGCAGGAAGGGTTGCATGCTAATTAGATCGCTGATGTATCGTACCCACGATTCGGAATGAAGATTAAAAACAGATGTGCTTTGAGGAATGGCTAAAATAAACCTTAAAAATGCATTTTCTACCCTTTGAATAGGTGATGTGTCACAGACTCCCCATATGCCTGCTCCATATACAGCTACGCTGATACACTTAGCCTTGTATATTTTCAATAGGATTTCCGGGGGCCTTTTTCCCATCTTTTTGGTGAATAACATTAGTGCTGCAGTTGATCTTCTAAACAGCAGTGTCCTATTGTTTATGGCTGGTCCCCAAGATCCTGATTCCTCCAAAACCATCCCTAGATAGGAGAATATTTTGGTGGATGCGATTTTCTCAGTCCCGGCAAACAGGGGACAGGATCTCTTTTTTCCTCACCCACAGGACATTACAAAGGTTTTTTCACGTTGAGTTTCAGGCCCTTATTATCCATAAAATGTAGGTAGATATCAAGTGCTGTCTGTAAGCCGAGTTGGGTCCTCGCCATTAGAACGGCGTCATCAGCATATAGTAGTGATACTATCTGTTTGTTTTTAGCCTGCGGTGAGTCTCGTACTCTGGCCACTAATTCCCGTTCTAAATCGTTGGTATATAAAGTGAAGAGGAAGGGGGCAAGGACACAACCTTGCCTAACTCCCTTTCTCACAGGGAAGGGCTTGGTACACTCACCTTTTGAGCCGAATCTCACCTTAGCCGTTGAGTCCACATACAAATGTCTTAGGAAACGTATCAGTGACTGATCTACCTTTAGGATTGCTAAAATCTGCCATAATCGTTCGTGAATTACGCTGTCAAATGCCGCGGTTAAGTCGACAAATACTGCGAACAATTTACCATTCTTGGCCTGTATATATTTACCAAGTAGTATGGAAAAATTTAGCACCTGTTCTACCATGCCCCGTCCCTCCCTGAACGCATATTGGACTGGGCTTAGGACATTATTGTCTTCCGCCCAGAGTTGGAGGCGGTTCAAGATGACCCTGCCTGCGACTTTCATGAATGAGTCGAGCAGGGATATGGGGTGGTAGCACGCAGGGTTGTCCCTATCCCCTTTTTTAAAAATGGGGATGATTATCGACTCAGACAAGGATTTAATGAAACCCTTCTCACCACTCTCAGGGATTGTAGTAGTATTTGTAGTGTACGACAAGAATCTATTGATAAATTACGCAATTTCTTACAAGCATAATTGTAAAAAAAGTGTTAAGCAAAAGATTAAGCTGTTGCAAGGACTAGACTTGCAAAGTGAGAAAACATACTGGTTTGCAAGGTCATTCTCTGGCTTGTCTTTCTAGGCAAGTATGTCAGTGTTTTTACCATTTCAGGATGTTGGCAGTACATCATACTCAAATGCGGAAGTTGGTGAGAAGATTGTATTATGCACAAAGTCCAACACTAAAGTTAAATTGGTTGAACAGTGCTCTTTTGCGAGGGTCAGTATCAGAAGTGAAAAAGGTTTGTGATGATATTGAGTTTTGATACTTTGGTCCTGAAGAAGAAAGTGAAGAGACTGAGGCCTAGATGTAGGTAAATCTAATTTACCGACTCCTAAATACCGAATTTTACCGATTCGGTATTTATGAATCGGTAAATTAGGAGGCAGATGTAGGTAATTTTTAAAACACAATTACCGAATCTGTATTTCCTATTGATTCCTATGGGCTTTGAAGCCCATAGGAATCAAAGGGAAATACCGATTTGGTATTTACCGAATCGGTAAATACCGAATCCTGGCAGGGGGAACGGGGTGTCACTTTGACACCCTGTAGCACCCCAAGTGCAGGCTTGTGTGCCATGTGGCACACATACATGCCCTAAGGGCATGTCTGTGTGTCACATGGCATAGGTGTACATGCACAGATATGAATGTACACCTGAAATCGGTATTTTACCACCCAATAGGATTGGGTGGTAAATACCGACTCCTAAAGGGCCTGTGGCACTCTGTGTAGTGCCACCTACATATGGATTTACAGAATCTGTACATTTACCGATTCGGTATTTTACCAATTCTGTATATTTACCGAATCGGTAAATTTACAGATTCTGTAAATCAGATGCCCCCTACATCTCAAAAGCCAAATACAGGTCGGTAACAGCCGAAATCGGCCGTTACCGGCCGGTATTTGGCTACCTACATCTGGCCCTGAGTCACTAATAGAAGAAAATGTTGTAGAGAATGTTGAACATAGTTGTACAAAAAAAATTAAAAATGAAATTACAAAATTTAAGGTGATTTCAGGTGAAAGGCCAAATCTTTCTTGTATCTGTTGTCGCAGAACTCACTACAAAAATCAGACTAGGAGTGTTGATCTGTATTAAGAAAGTGAAAAAGAAAATGATACGTGGAAGGAATTTGCAACTTTTTTGTTGGTAGAGAATTGTTTTGATTTGGGTTCTGATCAGCGTATTTGTAAATATTGTTATAACAAATAAAATGAGAATAGAATACCTGCTAGAGCGGTGTATAATTATTTAGAGTTAGTTGTTTTCCTCCAGAACTGACAGATCTGAATACCTATGAGCCTATTCTCATTCAATGTGTGCATCTGTTTCAGGCTATTGTTCGTATGGAGCCTAAAACAGGTAAATTGCCTCCTTCAGATTTACAAAGAGGATTAAAAGGAAGAGTTGTGTATTTACCGTTCAATTTAAAGAAAAATATTGAAACTATTGGTGTAGACAGTATAGAAAGTGAAACACTAGTTATTCTTGTTAATGGTGTGCCAACTAAGAATAAAAAACTCTGGCAGGAGTTAGTGGATGTTAGAAAAGTGCAAAAGGCAACATTGTATTAGATAAAAAAACAATACATACATTAAGAATGTTTATATTGGAGAAGAAGAAATAGTTTTAGCAGATGATACTGAAATGTCAAGTGGACAAATTGAAAACGTGGATATGTTAAGATGTGAAGAAATCTATGAACATTACAGTGTGCATCCACTTCATTCAAAAGAAGTGATAGAAAAACTATGGATTTGTTCCAAATGAAAAAAGACAAAAGAATGTCCCATGAGTGTATGGGAAGAGAGCTTGGAAGCTAGTTGTTTCCCACAGTTGTTCCCAACTGGAAAAGGAGGACGATATGATGAACGTCCTATGCAGATTCCTCCATCTGAATATCGGACAACAAGATTATACGCAGAAGATTCAAGATTTCAACAATGTATCCCTTATATATTTCATCTTTTGTTTGAAAGTGACTTGTCTGGATTTTCATATGCAGTCAACCATATTCTAAAATCTGGAATACATCTGCAAAATGTATCCGCAAAAGATTTTATGGATAAAGTGCACCAGACAGATGATCATCTAGAATCTCGGCTCATTAATTTGATGGTATGTCAGTGTGGGACTAATGAATATTGGTACCGTCGTCATGGAGAACTGAAATGTATGCTATGGAACTTAGGAACTCCAACATGGTTTCCTTACCCTGAGCTGTGCGGAGTACGCTTGGAATAATTTACTAGAATTTCATCAAGAGACTAATTCGAATATAAAAAACATTGAATACAAGACACCTGGAGAATTGTGCTCTTTGGAACCTGTTAATGTAAGCAGGTATTTCAATCATAGATTTGAGGCTATGATGTCTTTTATCTGTAATAAAAAAAATCCTCCTCTTGGAGAAGTTGCGGATTTCTTTTGGAGAAAGGAGTATCAAGTAAGAGGTGCTCCTCATATACATATGCTGTTATGGATTAAGGACGCTCCCTAATTTGGAACAGATGCGGATGATACTGTTTTGAGTTTTATTGAACAATATGCAACATGTGCTGTACCCAAAAGCACAGAAGAAAACAACTTAAGAGCACAAGTCTTACAATTCCAAAGCCACTGTTGTGGAACATACTGTCGACGACCATACAAATCTAGGGACAAGTTCTACACCAAATGTCGTTTTGGATTTCCACGTCCTGTAATATCGAAAGGAAGAGTGAGCAGTTTTATGTCATCTTTGCGACATACTATCGCAAGAAAATCTCCCCAAAAAAATACCTACAACTTAAGAAGAAATGAAGAGTCCAAATACATAAATGACTACAACCCAGTCATTTTGTCCATGTGGAATGCTAACATGGATATTCAATATGTTGCAGACAATTCCATTGCTGTTGCTCGATATGTAACATCTTATATTACGTAATCAGAAAAGACAGAATTGAAAGTAAAGTGGGTAGAGATTTCTCACGAGAAGACTGTGTAAGAAATTATACAGTTTCAGTTTGAAGATGTTTTCGCATTGAGAAATCAGAGCATATGAATGCTCAGATCGGTTATCATCTGCAAGTCTATACTCCAAATCTACAAGAATCATTTATGTGAGTCTAGGTCTTGCAGCAATGTGAAATCGAGTACTGAAATCTTTACAAGAAATTGAATATTTAGCAGAAAAAGATCCAGAAAGTACAGTTGTTTTGAAAACGAATATGTTGGACACATATTACCCAAACAAAAGTCACCATCTTGAGAGCATGTGTCTCTATGAAGTGCTGCAAAACTACACTTTTAAACGGAATACTACAGAGAGCATCAATGATGGAAAATATGGAGTCATTGGTTCCGAAGGATGTTTGGTGAAACAAACAAAAGGAAATTTGAATAAGCACAGGAAGCTGAGTTGCGACCATGCTGATAAAAGGGAATTTTACTATTTAGCCCTTTTACAACTATTCAAACCATGGCGTCCAGAACTTGTATTACTTGGAGATTTCCAGAGCTATGAAGATTCCTTAAATGCTTGTAAAGATAGCCAAGAATGCAGTGCTTTTGCAAATTATGTGAAAATGTTGAATGATGAAATTGATCAAGAAGCTACAATTGCAGCTGAGATTGCTAGAGACAGTTCCCAAGACTGTCAAAGTTCTGCTGCGTTGAGTCAAGATCCACTAGAACAACCAATTGTTGACAATGAAGAAGCAATCGCCATGAATGAGGTGGAAACAGCAATGCATCAAGCTCGAGGAAATGTAACAAACTTAGCAAAGTTGGAAGCACAACTAAATGTTGAGCAAAAACAAATATATGAGCAAGACAACAGGTTGACCATGGCTTACTTCACGAAAAGAAAGCGTGCTCATGCACGTCATTTCAACCTATCCGAATGTACGTGAGTGGAGAAGCTGGAACAGGAAAACATTTTTTAATTAAAGTAATTACAAGTTATCTACAGAAAACGGAGTCCCATTTGTCTTGTGTTGTCACTGCTCCAACTGGGTTGGCAGTACACAACATTAAAGGAATTACTTTATATCATTTACTAATGCTACCAGTAGAGCATAAAAACAAATTGGAATACCACAAGCTATCTGGAGAAGCTTGTTGTGAAGTTTCAAGAGTCTTGAAGAAAATTAAACTTCTCATTATTAATGAGGTAAGCATAGTATCAAACTTAATGCTTACTTTGTCCATTTAAGAATGCCGCAAATTGTTAAAACAGAGTATGACGTGTTATTTGGAGGAAAACACGTCATAGGTTTTGGAGATCTACTGCAACTGACTCCTGTAAAAGGACAACCAGTATTTAAAACACTTGCACATGAAGACACCAGAAAGTCTCTGGGGAGTGTTGGAAACGTAAACATTTGGTCATATTTTGAATAGGAAGAACTCATTACAAATATGCGACAGGCAAATGATTATTATGGAGCTATTCTTCAAGATATAAGAATTGGACTACTGACTGAACATGGCAAACAAGCTTTGCAGACTCAATAACTTTCCAATTTGTTTCCAAATGAAAATGTAGTTCCTGAGAAAATATACATGAAAATTGCAGAAAACAAATCTGTAATCTGCTTAATGCCAACACTGCGTGAGAGTTCTATATTCAACAAACAACTTTGAAACTGGAAAATGAAGAAATAATAGAAATGGAAGCCATCGATAAAATAGAGCATGAAGGAATCACTATTATTTTTACGTAAAAATTGAAGACAAAATTGGATTCTTTAGAAAAATCAATATCTAAAACTGCTGGTTTAGAAAAGAATCTATACGCATGTAGAAACTGTTGGATAATTTTAAGGCGTAATTTGAATGTAGAAAAAGGTTAATGGAGCAATGGGCAAAGTTGTGGATGTTATTAATTAATTATCAAAATAAAGATGGTATTGAATTCTTAAAAATTAAATTTGATCAGATTGAAGAAGTGAAACAAATTGGTGGTTGTTCAGTTAGTTTTTTGCTTGTTAAATATTTATATGTCCATAGAAAACAGTTTCCAGTTTCTCTGGCATATACAGTGATTATTCATAAATCTCAAGGTTTAAGTGTTGACAGTGCTTTGGTGAACATTGGAAATACTGTGTTTAAAGAGGGTATGGCATATGTTGCTTTGTCGCGAGTCAGAACATTATCTGGTTTTGTTTTCGATTGATTTTGATGATACAAATAATTTAGGTCAATATCCTGTATTTGAAAAGTGCGTGGTTGCTCGAAAAAGAAGGTATGAGAATATATGTACTGAAGGTGTAGAGAAGGGAAAAAAACAAGATCATGTTGTGATTGCAAGCAAAAAGAAAAAGGAAACTGTTGAAGAGATTGTTGGTTTTCAGTTTGAAAATAGTTCTCTTGTCAACTGCTATGCTAATGTAGTGGTTAATGTTTTTTTTTCTTGAAGGTTTGCAACAGTAAATTATGGAGAATCGTGAAAAAAGATTTTGTTCCTTGTTACAATCTCTTTATGAAGAATTGAGAACTGATACAAGTAAAATACAAAGCGTTTCTGATGTTCGTAATCTTTTGGATGTATAATCTAGTTCTACACAATTTACACAAAATATCCAACAAGATGCTCAGGAGTTTCTAATGTATATGCTTACAGAATTGGAAAATGAAGGTGTAGACATAGAGAATATTTTTGGCCTTGGTTATAAATGGGAACATCAATGTGAAAATTGTATGTATACATGTAGCACTAATGTAGACAGTGAAAGATTTCTATATTTGACATTACCGGACTGTACATCAGTGTCTTTCAGTAAATTAGGTAAAGCTGCAAACCAAAACCTGGAGTGTAGGCAATGCAAATCAGAAATGTTATCAACATTATTTATCGAAAGATAGGGAAAATATATAACTTTAATGATGAAACGTTGTACAGCTGATGGAAGAAAATTGGACACGTTAATAAAACATTTTATAGCTAAACAACTATCAATATCTGGAAGGACTTTCGTAGCAGTAGCAATAATTTTCCACAATGGCCCTTCAATAACATCTGGACATTACGCTGCATATCTCAAAAGTGAGAAAGGCTGGAGTCTTTGTAATGATGCTGAGTTGGTTATCAAACAACGTTTGCCTTTCGAATTACCAAATTCCTACCTAATATTTTTAAAGCCAAAGTTTTAGGAAGATAATTCCGCCTCTGAGGAATTTATTGTTATCATTTCATAGGATTATCATTGGACAATTTACATAAAAATTACTGCAAAAATACAATTTGGCCTCAAGATAATGTATTTCTTTGAATTATGGACTTTTTGTTGCACATTGTCTCGGTGTATCATTTTAACTGGCATTATTTATAGTGTTTACAAATTTAAGTTATAACATTTTCTTAGCAGTAATCATTTTATATACGTGTGATTTGTATCTAGTATTTTACTATAGATGGATTATAGGGTATTTTTAAACAATCATATTGATTGTTTTTATTTTGCCCGCTGTTATGTGATGAGTACAATTGAAATCACTGTTTCTAGTGAAATTCAATACATTCTGAGAACAGCAAAAAAGGCAAAGAAATTACATTCAAAATGTTAAAATTATGATATGCTATTAAAAATGTTTTATTTCATGTTATAACTATTTTTTCTTTTCTATTACAGATCTTTATTTTAAGATATCAAATTTACTACCATTTAGATTATTTAAAAAAAAGTGAATAAAATGTGTACCGTTTTTTACATGTATTACTATTGAGGTAAGTTTTAGTAAGTCTTAAAATGCACTATGGACTGTATTTCCACACAGTTGAAGAAATGGAAGATGGATGGACTAGATTTCTGCCAGAAAAATCAAAAGCAGACAGGTATAAAATAGGGGACAGCTTCAGAACACCTGTCTGCAAGATATATGGTATAGTACAGAATAGACTGATATGGTTGTTCTGCAGGTCTTGGTATTTTCAGAATTAAAAGAAATGAAAGTCTTTAACTTAAACCACATCACTGAGTGTTTTTGCACATGTCATATTAGGCCCCATCCCTTCTCTTCAGTAATATATAATAATGTCCTATCAGTTTCCTAAAACGTAAGTAGTTGTAAATGTATCTTGTTCTTTGTTATCAGTAGAGAAATGTACTCCTATAATATCAATTGGCCTAGCCATTAGCTCTCTTTCTTATTTATAAGGTGAGGATAAAGCATACTGTAAATCTTTTCTTTTCCATGTAAATAAAATCTCATCATACACAGTACTTTGCGTTGAAAAGGTGTTTTATAGGTTTTGCTGTGCGTGTTTGCACAGAACACTCATAGAACAAGACACCTCTCCAGATTTATCAGAAATGATAAATCTGGACATGTTTGGGAATGTAAACCATCCTCCTATTGGTGTAGCAAAGCACAACGAGGAAAATTGTATTCACTTCTCCACATTTTTTCACTTTCAATATATGGTGCAATGCACAGCATATATTGGAGGAGAAAAATGCCTTTACTGATTGTTTTTGTGCAGGAAGGTGTCCCTTCCTGCAAAAAAACAATGTCCGCACGACACAGACATCCTCACATCATGGTGCAAGAGTGCCTGTGTCACCAAATGGCTGCAGTTTGTGCAGCAGTGCAGAGGGAAGCACAGAGTTGCAACATATTTATGTACATATGTTACATCCTTGTACTTCGGAAGTACCACAGCATGCTGTAGTTAAACAGTTTACAGTGTCATGCTGCAGCACTTCCTTATAATTCTGCTCTTATGCATTCACCACACATCAGAAATGTATTTTTACTGTCAATTATGTATTACACATACATTCATCTCAACTTTCACACACTAGCATACTAGTTTAGTTCTTTCTTTAACCAGAGTAGTTGGTTCTGAAAATAACTTTTTTTTTCTTTTTCTTGTTTTGTTTTTTTGGGGGATTTTTTTAACAATTTTGAATTTTTTTTTTTTTTTTAAAACAGGGGAACAAATGAGAACTGGGAAAAGAGAACTAAAAACTGGGAGAACAGGAGAAATAAAATCTAACAACGGTGGTGCTCAACGGCTCGACACACCAGATCCACCGACTGCTCCCCATATGCAATCAGCCGTCCGCATTTTTTACACATCATTCTAAGTTTCCCAAATTGGGGATGAATATCAGGCTGTGCAGTAGAAGTTGATGGTGTTGCCCCACTGCTACTCGGGACGGCCGATTAATCTGAAGGAGTCTCCCTCAACCTTCTTAACTCCTCCCTGGCAACGTTTATTGGATGCTTCGTTTGCAAGTGCTTGTGCATACTTGCAGTTCCGCAAGAATATTTTTTATTGGGGTCTCCTCTTGAAAGCACCGCCTTGCAAATGCGACAGGTAACTTTGGTCGCATTTACCTTTTTTAACCCAGGAGGAAATGTAAAAAATTTCCAAACAATACTACTGTATCTTTCCTTTGGGGGAGCTTCTGCAACAAATTCCTGCTCAGAAGAATGTTCTGAATCTGAGGATGGTGGTTGGTTTGCAGCCATACTTGAATACGATGAATGTCTTCTCCAACAACAAAAGAATAGAAGATCTTCTCTGGAGCTCTCTCCCTTGGAAAAGTTCTAAGAAGAGTGATTGAAATGGGTGGGGTCCTTCAATAGTTTCAATAGGAAGTGTAATGAACCAATGAAATCTTTCTTTGTGGTCACATGGGGTGCGCGTAGGATGCGCGCAGTCAGCACGCACCCTGCTCGCACCCTACTCGCACTGTGCTGGCACCCAGCGTGACTTTGCCCATTAAAAAGTGAGGTACTTTTTAAGAAAGTTAAAGAATATTATTTTCATAATAACCTCAGATAATCTCTTGTCTTAATATGTATATTAAATACTAGCTTACCCGTTGGGTGTTGCTGCGATCTCAGAAGAAAGGAAATTTAATGAAACTTGTTATGATACCATTCAATTTACATGGTGTCATTTTTATTGAAACTTATTCATTTTAATATGGAAATCATTTTAAAGTGTTGTTTTAATTCTGTTTATTTATTTGAGATCTTGTGGATACACTGTATTTTTTGTTTTTCCGTCTGGTGCGTACACGAATAAATCAGAAGGTTTTCTGACGCGTGAGCTGGCCACATACAGTTGTCCATGTGAGAAGCACGTATTCTCCAAATCTAGTCCACACACTTGCAGCGATTGCCCTTGTGCTTTGTTGATGGTCATTGCAAAAGCGAGTCGCACCGTAAACTGTAACGTTCAATATTGGAAAGATTATGAGGGCCCTGGGTAGCCGGGGGGCCGATATTTAACAATTTTTTTTTTGTTGTTGCCAGAAACCTTTGCGGGAGTGTACTCAACAACTTCCCAAAGTTTCATGCCGATCGGATGAATGGTTTAGTAATGCATAAAGGACAAACGGACATACTTTGGTTTTTATATATATATATATATATATATAGATAAATACGTTTTTAAACATTAAAAAAATTTGCGGGACTCGCATCCACTGCGTCCAATATGCATATGACATCACATGCTACTGCGCGTCCATCCCGTTGCATAGTACGTACATCGCGTATGCACCAGAAGTAGCGCACAAGTCGCTTATCAACCGCGTTGGAAAAGTCGTACCCGTCGCACACCCTACGTGGATCCTAGACAGCAACCCTAAAATGGCAGACCCGTTTCGCACAGTAAACGAGAAAATTATGAAAATAATTTAAGTATATTGTAAACAATATAAAATAATAAAAATATTATATTTTTATGTAAAAAAATAATAAATAAATGTGAAATGTAATTTAAAAAATAAGATATCTAAAAATAAAAACATTAAAAAAATATAGTTAAAAAATACAATAAATATATTTAAAAATTATCATTTACAAAACCTTTCAATTTCACTAAAAAACACATAGGTTTGAGCTATGTTATAGTTAGGAATTAGCCTTTAAAAGAACCTTTGAAATTCACTGAAAAAAACCATAGGTTTCAAAGGTGTTATAGTTAGCTAGACATTTCACTCGTATAAAACCATTGAAATTCCTGTTATAGTTTGTTGTACTAACTATAACTCGCGCCGCCCGCAATCCACTGCTGATGATGTCACATATTACATCATTCATGACATGATCAGTGACATCACTGATGACATCACTGATGACATCTCAAATGACTTCACTGATGACATCATCCATGTGACAAACTGATACACCTCATCATACAGTAGCATAAACTTTCAACTCTCATTATAAAATATGAAGTACCATATTTGAAATCATTAACACACCAATACAAGTTTCTAAAAACCCACTCAGTGATTCCTACATCTACACAAACATCTAAACACTTACCTATAGATTCACTCATACATGCTAACAAAGATCAATAGTACACTATTAAATATACTTATACACCTACATCATTACACACCAGCACATATCCTATTCACTTATGCAGACATCCTACTCACCTATGCAAACAATTGATCATACTTATATTTACTAAGCTACACACTTACACAAACACCACTTTATTTACTCATATAGTTAGTAACACATACTTAGTGTGTTATAAAAATCACTATTACAAGTATACAGTTATCCATACGTCACTCATACAATCACTGAGTCTTATGTATACTTATTTATATACAACAACTGTCACATACACTGCTTTTTATATTTCTAGCTTGTTGGACATGTATCATTGACAAATATATTTACTTATCACCACACCCATAAAGACATTCACTCACCCAAACAACTGTTTCCAGATACAGTCTTAACCTCATATACCTACTAAATGAACTATTTACACATCTTTCTACAGTCACACACGTCCCACCCGACCACACACACATTCACTATCCCATACAGATACTCACTTAACTAATTAATAACTAATGTAGACTGTCACATACCTAGAAACCAACTTATGTAGTAGTTTACTCAACAAGAGATAGTGATACAGGTATTCACACAGTTCAATCACTATCCTATGTATTTAGTGAGACACTTTAAATTTGACGGTTACACAGTCAATCACAGTGCTACTAAATCCTCCATCCACACACTTATACATCCACTCAGTCTTCAATACATATTCTTATATATAAAATACTTATTAAAATACCGAAGCAAACCACATTCACAGGATGATGTCATCAGTGATGTCATTTGAGATGTCATCAGTGATGTCACTGACCATGTCATGAATGATGTAATATGGGACATCATCAGCAGTGGATTGCGGGCGCGCGAGTTAGTTAGTGCAACTAACTATAACACAAGAATTTCAATGGTTTTATAGGAGTGAAATGTCTAGCTAACTATATCACCCTTGAAACCTATGGTTTTTTCAGTATATATATATATATATATATATATATATATATATATATATATATATATATATATATATATATATGTATCCATAGATATTAACGTTTATAAAATACATTTTATTCACAAATAACCAAACGGTAGTATTTAAAAAAAAAAACAACAAACAAAAGATAGCAAATAACATTTCTCACCATTGAAATTAACCAAAATTTCATCAAAAATATTTAATTGCAATAAAACTAATATCTTGTTACATACATATAACATTAAGCAAAATATACCCTTAAATAAATAAATAAATACAACGGTTACTAAATTAACATATAGCTGCCAAAATAGTTAAACAGGCGCCATAACAACCAATAAAATAAAAGCAACAAAAACCAATAGAAAGCTTCAACTAATTAAAGCAACACTATAAAGGAGGCCTATTAATTAACCAAAAATTACCTCAAAACCAGCAAAGATTGGAGAAGGACGAAACTCTGCCAGATTGAAGCCCCAACAAAGGACCTACATCAAAAATTCGAAGTAAGTACAATACCTAACAAATATATATATTCCCCTAACTAAACTTAAAATAATGATTACATGTAAAATTAATTCATAAATGTATTCCTTTTTTCTACCTATTTTATACACTAAGCAAACTAACTTACAAACCTTACCAAAAATCAACACAGCAAAGAAATAAAATGTGCAGCATTCTACCAATGAAAGACTAAGAATAAATTAAAATTATTCAAACATGCTAATCAAAGTAGGTATAACTATTAATAATTTTTAAACCTTAGCTAAATCAACTCATAAACTAACCAACAAAATAAAACTAATAAACATTTCCACCTTTTCTTTCCTACTACAGGCTGCAACAATTCCAATCCAAAAACTACATTAAAGAAACCAAGTAAATCTACCAAAAATATTAGGCATTGTTTTAAATATACTTAAAAATAAAACCAACTAAACACTAAGGGGCTGATTACGAGATTGGATGTCCATGGATCGCCCAGGTGGCAGTGGCGACAGCAGTGTAGCCGGTGGTCCCGAAAGTCCTATTACGAGTTACACCCAAAGGCTATCTCAGACCGCCTGGCTGGCGGTGAAGGCTAATGAGCCTCCGACCACCTCTCAAACATCCCACCCCATTACGAGTTGCATCACAACCGGCGTAAGTATGACGGTCCCACCTCCAAGCAAGAAGAGGCGGAAAGCGAGGACAATAAGGAGGAAACTCACATGTACTCACATCCACACATCCTGTGCCGACATCGAGGTCATCCTACCGGTTATGCCTTTGCTGTACCTCATCGATCACCTCCAACAAGAGCCCGTTGAAGACTAAGTCGCAGGTGAGTGTTGGTACTCTATCTGTCCATTGTGACCAATGTCAAATTAAAGCGTCACAGTTCCATAATTCACATAGCATACATTCTAAATTGTGTAGTATATTCCCTAACGTTCACTCGACGCCACAAACATATGACCAACTCACAAACACAGTCCACATACGATCAAGTGTCAGTACTACAAAAATGAAAGTAATGTTGGCATCTTACGTGATAAGCAATACCCCCACCTCTAAAACCACATACCAATCTATATTACAAGCAACAGGGAAAACTATCTACGCAGACACAATACCACCGTTCCACTCCACTCATCCACTGCAACATAACCCAAAGAATCTTTCATGGAAATGATTACAACTACCATGAGGCCTTGTCAATCTAACTCTGAATAAGATACGTCAATTAAAATTACCACATTACAATGCACATATCAAAACTCCACATGTAAAATCAAGGGCTAATGTCCGCACAATCAGAAATGGAGGCAGAGCCTTTTCCAGAATTGCGCCTGAAACTTGGAACAAACTACCTCTACATCTCCGATTGGAAACCAATCACAAGAAATAGATCCCTCAAAACCTGGCTATTCTAGCACAGTCCACCCGTCTCTCTGGCTTTCCTTTCTGAGTATGAGTTTAGCGCTATAGACCTACGGGTGATATATGTGCTTAATTAATACCAAATACATATACAAGGGCACATCAGTAGTAACGACTCAAAGCCCCCAAAAAAGTTCCCTGTCACAATGTCAAAGTAAACTCACACACATAGTTCACATCTAATGCCAAGTGTTTGAATGCAATAGCCGTCAAGCAGTGGGAAACACATCCTAAACCCCCAATCTAAACTTAACACACAGGATATTAATGACAACATCAGGAAAACAAGCCAAGCCAGTGGCCCACCAAACCAACTACCACATGCATTGATAATCACAGAAGCACTGTCCAAAATAAATCACAGATGTGTTGTTTAAGAAAGTTAATACAGAAATAAGCTTAACACGTGTAGGCTCTTAAAGTGCAAAGCATCCAATCAATTAGCAAACATAGCTTCTGTCAGACATCAATTGTAAGTATCTGAAAAGCACAAACAGCCCATTTCACACATGTACATGCAGATCCACACAAACCCAAGCAATTTTGATGTACTTCATGTCTGGAGGTACACATTGAGTACTCCAAATAACAAAACAAAAGCAACATATCTCAATGGGAGTAGAGCAAGCAAGTTCTTGCTGATCATTGACAAAAATAAATACATCCCTCGCGCGAAAACACAAACTGCTAGGAAACAATCAGTTGGTCAACAGGACACTAGCCCATACCACAAACATGTTCTATGATTCAGTGGAACTACACAACATGTATAAAGGTCACATAACAAAGGAAACCCAATACCTATCAAAATTACATCAGAGTACAAGTATGTCCTATGGGTACCACATACATCTAAAACTATGCATAGGACCATAGGGACAAGTTGATTTTTCTCCGAAAATATTATTATTACTGTTGACCAACTTTTTAAGCCAATGGCCAGTCCAAAAGTTTTTGAGCACATTGCTGCATCAAGGAAATTGCCAAATGTGACACTGCTTGGGGAATCTCCTCAGGAAGGGGCATCTGGTGGGCTGGCCAGGTACCTCAAAATAACAAACTTGGGAGAACTGAGATCGGGACTGGGTGAGGTTGGGTTGTCAAAAGAAGGTGGGGCAGTGGTTGGGTCAGAAAGAATGTCACCAGGTACAGGACGGGCGTTCATGGGATTCTTTGCAGATGGAATGGCAAAGGGTGGCCTCTGGGAGGCTGAGGGACTGTTTGTCACTGTTGTGGGTGTGCTTGTGGTTGGTGCAAGTGTTGGGGATCTGATGTTTGTTTCTGTTAGTGCATGTTCAGCCTGTATGTGTGGGCTGGTGCCAGTGAGGTTGGTGAGTATCTGTTCTATGGGTACATGTATGTTAATTTTTCTGCATTTAGGGGGTGTTGTGGTGCAAGTGGATGTTGGACTGCATGTCTGCTTATGTTTGCACCTTGATGAGACTGGTATGGGAACAGAATTTGGGCTTTGGGAAGATGCAGAAGGTGGGCTGGAAGACCTAGCTGAGGGGAAGGCTTCCATTAGTGAGGATGCCAGAGCCTGACCCAACCCCTGTAGTGCAGACTACTACTGTGAATTCCCTCCAGGAACTCCAGTGTCTGGGCCATTATAGCAGAATTCCCATGGAGGGCCTTCAGTAGTGCATCCTGCCCAACAGAGATGTGTGAGAAAGTGCCATCTTTCTTGCATTGGTATGCCCCCACTTTTTTCTGAACTGCTGATGTGCTTTGACTGAGTGTGCCCTGGGATCCTGCCAACCAGGTACCCAGGGCCTGTGTTCCTTGCCTAAACCTAAGCTGAAAACACAAGACCCAATTGGCATCTCTGGCCACCTGTCAGCCCCAAATAAATGGTACCCTGGGTACCCAGGGCAGGGTGACCAGAGAAGACCCCTGAGGGATGCAGCACTTATGGTGCCACCCTCAGGGGCCCTGTACCTTGACACCCACACACTGCCTTTGCAGGCTGAGTGCCTAAGTGCAGGACTAAAACAAGAGTCAACATGGCACACTTCCCTGTGTGCCATGCCCACAGAACCCACTGCCCTGGCATACTTCAGTCACCTCTCTAGCTGGGTGCCCTATGTCATAGGTGAGGGCACAGGTGTATGAGCCATGTGCCCTTACAGTACTCCGGGCCATTCCTGGGTACTGTAAGTGCAGTGATGCCATTAAGACTATATGGTGCTGGGAGGTTGTCATTACGAACTCCACAGCACCATAATGGCTACACTGAAGACTGACAAGTTTGGTACCAAACTTCTCAGCACATTAAACCCGCACTGATGCCAGTGTGGGATTTAATGTAAAATACACGAGGGGGCATCTTAGAGATGCCCTCCAAATCCCTAACCCCCAATCCACGTCTGGGCTGAGTGGCTGCAGTGGCCCAGAGCAATACCTGACTGGGAAAACTTACCCAGTCACCAATGCTGACAGCATTACCACCCAACGCCTTATGGCTATGGTGACATTGAATTGGGAGGAGGTTACTGGTTTGAAACTAGTAGTGGTCTCTCCACAACTACCAGCTGACTGTCTGCTTGGAAATGATCTGGAAACCTCAGCCTGGGCTGAGGTTGAGCAAATAACCCATGCAGCCATGCTGAGTATCCCTAAACTGGTGTGTGTGCAAACCAGCACACAGAGCAAAAAGCAGGGTGAACAAGTTGGTTTGGAGCCTGAAAATATGGCCCAACCAAGATAAAAAGCAAGACGACTAGGGAACCAGTTTCTATACAGCAAACCTATCAGGACCCCTCTCCCCAGGGGGAGTACTTGGAAACCCTAGAGGGAACTGAGCGCATGGAGCTTGAGCCTTACCAGGTTGGACTCCTGGGCCCAGGGGGACCCACTAGGGACGAATTGTACCAGGTCCAGTGAGAATGCCCTACTCTTGAAAGCCTGAGGCAGCAAGCTATTTCAGAAGCCAAGGGAGATGTCAGTGGTACCCACAGAGCTTATTGGGAAGAGACCCCAAACCTGGAGCTACCTGAAGGGCGGTAGTGCCCCAGAAGTACAGGGAGTTCCTCCTATCTTTGGCTAATGACATCCCCCTAGCTAGACATCTGGGGCAGACCAAGACTGGGAAAGGCTAGTTAGCCATTTCTACTGGCCCCAGATGAACCAAAAAGTAAAGGAGTTTGTGAGCTCCTATGTTACCTGTCAGGCCAGTGGCAAGACAGGTGGCAAACTAAAGGCCCCCCTGATACCACTACCGGTGGTGGGGGTACCCTTTGAGAGGGTAGGTGTGGACATTGTGGGTCCACTGGAACCTCCCACAGCCTCAGGGAACAAATTCATTCTAGTAGTAGTGGATCATGCTACTAGGTACCCTAAAGCAATTCCCCTTAGGGTGACTACAGCTCCTGCAGTTGCTTAGGCCCTCCTGGGTGTCTTCACCAGGGTAGTGTTTCCTAAGGAGGTGGTTTCAGACAGGGGTTCCAACTTCATGTCTGCTTACCTGAAGCATATGTGGAAGGAGTGTGGGGTCTAGTACAAGTTCACTACCCCCTACCACCCACAAACCAATGGTCTTGTAGAGAGTTTCAACAAGACATGAAAGGTATGATTATGGTATTCCCTGAAAAACTCAAAAGGAGATGGGATGTCCTGTTGCCATGCCTGCTTTTTGCTTATAGGGAAGTGCCTCAGAAGGGAGTAGAGTTTTCACCCTTTGAGCTTCTGTTTGGCCACCTTGTAAGGGGACCACTTTGTCTTGTGAAAGAGGGTTGGGAGAGGCCTCTCCAAGAGCCCAAACAAGACATTGTGGACTATGTGCTTGGCCTAAGGTCCAGAATGGCTGAGTACATGGATAAGGCATCCAAAAATCTTGAGGCCAGCCAGGAGCTGCTGAAGCACTGGTATGACCAAAAAGCTGCCATGGTTAAAATTCAACCTGGGCAACAGGGTTTTGGAGCCAGTGGCACCAAGGGCTCTCCAAGACAGATGGAGTGGCCCTTACCCTATCCTGGAGAAAAAGAGTGAGGTCACTTACTTAGTGGACCTGGGCACTAGCAGGACACCCAAAAGGCTTATCCATGTGAACCGCCTCAAACTCTACAATGACAGGGCTGACCTCACCATGCTGATGGTGACTGATGAGGAACAGGAAGCAGAGAGTGAGCCTCTCCCTGATCTCCTCTCTTCCAGCCCAAAAGATGGGTCAGTGGATGGAGTAGTCTTTTCACACACCCTCACTCCCCAACAGCAGGCTGACTGCAAGCAAGTCTTTCAACAGTCTGCTAGCCTCTTTTCCTTGACCCCTGATCTGACCAGCTGGTGTACCCATGATGTGGACACTGGTGACAGTAACCCTGTCAAAAACAAAATCTATCGACAGTCAGACCAAGTCAAGGAAAGCATCAAAGCTGAAGTCAGCAAGATGCTGGAGCTAGGGGTGATTGAACCTTCTGAGAGCCCCTGGGCTATCCCAGTGGTTCAGGTCCCCAAACCTCATCAACAGGGTGGAAAGAGAGAGATGAGGGCTCAACTCTGTCACCAAGACAGATGCTGACCCCATTCCAAGAGCAGATGAGTTGATAGACAAACTAGGGGTAGCCAAATTCCTAAGCACCTTTGACTTGACTGCAGGGTACTGGCAAATTGGCATGGCCCCAGGAGCCAAAGAGAAAACAGCGTTCTCCACCCCTGATGGGCACTATCAGTTTACTGTAATGCCTTTTGGGTTAAAGAATGCCCCTGCCACCTTCCAGAGGTTGGTGAGCCAAGTCTTGACTGGGTTGGAATCCTTTAGTGCAGCCTATATTGATGATATTGCTGTCTTCAGTTACACCTGGGAGGATCACCTGATCCACCTTGGGAAGGTTCTACAAGCCCTGCATACTGCAAGACTGACTATCCAGGCATCCAAATGCCAGATAGGGCAGGGCACTGTGGTGTACGTGGGCCACCTTGTTGGTGGAGGCCAGGTCCAACCCTTGCAGCCCAAGATCCAGAGCATTCTGGACTGGGCAGCTCCAACTACCCAGACCCAAGTCAGGGCATTCCTTGGCTTGACTGGATACTACAGAAAGTTTGTGAAGGGATATGGGTCCATTGTGATCCCCCTCACAGAACTCGCCTCCAAGAAAATGCCCAAGAAAGTGAACTGGACTGTTAGTTGCCAAAAGGCTTTTGACACCCTGAAAGAAGCAATGTGCTCAGCACCCATTCTAAAAGCACTACTCCAAGCAGTTTATAGTGCAGACTGATGCCTCAGAGCTGGGGATAGGAGAGGTCCTTTCCCAGGTCAATGAGGAAGGCCAAGACCAACCTGTTGCTTTTATAAGCAGGAGACTACTCCACAGAGAGCAGCGTTGGAGTGCCATTGAGAGGGAGGCCTTTGCTGCGGTTTGGTCCCTGAAGAAGTTGAGGCCCTACCTGTTTGGAGCTCACTTCCTGGTTCACAGTGACCACAGACCTCTCAGATGGCTAATGCAGATGAAAGGGGAAAACCCAAAACTACTGAGATGGTCCATCTCCCTACAGGGAATGGACTTTGAAGTGGAACACGGACTAGGGACTGCCCATGGCAATGCTGATGGACTTTCCAGGTTCTTCCACTTAGACAATGAAGACTCCCTAGGGCAAGGTTAGTCTCTTCACCTTTCGTTTGGGTGGGGGGGTGTGGGGGGGGGTTGTGTGAGAAAGTGTCATCTTGCTTGCATTGGTATGCCCCCACTTTTTTCTGAACTGCTGATGTGCTTTGACTGAGTGTGCCCTGGGTTCCTGCCAACCAGGTACCCAGGGCCTGTGTTCCTTCCCTAAAACTAAGCTGCAAACACAAGACCCAATTGGCATCTCTGGCCACCTGTCAGCCCCTAGTAAATGGTACCCTAGGTACCCAGGGCAGGGTGACCAGAGAAGACCCCTGAGGGCTGCAGCAATTATTGTGCCACCCTCAGGTGCCCTGTACCCTGAAGCGATACAAAAGGGGATGATGGACGGAGCGTTTGAACAAATCAAACACTCACCCCCAGTCAACTGATCTGGGTTTAATCCATCACCATTCTTTAGTTCACTCAGCCACCCCAGTTCAGACATGGCTATATGCAAATCAGTCTGACCCTGTGCCTCATGGTAACAGTCCAGCCCGAACTGCCAAGCCATGTCTTCCCTGGACCGGAAACAAACATCCTGGGACCAGTTTCAGATTCATAATCCTCATCAGCCAGGCTATCTTGAATCCAGTGGCCAAGTGAACAAGGGACTCACGTCTGAGCTACGTCAGGAAGGGGGGGTGCCAACCTTGCCAACTCCTCCCCTCAGTTGGAGGAGGCGAGGTGAAGCACGACTCTGGGCTCTGGCCATCTTGTAGATGGGGAGCCCTGCCCAATTACAGATAGGCTCCTGCCCCCTCCCACCGGAGAGAAGCAGGCTAGGGGGTGTACTGGAGAGTCTCCGTCCCCGAGCCTGCAGCCTTTGTTCCCTCTTCAAGATCCTCATTGGATAACATTGAGCGCCCGACGGCTCAAAAGCACCCTCCATCCAGCCGCCCGAGTGCCGCTGGCTGTGACCTCTTTGTCCTCTTCTACTTCCCCCCCCTTGCCCTGAGCAAGTGACCAGGAGCCCAGCTCCCAGAGCCGTGTGGCCTGCTAGCCAGCAGCCACCAACTGAAGCCCCCCTTTCTCTCATTGGATATCATTGGGCCTACCTACCTCTGCACCCGGCCGCCCCTGTGCCGCTGGGATTGAACTAACTGTACTTACCTGACCCTGGGGGACCCCTGAGTCTATGCCCAGAACCTCAACTTCACCAACCAAGTACTCACCTGGAAACCGGTAATTCACTTACCTGCCATTGCAAAACATTGACCCATTTTTACTCGAAAGTTTTCTGTGTGAAGTTTTGAAAACTGAAAATATTCTTATAAAATCAGCCAAATTCCAAAGTACTCACCTGGGATCAGGGGGGAAGCCAGTACTGTACCTTTCAGCCCAGTACTGAACCGCAAAAGTAATCCCTAGCGGTTTACAAGTAACCTGTATTTTCTCCATGGGAACCCATTTTCTGCTTTTCTATGAAATTTCTTCTAAGTGTCCACTTTTGAAAACTGCAAATATTCTTTAAAAATCATACGAAATACTGATCGCAATCACGTACCTGTTTTGAATTAAGCCCCCAGTGCTGGACAGAGGAGACCAGTGCTGGGTTACAAAAGTAGCGCGATCGTACTTTACCTGCACCTGAATTTCCTCCCATTGTCAGATTTACATTGAAAAGTTTCTAAGTGTGAACTTTTAAAATAGCTTTATATTCATGAAAATTCACTACAGTAACTAAAAGTTTTTGCTAATCTCGTTCCAGATTAGACCCCTGGACTGAATCTAGGATTCAGTCCTGAAACTACCAAAGAAATTCATAAAGTAATCAACTGTACTTATATGTAGAAAACCCATTGAGCTAATGCCAAAGTGTGTTTTAGGATTGTGTTGCTTACTACCAGTACTGTAACTATTGTGTTCACAAACTTATTGCTTCCTTGCAAAGTCACTACATGAGAATACTCATATCTAAGCAAAGTATATTTTTATGCCTGTTGGTTCTAAAAATACAACATATACATACAATTGGCCTGGAGTTCAGTCTTTGAGTGTGTGAAATCCTTTGCTGACTGAGTGGGTACAACAGATGCTTTGCACTGCCCTCTGGTACTGCCTTACTGCTCGACCAAGCTACCACTTTTGAGAGTAAGGTCAGTCCTGACTTTAACCTCTGTTATACCTCTGGGGTTTGTGGACTCTATACACACTGAACTTCATTATTGTCCAGTATATATAGAGCCACTTTCTCACAAGATGTGTCTCAGGAGGTCAATAGCCTCCACAGTCATGGCAGCTGGGAGCGCGGTGCTTGGACCAAAAGAGACATTCCGCACCTTATGGTTGCGGAGCTGGATCAATTTGTGGGGACCTTCAAGGAGGGTGGATAAGGAGAGTGGAGGTGGCAGGCAAGATCAATGTGGTCTCAAGTCCTGGGCTGCCCACCACCTCCACAGAGCAGCCACTAAAGATTGAATCCAATGAAGAGGTTAAAAGTTGCTCCTATGGGCATGCTCTTCACCCTCTGTGCCACTGACTCTGTCAGTATCCTGACCAGAGCTACCCTGGCCAGCTGTATCTCCAACGTCTCTGGCAACGTCTCCTCTGCCTGCCTCTGTCAATCCTGGGGAAAAAAGTTCAAATAAGTGTAAGGGCACTCAATAAATTTCCGTTACCAACATTACACACTTGCAACATCCTCCAAAGGTGAGCAGTCAGGTGAGCAGTCAGGAGGTTCTTCTTTCCTCTGGAGTCAGCCGCAGTGCATAGACATGAGGCTGTGCACAGTTCCAGATGGTGATGCCATGCATCTGCAGGCAGTTGATTTCACATTGTGCAGCATTAATTATTATTATTTTGGATTTTATATAGCGCTAGCTAGACCCGAAGGTATCAGTGGCTACCATGCTTGTTATCTATGTTGTGAACATTTGCTGTTGTGGGGTGCTCTGACTCAGATGCAATGTATAGACCTGTTATCCTTGATGTGAATATTTACTGTAGTAAAGTGCTCTGATACCTCCGGGTCCAGCTAACGCCATATAAAACTCCCAAGTAAATAAATAGATTGTCATGTTCTCATGGGTAAGATCATGAGCAATGACTGGGAGTAGGTTTGTAGCTGGGGAACATACATTAACTAGTGAACTGCATTTGTATTTAAGTTAACTTGTTTTTATTAGTTTATCTGGTTGCAATACAACCTTAACTGAACTTCCATTAAGGACTTTCCAGTGAACTTGAACGGTTATTTTTAATGATATACCCTGGTCGTCACACAAAAAACAACAGTGCATGGTCTTTTAGCATGTTCTTACTACAAGACGTGGGTTTTGGTAAAAAAAAAACTTAAAAGACCTAAGATGAATAGGAATAAATTGACAATTCTGTCCCTTAATATTAATGGTTTAAATAGTAGACATCAACCTGACGTGATCTTTATGCAAGAGACACACTTTCGAACCTCATCTGATGCTAGTAAAATTTTTAAGAACTGGACGGGCTTTAATTGTGCATCCGTATCGGTGTAGCTCAGAGGGGGGTGGGCATATTTTTAGGCAAACATGTCCATTTTCATGCTGAAGCATCACACTCAGATCCAGGAGGTAGATGGACGTTTCTCCATGGGAAAATAAACCAGGTAAATATTATACTTGCTACAATCTATGCACCAGTGATAGACTACCTGCTCCCTATTTTACAATTTAAACGAGCACTATCAGGTATACCTGGACAGATTTTATGGGTAGGCGATTTTAATTTTATCCAGGACCCCTATGTCAATTCAACAAAGATAGATTGAAGGCAAAATAAACCACAAGTTGCCAACCATCGCTCTATCTAGCTGCAAAACAGATTTAGATATAATAGATAACTGGCGTTTTAATAACCCAGTCAAACGTGGGTACTCTTGCTAGTCAGCAAAATATGATTCAGCATCAAGGCTAGATTTTTTTCTTACTTCGCATAATCTTAGTAAATATGAACATATCTTAAATGCCTTTTCAGACCACGCCCTGATTAAAATAGAAATTATTGTAGGAAAGACAGATGAAGGAGTGCCCAGAAGATGGTATTTTAATAAACTTAATCTAGCAGAAGAACAATGGTGCACAGAGATGGAGATTTGTTCCTTTTTTTATATCAATAAAGACTCTGCCCCAATTAATGTAATATGGGATGCATTTAAAGCCACATTAAGAGGCATAATCACCTCAAAGGATATCCCACAACAGAGGGCCAAAAAGGAGGAGAGAATGGCGATAGAACACGATCTTGCCTCCGCAAATCTAGAGTACTTTAGGAATAGGAGCCCAAACACCAGGAAAGAAGTGCTACATGACAAACTGAGAATAAGAGAGTTATATTATGAATTAGGCGATATGACAAGTAGGATTTACCTCCAGACAGGATATGAAGATAGCGAGTTTACAGGAAAGCTTTTAGCCTGGCAAGCAAAGGAGAAGCAAGTTTGAAATAGAATAGAGAGCATCCGGGATGAAGCAACTAAAACATTCTTAAAGATAACTGCACATATAGCAGAGATTTTTCTTAAACATTAGAAGGATATCTATCAGATATGCCACCAGTTTCCCTCAGAAGCAGTTAATGAATTTCTGCGGGAATTGCCAATCCCAGTTCTGGACAAGAAATTTAGAGAAATACTACTAGCTGATTTCACAAAAGAAGACGAAAGAAGAACTAGATTTAGTTATCAGCTCCCTGCCTAATTGTAAAGCCACCGGGGAGGATGGCTGTCCAGAGGAATTAAAAAGAAAAAATTCTACAACACTTAGCCCTGAACTTTTAAGGCTTGCAAATTATTTATTACACGGGGGTGATCCACCAGTATCCTTTCGTACTGCAGTAGTGGTCAGCATTTAAAAAAAGGGTAAAGACAGTGAGACTGTGAACTCCTACAGGCCTAAATGCCTTTTAAATGCTGACTTTAACATTTTTACTAAACTTCTCGCCAATAGATTAAATAAAATGGTGGGTTCACTTCTAGGAATGGATCAGTGCAGATTTGTATCATGGAGGCAGCTTCATACTAATACGAATTTTTTACTAGAAGCCTTGTTTTTTTTTTATTCGAATAAGATTAAGGCCCAGGTCTGGTTTTTAGATGTTGAAAAAGCATTCGACCTGGTCTCTTGGAATTGTCGGTTTTCAATTTTAGAAAAATTCGGTTTCCCAAATGAGTTCATATTTTTATTAAAGCAGCTCTATAGGAATTTTCAGGCACAAATTTGAATCAACTCTGTAAATATAGGGACATGCCAAATAAATAGAGGCACCAGACAGGGTTGTCCCCTTTCCCCGATTTTATTTGCACGATTTATAGAGCCATTAGCAATTGCAATTAGAAAAAAAGGCTCATACGGTCCCTGTTCAAGGGATGACCAATATAAAACGTCATGCGGACAATATTGTTCTTTTTCTGGATTCGAAAACAGACACCCAAGTGGAAATCATGAGGACATTTTCAGATTTTCAAGAGCTAGGAGGCTATAAAATTAATAAGACCAACACAGAAATCATACTATGCAATTGCTGCGCCAATCTCTTATTACCAGAATTTAGACAGGCATACAATACACACCCAAAGAGATATCTGGGGATTTATGTGATGGAGAGAGTAGACATTTTATTCTACTTTATACACCACTGCTGAAAAAGGTGAAATCTCAGCTAGCACGATGGAACCAGCTCCCACTTAATAATAGGTCGAGTTGCGCAAATCCGAATGTTTAACCTCCCACTATTTCATTTCCTATTTAGCGCAGCTCCAAGTGTATTACAGACCTCTTTTTTTTTTAAAGAGATATACAGTATGTTCTCCTTTTTTTTATGGTCAAACAAGACACCAAGACTAGCACTCATCACTTTAAGTCACCCAGTTGCAGTAGGAGGACTGTCTCTTTTTGTGCGACAATTGCACATTACAGTTTTAGATTTTTCTTTTAAAATCCTCAAGAGGCAGATCATTTTTTTATGAAAAAGATGTTAAGGGTATATAATATCATTGATCCCACAAGAATTACTAAATATCCCAAGAAAGTGCGTTATAAGATCTTTCAATGGAAATTTAAGCAAAACACTCAACTTTTAGCATACTACAGCATCCTAAGAGTCAATGACCTGACTAGGATTTCCAATATATACACAGGGGAAAGATGCATATTAGAGACCAGCATTTTAAGGCTATGGAAAGAAAACGGGTATGTTCAAATTCTGGACTTTTTCAGAGGTAACCGCTGGAAATCCTGGTTAGAGATCGAAATGGGACTCCACCACTCTAATACAACTCTGAAATGGTCATTCTTAAACTAAAACCTATGTTGGAAAAATTAGATAAGGAAAATCTAACCTGCAAAACTAGCGTAAGTGAATCTCTGAATTCCCCGATACAAAGGAAGATCAGTACCTGGGTTACGATCTTCGATGAGAACAAATCTCTTTCATTATATGAAAAAGCCAGAGATAGATGGAAGAAAAGGGAGGATATGCAGGTCTCTCAATCAACCTGGAATATAATTAATAAGTTTAATGCAGTAATATTTAGAGGTGCGAATTTTAAACGCATGCAATATTACTCAAAATGGTTGATTTATAGGACACCCTATTTCCTCCCAAAAATATAGCCACAAATTGAAAACAGGTGCTTCCGCTGCGCATAGGAGGGCGGAGGCACCTGGACGCATATTATCTGGGAGTGTCCAAAAATGTGCAGTTTGTGGGAAGAAACCAAGATATATTGTAGGTCCATATTAGACCCCTTATCTCAATTGATGCATCTATTGCAGTTCTGAGTTGCTCAGCTGTTATCTCCACGCATGAATAATACCTATTCATTGCAGCATTAATAGCAAGATCTTTAATCTTACAACTTTGGAGAACGAAGAAGGTACCCACCTTCCATGCATGGAGAGCGAAATTACGTATAATTCAAGAATTCGAAAAAAAATATGCAACAAGATCAGACTCAATAAGAAAGTATGAGAAATATTGGAGCTTATTCGAGATATAGAATAGAGATATGTACCTATCGGTTGCTGTTAGAAATGGGGGTCTCTAGTTGGCAATGGATGGCCACTGTCCAAGTAGGGACCCTTCTTCCTAAGTCAGAGTAAGGGGGCTAAACCCTTTGATAACTCCTGCTCAACCCTGTGGTAACGTAGCATGAGCAGCTAGGCTTATCTCAGAGGCAGTGTGAAAAGCATTTATGATCATACATAGTAACACAGTGAAGGACAATACAAAGGGACACCACACAAGTAGTTATAAAAAAAAAATAAGTATCTTATATATAGACTTAACACAAGACCAATAACGGTAAAAAGCCACAATACTGAAAAATAGGGGTACTCCTGAAATGCTGTAAAAATAGTTCAAAGTGTTCAAATAGGGGTTCAGTTCAAAGCAGTGGTCTCTGCGACCTTTTTACTTACAAAGTACCTGTATTTCGTAGCAAACCAAGCAAAATGTCGCAAAATGGCTGTAGCGATGATTTTTCTAATGCGAGACTGGCGATGCGTTTAATCCTTGCTGTAAGGGAGGATGATGAGCTGGTCAGGTTGCGTGTGCGATCTTGTTGCAAAGAAAGAAAATGGCACCCTGCGAGAGAGTGTCAATCCGGGTGCGATGCAAGGAAAATGGCGGATGCACAGCGCCCGCACTGCAATGTCGTGATGCGTTGATCTCGATGCGATGATCCGGGGTTATCGAGCACTCGAAAGGCCCGCAGACGTGCGATGATCTTTGGATGTTAGCGAGCACTTTGTGGCCCGCAGCATGCGATGCAATGGTTCTTGGTTTGCGAGCGCTCGGCAGCAGCAGCGCAATGATTTTTCTTACGTTAGTCAGCTGCGGCGGTTCGCAAACGGGCGTTAGCGATTATTTTCAGCACTCTTTTTTCTGGAGTAGAACTAGAGGCCCTGGTACTCACAGGAGCCTCACCTGCAGATAGAAATCCTCGCTGGGAGGAATCAGGAGGCTGGTGGAGGAGTCGGGTGTGCCTGTGACTCCAGAAGGAGGTTAACTCTCTTCTAGCCCTTGGTGATTGCTTTAGCAAAATTAAAGTTCTCTCAAAAGTCCTTTTACCTCTTTTTCCAGGTCCAAGGTAAACTACTGCAGGCCAGTCAAGGAAACAGCACACTAGCACAAAGACAGTCCCCACCTGCAGATTCCTTCAGTGGCACGGACAGAGGTTCTTCTTGACATCCAGGAGTAATACACATTGTAGAAGTTTGGGCACAGATATTAATACCCCAAATGTCTTTGTTCTCAAAAGTCACTAGTCACTGAACCCAGCCAAAACCAGTTCTGCGCAGCCCTGGAGCACTTTGTTTAACAGGCTGCATCCTTCCTTTAAGAAAGAGGGGGTCTACCATCAGATACACAGTAGGTTGTGGAGCCAGCATTCACCTAGCCAGGCACAGCCCTATTCAGGTCAAGGAGCTACCCCTCCCCAATACTCAATGCAGATCTCTGTATTCAACCCAGGTCTGACTCAGCCTGCCTTGCCCATCTAAACCCAGACAGCCAATACACATAACAGCAGAGCACACTGGAACGCTTAGGCAAGAAAATACCTACTTTCTAAAAGTGGTATTTTCAAACACAGAATGTTGAAACCAACTTCACTAAAAGATGTATTTTATCATTCTGAGTTCAGGCATACTACCCTCGAATGTCTACCATGTTCTCTGGGTCAGATAGGATTATATAATGTAATAATCAGACCTTCCCATTCTAGCCTATGGAGAACAGGTAGCCTTGCAGTAGTGAAAAACGAAATGGGGTTTGATTCACTACCAGGACATGCTACACATATCATGCCATGTCCTACCTTACACACACAATGCACCCTACCATAGGGGTGACTGATATGATGCTAAGGGAAGGTTCAGGGGCTGGGAAATGTGGGTACTTCAAAGCCAAGATGGCAGTTCTGGACTGCTCACAGACACTGCAGTGGCAGGTCTGAGGTACACTCTACAAGCTGCTTCTGTGGGTGGCGCAAACTAGCGCTGCAGGCCCACCAGCAGCATTTGGGTTACCAGCCCTGGGCACACACAGCCCACACTACCAGGGACTCACAGATAACCCAAATAAGCCAATCAGGGATATACCAATTCACAGACATATTTACACAGGGAGTATTCGCGCTGTGGCACTGAATGGCAGTGGCACAGCGCCCAGAGTATATAATACCAGCAAAAACAGAGGAGACAACAGCGATAAATGGAAGGGAGACCCACGCCAATAGTGCCAGGTCTAACACGTGTCCCCCCCCCCCCCCCAGCTGAAATGTGGGGAGATCTACCCATCCCCGTGGGAGTTCTCTTCACTAAGGCGGAAAAATCTGGACTGACATCAGCATTGGCGTGGTTGGTACCAGGGCGGTGTTCCACCGTGAAATCCATACCTTGTAGGGAAATAGACCACCTCAACAACTTGGGATTCTCACACCTCATCTGCATCAGCCATCTGAGGGGCATGTGGTCAGTCTGAAACCGGAAGTGAGTCCCAAACAGGTATGGTCTCGGCTTCTTCAGTTCCCAGACCACAGCAAATGCCTCACGCTCAATTGCACTCCACCTCTGTGTCCGGGGAAGTAACCTCCTACTGATGAAGGCTACAGGTTGGTCTAGGCCCTCCTCATTTATCTGTGACAGAACAGAACAACCCACCCCATGCTCTGAAGTGTCTGTCTGGACAATAAATTCCGTAGCAAAATCGGGCACCTGAAGGACAGGTGCCGTACACATGGCAGTCATGAGGGCATCAAAAGCTTTCTGACAGGTGTCAGTCCAGCTTACAATCTTTGGCTGCTTCTTGGAAGTCAGCTTAGTCAATGGTGAAACAATGTTGCCATACCCCTTGACAAACCTGTAATAACCAGTGAGACCTAGGAAGGCCCTCACCTGGGTCTGGGTCCTGGGGGGCTCCCAAGCCAGGATGGTTTCAATCTTGGTTGTAGGGGTGCCACCTGGCCACTCCCAACCTGGTGTCCCAAATACATCACAGAATCCTGCCCAATCTGGCACTTACTGGCCTTGATTGTGAGGCCTACTCTGCGCACCGCCATCAACACTTCCTAGAGGTTGCGCAAGTGGTCCACCCAGGAGGAACTAAACACTGCAATGTCATCCAGGTAGGCGGCACTGAAATCCTCTATTCCAGCCAACACCTGGTTGACCAATCTCTGAAAGGTGGCAGGGGCATTCTTCATCCCAAAGGGCATCACACGGAACTGGTAGTGCCCATCTGGTGTGGAGAATGCTGCCTCTCCTTGGCCCCATCAGTTAAGGCGATCTGCCAATACTCAGAGGTCAGATCAAATGTGCTGAGGTACCGGGCAGCCCCCAACCGATCTATGAGCTCATCAGCTCTGGGGATGGGGTGCGCGTCGTTCTTCGTGACCGAATTGAGACCTCGGTAGTCCACACAATCTGAATTCAGGGGTGGCACCAGGCGCGGCAGGTTTTGGTACCAATACCACAGGGCTAGACCATGGGCTGCTAGAGGACTCAATCACCCCTAGGGCAAACATTTTGTAGACCTCCTCCTTGATGTAGGCCCTGACCCTGTCAGTCACTCAGTAAGCCTTGTGCTTGACAGTAGGACTGTCCCCGGTGTCCACTTCGTGGATGCACCACTCAGTGACACCTGACACCAGGGAAAACAAATCAGATAATTGCCCCAACAGCTGGTAATAATCTCTCTGCTGCTCAGGGGTCAATGTGGTGGAGAGGACCACACCCTCCACTGACCCATCCTTGTCTCCTGCACACAGGAGGTCAGGAAGAGGCTCACTCTCCTCCTCCATTCCATCATCTGTGGCAAGAAGCATGCCTACTTCGGACCTCGCAAAGTGGGGCTTCAGGCGGTTCACATGCAGGACCTGCAAGGGGTTCCTGGGAGACTGAAAGTCCACCAAGTAGGTAACTGGACTTTTGCTCTCCACAACCTCAAATGGACCAGTCCACTTATCTTGAAGCGCACCAGGCTCCACTGGGACCAGTACACAAACCTTCTGACCAGGTTGAAACTCGACCAGAGTGGTGTTCTGGTCATGCCAGCGTTTCATTTCCTCCTGGCTGGCTTCCAGATTTGCGTCAGCAATTTTTCTGAAACGCCGAGTGTGATTCCTGAAGGCCAAGATGTAGTTAAATACATATTGGGAAGGTTTCCTGGGAGATTGCTCCCAGCCTTCCTTGACCAGACTCAGAGGTCCTCTTACCGGATGGCCATAGAGCAGTTCAATGGGAGTGAACCCTAAGGACTTCTGCGGCAACTCACGGTAGGCAAACAACAGGCATGGCAAGAGGACGTCCCACTTAGACCTCAGGGGTTCTTCTAGGCCCATAATAATTCCCATCAAGGTACGGTTGAACCTTTCAACCAGACCATTACCTTTGGGGGTGGTAAGGAGTGGTGAACTTATAAGTTACCCCACACTCCTTCCACAGGGACTTCATATACTGGGAGATGAAATTGGTCCCCCTGTCAGACACCACCTCTCTGGGAATCCCCACACAGGAGAAAAACCCCATCAGTGCACGTCCCACCACGGGGGCCATCACTGTCCTGAGTGGGATGGCTTCAGGGTACCGGGTGGCATGGTCCACCAGGACCAAGATAAGCCTGTTGCCCATGGCTGTCCTGAGATCCAGAGGCCCCACAATGTCAATGCTCACTCACTTGAACGGGGTACTAACAACTGGAATGAGCTGGAGTGGGGCCTTGATCTTCCCCCCACTCTTCCCACTAGCCTGGCAAGTTTCACATGTCCTGCAATGAGTGTCTGAGCTCTTGCGCATCTGGGGCCAATAAAAGTGGGTTGCCAGCCTTTCAAATGTCTTGGTCTGCCCCAGATGTCCTGCCTATGGAATGACATGAGCCAACCCCAGTAGGAAGGCTCTGAAGCATGCGGGCACCACCAGCACACGGGCTGATCCCAGCTCAGCAGCCTTAGGCTCGCTTTACAGGAGACCGTTATCCCAATAAATCAAATGTGAACCAGACTGGTCACCTGCTGCCTGGGCTGCAGCCTGTTGCAGCATACCCTCAAGAGAAGGGCACACCCTTTGCTGCTCACAAAACTCCTCTCTGGTGGGCACTCCTTCCTGCTGCCAATGGATCCGCTCACGCAGGTCCCCCAGGTTGGCACTCTGCTCCCCGGTAGGCTCCAGGGCATCCCCCTCTGGGTCTTCTCCCTCCTTTGCCATGGGAACCAAGGGGCTGGCTTCCCGTGCCCCCTGCCCCTTCTCTCTGAGGCAGGGACCTGGGCCATACTCTCAGGCTCCTGTGGTAAATAAATAAATAATACCTCTCTTTTTGACTAGATATAACAATAACAGATAGCTCAATAAATAAGAGTCAAGATTCGAGGTAGTAGGAGTTTGCAGGTTTAATACAGAATAAAGGACAGGAACAGGACAACCTGCACGGACAAGATCTGGGATGAGCGCGCTAGCTCTTTAATAACAGTGCACAAGTATATATACTAAAACAATTGCATTACAGTACATACAATAGGCGAAGCAGTGGGTGGGGTGCGTAGCAGTCGCGAAAGATAAGGGTGAAAGTAGGTGTAACAGGAGGCGTGTACATAGACATGTGATGTAAACGTAACAGAGTATGTCATAAATGGGGCGGAAATATGGAGGGGGCTACCTAAGGAGCCGGGACCTCTAACCTACTGGTGCGCGCAAACTGGCAATGACGTGTTACTAGGAGAAGCTGGGGGCTATGACTTCTGCGCTAGAAGGAGAGACTGAAGTCTGGAGAGTCAGAGCGACATGTACCTAAACACTATCTAGTATCTGATGTTTAGGGAACATGTTGATAGAATCCAAAAGTTATCGGGGTAAAGGCTAACAGACACTAAGACTGGTGCATGCATTATTCTACATGTAGTGCGTGTTGAGGAATATTAAATGACCGTTAAATGCAGTATTTCTCTTACATGGAGACGTAAAGGCTAGACCATGACGGAAACTATTGATGCGATTCAGTAGCTTAGGAATGCAGAGAAGGAGGGCTGGACTGATAACTAGAATCATAACATACTCTTGGCAGACTGGCAGGCAGAGCCAGGCCGAGCCGGGCACTGTGAGACAGGAAGTAAGTGAAGGGTCAGGGATACAGGTGGGGGCTGTATCGCTCCTCAGCGAGGGTTCAGGAGACAGGAGCTGAATCTGAGTCCGGGCACTTTTGAGGCCTAGAAACGGGGACTTTTCAACGAAATAACGTGCACACTGAGAAACGTGGCAACGTAACTTTACATAGGCCTAATACTCGTAGTTTTCACGAGAACTGGAAACTGGCATACTAGAGATGGACACAACTGTAAATGCGTCTTTAATCGAACATGGGGAATACATATGCATATTAATCATGCACACATAACATAAGATGGGGAACACGTAGGGACACAGAACATGGCAAAATTTACTTTTCCACATTCCCTCCTTGTCACTACGTTTCCATCAGGAAACATCAATATTCATGATACCATCTATCATTTCATACAGTATCATTTGCTCGTCTCGAATTGTCTTGGAACGGGATTTAGAACGGGACTTAGGACTAGGAATACAAGAGGTAGCACAAATGCCGCAAATCGCAGGGCCACATTGTATACAGAGGCAGCAACTGAATGTGATCACTACTGCAATACCTAGAAATGACAATACTTTCCATCCCCAGGCAGAAATTATACTCCAGAACCAACCGGACCATGTCCAGGTGCCTGGATTTTGGTGTAACAGATGGGCAATTTTATGCAGTCTGGTTATAGCTGAATAAACAGACGGCGCGTTATTAGGAATGAAAATGCAGCAACTAGATCCGATGACTCTACATGCTCCTCCTCTATCGGCCAATATGACGTCAAGAACGAGACGATTTTGGAGCACGACAACTCTCATAGCAGATTGCTCTTCGGTTAGGTTACCTAGAGCAGAAGTAGTTTCAGTCACTACTACTTCAAGGGTTCTGGTCAATCTACGTATCAATTTACTATTCACGACAGTACCTAAGTAGGGAAAGAAACCTTTATTGAGATCTATATATTGTTCTAGAGCAGTTTCAGTATAATCAACAATCGGGAGGTCTCTCTTGTGTCTAGTATGTACTAGGTGGGAGTTCCTATGATAGTCAGGTGGGGCTAGGAAAACTGGTGGCAGTAGGAAGGCAATATAACAGGTTCCCTCCCAGTCGAGGGGCAAACGAACATATGCGGTCTGACCACAAATAAAATAAGAATGACGTGAAGCTTTGAAAATAGATTTCCCACTGTCACTATACTTGACAATAGTAGTACAATCACTATGTCCTACATGTACGGAACCATTCTTTCTGACACATAGTTCACCTTTGACTGGTAATACTGACATAGCAGGTAGGTCTGGAGTAGAATCAGACTGAACATTCAGGACCATAAAATTCGAAGAATAATTACCCAAATTGTAAACTTCATTTTCTAGATCTAACCCTGTTCTGTGGGGAAGACCTTGCTTGTCTGGAAAACATGTACTGTTCAGAAAGGACATATCAGTTGAGGATGACGTTAACGTGGACCATGCTCCACATGAACCGTTATGTGAAAATGGATAAGGAAACAGTGGCAGAACTCCCTTCGGTGTCTGGAAAGGGGGGAGTCGACCACACACCCAACAATTAGTGGCATTGCTGGTCTGGTGTGAATAATGTAACATGCGGATAAATGAGTTGTTACGCATAGCAAGACGATAAGATAGTTCATGAGGAGGCAGATCACTAAACGTGTGCTCTACTGTAGCATTAGCAGACTTATTTACATGAGAAATTGGAAAACATAAATGAAATGCATAACTCGTGCAGGTAACCATGAGGCTGAGAAATAATATGAAACTTAGAAAAACGATACATCGGATTGAGTTTTGACTAACTCTCTCACTATGGGGGTCTATTTCATACATGTCAGATACCTATTTAACCGTTTCACCTAGGGGAGGACTTAGACAATTAAACTGGCTGACTTATTTTACTAGACCTTAATTTCTTTTTATACTCCTGCTGCGGAGTTTCCTCTAACAGGGGAGGCTTGGTATCAATGTCATTTGCGGGACAGTCCTTAAGAATAGTATTTCGGCAGTCCTTAAAATCTTGGCAATCCTTGGAAAAGTTCTTGGAAACAGTTCGTGGTCGGAGTCCATGAAATGTCTTTACATGCGACAGGTGGACCCACCCCTTCCTGCCTTCCAACCTGACGGCAGTACGGGTGGTCAGGAGAACCAACCTTGGCTCCTTCCAGCGAGGCTCCAGCGGACTTGAACGATCAAAATTCCTGACGAGAACAAAAGAGCCTGGAAGGATCTCGTGTGGCTTGACTTCAGTATTGTCGGGAAATGCAGCGGCAACCTGTGAACGACAAGAGTGTAGGGCAGACATCAAGGAAGCTAGGTAATCTGTCAGCATATTACTGGAAACATCTGTAATACTTCGGGGTCTAGGTGTACCCCACACATTTGGGGGGCGGCCGAATACGACCTCGTACGGGGACAGACCTGATCTGGAATGTGCGACCATGCGCATATAAAACAGAGCGACTGGCAGAGCTACTAACCAGTCTACACCTTTTTCTTGACAGACTTTGGCAATGCGGATTTTCAAGGTTTGATTGTCTCTCTACGAGACCGGCTGCTTCAGGATGGCGTACACAATGGAACTTCCACTGGTACCCTAACAAAAGGGAAACGTGCTTCATCAATTCAGATGAGAATGGCTGGCCGTTATCAGAATATACGACCCTAGGGAGTCCATAGCGGGGGAAGAATTCACGAACCAACTGCTTGGCAGTGGTCGCGGCTGTGTAATCTGGGACTGGATATGCTTCTGTCCACCTGGACAAAGCGCATACAACTACAAGGACATACTTGAAACCTCGACATCGCTCCATCTGAATATAATCCATCTGGAGGACTTCAAAAGGGTGGTCAGGGGGCTGGAATCCACCTTGTTCCACCGGGACACTTTTACCTGGATTGAACTGGCAACATATCATACAGGTACGGACTTTCTGCTTGGCTGCAGCTCGTAAATGCTTGTTAAACCAAATGTTCTGGATACTGTCTAACATGGCTTTTTCTCCTAAGTGTGCTGGACTATGTGCGATATTGATAATGACTTGAACCATTGAGTCGGGGAGAAACCATGTGGCTCTTCCCTTCGTCACCCATCCCTGATCTGTCTGGACCCCTCCTTGTTCGGACCATTTCCTGATTTCTTCGGGAGTAGCATGTAACTGGATATCTATGACATCTTGAGTGGGGTCCTTAACTGTCATACAAGTAGTCTGTTCTAGAGTGGATGTCGGTGTCTTGTTAACTGGTATGTCTGGTGTCTGAGCTGTAAGCTTGGCTGTTCGATCTGCTAGATCATTACCTTGGGAAATAATGTCTGTAACTTTCGTATGTGCTTTGCATTTCATGATAGCAATAGATGTCGGTAAATGTATGGCATCTAACAGAGCTTGAATAAGGAGACCATGCTGAATCTTGGTTCCATGAGAAGTCATGAAACCTCTCTCCTGCCAGAGCACTCCGAAGTCGTGTACAACTCCGAATGCGTAGCGTGAATCTGTGTAAACATTAACTTTCAGGTTCTTGGCGTGTATGCAGGCTTGTGTCAGAGCAACTAGCTCTGCTGCTTGAGCAGACAGGGTGTCAATACGGTGTGTTTCTATAACTTCAGTGTCAGTAGTCACTGCATACGCGGCTACTAGTTCTCCTGTACTTGTTCTCATACATGAACCATCCACATAAAGTGTCAGGTCGGGATCTGGTAATGGAATATCTGTCAGATCTTGTCTTGGCTTTGTCATAATGTTAACTACTTCCACACAGTCATGTGTGGCAGGATTTGAATTAACTGACGGTAACAGTGTAGCAGGATTTAGAACGTTGCAGCGTCTGATTTCTATGTGTGGCTGGAACAGTGTCAGTTCATAACCTGTCAAACGTGCAATTGTCAAGTGCTGAGTCTGTGTTCGGTTTAAAAGAACTTCCATGGAGTGTGGAACTTGTACTGTCAAGGAATGTCCTAATACTATGGAATCACTTTGTCTGATAGCTAGTGCTGTGGCTGCAACTGACTTGAGGCACGCAGGCAGAGCCTGGGCTACTGGATCTAATGTGCTCGAAAAATAAGCACAAGGCTTGTATTGTCCTGCTTGATCTTGTGTGAGAACAGATAATGCTGTACCATCACGTTCTGTGACGAAAAGTGTAAAAGGCTTACTGTAGTTCGGTGTAGCTAGAACAGGAGCTTGACATAGAGCTTTCTTTAACTCATTGAAACTAAGTGTATGTTCAGATGTCCAAGGGAGAACAGTCGATACGGCTGCCTCCTGTGTCGTTAACTGTATCAGTGGCTTGGCTAGAAATGCATACTGAGGAATCCATTGTCTGCAATAAGAAGTAAGGCCGATAAAAGCACGCACCTCCTTCTGAGTCTTGGGCTGAGGAAGACTCGCTATTAACTGGATACGATCAGGTGTCAACTGCCTACCCCACTTGGACAGTAAGTGGCCTAAGTAGATCACTTGCTGGACACAGAATTGAAGCTTTGAAGGGGACACCTTGTGCCCCATCTCGGCTAGGAAATACAAGACTGTAAGTGATGCTTGCTCGCAAGCACGTTCAGAACGGGCTGTGATCAGTAGATCATTGACATACTGGAGCAGGGCAGTATCAGTTGGCATGTGAATGTTGTCTAGTTGTCTCTTGAGTGCTTGACTGTAGATGCTAGGACTTTCTGTGAAACCTTGAGGAGCTCGTGTAAATTTATAGCTCCTTCCATTTAAACAAAAACCGAAAAGGTACTGGCTGTCTGGATGAATTGGAACACTGAAAAATGCGTTCTTGAGGTCGATTACGGTAAAAAATATTGCCTCAGAATCAATGGCTGTCAATAGGGATGAAATGTCTGGAACAACTGGATACTGGGGGATAATACATTTATTGAGTTCTCGAAGGTCAATCACTAATCGATATACTGGGGGTGCATTTGGATCAGTGCGTTTCATGACTGGAATGATCGGAGAATTACATACATTGGAGTCAGTTTCTACAACTACTCCTTGAGCCATGAGCTCGTCAATAATTTTGGATAAGGCTGCTACAGCCTCAGGTGGAAATCTGTACTGTCTGATTCGTGGTAACACTACACCTTGCTTGAGGGTCACACGATGGGGTGTGATTTGCATAAAGCCAACATCAGTTGGACCTTGCGCCCATAGATGCTGCGGAACATTAGACAATCTCGGATCAAAATCTCGTAAAACATAGTGACCCTTGAAGTCACGTAAAAACAAACGTATTCCCTCTGGGGAACAGCAAATAACTGCACCTAATTCTTTCAGTGTCTTAATGCCTAACAAATTTTCTGGACATGATTTCGTAAGTAATAGATCAGTAGTTCGGGACAATGGACCTACTTCTAGAGTAACTGGCTTTGAAATCTCGTTTACAATAGGCTTTCCTGAAAATCCAAGGGAAACATTTCTAGAGCCTGAGAGCGGAGCCCCTGGAACCTCGTCGTGACTTATGGTAGTCCTACTTGCCCCTGTATCAATCAGAAACTTTCTGTCTTTCCCTAATACTTGACTATGAACATAGGGACCTTCTTGATCTACAGGAATCTCGATGAGAGGCAAGCCTACCTCCCTCTCTAGGCTGTTTCATGAATACTGTTGATACTCTGGGTACTCAGACTGTGCATACTGATACATCTGCTGTGTAACATGCTGTGTTGCAGCAATAGGCTGCGGCGCTGGAACTGTCTGTTGTGCATTCTGTGGCTGAGAAGTCTGTGAAACTTGTTCTTGTCTAGGCGGACGTGGTCTTTCTTTAGTTTTACCAGTAGCTATATTGTGTTTCAGAACTGCACACTCGTTTATAAAATGACCTGGCTGTTTACAATAATTGCATGTCCCTTTAACGGGAGCTGCAGGATGACTGGCTTGATTCGGACCCCTCTTCTGACTGTCTTGAGGAACAGATTGTGCAACTAGTACTTTCATTTTCGTGTCTTTCATACGTCTTCTCTCGTGTTCTTGCTCTTCTCTGATTCTATTCTGGTGATATTGAAGCATCTGTAACATCTGGGACGGAGTACTAGCTTGCCATGTACTTTCGACTTTCAAAACTCGATTCTTAACTTGTGGACTTGAATTCTCGACTAATTTAGTAACAAAAAGATGAGGGTATGACTCGCTACTCGTCTTCAAACCACTGTTTATAATGAAACATTTCTCAAATCTGGAATAAAAATCACTAGTGTCTTCGTCTTGTTTCTGTTTACAGGCTGAGATTGCATCCCAGTCTTCCTTTTTAGTGGCTAATAATCTAGGCAAAACTTGTATTAACAGTTCTGGTAATTCTTTACATTTGTCTCCAAGACCGGTACCTGGTACTCGTATCTTATCTTCAGCTTCTAGAACTGCCCAATCGATCTTTTTCTCTCCCACCTCCCATTCTTTTTCCTTGAGTTTTTCGTATACCCCTGCGGGCAATAGGACTTTTAACATTTTAATAATATCTGGATACGTGTATTCTCCCATACGGAGCATGTCTTTTAATTCTCGGTGGAACCCTGCTGGATCTTTGTCGTGACAGGGAATTAATTTCTTCATTTCTAAGAGTTCCATCTTGGTAACTGGGGTGTAAACAAATACTCGTTGCATCTCACCATCTGCTGTCCTAACTGGGTGTACTTCTCGTAGCGGATGCTGTCTATCTATATAAAACGGTTTACTTTCTGGAGGTGAGACATGAACGAAATGCGGGTTCAAAAACATACTATATTTATGGCGCTGTTCTAGAATGACACTAATTAAATCGGTACCTAAACCTTTCCATCTATACTGGAGTAACTCGTTCAGGACATCATGTAACGGACCTGGATCAGAATGCTGACCCTCATACAGTGTAATGAGGTGCTGGATCATATACATACCCACCAGTCGCTGCTCGGCTGGGGGCAGTTTCAGAAACATTTGTGCCACTATTTCGTCTGGAAACGTGGTAGAATCAGTAGTCCATCGGACTGCTGATCGGGCTAGTTCTTGTTCATGCATGGTACTTAATTCAATATAACCGATTCGTGATTTCAGAATGTGATCGGTAGCTTGAAATACTTGTTCTAGAGAGCCTTGTTCTGGTGCTGGATGATGAAAAACTTTCTTGTGTTCTAGACGCAAATGTCGGTCTGGAAATCTAGATTTTCCTACATACGCTATTCTGGCAGTATTCTCGTCCTCTACCTCTTCCGTAAAAGAGTCATTTTCTTTCTCGCTTCCTAGAGCTTCACTGCGTTGTTCGTGTATCCTTATTATTTCTTTACGAATTTTCTTGTACATATGCTCTATACTATTGAGTGTCTTGTGCTTACCCTCGGCTATATTATCACTCCACCTTGTCAGGGTTCTCATTTCGGTCGGATCTTTAGTCGGGGTATCTTGTTCCCGTATTAAACAATTGATCAGAAACTTTAATAGCATAAACTGGGTTTCGGATTTCCTGTGAGACATGACGTCAGCAATACTTTCTGGATCTTGTCCTGTACGAATGAAACGATACATTCTGTCTAGATCTTCTTTCATATTCGGTAGGGTGACCAAATACTCGGACACCTGTCTTATACGTATGGAATATATAACCATGCTATCCTCGCCTGGGACTGGATCATAACAGCATTCAGTAAGAGCTCGTCTGATTTCTGCAACGGACTTAAATTTGGGCGTACGCTGTAACGCACGTTCATGCAACTCTACTGCTCCTAAACGCCTACTTGGCGGCGGGGTACCAGGAGGACCTCCTCCTGCGGCCCCTATACTGGAATCGTCGACTGATACTCTTCGTGCTGGCAGAGTGACTGATGTGGCGGGAAGTTGTACTACGGGCTGGACTGGGGGTACCGTAGCAGGTACTGCAAAAGGTGCCCCGGTGTCTGGAGGAGCAGGAATTGCATTATTTACAGGAACTGGCGGAACAGGATTTGCATATTCTGGGACTGTGTCGTCCAAATAGGACGAGATGAAAATATCAGCTGCGGTCGGTTTGTGACGTAGCTTGATCGGAACTAAGGGTGGCGGAAAATTACTGGATGCTTCCGGGGTCGCTTTTGGCAAGCCCTCGGCAAGAAGAGGATACATACCCTTAATGAGGGCATTCCTCTGTCTGTCTGACTGTTCGGTTTTAACTCGTTCACCTATCTCGATTAATTCCCTTTCTTGGGCTCTTTCTAAGGATTCTCTACTTAATTCTGACTTTCTGATTTCTTTTTCGGTTCTTTTATGAGATTCTTTGCGCCATAACTCGATGGCATCTTTCTGTGACTGTCTGGCTTTCTTTTTCCATAATGCTTCTTCTACTCGCATGATGCACTCGGCATCCCACGTACCTGACACGGGCCATCTATACTTTTCCTCTAACTCTTTGGTGTATTCCACCCATAAATCTAGATACAATATGGCACTTATGCCATGCTTTTGATACATAAAATGACCTGGACTGTCCCTAGGCGGGACAGGAACTGCTTCTTCTAACAGACCCTTTCTAGTTTTTAACTGACGTAGTTTGGAAAACAACGGCATGACTGGACTGTAATCTAGATACAATACAATACACAATAAACACGATAATTACACCACTTTCATACCACGACATTAAAATACATGAATGACATTTTAAAATAACAGTTCTGACAAAATACTACCTGGAATATTGAAAACAGAATACATGAATCTCTCGAGAACAGAACGGACTAGAACAGAAACTAGATGCACTGCTAAAACAGTGCGAACTTACCGGTCTCATAAGAGACACGTCAGGACCCGCATCCACCTAAGTGGACACTTCGTGTTGGATCTGTGTACCACCAAACCCACGGACCAGAGTCAATTAGATTGACCCTGTCTAGATACTACCCCAGCAACGGTACTCACCGGGCAGCAAGAACGGAAGGCCTCGGACTGGACTGGACTGCTTCGACGCCGGACGGACGAACTTCGGACTTCTGTTACGGGTGGGCCTCCGGATACCTCGGACCTTGGACTCTCGGCTTGGGCTCTGGTCGGGACTCGCCGCGTTCCTCCACCGCCTCGTCTGGATGCTGGACCGCAACCTCCGTCTCCTCCGTGGGCCTGAGGGATACTTGAAGCAGAAATATCTGCCGGTGCGCAGAAGAGTTCCGTCACGGCTGCAGAGGGTCAGGGGGCATACGTGGCTTCACCGGCACGTGGGGAAAGGGCAGGTCCCTATTCGGGCGCCATTATGTGGTAAATAAATAAATAATACCTCTCTTTTTGACTAGATATAACAATAACAGATAGCTCAATAAATAAGAGTCAAGATTCGAGGTAGTAGGAGTTTGCAGGTTTAATACAGAATAAAGGACAGGAACAGGACAACCTGCACGGACAAGATCTGGGATGAGCGCGCTAGCTCTTTAATAACAGTGCACAAGTATATATACTAAAACAATTGCATTACAGTACATACAATAGGCGGAGCAGTGGGTGGGGTGCGTAGCAGTCGCGAAAGATAAGGGTGAAAGTAGGTGTAACAGGAGGCGTGTACATAGACATGTGATGTAAACGTAACAGAGTATGTCATAAATGGGGCGGAAATATGGAGGGGGCTACCTAAGGAGCCGGGACCTCTAACCTACTGGTGCGCGCAAACTGGCAATGACGTGTTACTAGGAGAAGCTGGGGGCTATGACTTCTGCGCTAGAAGGAGAGACTGAAGTCTGGAGAGTCAGAGCGACATGTACCTAAACACTATCTAGTATCTGATGTTTAGGGAACATGTTGATAGAATCCAAAAGTTATCGGGGTAAAGGCTAACAGACACTAAGACTGGTGCATGCATTATTCTACATGTAGTGCGTGTTGAGGAATATTAAATGACCGTTAAATGCAGTATTTCTCTTACATGGAGACGTAAAGGCTAGACCATGACGGAAACTATTGATGCGATTCAGTAGCTTAGGAATGCAGAGAAGGAGGGCTGGACTGATAACTAGAATCATAACATACTCTTGGCAGACTGGCAGGCAGAGCCAGGCCGAGCCGGGCACTGTGAGACAGGAAGTAAGTGAAGGGTCAGGGATACAGGTGGGGGCTGTATCGCTCCTCAGCGAGGGTTCAGGAGACAGGAGCTGAATCTGAGTCCGGGCCCTTTTGAGGCCTAGAAACGGGGACTTTTCAACGAAATAACGTGCACACTGAGAAACGTGGCAACGTAACTTTACATAGGCCTAATACTCGTAGTTTTCACGAGAACTGGAAACTGGCATACTAGAGATGGACACAACTGTAATTGCGTCTTTAATCGAACATGGGGAATACATATGCATGTTAATCATGCACACATAACATAAGATGGGGAACACGTAGGGACACAGAACATGGCAAAATTTACTTTTCCACACTCCAGATCCTTCTCAACACCCTCCTTAGCTGCCATAGACCTGGTGGTAGCACACACCCAAAATATGCAAATGAGCTCTCCTTTCCACCATAGCCCACGGGGAGTTCCCCAAATCATTGCCCAACAGACAGTCTACAGGCATGGTGGGCCTCACAGCCACCTAAAGAGTTCCCGAGACACCCCCCACTCAAAGGGAACCTGAGCCACCTCACATTGGCTCTCTGAGTTGTCTGCTGACACTACAGGGTAGAATGCATGAGGGACAACTTGCTCTTTGGACACCAGCCGGGAACTGACAGCAGTTCCACTAGCTCCTGTGTCCCTTAGAGCTTCCAATCTATGGCCATTGATGGTCACCCACTGCCTCTACTTCTTAGTGTTCTCAGGCACTGCGGGTTTAGGGACCATCTCAAAGTCTCCTAATGAAACAAGGATCAATTCTACGGGATCCCACCCTGCTGGGGCACCCACCTCTTCCTCTCCCAGGGCGACACTAGCAAGCTGGCAGGGTGGTGAACGGTTTGGTGCAGGGTGGTCCTTCAGGGGACACTGGGGATCCAAGTACCGGTGGCCCACTTGACCACACTTAAAACAAGTAAGGGGCCCCCTCTGAACAGGCCTACCTGTCGGGGGCACAGACCGCTTCTCTAGGGGAGGCTGGGACACCACTGCTTGGTTTCCTTGGGAATTACTTTGGGGTCCTCTTGAAAACTCCCTTTGTTTACCCCTGTCCCCACAACTTCTCTGGTGGGGACCCTGCCCACCTCTGGTGAAGTCTCCTATCGGACCCTTGCGAACCCGGGTGCTCACCCAGCGGTCTGCCTCCTTAGCAAGCTTCCTAGGGTTAGTTAGCTTGCAATCAATCATGTGCTGGTGTAGCTCAGGAAAACAGTTACTAGACAAATGCTCCCATGCAATCAAATCATAAAGTTGCTCAAAAGTTTTATACTTTACTACCTTTTACCAAGCGCTCCATTGCTCTGCAAAAAAAAAGACATATTCAACCCACGTGGTACCCTCTAACTTCTTGCAGGTCCTAAACCTCTGCCTATACATCTCAGGGGTCAAAGAATAGCGGGTCATCAAAGCTTTTTTCATGTGGGCATAAACCATCCTACTTTCCTGGGGCAGGTCCAACAAGGTAACCCTCCCTCCCCTCACTCACAAAGCATCCCCACAACCCCTCTCCCCAATCCTTTTCAGGGACCCGGTGGGACACCATAGCTGATTCATAGGCTGCAAACTATTGCCAAATATCTTCACTCTTGTGGAAATCCTTAATAACCTCTTTGGGTATATATACTCTACTCTCAGTATGCACTACAGGTATGCTGCTACCAGAGGGGGAGATCTCTACACTCTTTGCTTTAATCTCCAACTCCCCAAATATTCTCTCATGTTCAAACTTCATCTTCATTATCTTAACTTCTAACGTATTGTTCTCTAGGTCCCTCTGACCATCCATCTTGAGCTTAGCCATCTCCATATTATACCTCCTATCCCTCTCCCTGTCCTCCATCTCATCTGGAGACAGACCCCTTGAGGACACACTAGTGCCCGGGCTAGACAGCGCTTTATCACCTACCAAATCTACGACTTCCACCTGCTGCTCTCCTATATTCTCTCCCTCCTCCCTAGGCTCTCCGACAGTCTTAGGGGCATCCCTAGCTTCCAGCCAGGCCTTGAGTGCTTTGTAAAATTCCTCCCTCTTAGTGAGGCCTGTGATAGGGACTATGAATCTTGCGCAAAAATATTTGAGCTGCTTGGCATTGTAGGTGTCTAATCTCTCTTCTTCCCAGGATAGCTCCTCCGAGGCATTGGATCTGGGCTTGCCCATAGTAGAAATAACTAGCGATATCAATCAAAAATAGAATCAAACACCTAAAAAATGTATGTGGTTGCATTATGGTCTGCACTCACTAGTAGTGTACACTCTAATTACTGTTTGCGATCACAAATGCAAGTCCAGATCCCACCGCTGCCACCAATGTTAGAAATGGGGGTCTCTAGTTGGCAATGGCTGGCCACTGTTCAAGTAGGGATCCTTCTTCCTAAATCAGAGTAAGAGGGATACACCCTTTGATAACCCCTGCTCAACCCTGTGGTAACGTAGCACGAGCAGCTAGGCTTATCTCAGAGGCAGTGTGTAAAGCATTTATGATCATACACAGAACACAGTGAAGGAAATTACAAAGGGACACCACACAAGTAGTTATAAAAAAAAAGTATATTTATATATAGACTTAACATAAGACCAATAACGGTAAAAAGCCACAATACTGAAAAATAGGGGTACTCTTGAAATGCTGTAAAAATAGTTCAAAGTGTTCAAATAGGGGTTTGGTTCAAAGCAGTGGTCTAGGCAACCCTTTTACTTACAAAGTACCTGGCTTTCGTAGCAAAAGAAGCAAAATGTCGCAAATGGGCTGTAGCGATGATTTTCCTCACGCGAGGCCGGCGATGCGTTGAATCCTTGCCGCAAGGGAGGATGATGCGCCGGTCTGCGGATGTGTGCGGGACACAGCAACAGACTTCTTCACGCTAGGCCAGCGATGTGTTGAATCCTTGCCGCAAGGGAGGATGATGCGCTGGTCCGATTGCGTGTGCGATCTTGTTGCTATGAAAGAAAATGGCGCCCCGCGAGGGAGTGTTGATCCGGGTGCGATGCGAGGAAAATGGCGGACGCACGGTGCCCGCACTGCGATGTCGTGATGCGATGATCTCGATGCGATGATCCGGGGTCAGCGGGCATTCGAAAGGGCCGCAGACGTGCGATACGAAGATCTTTGGATGATAGCGACCACTTTTTGGCCCACAGCATGCGATGCGATGGTTCTTGGTTTGCTAGCGCTCGGCGGCAGCAGCGCGATTTTTCTTATGCTCTTTCGCTGCGGCGGCTCGCAAACGGGCATTATTGACGATTTTCAGCGCACTCTTCTCTGGAGTAGAACTAGAGGCCCTGGAACTCACAGGAGCCTCACCTGCAGATAGAAATCCTTGCTGGGAGGAATCAGGAGACTGGTGGAGGAGTCAGGTGTGCCTGTGACTCCAGCAGGAGGCTAGCTCTCTTCTAGCACTTGGGTGATTGCTTTAACAAAATGAAAATTCTCTCAAAAGTCCTTTTCCCTCTTCTTCCAGTACAGGGGAAACTACTGCCGGCCAGTCCAGGAAACGGCACACAAGCACAAGGACAGTCCCCACCTGCAGATTCCTTCAGAGGCACGGACAGATGTTCTTCTTGACATCCAGGAGCAATACAAATTGTAGGGGTTTGGGCCCAGATATTTATACCCCAAAAGTCTTTGTTCTCAGAAGTAATTAGTCACTGAACCCAGACAAAACCAGTTCTGCTCAGTCCTGGAGCCCTTTGTTTACAAGGCTGCATCCTACTTTCAGAAAAAGGGGGTCTGCCATCAGCACACAGTAGGAGGTGGAGCCAGCACTCACCTTGCCAGGCACAGCCCTATTCAGGTCAAGGAGGTACCCTTCCCCAATACTCAATGCAGAGCTCTCTATTCAACCCAGGTCTGACTCAGCCTGTCTTCCCCTCTAACCCAGACAGACAATACACATAACAGCAGAGCACACTGGAAGGCTTAGGCAAGAAAATACCTACTTTCTAAAAGTGGTATTTTCAAACACAGTGTAGTGTAGTTCCTATTTCCCTTAAAGGTTCTGCCCATTGGAATAACATACACGATAGGCTTGGCCTAGGACTGTGGTCAGTATGCCCCTATTATGTATATTAAACTTAATTACTGTGTACCAGCTAGCTCAGAGGCCACTAGAAACTTCTTGAAGACAAGAAGGGAATAGCTTCTGGCAACCACATAACATAAAACCCAGATCCCTCCGGATCGTGGAAACAATATACTACTTTTCATTCAGCCACTCATCTCAGAGAAGTACATAGAAGAAACAGTTGGGTGTGTTTACAATAAAATGTATTGCACAGTTGTTATTCTAGTACTGGTTATATGAGCTGCGACAACTGTTGGACAGTAGCAGAGAATTATGGCCAGCAGTGCAGTTAAATAAAAAGGCACTGTATAGCTCTACCATTTTGCAATAGTAATGAACACATACATGAAATACAAAATGCATTAAGATAAAGCCTATACCCCTATGATGCCTAACTAGATGTATCTAAGTGTACCTAGCATGTGTGTAGGTCTTAGAGAGCCAAGAATCCCCCTAGGATCTGTCTAACCCCATTACCTTAGTGGGACTTCATCCTGATTCTCGAGTTGGACCCACCAGGGTGGGTGAGGGACTTCTAACAGCTGGAGCTGTGGCATGACGCAGGTTGCAGCGTCTCAGGTCAGAGTGTTGGCATGGAAGTCTCGGTCTCCCCTGCCTTGCTTGGGCAAAGGGAGGTATATTTATACCAGATAAGTGCCTTGGAATGTTGGTATTGACGTAATAGTGGTTCATGCATATTTAATGAGTTCTTAGAGAAATCAATAATCCTGTGCTAGGGAAAATCCCAAGAGCTTAAGGGTCTGTTTCTAAGAATTCGTTGTGACTTAGGTTAGTCACTGTTGGACATGGAAATTACGTATTTAGGATGGACCGTCTTCTGCGCCCAGAGCACACATCAGATAAGGGACAGCCTCTGTTGCTCGTTTTTTTATTTTATTTTTATTTTAAGAGTTTTATATAGTGCTGGCTAGACCCGAAGGTATCAGAGTGCTTTACATGAGAATCAACAATGTAACAGAAAAAGATCAACAATTACACAATACATCAAAAAATAGGCAATACAATTAGGAGAAGAGAGAAAGGAGAGAGAAAAGTAGTGGAGGGGGCAGGGGAGGCGAGAAAGGGAAGATAAGGGAAGAGACAACAAGGAGAGACGAAAGGAAGTCTGTCTAAAGACCGACTGGGTAGGTGACGTCCAAGGAGGGAATCCCCGGCTTGTCTCTCCTATAGCTAAACCAGGTAGCTCCATCGGGCATCGGACAAAATAGCTAGATCTCAATTGACGAGGGAAAATTCACAGATAAAAAGGGTGGGGACTAAGGGCCAGGACAAGTGAGGGCAAAGGTCAGAAGCAGGAAAGTGGAGAAGAGTAGAGCGGAGAGGGGTAGGGGGTAGGGGGAGGAGGGAGATAACGTCAGAAGAGACGCAGGAGGGTTTGTTGTGGCCGTCATTTTAGGCAGGTACAGGCAGTATTTACATGAGGATCAGAGTTACAGGATTACAAGTTACATTTGTTCCAAGAGCAAAATAAACAGGAATTTGGAGTGTGACAGGGGGAGCGAGGGAAAGGACAGCGGGAGAGACAAAGGGAAGTCTGCCCAAAGACCGACTGGGTAGGTGATTTCCGAGGAGGGAGTCCCCAGCCCATCATCCTATAGCTAAACAAAGTAGCTCCATCGGTCATCAGTCAAATAGCTAGGTCTCAGCTGATGAGGGAGTGTTCACATAAGGAAGTTCAGTGGATAAACATGATGGTAACTATAAGCAAGGACAGGTGAGGGCAGGGGTCATTAGCTGGAAAGAAGAGAAGAGTAGAGCGGTAGGGGGTAAGGTGAAGGGGAGGAGGGAGATAAGGTCAAGGAGAGATGCAGGAGAAGTTGCCCAAGGACCAACTGGGTAGGTGAAGGCCAAAGGGAGGGCTAATGTAGGTGAAAGCTCCTTAAGTGGGTGAAAGGGCCTACCTGTCTCTGTGGCACGAAGGATTTGTGCCTCTGAAACGGTGCACCTATGTTAGGCCTCAATTTAACATATAACACCCACTCCAATCTATGGACAATCGTGAATAACCCATTAAAAGCAAACTACATGACTAAAATAGGCATTTGCATATAATTGGCAGGTAGTTGCATGAGAGTGGTTTATGAGTGTCATTAAAAAAAAACTCTTTAGAGTCAGTAGTTACTTATAAAAGTTTCTGTTTATAAAATTGAAAACTCTTACATGCTGTTTCAGAAGACCATGCTTTCTTTAGAAAAAAACAAAAGGTCAATTTAGAGGTAAAGCTCCAAGCACTCGGTGAAAGTTGAAACAATAAGAGAAAAAATGTGTTTCAGGACATGTTTTGCAAAAATAGAGCTAAAAACTGCTGGCTGGGAGACACAACATTTTCGATGCTAGTTGCTGCAGGGAACAGACCTTTTTTTTTAATACCTCGCAGAATTGTTGTGGGAACACAGAATGAACAGTGCTGCCTGTCGTTGGTTCTGAGGCAACCGGTGCTGTAATCGATACCTTGGTGCTGCTAAAGGAAGCAAAAGGCACCCACTGGATTTGCAAGTAATGCTTTGGTTTGATGGGAATACGCTTGGGACACAGCCAAGCATGGGACTTCAGCAGACGCAGCCTGGTGGTAAATGCCACTGGCGTTTGCCTTTGGAAGTGTCAGACAGATGATGACCACGCATTCTTCATTGAAAAAAACAGGCATCAGAGAACTGGTGTGTTGCAGTCTTTTCAGACTGGTCTTTTCAATATTAGAAACCATGAGAAGCATAGTTCCTGTTCGAGGTATTCCCAAGGTGTATCACACTGCTTGTATGTGAAATATAAAATGTATCAAAAAGGAAAGAGGGGCTGTCTGTATTTAAGAGTGCTATTTTGAAGGAAAAAAAATATTCTGGTGTGAAATGAAAAATAAAACTGCTGCACAAGCATGGTTTTCAGATTGCCATAAGCATTGAATTTTACAAAGGAAACTTTTGTTTCACTACTGTCAGTGTTGGGGCTTCTAGCCCAAAAAAAGGCACAACTTCCCTACACTGTAGGATTTCACTACCTCTGGATGTTATCTGTACATAACGTAGGTCTGGCCTATGTATACTGAGTCCCTTGGTGACATTCAGGAACCATTTGTGTGACAGGTATTTGTGTCAAAAGGCCAAACCACCCATACTTTCCTAACTGGGTCTGTCCTGTTGTGTTGTAAACGGCATCTAATGTTGCCCCTGCTGATGTATGTCAACTATCCCACCCCCGTGCGATAGTGTTTGGTGGTGTTTGGCAACGTTCCTACTGGTGTTAAAACAACCACATTTCTAGATGCATTAAAATTGTGTAGTAGTTGATAACCTTAAGGAAGGTAACCGGTATAAAGCGTCACAATACGAATAAATCTCTAACATTTCATGATCTGAAAATTTAGCAAATATTCCTAAAACAGACAGCATAATATACACTGTATCAGTAACCTAATTTTCAGAAAAATGTACTGAAGGTAATGACATCACTGAACAAATGATAAAATGAATGATAAAATGAATGAAAGTTCAAATGACATTAATCAGAATTAAAAACTGGATGATTAAGTACATCATTTAGAATGCAAAGGCTTGTTCAGGTCGAAAACATTTATAAGTCTCTCTTGCATTTGAATTGAAAATGGACTTGGCTTCAGTTTTATGTTGATCCTGTGTTGTATAGTGTCCACTAAGAGTCCTACTAAAAGCTAGCTCTAAGCAAAGCTAGAACAGAAAAAGATGAACCCAGAAATACCCCATAGTTCTACTCATGGTGAAGCCAGGTCTGTATCTTCTGGTAAGGAAAAGGTTCAAAAGTTTGTACTTGCATGTTTGTTGTTTGTTTTTGGGCTGGCTGTCGCTTCCTGTTCACGTGGAGCCATGGAAAACGTATCACAGTTAATGAAATAGCCAGTAGCTGTATGATCAATTGTTGAAATTGCATCGTATTTAGTTGAAGTTATTTCTGCTGTTTTTGTTGCAAAACATTGAAAAGGTGATGTTAATAGTTAATGTCTTTGCTGAAAAACGTTCAGAAGTTATTATTTGATGTTTTTGTTGAAAAACTTTCAAGCTTTTATCATTTGATGTTTTTGTTGAGAAACTTTAAAGCTTTTATTATTTGATGCTGTTGAAAAACGTTGAAGCATTTATTATTTGATGTTTTTGTTGAAAAAACGTTGAAGCTTTCATTAATTAATGCTTTTGTTGAAAAAACGTTGGTGTACACATTTGTTTTAGGCCAAATTGCAACTTTTGTGTTGGCTTGACTTTTGAATTTTGAAATTTAAAGGTTGGTTCAAGGAGTACTGGTTCCATTGCATTGTTGCATAGTCCACCACTCCATGGATTTGATTTCTCAAACCTGATGAGCCTTTCAGTTTGAATTTCTTGAATAGTAGTGAGAGGGATGTCTACTACTGTGGAATTCACGAGGCCTACTGCTCAGTATTGGCCACATAGGTTTTAGTGGATTCTTTCATTTGAAATGAATCTGGTGCTTTTATCATGGCAGGATGCGGCAAAAGTACAGTTCTTGTTCCTTTCACTGTAAGGACTGGCACATGTATTTCTGTATGAGGGCCCAAATTCCTTTGTGTCCGCGATCTTTTTCTCTCTCTGCCCAGATCCACGACTTTTGGGATTCAGACAGGACTTGCCGTGATAACCTCGACTTCCCAGTGGCAGCCTGTTTCCCTTTAACAGAATCTTTGTTTGTTTGTTTGTTTTCTTTAGGTTCTGTAAAACAGCTAAACGATCATAGATACAGAATGGTTTTCATCCGCCACTGTGCCTTAACATATATGATCAGGTTCCCGCAATCGTAAATGGAGTGACACCTCCTAATGAGCTTATTGGCCGAGTGTATATTGCCCCCTGAATCCATATAACTGTTTGACCCCACTAATGCCCCGCCTAATATCCTAGCTGTTAAGGATTGCTCTATGCCCCAGTCCTTCCTCTCCTCTACCTTAATTCCCTCAGGATGGCGTTGGAGAGGAGTACCGCAATACTACGTCCATCCCTTCCATGGCCTCTTAGTAGGCTCGAGAGCCAAGTGTGGGGCCACAGTCAGGGTGTAACGTTGATTGCGTATCTCCTGTTATGGACTCGCAAATCTTTTTATAACAGTTTTGAGCATCAGCCAAGTGCTGAGGCCATACTTAAAGGAAACTTGAGCAAGGACCCACTGCCACCAAGATATATTTTTAAGCTACCTCAAAATTTGAGGGGCCGCAGCGGTCCTTTACACGACACGATAAAGTGGACAGTCTGACGCTGTCTAGCAATGGGACATGCGTGGGTCTTGTGATGGTGTAGCCTGGCATTTGTTTGCAGATGTTCCAGTTCAAGACAAAGCCAATAGTCTGACTTCTGATCCCTGGCCACCAATAGCACTTGTTGCAATGAAGAAATAGTAGCTATTACCCCTGAATGCGCGAAGCCCAAGTCCTTGTGTGCTTTAAATGATTAACTCCTGCCTACTATCCATATTTGGAAATACTCTATCCCCCACTCCAGGAATCTGAGCATATAGAATGTTGTTTGCACCTAACTTGTAGGAGTATTTGAGTGGAAATTTCTTAGGCACTGCTGTGCTGCCTTTGCGTGAAGCAATTACGGTCACCATATTCTAACCGTCTATTCTCGTTGGACGAGTGTACGCAGCTATGGAAGCTGTGTGTACAGCCCCCTTTGTGGCATCAACAGCCACTGAATTCCCTTCAACGTGCACGCCATCACGTTGATGACTCGTGTTAATCACGTGAGTTTTTGGTAGGTCGTTTTTCAACTCCACTACCTGTTCCCATAATTTTTGTGTTTAATTATGCCACCTTTTTTCATCTTTAAACCCATGTTGTTCCCAATGGTGTAAATATTTATTATAATATTGCACACAGTAAAAGGAATCACACACAATGAGTGTGGGGAATTCTCGATCCGTGTTTAAAATTGCAAGTATCAGGGCTTTTAAAGCTGCCAACCAAGTCGTACTATTACCTAGAGGTAGTTTTTTGGTACCATAAGGACGGAACTTGCCATCCAGCATCTGATCTTTAACAAACGGCGGCCGGTGGGGCAGACCCATCAGTGTAAATATTCTTAAATTCATACTGATCTAGAGGCAAGATTTCATTTGGTAGATGTTCTTTTTCGTATTGCTGGAATGCCTGTGTTTTTAAACTTGGATCAAATCTGGATTGAAAGTCTGATGCAGCAGAAGAATTAGCCCTTTGTGTCCATTCTGGATGTAAGGCTTTGGCATTAGGAATGCTAGCCCCGGCACTGGGGTTACGGCAATAATACTGCTTCCCATGAGCCAGTGCTCTTTCTTTTGTTACAGCATTCTGTATGGTTGTCAGATTTGTTTCTGTTGAATTAACTAATTTCTGTGTTTGTGTCCAGATGAAATTTGTATGCGATTGGTACAGTTTCACCTTCATTAAAGGTTAAATAAGTGTACCCGCATTGACTCAAAATGATACTGAGTATCAAGTGGTGCAAGTTTACACATGTGTGTATGTGTTTGGAAGCAACAATATCTTCCTGGAGTGAACAAAGAATATTGGTGTGTTCTTGTGTCCAGTGTTTGACTGAAAAGTCAGGTTTGAAAAAGGTTGTGGAAAGGTTTTACTCTCTTTGTGAAATCAAAAATGTATGTTCTGCCAAAATCTAGGAATCCCAGTACTGATTGGAAGTTGTTTAATGTATTTGGAGGCTGGAGCAGTGCACACTTTTCTAAAAAGTTAGCTGCAAGGCTTTTCCCTTCACTTGAAAGCTCATATCCCAAAAATAGGACACAGAGGTGGGCAATTTTTGATTTTTCAAAATTACATTCGTAGCCCACAGAGGCGAATCCCATAATAATGGTGCTTACCCTGGTCAAGTGTTTCCCCAATAGGTCGTCAGTTAGATAAATATCATCCATATCGGATAACGCTTCTTCATCAAAGTGCTTTAGCAATTCAGTAATTCTTTCAGAAAATATCCCTGAGCTGTTCTTATACCCATGGGGCCGATGACAAAAAATTGTCGCTGGGACTCTAATATACTAAATGCTGTTGGGTACCTGTTTTCAGGTGCTATAGTTTGACAGGAAAATTCATTTGAGATTACTAGTGTCTTTTTGTCTTTTTTCCCGCATAATGTTATTCATTAATGCGGCACTGTCTGCATGTTGGACAGCAATGAAAACTAGACTTGGGGCCATATGTAGGTGGCCAAATACCGGTCGGTAAAGCTGAAATTCGGTAAATTTTGGCTTTACCGACCGGCATTTAGCCCTGTGCGATGTACATATTATCGAATGCCATCGGTAATAACGAATCGGTAAATCGTTACCGATTGCTTATTTACCGATCGGTGTACACCGAAACAAACAATACCGAATCGGTAAATAACGAATCTGTAAAAAATCGGAAATGCGATGTAGCAAAATTCGGTAATACCTAATTTGACCAAAATCGGTATTAACGAATCGTTATTTACCACTGATCCAGAGCAGGTGGTAATCAGTTGCAGTGCATAAAAACAGCCCCAAAATGCAACAGTGTGAACACAATGGCGGCCCTCTACGTCATAGCAAGGTGGCTACGTCTGAGAGCAGCAGAAGTGAGGATTTGGAGACGGTAAGAGTGTGTGTACAGACAGCGTGTCACACTGTTCCAATTGACTGAGCCAGAAATCCATGAGAGGTACAGGCTACACCCATACACCATCCTTGACCTGATACAGGACCTGGAACCATATCTTGAGCATCAGACACCAAGGGCACACGCAATACCCACCCATGTACAGGTGCTCTTTTGCCTGCACCTCCTGGCATCAGGAAGTTACCAGGGTGTGATAGCCACAGTAGGTGGCGTGTCAGAGCTGCCTATCCCGTTTTTTCAACACCTTCCTGGATGATATGATGGACAGAATGCATCATTACATAACCTTCCTCAGCACACAGGCGGAGCTGCAAAAGACCAAGCTGGAATTCTACCAAATGGCACAGCTCTCACACGTAATAGGCTGCATTGATGGGACCCACATACCAATCTGCCCACCAGCAGCAACAGAATACATTTACCGCAACCGTAAATCCACTCACTCCATGAATGTGCAGGTGATGTGTGATGCAAACTTCATCACTGATATTGATGCCAAATTCCCTGGGAGTACCCACGACTCATACATATTCAGGAACAGTGGCATCTACACACGTCTGGCTGCTGGTGAATTCGGAGAAGGATACCTCCTAGGTAAATCAATGTCACGCACCCTGATGTATACCTTGGATTAACCTATTGGTGACACAAAATAATTGTGCTTTCTTTCACATTTAGGTGACAGCGGATATGCTCTCCGGTCTTTCCTACTCACCCCATATCTCAACCCATCCACCCCAAGGGAGAGGAGATACAATGTGGCACATAAGGGCACACGCAACATGGTGGAGCGCACCTTTGGACTACTAAAAAGCAGGTTCCTTTGCCTCCACAAAAGTGGAGGTGCAAGTCAATACAACCCCATCAAATATTGCAAAATAATAGCAACTTGTGCAATGCTACATAACCTTGCCACAAAAAAAGGAACAGCAGTGGAACTAACTGACGCCGAGGGCGAGAACAATCCCCAGGCAGAGCCCTGCACCGCTGGTGTGGCAGCAGAACAGGATGGGAGACACAGACGGGCTGAGATAACATGCAACTATTTCTGAGTAAGTAGAGAGACCGAGCCAGTTACTGTATTTGTGTGATGGTGTTTAATTTGCACATCACCCGGATCTAAACCAGTGTCCATACAGACATGGGTTACATCACCCATCAAATGAGTCACAAATCCCAGTAGGTTCTATTTCCTGCGCCCACGCGCTGCATGTCTGCGTTCACTGGCCACACTGTCTGTGCTGCCGGTATGTTCCTGCGCCTCCTGCCCTCGGTGGGAGAGGGCGTGATGCTCCCATGGCTAGTAGCCTCCTCACTGTCCCCCGGCTTCCATAGTGGCCACCTTCACATTCTGCAGCAGTTCCAGTGCAGAGGTCATTGACACCATACCCCTGGCCACATCCCTACTACAATGTGCCATCTCCTCCTGCATGGCTATTGACCTTCTGCACATTAGGGAGGTAGCAGTGGCCAGCCGGTTCACTGCCTTGGTATAGGCATGTAGTCTCTGCCTCTCTCTGCGCCTACAAAGACGGTCCTGCTCCAATTGGCTGCAGAGCTTGTCCACAGATGTCGCAATGTCTCTCATGCCCTCAGACATGTTGTCGCCCATTTCACTTATGCCCTTTTCAATTCGGTACATGTGCTTGTTCATGTGAGACACCTCCCTATGCAATGACCGCATCTCTCTCCATTGCAGGCGCTGGACCTTAAGCATGTTACCTTCCAGTCCAGCGAAGACACTTTCACCCCATTCCGACACATGAGGACTGGCTGGCCTTGCCCTGTGGCATCTTGAGGATGTGTGGGCGCGCTCTGATGGTGTCTCAGCCCTCATCATGTTGCCGTCCTCATGACTGGAGACTGTTGGCCCCCTGTGCCCTCCTCCTCCTCCTCCGACTCCTCTATCTGATGGAGGGTGGCAACGGCATGCCTCCTGCCTGACTGTGGTGGTGGTGGTGGTGGTGATTGTGGCAGTGGGGATAGAGTTTGGAGAGATGGCGGCCTTCTCTGGTGCTGTGGTGATGTTGGGGAAGGAGAAGTTATTGTTGGTGGTGCGGTGCTTGTGTGCCCTGCAGGCAAACTCTCTTCCTCCTGTTGCCTCCCCTCTGGCTTGGTTGCCTTCGCTCTGCTCTCCTCTGCAGCACTTTGAGATGTCTCGCCTGTAATGACTGAATGTAGATATACTCACTTCTGTGGCTGCATTTGCATTGCATTAAACGTCATGCCTACAGATCACACTGTCTTCTGCTTGCAAATTTCTTTCACACGCTATTCGGTTTGCTAGGCTGACTGTCCTATACATCTGTTCCCTGAGACTACATCTCCCTCAATGCATAGCAGGTAATGAGTAAAACATGGAGTGGAGTGGGAGCCCCTATGCCTCTATGGGGATTGGGGTTGGGGAGGGGGAAGCACAGCATGCTGGGCATGCATCTTACCTTGTTTCCTGGAAGCTCTGGCAGTGCTGTCTGCGTCTCCCACGCCACGCACACTCTCCGGCTGGAGGGTGGACTCGACCATGAGTTCCAGTGATGTTGTTGCAGGTGCTGGGTTCTTCCTTCCACCAGTTTTGCCGGCCTACCTCTACCTCTCAGCCATCCTTGCCTTCGCCGTCTTCCTAAGGTCGTACCACCTTTTCTTGATGTCCTCTATGGAGCGCTGGGTGACCCCAATGGAATTCTTTCTTTATCATCTTTATTGCGACAATATTGTCATAAAAGAAATTTCGATACATGTAAGTCAGTTCATTGCCTTAAAAACTACCATCAGAGCGGATTCATTTAAGCTATAAAATCCCAGTGCAATGGAAAATCATTAAAAAAAAACAATTAAAACATGGTCATCATAGAACCCTGCACTTATATGATTGGCAATCAGTCTCCCCAGGACTATATACATGTGTCTACCCACTCCCACTAGGCTGAGCATTCAGATAGTTCCGTCTCATAAACCACATTGCTGCTAAAAATTTAGATACAGCAAATACAATTGGGGGGGAAAGATCGGGCTTTAGTATTCGAAGGGCTTCATGACACTGTCTAATCCCCAAGTTTTTACAGATCGGAGCTATCCACTTTTTTCTTGAGATCTGATAACCAGAGCAGAAAAATACAACATGCAATTCATTTTCTAACTCAGCCGAGCATCCCGGGCAGTTTTTTGGGGTAGGAGGACACCATTTACTTGTGAGGGTTCTGATTGGCAGAGAGCCATGTCTCCATTGGAGATAAAGGTTCCTAAAACCAGGGGGACTGATGTCATTCAGAACAGACCCTAATTTATAATAGTCCTTGTTCATTAAAAAGGTGTTGGTCAAGGTTCCTAATTTGGGATTAGACAGGCGGGCAGATAGATTGTGTTCAAAGTACAGATTAGCCAGCTGCTTGCGTGATATATTAGTGCAGGCTTGCTCAGGGTTACTCCACATAAGAGGGAGGCTCAGCCTCTCAAATTCCTGTCTTATGTATTTTAGCCAGGGGAGTTTCCCTGCATTAGGCAGTTTTAAAACCTCAATAAGCTCTTGCCTGTAGTTGTTAAGCTCTGGAGTTACCCAGCTTCGCCTCCAGAAAGTCAGGGGTTTAAGGCCCAATTCCTCATTAAGAGGTCTGAGGCCCAGGTCAAGCCTTAGATGTAGCAGTGGCGTACTAGGTGGAAGTGAGACCAGCTGCCTTAGGAATTTGTTTTCAGTGGCGACTATCGTGGCGGCACAGTTATGGCCCCACAATTCGCCACCGTAAACTACCGCCCCTCGTGCCTGCAATTTATAAATTTCCAGCGGTGGTCCAACTGGCTTAACTGTAGCTTTACTCAAAAGTTTAAGAATGCCCCCCACCTTTTGTGTGAGCTTTAATTGCGATTTTATTTGATGTTGAGCCCAGGTCATACTCTCATTGAGAGTTAGACCCAGATACTCGAACGTCTGGACTCTTTCTAGCCAAGCTCCTCCAATCACAGGGCTAGGGCGTATTATTCTGGGGGGGGGCTTAAAAATCATAAATTTTGTTTTGGAGGTATTTATTTCCAACCCTCGTTCGTGACAAAAATTTACAAAAGCGTCCAAGACTCGCTGTATACCCATTGGGGTCTTCGAAAGTAGTAGGGTGTCGTCCGCGAACATAATCGCGGAGACCCCAACCCCTGCTAGCCTTGGTGCGTCTCTGTTAGAGACAGCGTTCAGGTGGGCGATTACCCCGTTGACAAAGAGGAAAAACAGGGTGGGCGCCAGGACGCACCCCTGCCTCACCCCTCTGCCAACAGGGAAGCTAGATGACAGTTTGCCTTCTCTCCCACACCTGACCTTTGCGAAGTTCTCTGTGTGGAGTCGTATTATAATATTCAGTAGAGGGGCAGGAATGCCCAAATCTGAAAGCACGCTCCACAATTTCCTACGTGGGACCAAGTCTAAGGCCGCACGGAGGTCCATGAATACCGTGTACAGTGAGCCGCGATTAATTTTCACCATTTTCCAGAAAAGCACGGTTAAAGCCCGTCTGTTATGGACTTAATATGTCAAACTCCTCCATCCAACACTCGAGGCGATCTAAAATCAGCCTCGCAAAAAGTTTCTGTGAGACATCTATTAGGCTGATCGGCCTGTAGTTGGCTGGGAGCAGAGGTGACCCCTTCTTGAAGATAGGGACTATCTCAGCTCCCAGCCAAGTACTTGGGACCGCCATGCCCCCTAGGATTCCATTAAAAATAAACGCTAAATATGGAGCCCATATCCCGGGCTCATGCTTAAAAAGGTCTCCAGGGACCTTATCCAGCCCCGGGGCTTTCCCAACAGGGAGTCTAGTAATAGCATCCCTGACCTCCCCTTCAGTGAATTCAAACTCAGATATGGCTGAATCCGAGGTAAACTCTGTGTGTGCCTACACTGTGTAAATTCCCAATAGGGATATCCCCCTTGTATAAGGTATGGAAGTGATGTTCCCATACCACTGCGGCAATATTGGGTGCTACTGCCAGCTCCGGTTCAGCCGAACCTGAGATTACGATTTGCCAAAATTTACGGGCATCTTTCACTGCAAGGGCTGATGTTCAGTTAGCCCAATTCTCATTTCCCCACTCAATCTTGGCATGATGAGTTAATTCACGATATACTTTGCTCCTATGCTTTATAAGTGCCCTGTCATTATTTTCTTTCAGTGCCTCAAGGAGTTCTCTTTTTGCTAGTCTGCAGGCTCTATTATACCAGCTGGGCTTACTACCTGCCCTGCTCCCTCTGGAATCCGGGGGGTTTAGGATTTCAGCTAGGCTAGTAAATAATGCCCAGTTAATTTCTGCCAACTTGTAGTAGATTTCATGTGCCGGTTGTATTGCCTTAAGTTCGCCTGCAGCTTCTAGTGTTGGGATGAGCTGAGCGTAAAGCTCCGCTACATGATCTGGGTGGGTAACCAACTTGTCCCATCTTACCCTGCGTTTGTTGTTTAAGAGCAGGGCTCTATTAATTTGCCCACACTCGGGTATAGAACTACCCCTTATGACATCTGGGAGTGCAAACTCAAGGATCAATGGATTGTGGTCACTCTCTCCCCTGGGAGCCACTCTAAAATCTAGAACCCTGTTCCAAGAACTACATTCTACTAGAATATAGTCAAGGCGTGCATCCCTCCCTGATTTATTAAAAGTGTTCATAGGAGGAATATCCGATTTCACCCGACCATTACAGGCCCTGATTGAGTTGTTCAACGTCAGGTTGGTTATTTGTAGTGCCAGAGGGGACCATGACCTTACTGGAGGCCCAGCCACCTGAGGGATTTTCCAAGCATCATCCTCCTCCTGGTTTACGGCATCCATCAGCCCCGCAAGTGGCTCGAAGGGGGAGTTGAAATCTCCCCCTATCACACGAGTCACTCCCTCAGGGATATTACCAAGGAAGGAGGCAAGCTCCTCAATGGCTCTAGACTCAGATGTGACACTCACAGGTCTGGAATAGATGTTAACCAGAGCAAGTCTTGTTCCATTCTGCCACTCCAAGATCAAACATTGAACATCCTCTGATGCCGTATCCATGACCCTAGCAGTGCAACCTAAATCGGTTCTAATCCAAATCGTTAGCCCTCCAGAGGGTCTGCCCTTTCCCCCCCACCTTGCGGGGACTGTGTATGAAGCATACCCTATTCGAAATTGTTCTTCCCGTGCCCATGTTTCCTGATAAAGGCATACATCAATTGTGTCTATAAAAGAGCCCCAATCCGGACAGGCCAGTTTATTACCAAAACCTGCCACGTTCCAAGAAACTATTTTTATTTTAGATGGGCCCGGGGAGCTGTCTTGGGCTTGCGAAGGGGGATCGATTGCAGTAGGGCCTGTCAGGTCATGATTGTTGATTACTTTCTGCATGTCCCATGTATCAGTAATGACCACCGGAGACCCCTGCTAAGCTTCACTGCGAGAGTCAGATTCCCGCATATTATCCCCGGTTATGGGGACATGGCCCCCAAGTCTACCCTGGGGGCGTCCCTCCCTGTGAAGTCAGTCTACCTGTTCAAGGCAGCTGTACCTGTTGTTATGAAAATAATCAATAGGCCTAGGAGTTTTAAAGAAGTTAGGCCTAGGACCTCTAATATAACCTCTACGGCCCACCCTGGTCCACTCTTCAGCCAATCCTGGGTCCTGAGATGGATTTACGGGTGGGTGGAAAAAGGACAGGGAGAGAGGCTTAATTACTGTGTCCCCCGTGCTGCCTAACCAATTGCAGATGTGTGAAACAATAGCTGGATTCCTGAAATTTATCAGGATGCAATCCCCCTTGATTGTCTTTGGGGAGTGTCCCACCCACGGGGCTCTTCTTACCATCAAAATTTCATTTTTATTATTCGGGGGAAGAGGTCTATGGATATTCAGCCAACTCATCACCTTATTTTTAAGGGAAGCAAAACTTTCTACTTCAGTGTCTCTTAACTCTGGGGCACCAGTTAAAACCACTACGTAAGGGGCAGCCTCGGGGGGGTAAGTTGACTGCCTTTTTTGAATTTGCTCGGTTTGCGTCATGCGCAGGTCGAGGACAAGAATTCAACACCAGGGCAGTTGCCAATATAGGGGCGTTAGGTTGAGGAACATTAGCTGCAATGGGGGATTTGAAAGACAGGGGATTACTAGGCTGGAGAGGGCAGATGTAGGAGTGATAGAATGATTCAGTGGGCGGGAGATTGGTAAGGTAGGGGGTATAGGAGGGGGAGCAGCCCCCCATTTACTCCACACATACTCTGTTTGGACCCCATACCTTGTAGAAGGTCCGCAATGCCCCCGGTGGCCATTTCTAATGCTTGTAGTCTGCACTCAATGCAGTCTAGTCTGGCGGTCAGGGGGTCCAGCAGAGATTTTAAGGTATTACTCAGATTTTGGGTGCAATTTTCCTCCCCTCGGGTATTCCCCTCACCAAACCTGAAAGCAGTAGGCTGTACTACCGTCAGAGTCTGGGGGGGTAGACTGCAGTTGTTATTTTCTAATGGGGGCAGACCCGGTTCGCTAAGTGAACCGAAGTCTCAGTAGGGTTGGAGCGTAGATCTAATTTAAGCTTTTTCCCACCCTTGTTCTGCCACCCACGTTTCCTCTTCGGGATAGCCCCTTCCCTCGCCCCTCACAATTGTGGGGAGCTGGTGTACTGGGCCCCTTTGGATAATGATCCATTAGTAATCGGGACAGCAGTGACCTCAGGACTAGCCGGCAGCGAATCACTGGGCAGACATGGTCTAGACCTTATATCTTGCAAAACAGATGATCTTGTTCGGTCAATACTGTCTATAAGGGCGGTATGAGAATCCTCGCCTCTTTCAGGGGTTTTTGCATTAGCTATTAAACCCAAAGATGATCTCCAGACACTTTCAATGCCCTGAGAAAGTCTTCTTTCTAAAATAGTTAGTTCATTTGCCACCAATGAGTTAGCTCTAATGAGAAAATTGTCCAAAGTACCTGCCGCCATGGCAGAGGATGCCGTAGCTTTACTTCTCGTTTCCCTTGTCACCATTTTCCCTTGGATTTGAGTAGATCCTCCCGGTCAGGTTAAGAGTAAACTTACAAAGCTCCAGAGCAGGCTTCCGCAAACCAAGAGAGTGGGCCCGGTCCGGTCTTGCTCGGTCTGTAACGGGCTAGAACGGGCCCGCCCTTGGCCCGGGCTTTGCCCGGGCGCGTCCCGGGCGCGTCCCGCTAGCGCGGTGGTTGGGGTGTTATATATGAGAGGAGGTGGAGCTCGGGAAGAGGACCAGCTGCGGCAGGTGAGGAGCCGCTAAGCACGCTGGTCCTCGCAGTCCCCTTCCAACACTTTCAGCCCAGTCTTTGCAGCCCTTCGCCGTCCACAGCACCCGTGGTAGAAACAAAGCGTTCTCAATCGGCAATCTCCTGACAGTGAGCGCCCCCCCCGCGGAGCGGTGGCCGCGAAAGGTATTAAGGCTGCGGGGAGGTGGAGCTCGGGAAGAGGACCAGCTGCGGCAGGTGAGGAGCCGCTAAGCACGCTGGTCCTCGCAGTCCCCTTCCAACACTTTCAGCCCAGTTTTTGCAGCCCTTCGCCGTCCACGGCACCCGTGGTAGAAACAAAGCGTCCTCCTCTATCGGCAATCTCCTGACAGTGAGCGGCACCCCAATGGAATTGATTTTGGTCTGGATCCCAAGCCAGATCTGTCTCTTCTGAGACTCGGGCACATGGAGTGACTGCTTTCCAAAAAGCTTTTCATGGTCCTTGCTCACGTCCTGGATTAGTACCTCCAGCTCCTTCTTGCTGAACTTCAGCTTCCTTTTTCTTTCTGTTCCCTCCTTCTCTCTCTCCTGGCTTGCCATTTCCAAGGTTTGTTGATTTTGCTTTGTTGATGAGAGGCTCTGTTGCTCCTGGATCCTCAGCTCAGCTGCCTGCCTCACAGTCCGCTCCAGGTTCCGTGCAGCTGCCTGGGTGTGGCCACGTCCTGTTTGGGAGGTAATTGGGATGCACAGGATTGGCTGATTCATCAAAAAACTAATTTTTTAATTACCGAATCGGTAATTATGGATTCGGTAATACCGAATTTTAACGAATCAGTAAATTTTAACTAACTTTTATGTACATCGGAGATACCGATTCCTTAATACCGAATCGGTAAAATTCGGTATTAAGGAATCGGTATTTCACTATTACCTACATATGGCCCTAAATGTATTATCAAGTTTTGATAAGTGATGCAAGAGATTGTTTATTTGTGAAGTGCATTTCAAATGATCTCCTGGTATTCAAGTTGATCTAAGATCTCCCTGACCTGTGTTTTTAGCTTCTTGCTTAATAGGAGATTGTCTTTGAGCATGTGGTGAAACTATTAACGGGATCACATGGTGGGTCGAGTCCTCATCCCATCCAGCGTGATTTGTATACAATGCTGGAGCTTCGGCTACTGCCCACTCCTGTGCATATGTATGTATAAGGTGAATGGGAACATGGTTGAAAAATGCAGGAAAAATTTACTTTCTCCCTTTGGTCGCTCCCTGAAGAATGCTGGCGGCTAATCTTATTCTGCTAACAGTATGTCAAAACCAGACTATAGGTTCTTCGCAAAGAGACCTTTTACTTTCCTGTGTTCGTCCTCCTCCATGCGGAGTGTTATTTCATATAACTTGTGTGGGACGCTCACCATTTTGTCTGGTGTTTCCACCGTGATGTAATCATTCAATTTTGCGGTCCAGACATTCCTTCGGGTTCTGATGAGCTATTGTTACTTCTGGCGCTCTGTCTTAGCATTGTCTGAGCCCAATCCCCTTTCAAAAGTTGAGTCCTTAGGATTCTGTGCATGTCTAACTTTGAGACCTGGAACGCTCTTTTTTTTATTTTTTTTATTTTTTAAATTGAGGTGTGGCTTGTCTTCGGTTTTAGAAGAGTCCTGAGCGTGCTTGTCCCTGGACTGCTTGCGCTCTTCTTTGTGTGCTGACTTTCCTTCTCTCCCTGTGTTTTTTGTTGAGAGGAATGTGTATCAGTATCCTGATACCGGTCAGGTTTCCCAATGTTATCCCTATTCCAATGTTTATAACTTTTTGCAGAGGGCTCCTATTGAGGAGACCTACCTCGGGACTGAGAATCTTTTCTGAAAATGTTTTTTTTATTAAGCGTCAATATGCAATATGATATTTCAAGAACCACCGAAGCCAGAGCTAGCACTCTGGCTTATGGAGATGAAGAAACGGCACGCATTTATGCCCTAATCAATGAAGATATAGTCCAAGAAACATCAGGCCGCACAAAAGAACAATGCATTAGACAACTGTTATACCTATCAAAACGCAAAGTAAACCAAAAGGTTCATGCCAACACCCTCATAAAATACCGCAGAGCTTCAAGAATACCACGTGGGCTCAGGATAGCGCTTAAACCATCCCTGTGCAAGAATTCAAAAAATTTCCAGGAGAAATGGAATGCGATCCTCAACAAATGTAGCCTGGACCTCATGCTATTAATCGTGGACGAACTTTCTAGTATTCTTATGGATCTCACTACAGAAATTAAAAACATCGAAAAAGAATTAGAGGACTCTATCCCAGTCGAAGATTGGTCTAAAATCCTGGAGGATATCAACACACAGCTTGAGAAACACACTAGAGAAATTAATGAAAGAAAAATTTGGAAGTTCAGACGTGACACGATGGACTATAAACTCGGTGAAGTTTACACCTGGGCCGATGTATACGCTCAGACGCCGCAATAAGCCTTATAGCCAGCAAACAGACACCTCTTTGTCTGGGAGTGAAACGGCTATCCGTCCACCAAGGAAGACTGGCACGATGCCAGCTACATCCGGATCAAACAAAGATACTAATGAGAGATCAACCTCAAGAGATGACGGTCCATCAACTTTGGAGCCTTTTTTAGTGGAAGGCCAAAGCGAAATAGGAGACCCCGGAGGGGTAAAAGAAAAAAAGAAAGGCCATCCCAACACAAGGAGTATGATTCAGAAAAAAGACATCAAAATGAGGAATACCTAGTCATCAATATTTCAGATACTTCTCTAACACCACAGGAAATGCAATTACTACAAAAAGGTACATCTTTCATTCCTACCACCTCGACCAATTTGCTTGTACTTGAAGTCAGCACGTTTAAGTTCACACGGAAACTCCGACTACGCCATTTCTTTGATAATGTCTTGCCATCTACCACTGTTGAAAAACCCAACCAATTGATGGGCTTACGCCCTCCAAGCTCTTTCCAAGCTCCATGCAGTCATAAATGTATAGACATGTTTGAAACTCTAGTCAAACAAGATCTGAATAAAGTCAACTACCAGAAGAAAATTACTCAGAACATCACTCAAAAAGATAAAAATACTCTCAGGAAAATCGCTAGCAACAAAGAAATAAAATGTATTAAAGCGGATAAAGGCGGAACGCTGGTGATTTTAAATGCCAGTATGTACCAAAGGAAAATCCATGAACATATTTCTTATCCGCACACTTACATGCAACTTGATGCTAACCCCACCATCCAATTTAGAGCTATCCTTGCTGAAATACTACTGAGAGCCCAGGAGTTGGGAGTGATTAACGAAAGAACTAAAAAGTACTTATTATCAGAACATCCAAAAAGCCCGTCTATCTATATGACACCAAAAATTCGCAAAAATCTGGAAGACCCCCCCCATTTAGACCTATCGTATCGACCAGGGGTTCCCTACATGAACCTGTAGGGAAATTTCTGGATAGGTACCTTCAACCTTTAGTTAAACAAATTAAGAGTTACAATAAGGACACCACGGAGTTCCTTACCAAATTATCTGAAATAACCCCCGAAGATGGAGAAAATTTAATCCTCTGCACAGCAGACGTGAAATCTTTATACACGTCGATCCCTCATGGAGGGGTGATTGATGCCATTGAAAAGGCCATCTTAAACAGCAATATTGAGGATACTATGCAAGCCTTCCTCATGGAACTCATGATGTACACTTTGTACCATAACTACTTTGAACATGAAAATAAATGGTACTTGCAGCTATCCGGAATGTCCATGGGAAACTGTGCAGCTCCCACATATGCGAATATTTATATGCAAGATTTCGAGGTAACCAATATTTATGACAACCCTAACTGGTCAAGAAACTTGAATTTATTTGTCAGGTACATAGACGATTTATTTTCCGTGTGGAAAGATACTAAGGAGAACTTGGAACAACAACTCATAGAGTTAAACACCAGAGATGATAGAATACAGCTCACATGCAGATAAGTGAAGACACCATCACATTCTTAGATGTTTTGATCTCTAAAACGACCACTGTATTTGAAACCGACCTGTTTCGCAAAGAAACGGACCACAACAAGACGTTGCACTTTTCGAGTTTTCATCAGGGTTCACTGAAACGCCATCTACCTTACTCTTTGATGCTACGCATCAAACGTATAGCATCCAACACCAAAGTTTGCAAGAAACGAATCAAGGAAATGGGCTCCAGGTTCGCTGAAAGAGGATACCTGCAAGACATCATCAAGGATGCAGAAAACCGTGTTTCCACCATATCCAGAGAAAAGGCATGAGTCATGAAGCCTAAAGATACTAGAATGGTATTAGTGTCCACATTTTCTACACAAAGTGCCACATACAAAAAGATAATTTTGAAACACTGGTGTATACTTACGTCAGAACCTGAATTTAATGACTTGTTTAAAACACCACCCATATTTGCTTACGCACGGAACAATAACTTAAAGGAGATCCTTTCAAAAGAACCCGCAGCTCGAGTAGAATCAAGAGGTACCCGTCCATGTTTGAACTGCAATAGTTGTAATAATGTGATGAAAGGTAATACCATCAGCCACCCCATGAAGGGGTATAACATCAAATTGAACGTGAATGCCACCTGCGACTCTTCCAACCTCATTTATCTCCTTAAGTGCCCATGTGGGAAAATTTATATTGGGAAAACCAAAATAAAAATACGATTGAATGAACATAAATCGAACATTCGCACTAAAAATGAGAAATCGAACATTGCAATGCATTTCAAGGAACATAAACACAGTATTGCCCAACTCAAATATCTGGTATTAGAAATTGTAACCAAAAAAGAGGGCAAGGACAACAATAAAACTTTGCTTCAACGTGAAACATTATGGATATATCGCCTGCAGGCCATGAAGCCCTTTGGGCTCAATGACAGGACTGAATTAGTTGCTTTCTTTAATGTGCTTTAACCACCTCAGGTGTGGTGATCTGATGTATAATGCTTTTTTGCAGCCTGCGCTGACATTGCTTAATTCATAATGTTATCATGTATGTTATAGTGTATCTTTATTTAGATGCTTTGACCTTTTCGACATTACTTATACACTCCGTTTTAGTCACACTTACCTCTCACGGATACACCTAACATGGCCACAATCCCTGCACTACCTATCCGCCTCCCTAGTCCGTTTTTGATTTTCATCACCCACGTGATCCCGCTGAGCCACTCGCGGCGATTCACCTTTCACCCCGTGTTAGTTTTAACATGGCATCCTCCCACCCGGCTAGTATTCACTTCCCGGGATGAGGCATCGCTGTTGCGTTTGAACTTCGTCCCCGAGAATCACTCCTCGAGAGCCCTTGAGGCACCTTTAACTTTTCAAGTAAGTCGGCCGTTTGACCGCAGTCACCTTGCCTCCCTCACGTAGTTGAGCGAGTCCGTGCACCGTGATGGTTTTCTAATTAGTGTGCTATTTTTGTGTTTCAGCCGGTCCACTTTTCTTCAAATGTCTCTCGTAAGTGTAGCTGGCACAAGCCCGCGCATTTCACTTCCCAACACAATGTTCACGTGCACTTGATTCGGTTCACCCACCAGTTTGAGCACTTGGGTTACGGTTACCCTGCACTCGTCGTTTTTAGCATGCATTTCACACATTAGTAAGAGACTGATATTCATGCTCATCTGTTATCATTATGCGAATATCTTAGTGACGGACTATATCTGATTTTTGTTTGTAGAGCTCCAGGACAAAGCGCTATGGGGCCCGAAATGCATCGGAGCGCTTAGAGATATGATGGATTGTTTACGTTATCTAAAGGATTGCCTGAAACCTTTTCATGATATGAATTGAAATATCGAACTGAACTTTTCTCGATACTTACTATTAAAGGATACTATTAAATAATAATTGCGGAGTCTTCTGTGAAGAACTAATTGTGTGCCCTACGGCAGGGATGCATTCATAGCCTATGGGTGCACACTCTTTATAGTTTTTTTATTATCCCCCTTCTTTTTAGAAGAAGTGGGTGTCTGCTTAGAAGTGTCCTTCTCAGGACTGCCCATTAGCTGTGGTTTTAAAAGCTTTCCCACCCAAACTGTCCCAGTTCTGCATATGCAGTTTTAATTATTTTGGGAAGTTCTTGTGGTTGGTCTATAAGACTGACCTCTCTTAGGTGTTGGTGGATTGGCACTGAAGCTGCTTCCCCTTTAATTTTAGCTAGTATGATTGTTGATACCTGGTCATAATTACCTAGTAATTTCATGCCTAAGGTCAGAGCTGGTTCAGCTCCATACTTGTTCTGTATTTGTCGTTAGACATCTGGAATTACCGCTAAGGAAGGAATACCATGAGTTCTGGTATATATGGCAGCAAAGATTGTACCCCAATTGGCGCAGTCCTCTAACTGTGGTGTTATCCCCATGGGCAAGCAGAGTGTTAGCATTATATGCTTTCAAATGGTGTGCTTCTAACTGGGTGATTTTCTGAGCTACCCAGAAAGGAATCTATTCACGTTTCGTGGGCAGTTTACCCATTACTGGGTATACGTTTTGTAGAGTGATTTTAGTAGCGGTGCTCTGTGTAGGAGCTGTATGATTTGTAGCTACTGTGGGCTGGACACCAAGTGTCCGCATGACAAGTTGCATCATGGCTCTGTAAGAGTTTTACCAACTCTTTGTGTTGTAAGAGCAGTGCATCTTGTGGCATTATATCAATGTCAGGATGTGGTGTGTAGCCGGTTAATTTCGGCCATGTAGCTCCTGGTCTACCTAGTGGACCGAGCCTGGTTTTATTTATTTGTTGTAGAGTGCCATTAAACCAGAAAGTGTGATCCTGGTTAGTGAGCGGAATCTTAATCTCAAAAGAAGTGTAGACCGTTGGGACTTTTTCATGTATGTAAGAATGAAAAGTCTGAGTTGTATTTACTGCTGGGAATGTAACCCAAGAATAGGACACATCTGTTTGATAATGTTTGTGTGCCTCTATAAATATTACTGTACCTCCTCGGTCTGTTAAATCATGTTTGAGGGGTTTTTGTGAGTGTATGCCTGATTTTGGGTGCAAAATGAATTGCATTTGGTTCCTCTTCGTTGTTTGAGACCTGTGTCCCAGTGACAGGCGGAGCTGCCTCAACAGACATTCTGTTGTGAAAACAAAATGTCCTAAAAAAGGGTTTTAAGATCAGGTTTTAAAAAGGCACAATTGTTCGGGAACTTTTTCCTTCAAGCTTGATTAACCAACAGCCAATACATAGGAAGTTTGCCTACTCCGCTGTGGCGGAGTTTTGTGCCTACCCACTCCAGACGTCTCTGGCGTTTTGTGAGTAGGGGTCTCTGAGAATAAGCATGACTGAACTACTCAGATTCTACTGTTAAATAAGTGCCAAAATTACGTTGGGCGCCATGTAGTGTAGTTCCTATTCTCCTTATAGGTTCTGCGCATTGGAATAACATACACGATAGGCTTGGCATAGGACTGAGGTCAGTATGCCCCTATTATGTATATTAAACTTAATTACTGTGTACCAGCTAGTTCAGAGGCCACTAGAAACTTCTTGAAGACAAGAAGGGAATAGCTTCTGGCAACCACAGAACATAAAATCCAGATCCCTCCAGATCGTGGAAACAATATACTACTTTTCATTCAATCACTCATCTCAGAGAAGTACATAGAAGAAACAGTCAGGTGTTTTTACAATAAAATGTATTGCACAGTTGTTATTCTAGTACTGGTTATATGTGCTGCGACAACTGTTGGACAGTAGCAGAGAATTATGGCCAGCAGTGCAGTTAAATAAAAAGGCATTGTATAGTTCTACCATTTTGCAATAGTAATGAACACATACATGGAATACAGAATGCATTAAGATAAAGCCCATACCACTATGATGCCTAACTAGATGTACCTAAGTGTACCTAGCATGTGTGTAGGTCTTAGAGCCAAGAATCCCCCTAGGATTTAGTCTCACCCCATTACCTTAGTGGGACTTCATCCTGATAATCGAGCTGGACCCTCCAGGGTGGGTGAGGGACTTCTGCCAGCTGGATCTGTGGCATGACGCAGGTTGCAGCATCTCAGGTCAGAGTGTCCGCATGGAAGTCTGTCTTCTCTGCCTTGCTTGGGCAAAGGGAGGTATATTTATACCAGATAAGTGCCTTGGAATGTTGGTATTGACGTAATAGTGGTTCATGCATATTTAATGAGTTCTTGGAGAAATCAATAATCCTGTGCTGGGGAAAATCCCAAGAGCTTAAGGGACTGTTTCTAAAAATTCATTGTGACTTAAGTTAGTCACTGTTGGACATGGAGATTACGTATTTAGGATGGACCGTCTTTTGCCCCCAGAGCACACATCAGATAAGGGACAGCTTCTGTTGCTCGTTATTGTAAAGGGAGGGCTAATGTAGGTGAAAGGGCCTTAATTGGGTGAAAGGGCCTGCCTGTCTCAGTGGCACGAAGGATTTGTGGCTCTGAAATGGTGCACCTATGTTAGGCCTCAATTTAACATATAACAAGAGAATGTTAAACCAACTTCACTAAAAGATGTATTTTATCATTCTGAGTTCAGGCATACTAAACTCAAATTTCTACCATGCTCTCTGGGTCAGATAGCATTATATAATGTATTAATCATGCTAGCCTATGGAGAACAGGTAGCCTTGCAGTAGTGAAAAACGAAATGGGGTTTGATTCACTACCAGGACATGCTACACATATCAAGCCATGTCCTACCTTACACACACAATGCACCCTACCATAGGGGTGACTGATATGATGCTAAGGGAAGGTTCTGGGTCTGGGAAGTGTGGGCACTTCACAGCCAAGATGGCAGTTCTGGACTGCACACAGACACTGCAGTGGTAGGTCTGAGGTACACTTTACAAGCTGCTCCTGTGGGTGGTGCAAACCATCTCTGCAGGCCTACCAGCACCATTTGGTTTACCTTGGCACACACAGGCCCCACTGCTAGGGACTAACAGATAACCTAAATAAGCCAATCAGGGATATACCAATTCACAGACATATTTACACAGGGATCATTCACGCTGTGGCATTGAATGGCAGTGGCACAGCGCCCAGAGCATCTAATGCCAGCAAAAACAGAGGAGACAACAGCGAAAAATGGAAGGGAGACCCACACCAATCGTGCCAGGTCTAACAGTTGTCCAACATTATCAAGGGGAAGATCAGAAGGAATTAGGTGGAAGCCGGACTTTTAATAGAAGGAAGGAGTTTTTGCTTAAAACACACTTTGCACTTTTCTCTATCACGATTCTCAACCAACTGATATAATTCTTACGAATTTAGATCGCATTTGACAGGTAGAGAAATTGTTGATAATTTTTTTTTTATTTTAGGTTGCGCAAAATGTGCAAATATACAAATTTCAATCTATGACATACCTGGTATAGAGCGATAGAGCAGATTTGGTTTTACTTTTGTGATATTTAGTACTTTGTACGTTAACTTAGAATGATCTTTTTAGTACCTTATATGAATGTATCGATTTTACAGCTGAGGATTCTGAAACAGGTATCTATATTTGACAGTATTTAGCAATCTGCACTTCACCTTAAAGTGATTTCTTCTTTCTGCAATATTTTGTATTTTGCACGTTAACTTAAGATCTTTTTAGTACCTTATATGAATGCATTGATTTTACTGCTGAGTATTCTGAAACATGTATTTATATTTGATAGTATTTAGCACTCTGCACATTTCTCTAAGGTGATTTTTTGTCTTTGCAATACCGTGAAACACATACTTATACACAACAGTATTGTTTGTTTACAACTACTATGAAATCTCAATAAAAAGAATATTTTTTTTTAAATAGTAAATAAATAGATTTTCATGGGTAAGATCATGAGCAGTGAATGGGAGTAGGTTTTTAGGTGGGGAACATACATTAACTAGTGAACTGCAATTGTATTGAAGTTAACTTGTTTTTATTAGTTTATCTGGTTGCACTACAACCTTAACTGAACTTCCATTAAGGACTTTCCAGTGCACTTGAACAGTTATTTTCAATGATATACCCTGGCCGTCACACAAAAAACAACAGTGCATGGTCTTTTAGCATGTTCTGACTACAAGACATGGGTTTTGGTAAAATCATTCTCATAGCCCTTATGCCCCCTATCGTACTGCTCACAGGATGTGGGTTTGAGCAACAGCCAACTTCAAGCCCTATTGTTCCCAAACCCACTGTACATGGTTGTTGACCACATGCAGCAGGCATGGGCCACTAAGTGCCACCATTGTCCATGCCCTGTGTTCAGTTCCGCTAACTTGCAATAGACACTATGCGCCCAGTTTCCATAACCAATATTCCATTGAATACAGACTTTGGCTGTGCAATGGAGCCACCCACTGGACACACCTTGTGGCTGCTGTCCATACTTTGCCCCAAGTTATCATGCCCTCATGCATATTGCTCATGTCGTTTGAGCATGCCCATTCACCCCTGAGTGCAGGTTTCTATCTTTGGCCACACTTAGTGCTCAGTCCTTATAAACCCAAACCACTGAGGTCAGCATTTTGCCATGAACGGCAGCTACTAGGTGCAGAGCATAAACACTAGCCAAACCCTACATCGACCCCACTGAGCATGTCTGTGGCAGGACGCATTTGCCATTTGGCACATGGTGGTTCTCCTTTTTCCACTGAGGAGATGTGTGTCATTGTGGAAAAATGAGTAGGACTAGCTATTTTTTCAGTCCTCTCTTGGTATGACAGGAAGCAAGTCGTAGTTCTGCACTGGTGTGTGTTTCTTTATATGGGTGTTAATATTAAATACTGGAGAATATTGTAATGTCTATCTTAATATATGCCTATGCTATTAAACATTAATTTAGGGAGTTTTATGGCTGAGATCAAATTAAAAGCCACTACACTTGGTTAGTTTCAGTTATCAATATTACCTTTACCCAAAAGCACCCCAAATCTTCTGTTATGTTATGACTGTGATCAACCTAAACAAGAATCTTAGGGGCTGATTACGACTTTGGCGCTCCTGCATCTGCTCTCTGCCAGCGTGGCTGCGTGAAAGCCATGCAAAGACCGCCCGCCTTATTATTAGTCAGTCCTTTTCCCAAGTGGCATGAAAAAGGGCACTACGATGGGAACGCCAAAAATGTCCTACGACGTCATGGACTGTGATGTTGTGCCCCCCTAAATGCATCCCCATGGCGGGGGTACTTGGGGGGCCCTTTTGTTTCGCCACTGCCAGCCTTTTTGTAGCGGGCTCACCGCCATTAAAAGGCTGGCGGTGGAGGAACTCAAAATATGTCCCAGTCAGCATATTGTATTGTGCCTCCGCTGGGCCACCGCCAGGGAAAGGCAGTTCTCTGTTGCAGCCAGCAGACCGCAGACCACCGACGGAATGATGGAGAAAGTCGTAATCCGGTGGTCGGACCACTGCAAGTCTGCCGGTCCATGGACCGCCAAACTCGCAATTTGGCCCTTAGTTTCTAGTGAATTTGGAAATTTGAAATCTTATTTTTTGTCAAATATTTGCTGACTGCAAACTGTCTGTGAATGTATAGTGATAGCGATCAAGTTTTCAGTATTTATTCGTGATCCTTACAAGAAGTGCCTAGATGACACGTGATCACGATCACCAAGTGCTTCTAAATTCTTCGGGGGTGGCAAATGAGTAACTACAAAAACAATCAAGTACTTCTGTTGGAGAATAAATGTGCTTCTTTAAAGTTTGCCCTTATTCTCCATAGAGCTTATTTGTCTATGGGCTAGCCCACACTGGCTCAAGGAAATGTATTTATGGCACCATGCATGGATGCAAAGTGCCTGCCAGACAATACCAATATTTTTAGGAAAAACCAGACTGCTCCATGCCTCTATACATTTTTCACCCGGGGGCCGATTACGATGTCGTTAGGAAGGGCTCCATGATGACCGATTCGGACAGCCGTTCAAATTCAGTTTGCCTGAGATGAAGCCGCTTTCGGAATTGGTTTTTGGGTCAGGTTGTGGGCCCCCCTTCACCTGGAGACATCCGAATCTGGCCCGTGGGGGTACCCAATTGACCCCTCTTCCCAACCATGCACAATGTGGCAGGCACCATGGGATGCCCGCCACCGGGTGCAAGGTTTTCCCCAACCACCCCTTTTCTCAATGTGAACCTGTGTTCGAGTTCTGGAGTCAGGTTCCCATTGAAGTCAATGCAAGTGCGACAGAACGATGTTGGGAGGCATCGTATTCGGTCGTCTGGACTCACAGGACCCGATTCATTTGGAAACTAGTCCGGAACCGATTAGTTCAGGGCAGTTTCCAAACTACATCGCAATCGGCCCCTTAGTTGCACATACTTGGCTTTCATTCTGGATGCTGTTAGATTTGGGGGTCTCTATTTGGCAGAGGTAGGTACCTGTGACCAAATAGGGACCCTTGCATCTAGTCAAGGTAAGGGGTACACTCCTAAAATAACCCCTGCTCACCCCCTTGGTGAGCAGACAGGCTTATCTCCGAGGCAGTGTGTAAAGCATTTGTGAACACACACAGTAACCCAGTGGCAACACTACAAATGGACACCACACAAGTTGTAGTATAAAAAATAAGTATTCTTTATATGGACCACAAACGACAAAAATCCACAATACTTTAAAAATGGTAGAATTAGCTTTGTTCTCTTAAGATGGTAAATGTGACACTTTGATTCAATGTACCTTAGGAAGCGTAACGCTATAAAACGAAAGTGTTGCAGGGAAGGTGATGCGTCAGTTCCTTACATGCAAGAACGGTGATGCGCCGGCCCCTACTGATGCGTAGGGGATGCGTTGGTTCTTCTCTGCGAGGAGAGGTGATGCGTTGGTTTCTTACTGTGCTTTCGTGGCGGTGCTACCCGCAACGCCATGATGCGATGAAGGTCCGGTGCAATGAAACAAAGATGGCGTCTTTTTCTTGTTACAACATGATGCGTGCACGCCCGATGGCCGTGCGGCGACTCAACAATACTTTTGAGCCACGACCGGCCTTGCGACATGCTTCCTGGTGATGCGGCAGCGTCTGATGCAACGCTGATCCTCTTTTAGGGCGATGCGAGGCGCTTCCGCGTTGTGAAGTGGCAGTTCGGCTTCACGCTTCTTGCTCGTGAGTCCTGCTTCCAGCTCCTTGCAACACACAGTCCCTCAGAAAGCCCAACACAACTGCAGGCACTTCCAAAGAACTCTTGGGGAGCTGGTTGGTGAGGTCTGTTGTCCCTGAGACTTCAGCAGGAGGCAAGCTCTTTCTCAAGGCCTTGGAGATCCTTCACAAGTTGATAAAAGTACACACACAGTTCCTTTCTCCTTTTTTGGCAGTCAGGCAACCACTGCAGGCCAATCCCCCAAGCAGCACTTCAGCATAAGGATAGTCTCTCCTCAGTCTCTCTGGTACCTCTCCTCTGCAAAGGTTTCTTCTTGTTACCCGTAAGTGAACTAAAGTTCTTGGGTCTGGGTCCCAATATTTATGCTAATTTCCTCTTTGTTCTCTGAAGGCAGAGAGGCCTTTGCCTAGTCCAAACCGGTTCTGGTCAGTCCTGGAGCACTTTGTTGACAAGACTCCTTCTTTCCTTTCGCAGTGCAGGGCAGGGACATCCGATGCACCACAGGAGGTGGAACCAGCATTTGGAGGGAAGGCACAGCCCTATTCAGGTCCCAGGTGCAACTTCTTGCACCCACCTACATGCAGATCTCTCTATTCAGTCCTGTGCTGACTCACCCTGTCTCCTGGAATCCCCCAGCCCCTGTCACTCAAACTCCAGACAACGAATACACAACCTAGCAGAGGCAGGCTTGGATGGTTAGACAAGAAAATACATACCTTCTAAAAGTCGTATTTTCAAACACAGAATGTTAAAACCAACTTCACTAAAGGATGCATTTATCATTTTGAGTTCAGGCATACTAAACTCGAATTACGACCTAGTTCCCGGAGTCAGTTAGGGTTATAAGAAGTAATAATCAAACTGCTCATTCTGACCTATGGGGAACATGTGGCCTTGCAATAGTGAAAAACGAACATGGCTGTGATTCATTATTGGGATGTGCCACACACACCAGGGCATGTCCTACCTTATACTTACAATGCACCCTGTCATTGGGCCTACCATAGGGGTGTCTGATATGAAGAGAAGGGAAGGTTTAGGGACTGGCAAGTGGGTGCACTTGCCCAGTCAGCATGGCAGTACCAGACTGCACACAGGCTCAGCAATGGCAGACCTGAGACACACTTGTATAGGCTGCTTCTGTGGGTGGCACAACCAGTGCTGCAAGCCCACCAGCTGCATTTTATTTACAAGCACTGGGCACACTCAGTACACTGTACTAGGGTCTGACAAGTAAACCAAACCAGTCAATCATGGAGTCACTAATCCATACATCAATTTTACCATAGGGAGCACTTTCACTGTGGCACTGAATAGCAGTGGCACAGTGCCCAAAGCATTTATAACCAGCGAAAACACATGAGGCAACAACAAATAAATGGAAGGGATACCCACGCCAAGGTGCCAGGTCTAACACGTGTCCCCTCCAGCTGAAATGTGGGGAGAACTCACCCTACCTCCTGGGAGTTCTCATCACTAAGGCGGAAAAATCTGGATAGACCATCAGCATTGGCGTGCTCTGTGCCAGGGCGGTGTTCCACCGTGAAATCCATCCCCTTTAGGGAAATGGACTACCTCAACAACTTTGGATTCTCACCCCTCATCTGCATCAACCATCTGAGGGGCCTGTGGTCTGTCTGAACCCAGAAGTGAGTCCCAAACAAGTATGGTCTCAACTTCTTCAGTTCCCAGACCACAGCAAATGCCTCACATTCAATAGCACTCCACCTCTGTTCCCGTAGAAGTAACCTCATACCAATGAAGGCTACAGGTTGATCTAGGCCCTGCTCATTTGACTGTGACAAAACAGCCCCCACACCATGCTCTGAAGCGTCTGTCTGTACGATAAACTCTTTTGAGAAGTTGGGTGCCAGGAGCATGGGCACTGTGCATATGGCAGTTTCCAGGGCCTCAAAAGCTTTCTGACAGGTGTCAGTCCAAATCACTCTCTTGGGATGCTTCCTGGAAGTCAGCCCCGTCAAGGGGGCACCAATGCTGCCATTCCCCTTGACAAACCTCCTGTAATACCCAGTTAGTCCTATAAAGGCTTTCAGCTTTGTCTGGGTTTTGGGGGGCTCCCAAGCCAGGATGGTTCAATCTTGGGGCTGTAGGGGCGCCACCTGGCCGCTCCCAACCTGGTATCCCAAGTACACCATGGAACCCTGCCCAATCTGGCACTTATTTGCCTTGATCTTGAGGCCTGCACTCCGCAGCGCCATCAACACTTCCCAGAGGTGGCACAGATGTTCTTCCCAACTGACGCTGAACACTACAAAGTCATCCAGGTAGGCGGCACTGAGCTCTTCCAGTCTAGCCAACACCTGGTTGACCAACCTCTGAAAGGTGGCATGGGCATTCTTCATCCCGAAGGGCAGAACCCGGAACTGGTAGCGCCCATCTGGTGTGGAAAATGCTGACCTCTCTTTTGCCCCATTAGTCAAGGCGATCTGCCAGTACCCAGACGTTAGATCAAACGTGCTGAGGTACCGGGCAGCCCCTAACCGATCGATGAGCTCATCAGCGCCGGGGATGGTGTGCGTGTCAGTCCTTGTGACTGAATTGAGCCTTCGGTAGTCCACACAGAAATGGCGTTCTGGCGTGGCACCCGGTGTGGCAGCCTTTGGGACCAAGACCACTGGGCTAGGCCAAGGACTGTTAGAGGACTCAATCACTCCTAAAGCAAGCATCTTGGAGACCTGCACCTTGATGCAAGCTCTGACCCTTCAATCACCCTGTAAGTTTTGTCCTTCACAGGAAGACTATCTCTAGTGTCCACATCATGGATGCACCAATCAGTGACACTGAGAATCAGGGAGAACAGATAAGAAAACTGTCCCAGCAACTGGCGGCAGTCATTCAATTGCTCAGGGTTCAGGGTGGAAGAGAGGTTGACATCATCCACTTACCCATCTCGCTCTGTTGCCGGCAGGAGGTCAGGAAGATACTCAGTCTCCTTCTCCATTCCAGCATCTGTCCCTAAGAGCATGCCCACTTCAGACCTCTCCAAGTGGGGCTTCAGGTGGTTGACATGCAGGACCCGCAAGGGGTTCCTGGGAGACCGCTAGTCCACCAAGTAGGTAACAGGACTTTGCGCTCCACTACCTCAAATGGTCCGGTCCACTTACCCTGGAGGGCACAAGGCTCCACTGGGGCCATGACCCACACTTTCTGACCAGGCTGAAGCTTTACCAGAGTGGCATTATGATCGTACCACTGCTTTTTCTCCTCCTGGCTGGCTTCTAGATTCGCCTCAGCGAGTTGCCTGAAACGCCTAGTCTGGATCCTGAAGGCCCGCATGCAGCTATATTCATCTTGCAGAGGTTTCCTGGGAGATTGTTCCCAGCCTTCCTTGACTAGACTAGGAGATACCCTCACTGGGTGACCATAGATAAGCTCAAATGGACTGAACCCTAGAGATTTCTATGGCACCTCATAGTATGCAAACAGCAGTCATGGAAAGAGGACTTCCCACTTACGCCTCATAGGTTCCTCAAGACCCATAATCATACCATTTAGGGTTCGGTTGAATCTCTCAACCAACCCATTTCCTTGGGGGTGGTAAGGAGTGATAAACTTGTAGGTTACCCCACACTCCTGCCACAGGGACTTCATATACTTGGAAATTAAGTTTGTACCTCGGTCAGACACTACCTCTTTGGGAACCCCACTCGGGAGAAAATTCCCATCAATGCCCGTCCCACCGCGGGGGCCGTCACTGTCCTCAGAGGTATGGCTTCCGGGTACCGGGTGGCATGGTCCAGCAAGACCAGAATGAACCTGTTGCCCATGGCTGTCTTGGGGTCCAGTGCCCCACAATGTCAATACCCACCCATTCAAAGGGGGTGTTGACCACAGGGAATGGCTGGAGAGGAGCCTTTTGCTTCCTCCCACTCTTTCCACTAGCCTGGCAAGTCTGACATGTCCTGCAATGAGTGTCTGAACTCTGGCGCATTTGGGGCCAATAAAAGTGGGTGACAAGCCTCTCAAAGGTCTTGTCCTTCCCCAAATATCCTGCCAATGGCACATCATGAGCCAGCCCCAGCAGGAAGGCTCTGAAGTGCTGGGATACCACCAGCACACGGGCTGACCCAGGCTCAGCAACCTTAGGCTCAGTATACAGGAGATCATTCTCCCAGTAGATCCAATGTGATCCAGACTGATCGCCTGCTGCCTGCTGCCAAAAACCCACAAGTTAAGAGCATTTCTTCTGCTCCTTGCGGAACTCTTCCCTGTAGGGTCCTCCTTCCTGGTGCCAATGGGTCAGCTCAGGCAGGTCCCCTAGTTCAGCTACCTGTTCCCCTGTAGGCTCCAGGGCATCCCCTTCAAGGTCTGCCTCCTCCTGGACCGTGGGAACTTTGGGGGCCGCTTTCTCATGCCGCCTGCCTCTTCTCTTTAAGACAGGCACCTGGGCCCCTCTCTTAGGCTCCAGGTCCTCTTGAACTCCCTTATTGGCTGCCATGGACCGTGTGGTCACACACGCCCAGTCAGTCCCACCCAACATCTCCAAATGAGCACTTCGCTCCACCTTAGCGCAAGGTGAGCTCTCCAAATCGTTCCCTAACAAACAGTCAACAGGCATGATGGGCCTCACAGCTACCAGAGAACCCCCCCCCCCAATCAAAGGGAACATGAGCCACCTTGCAGTATCTCTTGGAGAACCTGACCTTATGGGCCAAGCGGCGCAGGGCACGCCTATAATCTCTGGGTTCACCTGCCTTGTCGAACAGAGACACTCGACACTCTGTTGGGCGTAGAAAATCAGATTTATTAGCTGCAGCTAAGCACAGTTGTCCACTAAGTACCCTAAGGGTATATTCTCAGGAGACTGCCACTTCAATCCGTGGCGCACAATCTTATATAGTATATACATTTACAATACCCACTCCTAAAACATACAAAACTGACGAATAGAAATAGTTCGAAAACAAGCTATCGGATGTCCAAAACACACCCTTCTTTCAGACCCAGTGTGCTCTCCTCCCCTCAAGTTAATCAACACTAGTGCCCGTAATTCAATTTGCAGGTGGTAGAACATGTTTGAATGCTTCAAAGGATAGTTTATGTAACAAGAGAATACACAAAGAGAATAGCGAAGGCCAGTCAAATAAGATAAAGTCAGGAAGAATGGTGGGACCCAAACAGTGGAGTAAAGTAAGGATTAATGAGTCTAGACATGGGTTTAGCAACCTCGGCCAGGCCCTGACATCGGTTTCGTAATCAAGGACAAGGGGTTACTCTTTAACAGAAGGGACACGTAGCAGCTGAAAAGGCAAAAAGACCGCGTTCGCCGTGCTGCCTGAGTGAGGCAACACAAAATGGCAGCTAAGCACAAAATGGCGGCTAGATACGAAGCGGAGCCAAAAACCACGTAACCTCACTCTGTGTTGTCAGCGGCAACAACTTGATAAAATGCATTGGGGACAACCTGCTTTCGAGACACCAGGTGACCCTTGACAGCTTTCACACTGGCTCCTGTGTCTCTAAGAGCCTCCACTCTATGGCCATTGATGGTCACCCACTGCCTATACTTTTTAGTGTTATCAGGCAGTTGGGTCCTGGGGACCACCTCACAGTCTCCTAAAGAGACAAGGGACATCTCTGCGAGATCCCACCCACCTTGGACGCCCATCTCCTCCCCCAGGGCTACACTCACCATCTGCCGGGGTGGAGCACGAGTGGGTGCTGTCTTTCCAAACTGTGGGCACCGGGGATCACTTGACTTATGGCCCACTTCCACACACTTGTAACACCTCAGGGGTCCCCTGGGAACAGGTGTACCTGTCGGGCCCCGGCTTCTTCTCTAGGGGAGACTGGGAACCTTTCCCTTGGTTCCCTTGGTGATTACCTTGGGGCCTTTTCTGGAACTCCCTCTGTTTACCCTTGTCCCCCCACTCCTCTGCTGGGGACCCTGACCACTCTTGGCCGAGTCTCCCACGTGACCCTTGTGGACCCGGGTGCTCACCCAGTGGTCCTCCTCCTCCTCCTCAGCAAGCTATCAATCAGGTGCTGGCGTAGCTCTGGAAAACAATTACTTAAGTGATCCCATGCAATTAAATCAAAGATCCCCTCAAAATCATTGACTTTCCTACTCTACACCCAATCATCCAATGCTCTGCAAAAGAAAGTTACATACTCTACCCATGTACCTGACTCCACCTTCTTGCAATTTCTAAACCTCTGTCTATACAATTCAGGAGTCAACAGTGTGTCCTGCCGCTCACTAAGGAACCGCCCCCACAACCCCGCTCCCCAATCCTTCTCAGGGCCCCGGAAGGAAGTCATGGCTACCTCATAGGCTTTGAACCACTGCCCAATATCATCATTCTTGTAAAACTCTCTCACCATATCTTTAGGAATATACACCCTTTCTTCAACAGGCATGGGTGGTGTGCTGCACTAGAGGGAGTAATCTCTAAGCTTCTAGCTTTCAACTCCAACTCCATCAAATTTTTCTCATGCTCCAACTGCATTCTCTTTTCCTCCAGGGTCCATTTCCTATTTTCTAACTCCAGTTGCCCACCCAACTTAAGCTTAGCAAGCTCCAATTCGTGCATCCTGCTTTCCTTCCTTCCTGTCCGCCTACTCCTCTGGGGACACGCCTTTGGCAGAAACACTGCTACCTACTGGGGCAGTTGCTCTCCTCTCCCTGGACCCAGTGGCCCTTCGAGCTGCCCATCTGCATCTTCCTCCCCTTCCTCATTTTCAGGGGTATTCCTTGCTTCGACCCAGGCCCTCAGCGTCTTTTGGAACTCATCCTTCTTGGAGAGACCAGTCATTGCAATTTTAAATCTCCTGCAGAAGTGCTTTACCTGTTTTACATTGTAGCATTCCAGTTTCTGCTCTTCCCACTCATAATCAACAGATGCTATGGCTGCTGCTTTCTCCATGGTGGTTAAACTTGGCAGTTCTTTGCAAAAATAGAAAATCCTAGGAAAAACAATCAACCAAACGTATGTGGTCGCATTGGTCTGCACTCACTAGTAGTGTTCACCAATCACTGTATATGAGTCACAAATGCAAGTCCAGAATCCTCACCGCTGACCACCAATGTTAGATTTGGGGGTTTCTAGTTGGCAGAGGTAGGTACCTTTGACCAAATAGGGACCCTTGCGTCTAGTCAGGGTAAGGGGTACACTGCTAAAATAACCCCTGCTCACCGCCTTGGTAGCTTGGCTCAAGCAGAACGGCTTATCTCAGAGGCAGTGTGTAAAGCATTTGTGAACACATACAGTAATCCAGTGACAACACTATGGATGGACACCACACAAGTTGTAGTATAAAAAATAAGTATTCTTTATATAGACTTATCTCAAGACCACAAACAACAAAAATCCACACTACTGTACTTTAAAAATGGTAGAATTTGCTCAGTTCTCTTAAGATGGTAAATGCGACCCTTTGAGTTCAATGTACCTTAGGATGCATAACGCTATACAACGAAAGTGTTGCAGGGAATGTGATGCGTCTGTTCCTTACACGCAAGAACGGTGATGCATCAAGTCCCTACTGATGCGTAGGGGATGTGTCGGTTCTTCTCTGCGAGGGGAGGTGATGCGTTGGTTTCTTACTGCGCTTTCGTGGCGGTGCAACCCACAACGCCGTGATGCAATGAAGATCCGGTGCAATGAAACAAAGATGGAGTCTTTTTCTTGATGGGACATGATGCGTGCATGTCCGATGGCCGTGCAGCAACTCAACGATACTTCTGAGCCTCGACAGGCCCTGCGACACGCTTCCCGGTGATGCGGCTGCGTCTGATGCGAAGTCGAACCTCTTCTCCGGCGATGGGAGGCGCTTCCTTGTTGTGAAGCGACAGCGGCAGTTCGGCTTCACGCTCGTAAGTCACGCTTCCAGGTCCTTGGAACACGCAGTCCCTTAGAAAGCCCAACACAACTGCAGGCACTTCCAAGCAACTCTTGGGGAGCTTTTGGTGAAGTCTGTTGTCCCTGAGACTTCAGGCAAGCTCCTTCTCAAGCCCTTGGAGATCCTTCACAAGTTGATAAAAGTACACACAAAGTTCCTTTCTCCTTTCTTTGGCAGTCAGGCAACCACTGCAGGCCAATCCCCCATGCAGCACTTCAGCTTAGGGATAGTCTCTCCTCAGTCTCTCTGGTTCCTCTCCTCAGCAAAGGTTTCTTCTTCTTTCCCAAAAGTGATCTAAAGTTCTTGGGTCTGGGTCCCCATATTTATACTCATTTTCTCTTTGTTCTCTGAAGGCAGAGAGGCTTGGACTAGTCCAAACCAGTTCTGGTCAGTCCTGGAACACTTTGTTGACAAGACTCCTTCTTTCCTTTCACATTGCAGGGCAGTGGCATCAGAAGCACCACAGGAGGCGGAGTCAGCATTGTGGAGGGAAGGCACAGCCCTATTCAGGTCCCAGGTGCAACTCCTCCCATCCATCTACATGCAGATCTCTATTCAGCCCTGTGCTGACTCACCCTGTCTCCTGGAATACCACAGCCCCTGTCACTCAAACTCCAGACAAGGAATACACAACCGAGCAGGGGCAGGCTTGGATGGTTAGATACTTTCTAAAAGTTGTATTTTCACACACAGAATGTTAAAACCAACTTCACTAAAAGATGCATTTTATCATTCTGAGTTCAGGCATACTAAACTCGAATTTCTACCTAGTTCCTGGAGTCAGTTAGGATTATAAGATGTAATAATCAAACTGCCCATTCTGGCCTATAGGGAACAGGTAGCCTTGCATGTCCTACCTTATACTTACAATGCACCCTGCCCTTGGGCCTACCATAGGGGTGTCTGATTTGTAGAAAAGGGAAGGTTTAGGGTCTGGCAAGTGGGTGCACTTGCCCAGTCAGCATCGCAGTACCTGACTGCACACAGGCTCTGCAATGGCAGACCTGAGACACACTTGTATAGGCTGCTTCTGTGGATGGCACATCCAGTGCTGCAAGCCCACCAGCAGAATTATATTTACAAGCACTGGGCACACTCAGTGCACTGTACTAGGGTCTGACAAGTAAACCAAACCAGTCAATCATGGAGTCACTAATCCATACATCAAATTTACCATAGGGAGCATTTGCATTGTGGCACTGAATAGCAGTGGTAGAGTGCCCAAAGCATCTATAACCAGCAAAAACACATGAGGCAACAGCAAAAAATGGAAGGGAGACCCAGGCCAAGGTGCCAGGTCTAACAGATTGCATATCTGGTGTACTGTGCATAGTTCTCGAGGTCTCATCTGGAGTACAGCACACAATTCTAGATGCCTAATCTGGAGTGCTGTGCATAGTTCTCGAGGCCACATCTGGAGTACAATAGATATCAAAAAGAGCCACCCAATAAACCCCTCAGGACTGGGTATATTCAATAACAAAAGCACATTGTCCCTGGAGGAAACATTTGAAAAATAATAATCATTTCCGATAATGTCATATACATGAACACTTAGTCTGAGTAGTCACAGGGATTGAATGCAGATATACCTAAATATATCAAGACAGTATGTTTTTATTCCACCTGTAACATCATCAAGTAGATATCTGGCAACAAAAATACTACCAACACAATCATATATTATTTGACGGTAGTATATATAAACACCTTTCGCATTAGTTATGGATATTCAATAAAACCACATTGATGAGAGTTAAACACAACATATAGTTAAATTAGCATCCAATATATTTAACAATTATGCAAAAACGGTGTTAGGTGTCGACGTTTCGGTGCCCCGTTGGTCTAGTAGATCCTTGGAACCATCTTCAGGACAGAAAGGTTGCACATATACATATGTCTAGTGAAACAGACACTGTAAAATATGGAGAAACATGCCAGACCGGTCATGTAAAAAGTAAGCCACGAAGTTGCTTATGAAAACGATAAAGAACCAGCCATGCGTAGTCCAGGGATGCCCTACTGCTAAGTTCGAGGCGATCCTCGAACTTAGCAGTCATCCTAAGGCCGTCTGTGACTTTGTTAAGATCTGTTCAGCCTCTAAATCTTTATCAGTACCTCGCAGGGAAACTGAATTAGGCCCCAGATGGTTTAATCGTGAGTGTTAAGTGGCAAATAGGGAACTGCGCGGAGAATAGTCTTCTAGACCAAATTGTCCCACTGAAGTGAGAGAAGCAAGACGCAGGTATAGAGTGATCATAAATAAAAGGAAAACAGAGATCCTCGAAGACCGTCGGGATGCACTGGCCAGTGCAGCTGATCTAAAGAAGGGAAATGCCTTTTGGGCCGCTGTCAAAGACCTTCGTTGTTCTGGTCAGTTTCTGAATCAGATCAGTTGTACCATCACAGGTGAAGCATGGGTGAATCATTTTGATGCCATTTTTTGTGCAGCACCACACTCTGAGTCTGCCCCACTGTCCTTTTGCTACCCACCGAGGGTTGACATAACTCTATCTGAGGTAGAAGACCGCATTAATCAGAGTGCAGGGAATAACACCGCATTAATCCTAATCACTATGGCTTAGATTGTGTGCTGTTGCAAAGTGATACAAAGTGACACATTTGCATTTACTTGTGCAAAAGCTATTTTGCGCTTGAAAGGTGCCCTTTTGTGAGTGCAAAAAACATGTTACACTGCTTTGCGCCACTTTGTGTCAAGGGGGCATTACTAGGGCGTTACTTTAAGTGGCATAAGGAAACGTGCAAGGGTCCCCCTGCAAAGTGCATGAAGGAGGGCCCCCATGCGCCAGACCAAGGCAGGAGCTCCCTACGCCGCCTGTGCACAGTGTTGGAGGGAGCCTCCCAGCACCGCGGAGGCTATTGTTACACCACTGGTTCCTTTGGTGGGTCAGCAGAAATGGGCATAGGTTTTGACACAAAGGCGGATCTACTAAGATGGACAGGCAGTGGTTTGCAACTAAACCTGATGCACCTTGAAGCAGGCGATAATAAGTAAATGTATCAATTTCTAAAGAGAAGTTGCGTTGGATGCTTATTACAGTGCACAGCACACATCCGATATGTGTAATCCTTCTAAATTTTCCTAGGCACAAGGATTTGCACTTGCAGTAAAAAACCCTATGCTAGGCAGCACACTATCACCTTGCACCATGTTGAGAGGCTGTGCACCGCCCAAGGCAGCTAATTAGAGAGCTAGTGCATGGGAAGACAGCACCAGGGCAATCTTAGTAGACATGGCTCTGCGAAGTTTTTCAACTTTTGTGTAAACCTAGCAATTGCTCTTTGAGATAAATCAAACCCCTCATTTCACCCGATCTAGAGGTTAAGTTCCCACTCAAATCACCGCAGTTTAAGCAGATCACTAAACCCCTCGAAACAGCATTCAGTGTAATGCAAAAAACCCAAGAACCACTGCAACAAGAACATTGATAGCAGGCATATGTAAGAGTAGCCTGCCAATCACAACTCGTAAACTTATTCATGCTCTCATCTTAAATGAAGATTTTGACTTAGTATTTTTTTCAGAATCAAGGTTTACCCCTGACTGGCATCCAATTTTTGATTGCTTCTCTACAATTTCACCATCATTACATGTGACCGAGGTAACAAGAGATGTAGAAGAGACTGTCATTTAGCGCAATTCCTTACAAATGTACTCCATTTCTTGTACCCCCCATTGGTGGCATTAAACTATTATATAATTACTATGCATATTGAAAAGCTGATATTACATGCTCCATCTCTCTTTCCTGATATTGTAGTCCTAGGTAATGTTATTATTTTGGTCATTTCATTCTCTAAAACACCGGACACTGCCCATTATACAACTATAACGTCCTTAGGCGTCGTGCAATTAGTGAGTAATCAACAAATAGAGCTGTCAGTAGTCTTGGCTTAATCCTTACATCAGCCAAATACATTATCATGCTAGCAGTTTCAGACTATCTATGGCCTGATCAATACTTCATAACCTTTGAGATTTTATTTGGCTTAAAAAGCATAATCATACACAACTGATCATATATACACCAACCTTAATTGGAAGCAAATGCACCTGGAACTTTCAATGAAACATTGCTGAACATCTTTAGAAAAAACCTATAGGAAGGGGCTTCTCAACGGGCAAACGACACTGTTTTAGCGTTAGTCAGTCCTAAATAAGATTCTGAACTTGCTAGGTCCTTTGGAAACTAAGGGCCAGATGTAGGTAAAATCAAAATTGCGAATGCATAATAGCAAATGTTACTGATTCGCTATTAAGGACTCGCAAAATTGAGTGTAGGTAGGAATCACTAAAATATCAGCGAATCCTTAATATTCCTTAATAGCGGGTCGCAAATTGAGATTCGCTAATAAGGAGACCTACCCATTCATTCCTATGGGCTAGAAGGCCCATAGGAATGAATGGGAAGATATTCACTATTTGCCATTTGCTATTAAAGAATCGCAAATAGCGGGCGCTATTTCAAGGGTGCCAGGGTGTCAAAAGGACACCCTGTTGCACCCCTAAAATGTGCGTGTGTGCACATGTGGCGCACATACATGCCCTAAGGGCATGAATGTGTGCCACATGGCACTTTAAAAAAAGAAAAAAAGTTATTTTTTAAAGGAATTTGCTAATTACCACCAACTTGAAGTTGGTGGTAATTAGCGATTCCTTAAGGCTAAAGTGCACTTTCTTTTGTGCTACTTACATTCCTTACAATTTGCGATTCCTTAAATGCAAGAGCAAAATAAGGAATCACTATTTTGCGATTCCTTATTTTGCTAGTAGGTTTCAACTCCCCTATATTGCTCGCAGCCAAATAGCGATCGCAAACGCTGAAATTATGCGATTTTCAGTATTAGCGCTCGCTATTTGGCCACCTACATCTGGCCCAAAATTGATCAATCCGCAATTTTTAGTCTATCCCTTGGTTTACAGATACCCTTAAATCAAAAACAAAAGCACTAAAAGTTCCTGAAGTGAAAATCTTATGATACCAACAGGAAACATCTTTTTAGACAGTTGCATAAATCCAGTGATCTGGCCAGAAAAACTAAGAAAACCTTTAATGCAAATAACATCCTGGCTGCGCAAAATAATCCATGATGTCCTAAATAAAAGCTCTCCTAATATACTTCCCAATTCTAAACTAACATCCTGGCTGCACAAAATAATCCATGATGTCCTTAATAAAAGCACTCCTAATATACTTCCCAATTCTAAACTAACATCCTGGCTGCACAAAATAATCCATGATGTCCTTAATAAAAGCTCTCCTAATATACTTCCCAATTCTGAACTTTCCTGCTGAGAAATAGCAGATAGTGAGGACCTCATACAATTTGTACCGATTTCGGAAGAAGAGTGTCAATCCCTCCTAAACTCGAGCAAGTTGTCCAGTTGCCCACTCAATATCTGTTCTGCACAGCGCTTAAACATGGGTAAAACCATTGCCCCGATGGACAGACAAATAATCAATGCCTTATTTAATATAGGCATTGCTCCTGTCTCATTAAAAATCTACAGTAAGACCTATCATAAAAATAACTAATCGTAGCCCATCTAGCCATAGACCTGTCTCACTTCACTTTATGTGGCTCAAATGCTAAAAAACAACAGTGACTAGGCAATTAAAAGCCTTTGTGACCCTAAAAACATCCTAGAAACTACCAGGCTAGTTTGAGACCAGATCTTTGTACTGACCATTACCATGTCAGCCATTCATTATGTAAACTGGTTAGTCGACAGCGGAAGTTCAAGTGTAGTCATACCCTTGGACGTCTATGCTGCATTTGACACAATCGATTGCCCTCTTCTCCTAAAATGCAGTGAAACTTTGCATGTCAGAAGCAACGCACCTGACTGGCTTTTTCTCAGACAGATACCAAAAAATTCAAGTGCACAATTTTCTTGAAGTTTTACATAACACTACACTCTGCTCCCACAACCATCTGGGCATTGCAAATGAATAACAATGACATAACTAGACTTTAACACGTAACATGAGAGATACAGGTTTTTATGTAGCTACTGAAGGCATACATGTTTTATAAATGGGAATTCTAGCAATACATGGGTAAAACAAACATTTATAATCATTCAGGATTGGAAGCATGTAGCTGACACACATCCAGTTCCTGAAGGTGGGAGGTCGGTCATGTCAGTCATGCAATATTGGAACCATGGACGAAAATCCATGATGTATACCCATGGTGTGAGGTTCATTGAATTCCATAGATCTGGATTGATTTGGTTGATTCAGAAAGCATATTGTGCATCTAAGCTGAATTTTGTTGCTTATAATGGTCACTTGGCACACTTAAGTTCCAAGGGTCTTATTCACAAAGGTAGCCTAAACGTAGGAGAAATTTACACTTTTGAGTACATTTACTATGTTTTGGCTGTTAACAAAATCAAAATGCATTTTCTCAAAGTGAAATGTACATGTTTCCATCAAATTGAAAGGACTAGGGCTATCCACAAACTGCAGACACTACTCACAAAGTCAACATACACTTTTGAGTCATTTACACAAGCAATTTACTCTTACACTTTTAAATAGGTTTACTACATTTTTTTATGGTATGGCATGGTGTGGTATGTTACTTAGTAAGTTAACCACTGTAGCCAAGGGATACCTAAGTTTAATTGCAGCTACTTCACTGGGCCGAATTCTTTAATCCTGGACACTTAATGCAGGAGACCTGAGATTCCTTTTTAAAAAAAAAATATTTTTATTATTCATCATCAGAAAAACAAAGTGTAAACAATTAATTACTTTGACATGTATATCTAATGCAACAGAAATCATTCAATTAAAGCTTAGTCACTTAAAGTAACAAACGAGATGCAAAACATATTTTAGAAAGAAGAGTTGAAAGATCTGAAGAGGGCTAAACAATTTTAACACCGCCGACTATAATCCTATCAAAATGAGCATGAGTCTATCCCCTTTTAAATTACCCGTCTAATTTAAGTTTCCATTTTTCAACTGGGGCCCATATCCGTTTCCCAAGCTGCTTTGCATTCACGCCTTTTTTTTCATATAAAGCTTTCTCTGGAGTATAGATAGCTAATAATTTTGAGAGCCATTGTTGAAACGAAGGAGGATTAGAGTCTTTCCATACCGTTGGAATACAAAGCCGGCTCAGCGTCATTGCAATAAACAAAAATTTTTGATGGTGTACATCCTGCCTCGCCTTTGCCACCCCAAGAACCATAATCTCATTACTTAATTTAGTAGAAATCTCCAATTCCTCTTTAAAGAATTCTTCCATAGCTTGTTTAAAGGGATCTAATTTAGGACAAGCTGCAAACATGTGTATCGTGTCTGCCTCCATACTCTGACATCTTGGGCAGAAGATCCCACTCGTACCCCCCCAGCGGGCTATTCTATACGGTGTATAATATAGTTCATATAAAGTCTTGTAGTATTGTGCCTGCAGATTTGCAACCTTTAAGATAGTGTTTCCTAACCTAAGCGATTTTTTTCTCTCATTCCCGACTAGATTTAATTTAGTTCTCCATTTATCAAATACCGTTCCTCTATCATCCTCCTTATACTGGCATAATGCACCATAAAGTTGAGAGATTGAACATCCCTCCTCATCTCGAACAAATTCCATCAAGTCTACCCTAGTAAACTTACAATTACCTGCTTGTTTTCTCTGCAGGACTGATCTTATCTGTAAGTATTTAAAGAAGTCTCTCCAATCCAAATTGTATAGCTGTTGCGCCCTTTCAAATGTTATTAACCCTGATTGATCTATGATGTCTCCAATTGTTCCGACCCCGAGATTCTCCCACCGCCTCATCACTTGATCATGGAATACATCTGGGAGAAGTTCATTCATATATAAAGAGGTATAGAAGTTCATTCTCCCTAATTTAATTTTCTTCCGGATAATTGACCAAACTGAAATGGCCGCACCCAACACCTTGAACTTTGTTCTTTTATAGTAGTTCAACTCCTTGAATGTAAGAAACCCCTTATTAGAGTCCAAAACCAGCAGATCATATATATCCGGAATGCCAGCGTTACCCCTCCAGATATCTTTCATATTCCCACCGAGGAGTCCTTTACAATGCTGAAGGACTGAAGCAAAATATTATGTCTTAAAGTCAGGTACTGCAAGGCCCCCTGTTCTTTAGAAAGTGCCAGCATCTTTATTGATCTTCGGGTTCTGCCCGTGGCCCATATGATGCGATTACAAATCCTCTCTATTTCCTTAAACCACTTATTAGTAAATAATAAAGGAATCGTACGGAATAAATATAAAATCTTGGGGAGAAACTGCATCTTTATAACATTACAACGGCCTATAACTGTTAAGTGTAAATTGTCCATCCTATCTAAGTCTAGTTTTGTCTTTTTGATTACTGGGGTCAAATTTTCCTCCACAACCTTAGATAGATCGGATGTTATACTAACGCCCAAATAGACCGCAGACTCTATAACTCTCTCATCATGAATAGTAACAAATTGATTTACGACTATTTGTGTTTTCCCTTGGTTCAATTTATACCCTGACAGAAGACCATATTTTTTAGCCTCATTCTCAATTTCCCCAATTGCTATTATTGGTGTTGATGATGTGATTGCTAAATCATCTGCGTATCCCAATATTTTGGTCTCATATCCATTCAATACAATTGGGCTGATATTTTTATTGTTTTCTATATATCTAATAAATGAATCAATATAACAGGCAAAGAGTAGAGCGGAGCAGGGGCATCCTTGCCTAGTCCCACGTTCGATTTTTATTGCCTCATTCAGTTCTCCCCCCACTCTCAGTCTGATGCTCGGATTTTTATAAAGGGCCTTTAATGCTCCGATACATATTTTCCCAAAATTACATTTATTCATTGTTGCCCACAGAAAACCCCACGAGACCCTATTGAAAGCCTTTTCAGAATCCAGCAATATTAAAGACATAGGGTCTTGTGAGGCAGTTGTACCGTCCAACAGCGCAAACACCCTTCTAATATGATCAGCAGTACCCCTCCCCAGTATGAACCCGTGCTGCCAGGGTGAAACTATCTTCCCAATTACCAAGCTCAGCCTATTTGCCAAAATTTTAGAATAGGCTTTAGTATCACTATTCATTAAGCTGATTGGTCTGTATGACCCAGGATGCGTAGAGCTTTTATTCTTTTTTAGAAACACCACCATTGAAGCTTCTCCCCAAGACCCCGGAGGGGCGGCGCCGTTTTGTATGAGAACCATAAGTCTATTAATGTCTGCTTCTAAGGTCAGAAAGAACTTCTTATAAAACTCTAGCGGTATTAAATCAGGTCCAACTGCTTTCCCTGACGGGAGATCATTAAAAGCTCTTTGTACTTCTTCTAAAGTAAAGTTAATCTCCAGGGAGTTGTTGTCCTCCTTTGTTAGCTTATCTAGTGAGGCAGACTCTAAATATTCCTCAATTTCCGCTGTATCTACTTCCCCGTTATCCTGGCTATATAATTTCCTATAGAAGTTCTGGAATACAGAGCAAATTTCCTTTGGTGTTTTTACTATTGCCCCTGCCTCCGTAGTCATTTCTGTTATCTGCCCCTGAGTAGCCGCCTGCCGGGTTCTAATCGCTAGGATTCGTCCTATCTGTTCGCTATATTCATGTTGCTCTTCCCTCCTCGCTAGGTATTTACCAGCTGATTTTGCGGCATATGCTTCACCCACTGCTGCTTTAGCCATAGCTAGTTTTTGCGTTACTTTTGTCACATCCTCTTTCTCTTTTATATTTCTGATCAGATCTTCCTCTAGCTTTGCTACTAGACTTATCTTCTTCTCAAGATCTGCTTTTTCCTGCTTGCTCCGTCTAAGAGAGTAGCTTAGCGTTTCCCCCCTAATACCTGCCTTCATAGCATCCCATACTATTTGGGGCGACGCTGTGCCCCTATTGTTTTCCAGGAATTCTTTTAACCAGATTTCCATGTGAGTAACATAGTTTGTATCCTGTAACAGAGCTCTCTCGAAAGTCCAACTAATTATACTTTTCTGTAAATATGGTATAGAGATCTCCATGGAAAGCGAATTATGATCTGACATCAATCTGGGCATTTTTTTAACTTTCACCATCGGTATCAACGAGGGAGAGATCAAGAAGTAATCTAACCGAGCTAGAGTTTTATGAGGGGCAGAATAGTATGTACTGCCTCCCCCTCCGTTTATATGTTCCCAAATATCGATCAGCCCATTATCCTGCATGAGCTGTATCAGCGCTCTGTGTTTTTTTTTCTTTTTACCAGTAAACCTTGCAGGATCGTCTTTCCACAGCCATTAAGGCCATTTATATTTAAGTCGCCACAAAGTATAATGGGGAGAGGCCAATTGGGTAATTGAGAATTGATATGGATTAGGGTTTCCGGGTCATCATCTGTTGGTGCATAAATAGAACATAAAGTAAAATTAAAGCTTTGAATTTGGCACTCAGTTAAGACCCACCGCCCGTGTCTATCTACCTGTTGTTTTTTTAATGTAGTCCTGTTTCCCCGTGCTAATATTGCAACCCCACGTGTTCTGATACCCTGAGTCGTGCAGGTCAATACTTTGTACCCCAATTGTTACAGTAGAGTTTTCTGCGAGATCTCTATATGCGTCTCCTGAACACAGATTAAATCAGCTTGCAGTGTTCTAAAATATTCTTTCAAATCCTTTCTTTTTCTTGCATCGTTAAATCCACATACATTAATTGTAACTATGCGCATCATTTTTCTTTTTTCCTTTCTCCCCCTCTATTCTGATTCTTTTCCTTTTCTGATGATGATTTTTTTTCCCCACCTTTACTCCCCCGAAGGCCCCCCCACCCCCTCCCCTTACCTCCCCTTGAGGCATCCTGGGTCCAGCCGGATCCAGGTGTGGGCGCCCGTTGATCAGTACGCCTCAGTGCACTCCCCCCCCCCAGCCCTGCGTGAATGTAATATTTCCATACAGAAAAAAGTCTTTGAGATCAAGGTTTTTTTTACTCCTCTTGCAAAAGTTTTCATGTATTATTTCATGTGTGAGTAGCGATTAATATTGTTCTCCCGTTATTTTTCACAGGCGAAACATTCTTAATATGACACTTATTGTTTGATCCACATAATAAAGAAATTAGTTCTTGCTCATATTCCGGTTCTATTTTTTTACAGTCACAAAAATTTCTTTAAGATAATTTTCTGCTTGTATTTCACTGGTGAAGCTCCGGGTCGATACTCTGAATATTATTTTCAGTCTTTCCGGGTTTTTTAAATATACTTTAGCACCAATCTGTTCAAAAGGATTGAATAGCTGCCTCAGCCTCCATCTCCTTTCCACGGTTGCGTGAGCAAAATCTGGTCTAACAAAATATGTACTACCATTATATTCTTTCTTGCTTGTAGGACGAGCTAAATCATATATGGAGTCCCGAAATAAGAAATTTCCAAAAAATACCAACATTGCCCTTGGATATTTAGATTGATTCTGTGTTTTCTTAGACTGAGTAAGGGGAAAACGATGGACTCTTTGAACTTCTCTCTCTAGTTCCCAGGTTTGCAATTCGGGCATAGATGATTTAAGGAGTTTAATTACATACCCCCTTGGGTCGTTGTCTTCAGCGCCTTCTGGGAGCCCCAGGAATCGCAGGTTATTCCGCCTTGCTCTATTTTCCTGTTCCGCCGCCTTTATCATTAGGTCCTGTATAATTCCTTCTTGCTTTTTTTTCTTGTTTTTGCAAATAAGTGACATCCTTTTCTAGATGGTCAGTTCGTGTCTCAACTGATGCCATCCTTTCAGAAATTGCCAGACAAGTGCTGCCCACCTTATTTACTGCCCCTTGTAGCTTTTAGATAGCTAGGTGATGCTTTTGAGTGTCTGTTTTGACATCTTTGTGCAGTTTCCTTATTGAGGTCAATATTTCTTTCAGAGACGGCTCCTTTACTTCTCCTGCCTCATCGTATTCAGAGATGTCCACTATAGATTCCTCCCCACTTTCCTGAAACATCATTGTTTCCCTTGATTTTTTAGGTTTTATGTTTTTCCAAGGATTAGTCGGTTCTGGGTTGCTTCCATGATCGGTGGTTTCATCATAAGTAGATTTATTTAGTCTTTTATTCCTTATTCTTCTTTTCTCCAATTTTTTCCTCGGTGTGCTTCCTTGCCCAGGTTCACTCTCTTTCCTTATACCAGAGCGACCTGATATTTCCTGGGTTGATGCATCTTGGTATTGACCTTTGTTAACACCGCTTGTCTCACTAGAAGTCGAGATCCCAGTTTCATATATGTCTACATCAGATTCATCTGAGTGTGTATCAGTTCCTAGCAAAGGTAGTTTATCAGGTGGAGGATTCAGGGTTACTTGTCCATTAGTCACTGGATTGAGTCTTTTATTTGCCCCGTCCAGTTTTGTTGACTCCTGGGTTATTACCGCATGACTTAGCCCTTTATTTGCCCCCATTTTGGACACTGGACTAAAGATATTTAATATACTAGGCTGCGATGCAGTTGACTCTCCCGTCGCCTTTGCATTTGCTTTTAATTCTTTGATGATTTGCGGATGTTTTGCTTTTTTTAACATTAGTTCCATCTCTTCAGTATCTTCATAGTCTTTCTCCTTATGTTTCTCTTTAGTTTTTTCTTTCCTTTTATCTGGTTCTGTGCAATTGCCTTTAGCTGCCTGTCTGTCGCTTTTCTTTTCCTTTTTGAGTTTTTCATTATCCCCCTGTTGCTCTCTGTAATTCATGATTTTAACTTTGTCCTTGTCTTTATCTTTATCTTTTTCTAGGCCCCTTCTGTTGCCTCTGTCATCCTCCTTCCCCTTCTCTTTCTCTTTCTCCTTGGCTTTTGCTCTCTCTTTCCCTCCATCTTGTTCTTGTTCCTTATTTTTTGTGTCTTTGGCTTTGGTGCCTCTAGTTTCTTGTCTTTGCAGCATTGGTTTCAGGGTATGGCCATTAGCCACTTTTTGTACTTTCTCGTTAAGTTCATTAGGTTCAAGCTCCTCATTCCATTGTGCTCCCAGGGTGTTTGGTCGAAGCATAGATAGATCAGCGACCGAGCTTTGATCGTGTAATTCACATAGCTCCTTTTGAACACTCTCTTGGAGATTCTCCATCCTTTCTGTGTCCGTTTCGTTCATCTTCCCTATCTCTTCTTGCCTTGTAGTCCGCTCGTTGTTCCTGCTTTCGTCACTTTGCTTGGTTGGTTTTATCTGGGTTACGTATGGAAAGGTTGATTCCTGCCCTGAGTTTGTCAGTTATACCAGTTTTGGAACGTTTGAAATACTCCAAATATTCAAAATTATATGTCGATCATGTCCTTTTACTTGGCAGTTGAGCTGACACAGAGGACATAGAAGATCAAATCTGCTTGTACCACCTTCAAGATTTTGTTTATTTCGTTTTATTTGTGACTGCTGCCTGTCGCTTTGTGGATCCTTGACAACTCCCTGGGTCGCTATCACTGTTACTGTTACTGCAACCTCTATGGTCCTCTTAGCGCGTGGTAGATCGAATGTAATCTTCTTCTCACCCAGCCGCTATCGTGCAACAATGTTTAAATGCCTATAATGGTGTTCCTGGAATTTCCATCGAGGCTCTTCTCGCATTATAAAGTAAAGTAAAATATTGTGGATGTGGGACTTTAAGAGCAAAATCCGTTTTTTGTTTTTTTTTTGAGTTTCCTAAGCACAAGTAGCCACTGTCAGCCTCCGACCAAGTGATTGGTAGACGAGACCGGGACAAAGATCAGACCCCTTCCGGGCTCCCGGCTGGCCTGAGCAGAGCAGCGCAGAGCGGAGGTAAATGTCTTTTTTTTTAGCGTTTTACGTGTCTTTGTTATGGGTTTATTACTTGCAGCTCGGTGTTCAAGTAATTTAGTTCTACCTGACTCACGTCGCTGAGCTCAAAGCCCCGGTCTCCCTCTCTCGCACTACCAGCTGCCAGTACTAGTACTTTGACGAGAGGCTGGGATATGCCGCGCTATTGCGGCCGTAGCTACTTTTTTTTCTTGTCAGAGATCCTTCAAAAAGATCCTCAAGAGTTTTACCGCCACCCTGCGCCCGCTCCTCACCTTCCAACTTCAATCGAGCCGATACACCAAAACAGCGCACTTGCAGTTGCTGATTAGTAATTACTAGGAGGAAACGGCAAATAAAGTGGAAAGGAGCAGGGGCAAAAGGCAGCCGTTGATGTCTGTAGCTTTCTCTCTTCAATAGGATGCCGATGGATTACTGACAACCGCGTCCATCCAATTACCCAGACGATAGCCAGATAAATGAGTATCAGCCTCTTGAGCAGGTACCGAGGAGTCTCAAAAAATCTAAAAAAAAGTCTCAATAACTTAGAGTTAGTGTTAATTGTCAGTGTCAATTGGAGCTTCAAATCCGGGAAGTAGAGTGAGTTTTCAGGTTTCTATGCCTCCACACAGCCACACAGCTTCACACAGCTTCACACAGTAGCTACGGCTGACTCATAATGGTTGAGCCTTTTAGGCAATGTTCCCCTCCGTTAGTTTTCCAACCCAGTCCATCCGTTCGTCCGCTACTCCGTGCTCGGCAGACTTAATTCACTTAATTTCTCCCTTGATTCTCCCTATGCTCTCACGCAAAGCTTTCAGGGATAGGAGAGAGCTCAGTCAGCGACTGCTCCTGCTGACGCCATCTTGCCTTGCAAGAGACCTGAGTTTCCATCACAGTTTCTTTATCTGACCAAGTTAATGCTGGGTAAATAATTTCTGCGCACATCAGTCCTAGGTTTGCATAACTAAGAGAGCTTAGAAAGAGACTGCATAGATGTATTAAGCACTATGCCAAAACTGTACACTGGAATCCCGGTGTCCTGCGAATCTAGCCACTGCACAGAGACCTAGGCCTGTCCATGACAGTGCAAGGTCTAGAAACTGTCCTGTGACCTGGAGCGGTGCACCAAGAGTCTCCTCATAGTAGACAGTGGACTACTCCATTTCCTGGCTGTAGCTTAAAAAGCGGTAATGGCAGCATAGTGTATTTTGTGAACCTTTTGTATGACCAGACCGTGTTACCCAGAACCTTGCACTAACTTTCTGTTGTATATCAAGTGTGTGTGTTTGTATATTATGGGTGCAGTACATATGTGGTTTTACGATTCGGTTTGTAGGAGTGTCTGAGTACTGAAGCCAGTGGGAACAATTTTGGATACCCCATGTCTTTGTGTGGCACAAGTTGGAGGGTGAGGATTGCTTCCCCTGATTGTATAAGTGTGATGTCTTCCTTCTCGTAGCTAGAAGGTGGAAACCCAAACACTGAAGCGAGGAGGATGGACAAAAGACTACTTTTAGAAATGCATGACGACTTTATTATGGGGCTGTTGATTAGTTCTTTCTGAACACTGCTATTTGGTATCTGTAAGAGTGAAGGGCGGAACTGCAATTGTTGTATACGTTGAGAACGTTTCTAGGCCAGGCCTGCACTGTTGTCTGCTCCTACTTACTGGTTCAGAAAGACTGATGACCATACGGTGCACAAAACTCACACTTAATTGTACCCATTTTGTCGGAAACTCCAGTGCTACCTGCTTTGAGAGGCATCACTTTAGCTGCGTCTGTAAGAGCAACCTGAGAAGGATACTTGAATGAGAACCAGTTCTGAAGTTGGAGATAGTTGACCCACAAATCCTGCCTAACAAATGTGTATAAATTTGGGTTACAAATCAGTTCAGTTCAGAAAACTTTATTTCGGTCATACGACCTAAAAAAGTACAATCCTAAAAAACATATACATTCAATGATATTTGCTTACAATCGTCATACTTAGGACATTTAAGAACAGTATCCCAACAGTCTTTAGATTTCATTATTTAAGGTATTAGGCATTAGGGATACTGCAAGCTACTGGGCTGTACAGTTACATATCGGGAACTACATGATACAGTAAATAGATAATTAAATAGTTAAAAAGTACAATAATATATTTGAAAGGTTAAAAAAAAACATAGCACATAAAAGGACCATTCGTGATTTATAAAATATACAGTTGTTAAAAGAATAGTTACATTAAAACATTGGAACATGCCCTAGGCCTCATTAGAATGTTTCAGTAAAGCCCTTCTCGTACACCACATGGACAACAAAAATCTGGAGACTGAGAACACAATCGGGATGCTAAGGTCGGATTTCAATATCCGAAATGCCTCCTGGTAGTGCCTAGTGCCAATATTTTTACAGATCTGTGCCAGCCAGCGTTTCGGGCCTTATTATAGACAGGGCAACCGAAAAACACATGCTGCACTGATTCATCAGCGGAACCGCAGGCAGGGCACTGTGCCTTTTGATCCTTGCTCCACTTTGCCGTGTAGCACCGGAGTGGTAGAACCCCAAACCGAATTTGTAGGAAGAGCTTTCTTGCCTCCACCGGTGTAATCAAATCTAGTGTTGGCTCGAAGCGGGCAACATCCTTGACTTCCAAGAAAGCCAGGGAAAGTGTGCCCGTTTTGGGACAAGAATGTAATTGGGCCATCCTATATTCTTCGTACTGCGCCTTAATTTGTTTTCTTGTGGTTTGCAGACAGGCACGGTCTGGGTCTGTCCAACAGTCACCCCGGCCCATATTGGACAGTAAAGATTTTATATGTACAAACCATGGAAGTGTAACTGCACCCCGGATTGACATGACCTCCAGCAACTCCTCTCTGTATGTCACTAATTCAGGGGTGACCCAAAGGCGACACCAATACAGTATAGGTCTAAGACTTGAAGTGTCCGCTATCGCCATCAAACCTGAGTCTAGGATGAGACTCTTTCCAGGTGTTTCCCATTTAATTGGGGGTTCAGACGTGCGCTTTTTGGACTATTAAATGCCTATATTTAGTTTTCTGTAAGTTTATGTCTAGACCTCTCTCCTTACAGAAAAGCTCAAATTTATCTAAGACCCTCTGAATTCCCATGGGTGATTTTGAGACCAAAAGGGTGTCATCCGCGAACATCATTGCTGAAATTCGGCGGGACGCTAACTTGGGGGCATCAAGATCCTTTACAGTTGCCAGTTCATCAATCAACTCATTAATATAAAGACTAAATCGCGCCGGTGCTAGGACGCATCCCTGGTGTACACCACGTTTTACGGGGATTGGAGCTGTAAGTTTCCATCTTTGCCAAATCTTATTTGGGCGTAGTTATCTTCGTGCAATCTTTTGAGAAGAGAGATCAGATATACCGGGGCCCCCATCTCAGTGAGAACAGACCACAGCTTTTCCCGTGGGACCAGGTCGAAAGCCGACCTTAGGTCGACGAAAATTAGATATACACTGCCCCCCTGAAGGCAGGCGATCTTCCAGTACAAGAGCTGTAGATTGAGTACTTGGTCCAGGGTTGATATATTTTCCCTGAACCCCGCCTGAAGAGGGGACAGTACCCCCTTTACTTCCATCCATGATTGAAATCTGGCTAACAAGACCCTCGCAAATAATTTTTGTGAAATATCTATTAGACTTATGGGTCTATAATTTGTTGCCAGTAGTGGGGATCCTTTTTTAAAAATTGGAATGATCTCTGCTCCTAACCAACTGGGCGGTATCTTCATGCCCTGAAGTATAGCATTAAAAAGTCCACAAAAATACGGGGGCCAGATAACTGGTTCGCTCCTATATAGGTCCTTATCTTATCCAGGCCTGGGGTTTTGCCTGGTGCTATTTTTTGTAGTGCACCCTCAGTTTCCTTAAGTGTTATAGATATGTTTAGGCTGCTACCAGGATCTACTTCATGATTTACACTTCTTTCTTTACCCACCCGGGACAAGGCGGCTCCCATGGGGGGCTGGACAACTGAGGAACCCTCAGTATCCTTTACATCGGTATAGAGGGTTTCGAAGTGCACCCACCAAACCTCTTCATCCAAGTTTGGTTCAATTGCGGATTTGGGGGTAGGAGCGCCTTTGTTGACGATACTCCAGAACATCCTCATGTCTCTATCTCCCAAAGCCGTTTTAAGTGAATCCCAGTTTTCCCTTTCCCATCGCTGTTTAGCTTTTTGGACCATTAGTTTATATGACTTCCTTGTGGTTTTAATAAGGGAATGATTTTTACCTTAAATAGAAACCACAAGACCCTTTTTGGCCCTGCGACATTCACTATTTTACTAGGGGTGCCTGGGGGGTCTACTCGGTCTGAGAGGGGTATTAGAGTAAAAAAATGCAAGTGATACCTCTCTTAATTTGCTGTAGTTTGACTCAACAGCTCCCAAGTCTAGAACTGTGCTGCTTTGGTGTAATGTGGTGGCCTCTTCAAACACAGGGGTAAGCACTTTATACAGATTACTCGTCTTATCCTGTAATTCGAGGAATTTGGACCACCGTACTTTCCTCCTACAGTTTGAAATAGTTAAGCCACGGTCGATGGGGCCAGTTATGGAGGTTACTCTGAGATTTAGGGCTTTTATGTCTGTTACTAGGGCATGGTGATCGCTATCCATTCGTGAGATAATATTGAAGTCGATCATCATGTCCCAGGAGTTCATGTCAATTAAAATATAATCTAAAATAGACCCACGATTTTTGCTATAAAAAGTGTAACCAGTGGATGAGTCAGAGCAAGATCTCCCATTACACGCTATCAATGAGTATCTTAAAACCAGGCAGTTCAACTGAATTGCTAAGGGGGACCATTTTTTTACTAAAGGGCATCTAGGTTCCGGGATTGCTGAAAGAAGATCCTTATCCCCCATGTTTTCGAGGGATAAGCCCTCAAGGGGCTCAAACTGACAGTTGAAGTCCCTGCCAACAATAACCGTATGGTTTGGATCTATAAGGCTTAGAAAGGTAGATAGGGCCTCCACGTATTGGATTCCTTTCCCCGTGGGGTCGGTCTAGAGTATACATTAAGTAAAATACCGGGAGGCTTTGAGCGAAACAATAGTTGAACACTTAAAATGTCCAAGGAACCAGTTTCAAGTTGTACAGCCTTGCAACCTAAGTGGATCCCTCTCCAGATCATGAGCCCTCCAGATGGTTTCCCTACACCCCCTGTTATGGCCGGGATATTAAACATAGCATAATCAGGGTTGGTTTCCTCCTCACAAGCCCAAGTCTCTTGGAACATGCAAACCTCATGTTGTCTGATGAAAGTCTCCCAGTCAGGATCACCCAGTTTATTTTTGATACCTGCCACATTCCAGGACAAGATCTTAGATACTTGTCTGTCTTGTGGGAATATTTCAGATGACATTATGATTGGAGGCATCGGTGGGGGTGTTTGCACACTGGTATTGACCTCAGCTGGGGGCCCTTTGATAAGCAGAGGTTCACAATTTTCCCTCTGGTCACAACCTCCATTAAGGTTAGTACTAAGAGTCCTAGAGAGGCCGCACAAGCTTCTACTAGCTGAGCCATCCCTGTTAGGTGATTGTGTCCGACTACACTTCGTCCGCCCATCCTTGGGCGAAGCAGAGTTAGTCTCCTTGTTGTAGGTGGGGGTCTCCATTTAGTCAGTCCACCCCAACTAGTGGGCTAAATCTATTACCTGTCGGGATATTAAAACAGGGATAGGGGGTCCATTGTGCTGCTCGTATGAGTGGTGTGTTATTTGTAGGGAGAGGTCTCCTACCCATCCTCTGGTAGTGGTAACATTTTCGTGGTCTATTTGGAGGATAAAAATAGCTCAGGTGGAGTGGTATAATGTTGCCCGCGTTCCTTCCAGACCCTGTTACTAAAATACTTTGTGCTATCTCTGGGTTCTTAAAATGTATGTTTATGCATTCCCCTGGTATGTCCTTGCTTCGTTCACCTATCCAACCCACCCTTCTGGTTGTTAGGATCTCGTCCGATATCTCGTATCCCTGGTTGCTGTTATTCACTAACCAGTTAACACATTTGTTTTTCAGTTCTTGGTGGGATTCCGCCAGACCCTCCCTTACGGTCGGTGCCCCTGCAAGCACCACAACATAATGCGTTGAGGCTGGTGGAAGGTTAATCACTAATGGAACATAGGTTTTATTTTTGTGGGCCAGAGCCGGACCAGTCCCTTGTTGTCCTTTCTTGGGGAGTTCTGGAGTTCCCTTCTTGTTGTGGGCATTGGTGGACTAATATTCACTGCACTCGCCTGCGCCTGGGTGGTTACTAAATCATTCAGTCCCCTAGCTTGTTGAGCGTTTGCCAGGCTCGTGGTGGGAATTTGTTCTGTAGTTATTGTAACAGGATCAACCGGGTAAGTATCCCTGTTAGCCTGATGGTGTACTCTATCTTCTTGATTGGGAGTAGCCTCTTTTGATTGCTTAGGTTTTAAGAGATGGTCCACCCTGACGGCTAGCCCGTCTATCCTATCCATTACATGACAGGGTTCCTCCTTAATGATAGCCCTCACCTGAGTGTGTAAATTAATCACTAATGTAGACACCCATTCATTAGTATCACTGTTATGTAACCCAGCTATGTTATCATCCCTGGCCCCTTCTGATGGGATTGACTCTTGTTGTTGTTGTTTTTTCCGCCTCACAGGTGGTTTTACTTTGGGCTTTGTTCTGGCTTTGATACTTCTGCCCGGTTGCTTTCTGATACCAACCTCAGGTGACTCTATGGTAGACTCTAGATCTACTATTGGGGCATTTGGGGGCTGTATGGGTGCTATAGGTACTATCTCGGTATCTACACTAGAACTATGTGTTGGTGATATGAGGTCAAGGTTTGGGGTTATAGAAAGTCTTCTCTCTGTCCTTTCAATTTCTGTTGCAACAGCAACCAGTGCTTTTGCCAACATCCGGTCAATTGAAGTAGGTTTGGGGTTAGGTGTTTGAACAGATGCCACTTGCTTCTTTTCCACACACTCGTTTCCCCATTTTCCAGTTTTAAGGCAAGTGTGCTAAGACTTTAGTGAATGACCCACTACACTGAATAATCAGTATATGGCGAGACAGTGCACACTTATAAATGAGCAAATATACATCCAAGTCTAACAAATGGGGATAGAATTGCAGCGATATGCTCAATTTAAAGGTTATTAACAGTACCTTGTTTCTGTCCAGAGCAAATAGTGCAGAAGTTAGGGGGGGTGCCCAGCCCAGCCTCTTCCTGCCGCTGACGGGAACGGATGGGCCCGCCAGCCCGGGCACGACTGCGCACGCCCCGCGCTGCGGGATAACCTGCCTGGTTTTACCGACTCCTGGCGCACTGCGCCGACGTCACAAGGAGCGCGACGCCCTCTGGGTAACATAGTCCTGGGCCTCGCGTGCGCTCTCAGCAGCCTGCTCCCCCTCCGCGTATGGACAACCAAGGCACTGGTGCAGAGAGATGACTCTCCGATTAAATGAAAGCCCCCACAGGTGAGGTCAGTCGGCCGTTCCCCTCACGGCTTATTTCGGAAGTTGCGCGCCCCGCAAATCACTCTAGTCTTACACAGAATGTTCGAAGAGTTGCTGTGTAACCAGTGCTGGTGTCTGTCTGACAATCGACTCTGAGGTGAGGGGACATCACCTGAGGTCAATACTTACTGCTGGAGGAGCTAAGGGGTCTGCCTGAAGAGCCTCGAAGCCTGCTTGCCTGCCTGCTGATAGAGAGATGTGTGCTTGGCCCTGCAGAAGGAGAGGCTGTGCTATAGAAGAAGTCATGTGAGGGCAGCTCCAGAGTAAGCTGATGACCCAAAGATTGTGCATCATGAAAGGCGTGTGTTAAGGAAGCTTCCTCCGGCCTCTGCATAGTTTATCGGGTGAACTGTACCAAAATATATCTCAAACGTGGTAACCAGCACCTGGCTGTGGGGACATTGATCAGGTGCTGCCACTGCCCACACGGAGCAAACAGATTGTGTCTATCTGCCCAGGGGCTATCACTGCTTGAAATTATCCCTGAGAGAGGATTCAGCCTGCAGGCCACAACAACTTGTGCTGAGCGCTGACCAACCACTTCTCAAGAAGGCTGCTTCCCCATAGCCGAGAGCTGATGCAAAAACTCACCTCCCCAACATCATCTTGCCGTGCCGTCAGGACAGGTCTCTGCCGCAGGCTTTCTTTAAGGAGTCTGTGCTGTGAAGGCATAAAGTACAACCTCATCCACCTCCCACCCAAGACTGTCGAAAGTGATATGCATGTAAACCACAGTGTTTAGCCTATGTATGGTGGATGAGAGATGAAGGTGCACAGGTTGATTGTCCAATTTTACTGAGATTGTTAAACTGAGACTAAAGAATGGCAAAATGCTTTTCCTGTTTTTTAGTAATTGCAGTGACAGAAAAAATATTTGGTCTTGAAGAAAACTAGGAAGACTATTTCCATGTGGCTGAAACATGTCGACCATGGGAACAGTGACTAATTCCTAACTGTTCCATTTCTACTATTTTTTCACTTCTCACATTGATTTTATAGGAAAACATATGAGATACTGTGAAATAGAGTAGTATACCGTCTCTGTGGTTTATCCCTTTTTAACGAACACTTTCACAATCCTTTTGCACTGCTCATTAAAGGAGTACCTAAAATCACCCATCCTCTTTTGACAGTCTTATTTATTTTTTCCTTCTGGAAAGAGTCACACAGAAGGATACAACTCTTTTTCTACTCTCTCTGATTACCAAGAGAGGTAGTTAAGGGCTCTCTGGGACCCCAGATGATGATACTGGGCACATGATTGTGTATTGATGGGATACCAACTATCCTGAGGTGATTCTGTGTATTCTCTTGTTGTTCTCCTTCTTTCTTTTATACACTCAGCATCATAGTCGCGATAGCTCCAAGATATATATATATATATATATATATATATATCCAGAGGAATATACTCAGCATCTTTTCTAGTCTTATGGGTTCTAATTGTTTTTCATGTATCAGAATTAGGGGGATTGAATCTTTATGGGACTTTAAACTTCCCTCAGACACTTCTTTATAATATGTAGCCTACAGTAATGGACAAGTGATGACTTCTGAATTACAGGACTGATTTCATTTGCAGGTAGGGGCCAGATGTACGACCATTGGCAATTGCAATTCGCAAATTGCGCCAAATTGTGAGTCGCAATATGCGTGTTGCAATTGCCTATGTCCACAGTGTCATCTGAGACACTGTTTGCGATTCCCAATGCGGTCGCAAATTGCATGCCTCATACATATTAATGAAGCTGTCGCAATTTGCGACCCCATTGGGAATGGCTGGCACTCCCAGGGATGGTGGCCTGCTGGAGTCAACAGACCACCATGTCTGTGGCTGCTTTTAAATAATTACAAAAAGAGGGTGGTGATGGACAGAGTATCTGAGTTAATCAGAACACTCCTACCCAGTCAACAGATCAGGGCTTGATCCATCACCGTTTTTTAGCTCACTGCACCATCCCAGTTCAGAACCTGGCTATATGCAAATTAGTCTGTCCCTGGCCCAGTGCATCATGGGAACAGGGCAGACCAAACTACCAAGCCAATTCTTCACTGGAAAGGAAACAAGCTTCCGGGGACCGGTTTCTGGCATTACAGCCGTCTTCGGCCCGGCTTGCTTGAATCCTGATGGTGCAATGAGCAAGGGACTCATGTCTGAGCATACCCTTCCACACTCATGGTAGCCAAAATAATTACAAAAAGGGGGTGGTGATGGACAGAGTATCTGAGTTAATCAGAACACTCCTACCCAGTCAACAGATCAGGGCTTGATCCATCACCGTTTTTTAGCTCACTGCACCATCCCAGTTCAGAACCTGGCTATATGCAAATTAGTCTGTCCCTGGCCCAGTGCATCATGGGAACAGGGCAGACCAAACTACCAAGCCAATTCTTCACTGGAAAGGAAACAAGCTTCCGGGGACCGGTTTCTGGCATTACATCCGTCTTCGGCCCGGCTTGCTTGAATCCTGATGGTGCAATGAGCAAGGGACTCATGTCTGAGCATACCCTTCCACACTCATGGTGGCCAAAATAATTACAAAAAGGGGGTGGTGATGGACAGAGTATCTGAGTTAATCAGAACACTCCTACCCAGTCAACAGATCAGGGCTTGATCCATCACCGTTTTTTAGCTCACTGCACCATCCCAGTTCAGAACCTGGCTATATGCAAATTAGTCTGTCCCTGGCCCAGTGCATCATGGGAACAGGGCAGACCAAACTACCAAGCCAATTCTTCACTGGAAAGGAAACAAGCTTCCGGGGACCGGTTTCTGGCATTACAGCCGTCTTCGGCCCGGCTTGCTTGAATCCTGATGGTGCAATGAGCAAGGGACTCATGTCTGAGCATACCCTTCCACACTCATGGTAGCCAAAATAATTACAAAAAGGGGGTGGTGATGGACAGAGTATCTGAGTTAATCAGAACACTCCTACCCAGTCAACAGATCAGGGCTTGATCCATCACCGTTTTTTAGCTCACTGCACCATCCCAGTTCAGAACCTGGCTATATGCAAATTAGTCTTTCTCTGGCCCAGTGCATCATGGGAACAGGGCAGACCAAACTACCAAGCCAATTCTTCACTGGAAAGGAAACAAGCTTCTGGGGACCGGTTTCTGGCATTACATCCGTCTTCGGCCCGGCTTGCTTGAATCCTGATGGTGCAATGAGCAAGGGACTCATGTCTGAGCATACCCTTCCACACTCATGGTGGCCAAAATAATTACAAAAAGGGGGTGGTGATGGACAGAGTATCTGAGTTAATCAGAACACTCCTTCCCAGTCAACAGATCAGGGCTTGATCCATCACCGTTTTTTAGCTCACTGCACCATCCCAGTTCAGAACCTGTCTATATGCAGATTAGTCTGTCCCTGGCCCAGTGCATCATGGGAACAGGGCAGACCAAACTACCAAGCCAATTCTTCACTGGAAAGGAAACAAGCTTCTATGAGTGTTCTGTTTAACTCAGATGCTCTGTCCTTCACCACCCCTTTTCTGAATTGCTTTTAAATAAAGCAGTTTAAGGAAAACGGGATGCATTTGAAAAAAAAAAAAGGAAACGTGTTTGTTTAATTTTTTCAGGGCACGTAGTGGTCCCTGGGACCACTGCATGCTCTGAAATTTTTTCTGCCCTTTCCCGTTTGCGAATGGTTTACCACCCTCTTGAAGAGGGTGGTAAACTGCGAGCATTTTGCGACCTTAATTGCGGTCGCAAAACATTCTTACATAGGGCTCAGACAATGCTATTTGGAAGGGATGCCCTCGTAACGCCTCTTCCTATATAGCAATTCGCTAACCCTATTTTGCGACTCGCTAATTAGCGACTCGCAAAATAGGGTTTGTACTTGGCCCACTGTTTTTTTGCATGCGCAAACAGGTCTAAAACCCATTTGTGCATGCAAAATCCGTCGTACATCTGGCCCTCGATCACTTCTCAGGTCAGGAATAGACCTGAGAGCCCGGCAGCACTCATGCTAGAAGTATTTGGGCAAGGCAAGATAGGAGCTCTCAGGGTGGTCAGAGGAGTATTCAAGGTATTGCTACAGCAAAGCACTGACTAGAAAGGTGAACCACAATCTAGCAGTCTGAAGGTGAAAAGGAACTGTGCAGGAAGGCCTAAACAACAACACAATCAGAGCACTGACAGCGATGTCAATGACAAAGTGACTTGCCGAGAGCTTTCGTGAACAGAATGCTAGCCCATCACACTGGAGTGCTGCTAGCCAAGTCTATTGTAGGAAGAAGCCTTATTTCAGGGAGTGTGGCTCTCAGTGATGGTGTCTTATTGCGAAAGACTGGACTGACCAATAATGAATTGCAGCCCCCTGCAACTGTATTGTCTGAGCTCCTATGGTACTGGAAAAATCTAAGTAACAATGACAGAGTTCGTATTGTGGCCATGGATAAGGTCAGCTCATCCCTGTTGTACCTTAGAACGTGGTGTGCAGGCACCTAGTGACAACTCCAGTTATACATTGTGACTCCCCTAAGACTTAAACCTGACTTGTATATCTTACTTGGTGGGGTATGCCCTTTGATTTTTTTCAGTGTCAGTTTATCGGCCCGCACAACCTCCAGAGAGGCTGCACATGGAAGAATCCCAAACTTGAAGCCATGATGAGTGGGAGCCCTCTGGCCGGCATGTATCTATAGCCATCAATGGCCATGCTGGCTTCCTTTTCCTGGCGCAGGCTGCTTTAAATGATCCCTAGTTGCCTTTGTGCATGTGCTCCTGGTCGACTCAACCAACTGAAACTTCACAGACACACCCAGGGGCCTATTTACAAGCCCCTCATGTCGCTGGTACATCATTTTAAAAGTGACACACCGGTGGCACAAGGGGCTTGTAAGTAAGCCCTCTAATGTGGTGTGGCCCTGTACTGAAGGGTTTGACCTTGAACCATGACCCAAATTATTAATTAGTTGACTGCTACGTACAACCTCAAGCTGCCTGCATACTTCTTTCCTGACAGGTGGGTCATCGTATTGGGGCACGTGGCGTAGTATGCCCCCGTACCATCGGATGAGACATTCAACCAGGATCCTGAGACTAGACTCGCAGTATTAAGGCGTCTGGGCAAGGATACATCTAAAAGGCAGTATTACCACTGTGGGTCTGAGGCCCGTCCCTAAGTAGAACATGGTCCAGGGACCAGCAATATAAGCATGCACCAGGGTAGTTTACAAAACAATCACAAAGAGACCGTGGAAGGTGGAGATTTCACCAGAGGGCAGGGATTCCATAATTGCAGTACTGAATAACCGCTATCTTCAGCCACAGATTTTGATTGACCCCAAACTTTGTGTAAATACCTCAGCCTTGCCATTAGACAACACATTGATTTATTGCAAGTTGTTTTCATTGTGCTGAGGCCTGAGCCTATAAAGCCACTTCACCATCATGAGTAAGACTTATTCGATCTCTCTGGTCATTACCCAGAGGACCAAGTGCTAAAGGGGTTTACTTTCAAATCAGTTTTGGGTGCGTTAGTAGGTTGGTCCAGCGACATTGAGGCAAAATAACTGAATTGACACATTTGGTGCCAAGTAACCCCTGCGTGCTTCCAAGCACCCAAACCAGTGCCCAAAACACTTGCTTTGGTGCATATGAAATACATATCTTTTCGTTCATCTAGTTCTGAATAATGGAAAGAAATAATAGCCTTTGTGTCAGGTATCACTATAATTAGTTGCTATCGGGAATGTCCCCACTGCAATATAAATGTAAGCATTCACTATGCATGAGATTTTATTTTCCATCAAATTTCCCTTAATGTGGCATGTGCATTTATGTTATGTGAAATATACACATATGGTATGCTGCACAGCATAACATCATAAATATCGAAAGTTATCTCCCTCTCTTTCTTGAATATTGGATGACACTTAACGGCTTCATTTTGAGAATTATGGCAGCCACATCTAAGAAATGTTAATTTTCTTTGGATAGTACAGACTAAATTGTCATATGCAACACCTCTCTGCTGGTTTAAAGCTAGCCCAGCTATCATCAGTGTTGCTAACCTTATTTCAAGGAGCGTTGGCTCTCGGCCGTGCCAGAAAGTAGGGCATAACCTCGCAGTTCATATTGGAGTGCGCCACATTGGCACTTAAACATAACTTCTTTGAATACATAGGCAACCTGTTTCTTCAATCAATTGGGACTTCAATGGGCAGCACCTTTGCCCCTAGCGTGGCGGGCCTTTACGTTCGTGATTTTGAATGCAAATTTATTCTAGCTGCTGACAACCCATATATCTCTTTCATAGTTTTTTTGAAGAGGTATATTGATGATATCCTTATGATATGGAAAGGACCAGAAGATTTCCTTACTGATTTTTTACTTTGGATCAACACCCTTGACTTGAACCTCAAATTCACTCACACTTGCAACAGACAGGAGGTGGTTTTCCTGGATGTGGTAATCTCTAACACAGATGGGAATCTTACCACCAAAATCCATTATAAACCAACAGCGAAAAACAATCTACTTGAATTCTCAAGCTTCCATCCTAGGCCCCTTCAGGAGAACCTGCTGTATGGGCAATATTTGCTGGTCAGAAGAAATTGCAGCAAATTAGTGGATTTTCGCAACCAATCAGCTGGCTTGACCACCAGATTAAAAATCGGGGCTATCCAGATAGAGTCCTTAATAAAACTTACACAAGAGCACGGAACCAGCCAAGGGAGGCATTGTTAGAAGACAATCCCAGGGAGACCAAATAAATCCCCCTGACCTTTGTCTGGACTTACAGTAATGCATCTAATAGTGTTAAAAAAGCAATAAACAAACACTAGAGGATAATAACTAGCAGTAATGAGACATGGGAAAAACCTTTGTTTTCATTTAAAAAGGGACGTAGCCTCAGACACCCTGGTTCACACACGCCCTAGAGACAGGTCTACCATTGACACTCCATCCATAACTGATGCATGGGGTCTGCTGGAAATAGTGGGTCACTTTACTTGTCCAAACTGCAGCATTTGCCACCTAACACACACCAAGGCCCTCGACCTTGAGCCAGGAAAAACATGGCTACAGCGTGCCCACACTAACTGCAACTTCACGAATATGGTCTATTTGATCACATGTCCGTGTGGGTTGCGGTATGTGGGCATGACTACATGTAAAGTTAAACCATGCTTGTGTGAGCATAGAAGCAACATCAGATGTAGGAGAGCAACAACCAAACTGAGTGAGCACTTCGAACAACAGAATCACACAATTAATGACTGGAGGTGGACATCGAAGAGGTCAGAGCCCAGAGAAATATACAACAGCACCTGTTCGAAAAAGAACAAAGGTGGGTCTACCGCTTGGGCACGCATACACAAGGGCGCAATGATCATAATACTTGGCGCACAGTGCTGCGATGCAGATTTCCTGATCCTTTGGTACCCCTGGATTGTTAGATGAAACCCTTTTCTTATATAGGATATGTCCCCTCTGTATTTTCCAATTTTAAATTGTACAAAACCTTCCTTGCCTCCTGAGGAAGTTATCATGTGGATTGAACCATGTGGGATGAATCATGTTGCAGGTTTATTTGTCACCCTACAATACACGTAACTTATAGACAGAACCTCCCTCATTTTGTTCGGACAGCTTTCCCTTCCTTTTTCCTTTTTATGGCCCTCTTTACTTTATAAAAGCCATTTTTTGCATCAGTCACGATTGACCACTCCTGCTTCAAGTTCAGTTACTTTTGCAGTTTTAAATTGTTTATTGCCGGATTGGTACCGTGCGTGGACCCATACCAATAAAGTTTCTGAGGTACTGGGTTTTTCAGAACCGGTACCGAACCGGTAACCCAGTGGTGTCAGGGTACACCCTAAGACCTCGGGTACTTTCCTGCTTAGACCACAGAAACTCAGAGTCTTCTAGGTGAAGTCAAAGATCGAATTTATTGGCTGCAACCAAGTAACAGGCGTCCTAGAAGTACAACAACACGGTGTGTATATTCTCAGGAGACTGCTCAATCTTACAAAGCCAGGCTTCTCTTTTTATACAAAATATTATGCTTCAGGCAAACATTCTTAAATTTACAGTAGGCCATTCACATATTTTCACTACAAAGAAAAAGCAGAGTCATGATGACAATCCCACATTTCAGTTCGTCCAGCCCACAACAAATTACCCGGCAAGGCCCAACATTTTCATCAGATATCGGTATACCCCCAATAAAAACGGGCACCTCCTCCTCATAAAACAAGACATATGTAAAGAATCAGGGACAGGTGTGAGCAAGGTTAGGCAGGGTGTGTGTGCGATGAAAAAGGTTTATGGCATGTTGTGCCTTGATGCTATCTCGCTCGCCACTGGGAAAGAAACTGGTCGGGCAGGTTCGGCCTGGGGCAATGGTTTCAGCTTGCCCAGGTCACAGAGGTCAATTAAGGTGAACGTGTCCTTTGGAATCGAATTTAGCTGTATTATAAGCCTATGTGAGGGCTACTCTGAAATGGCTGCTGTACGCAAAATGGAAGCCAAGGGTTCAGGACGAAAATGACGATTTCGAGGTGAAATCGTTACTGGAATATGACCAATGCTTGTGCATAGTGTACTAGCCATTCTCGGTCTTTTGATACCAAAATTGTCATACTGTGGCAAAGTTTATTACACGAGTCCAGAATTTTCAGAACTACAAACCCTCCTTTTGCCCTTACATAGGCAATTAACCTATCCTCATGCTAATCTGAGTCCAGGTCTATATTCCTAAAGTCATTGAGATGTTGCTGTAACATCATCCTAGTACTTAGCTCGTCTCTTGATACAGGTTTCCTTACACATGATGTAGCACAGAGGCCACATATTGCAGGAGCACACTGCACGCACAGGCAGAACAGGAAAAGAATGGCTAAGACCATCCCAATGACCATCAGAATTTTCCATCCCCAGGCGGATATCAGTTCCCAGAACCATCCCATTAACAACCAATCTCCTTTATCCACATGAATAGATTCGGAAATCTTATGCAGTTTGGAGATGGCCTGGTATACTGTTGGAGCGTTATCTGGAATGAAAACACAGCAACTCGATTGGATCAATTTACATACCCCACCTCGGTCTGCAAGTACGACATCTAATGCGACCCTGTTCTGAAGGGTCATGAGACGATCCGACTGGAGCTCAGCAGTCAAGTTACTATGGGCACCGGCAGTTTCAACCACGGTGGATTCAACCACCCTTGTCAATTGCCTTATGTTCCTGCTGTTAACCATGGGTCCCCAGAACGGCAGAAAACCCTTTACGAAGTCCCCAAATTCTTGTCCTGCAGTGTCTCCTTCGCTGAAGACACCTCTAACTATCCTTGTCTTGTGGTAATCTGCCGCCGCTGTGTAGGAGGGAGGCAGCAGGAACAAAACAAAACATGTGCCCGAAAAGTCAGGGGGCAACCATGTATAGGCTCTATCATGGCAGATGAAATAGGTACCCTTAGCTGCTAAAAACGAAGGGGAAGTCTGAGATGCAAAAACATATGTTTCAGTGCAGATGCTCTTCCCTAACTGAGCTCTGGGATTCTTGCCACTACCTTGCAGACACAGGTGACCCTGATGGGGTACAATCCAAATCGGGGAAGATCTCTTAGCTTGCTGTTTCTCACTCAGAGTAGCTCCATATCCGGTTACGTTCCATCCTATGTATACTAGTGTCTCATCTCTAGGGATAGTCTCGTAGGAAATATCTTCCTTATTCATGTCTACTATACCCTTAACTAGAGCACTATTCTTAGGATTGTCTTCCACAGAGCGTAGGGGGTAGACTTAATGTGCATAGATGAACATTGTTCTGTATGCCCACACAGAACCATTGTGGCTGAAAGGCAGGACCAGATAAGGGATACCTTTATCCGTTGTGTGAGGCATAAGACCACACACCCAACAGTTAGTCGTGTTCATTACTAGGTGGTGTTGGTGCAAAAGCTGAACAAAAGAGTTATTAATAAACTCTAATCTCCTAGCTGATTCGTGTCTTCAGCAAGGGGTTGAAAAGAATGTGAGGAAACAGTTGAAGGAGGAGGTATATTATTATTATTATTATTATTAAAAAAACTTATATAGCGCACAGCTACCCTGAGGCATCCCGGCGCTATGAACAGTGCATCAACCGTGAAACCATGAAATGAGATAGTTGGATCAACTCACACAGGAAACAGATGTGTTTTCAAGCCTCTACGAAAGCGCAAGATGCAGGTCTCAGCACGAAGTTTTAGGGGCAGAGAGTTCCAAAGCGTTGCTGTATGCACAGAAAAACGTCTCCCGCCCGTGCGTGATCTTTTTACTCTCGGGACATGGAGCAAGCATTTCTGGTCGGACCTCAGCGCTCTATTCGCTTTATAAGGCACTACCAAGTTCCTCAGGATAGATGGTCCGTTACCCTGAAGAATTTTGTGTGCGATGCAGAGTGCCTTAAACTTCACTCTCTCCCGCACCGGTAACCAGTGCAGAGCCTTAAGGGCGGGTCTAGCAGATTCTGTTCTGGGGATGCCCATAGGCGATGTAGTGGGTGCAAATGTTACTCGAAAAGAGAATAAAACATAACCTATTAAAAATATCATCACACTGAATAACATGAAAATGCACAATATCAAAAAGCTTTTCTTTGTCATAATTTTACATATTCTGTTTTTAAAATTCGTTTCCTTGGCAGGTCTCTCCATCTGGAAAAACTCCATCCTCTATACAATGCTGCCCGCGATGGGAGGTTGTTTCTGCTAAGGAATGCTTCTGTCAGTCTAGGGCAACTCCCTTAGACCAACCAGAACTGTCGACCTAACGTCATCAGCTGCACCCCAAAGACTTTGGGCAATCGCGGCCCTAGCAGTGGAACCCGGATGGCGGTTCGAAAAGCAAAAATAAGCAAGTTTCTCAGATGGGAGAGCTGCGCTTTCAAAAATATCAATGAAAAAAAAGAAAGTTTGTTTTTATTTGTCCATAGTTCTCGGCCTCCGATTGTATCTTTGCTTTCCAGGTATGGTATGATCTCCGAAAAGGAGTTCAGGCTCTGTAGTGCCCAATGGAACTGACGGTGATACAGCTGGTTGCAAAATGTTGTCACTCTCTTTTTCAGTAAGTGTTCCTTTTACACGTGCATCGCTGAAAGGCAGAAAACGAGGCACGGTTTCAGTCTCTGAGTCGGCGACACCCTCCTGGACCCACCGGTCGTACGGCAGAGGTAAAGGCACCCTCTTGCAATGTACGCCGTGGATCCAGTGCTTCTTCCCTTCTACACGAACATCTGATCTCGTTGAAAGAAGGACGAGGTGTGGGCCGGTCCACCTGGGCTGGTCGTTCTTTGTTCGCTGAAAGTTCTTTACCAGCACCCAGGATCCAGGATCGATTTGGTGACCTGGAGCTTCAGAGGCTTGAGGCAGAGTTTTGTGGACCTGTTGGTGTAAAACACGCAATTTAGCCGTCAATTCGTACAAGTAGTCAAGCAAAACAGGGTGTTCGATTTCACTACATTTTGTGGGCCTTGGCACTCCCCATATGTTGGCCGGGCGGCCAAAAACTATCTCGTAAGGACTAAGTCCCACTCTCGAATGCACAGTCATTCTGGTGGATAGGAGTGCTAGGGGTAGAGCGTCAGGCCATTTAAGACCAGAGCTCGCTTGAATTTTGGCCAATTTAAGTTTCAATGTGCCATTGTAGCATTCTACCAGTCCAGCTGATTGGGCTGGATTTGCAGCGTGGAATTTCTGATGGATGCCTAGCCCTTCACATACTTTCTTCATCACTCGACCCACAAATTCACTTCCATTGTCACTCCAGACCATTCTAGGCATTCCGAATCTGGGGAAGAACTCTTTCACAAGAGCCTTAGCTGTGGATAAGGCAGTGTTGTCTTTTAGGGGGTAGGCTTCCACCCATCTTGAAAAGGCACAAACAACAACGAGTACCTCTCCATGTGGATGAAATCTAGCTGCAAAACCTCGAACGGATACGTAGGAGGTGCAAAATGACCAGCTGGAGTTGGGGTTGCCCTACCAGGATTGTGTTTCAGACACACCATGCAATTCTTGACCACATTCTCTGCACACTTAGGAATTCCAGCATTTTGCCATACTGGAGCCAACAACTTACAAATCCCTTTCACACTGATGTGAGCCATTCCATGGGCCATTGTAACCACTGCAAGCACATACGCATCGGGTAACAACCATCTCTGATGCTCTGACAATTCAACCCAGCAACCATTGGCATCCAATTTACCCGTACTTTCTCTCCACACACTCAACTCTTTCTCTGTAGCTTCAGCTTGAATAGATTTCACACTCTCTATCGTATCTTCACACATTCCAACGTCACCAACCCATCTTGCAGGGCCCGCAACATACATTCGGCTCATCACATTCCTTGCTGTTTCTTTTGCGATTTCGTCAGCAAATGCATTTCCACGACCAACATCATCAGTCACCTTCTTATGTGCACTGCATTTCACAATCGCGACTTGCAATGGCAAAGTAAGTGACTCAAGAAGCTCATTCACCAACTGACCATGCTGTATCTTAGCTCCATGCGAAGTCAGGAACCCATGTTCTTTCCACAATCGTTCAAAACTGTGAGCCACACCAAATGCATACTGGCTGTCGGTATAGATGGTCACTTTCATTCCTTTTGACAACACACATGCTCTCGTAAGTGCAATCAATTCTGCTGCTTGAGCTGAATTATGTGGGATACGTGCAGCTTCAACAATTGTATGCAAAGTCGTGACAGCATATGCTGCATTCGTATCACCATTCGGAAGCTTGAAGCATGAACCATCCACCCATAAGGTACCATCACACTTTACAAGAGGAGTGTCCTGGAGGTCTATTCTCCCTTTCGTTTCTTTTTCTGTTCTAAGAAAACAATCATGCTGTTCTGAATCATCTAACTCTGTTACAATTAGCAACAACGTAGCTGGGTTAAGTGTGTTGCATCTTTTTATGTGCACATGACTCGCTAACAATGTCAACTCGTAACCTGACAATCGAGCACTAGTTAAGTGCTGTGTCTTGGCTCTGTTTAACAACGTGTCCACTGCATGTGGAACCATCACAATTAACGTGTTATTCATCACTAAACCAGCAGACTGTCGAATAGAAACAGCTGCTGCCGCTGTTGCTCTTAAACAACTCAGCAATGCTTTAGCTACCGGATCCAAAGTCGACGGAAAATATGCACATGGACGCTGCTTGTCTCCAAACAACTGTGTCAACACTGACAATGCACAACCTTCTTTCTCATGGACATACAATGTAAAGGGCTTACTGTAGTCAGGGGTACCCAACACAGGAGCCGAACATAATGCTGTGCGCAATTCAGAAAAACGTTTCTGACACTCTTCAGACCATGGGACGGGATTCGGTGTATCTTTACACGTTAATGCCACCAAAGGCTTGTCCAATAACGAAAAATTCGGTATCCATTGTCTGCAATATGATGTAATGCCCAAGAAAGCACGCACTTCTCTCTGTGTTCTTGGCACACTCAATTTCGCTATTGCCTGAATTCTTTCTGGGGTCAGTTTCCTTCCCTCCTTCGATAAGAGATGACCTAAGTAGGTCACTTCTTGTCGACAATATTGCGATTTTGAGAGAGACACTTTGTGGTGCAAATCACACAAATGACGCAACAATGACAACATGGATTCTTTACAGATTTCCTCAGTATCTGCAGCAACAAGCAAATCATCAACATACTGAATGAGGGTAGCGCCATCAGGTAAAACAATCGTATCAAGCTGTGTTTTTAAAGCTTGACTATATATTGATGGACTTTCACAGTAGCCATGGGGAGCGCGTTTAAAGCGGAAGCTTCGTCCTCCTAAACTGAAGCCAAAAATATCCCTGCTCTCCTCAGCAATCGGGATGCTGAAGAAAGCATTTTTCAAGTCAATCACCGAAAACCAGGTTGCAGAAGCTGGAATTACAGTCAATAGGGCAGTAATGTCAGGAACAACTGGAAATTGTGGCACAACTATTTTATTGACCTCTCTAAGATCGATCACGAATCTGTAAACCGGTGGCTGGGAAGGGTCAGTTCGCTTCAAAACAGGCAGAACAGGACTGTTGCAAACGTTGCCTCTTGTCTCTTCAATTACATCTTTTTCAATTAGATCATAAATGATCGCTAGTAAAGCTTTTTCACCTTCACTAGAAATTTTGTATCAATCAATCAATCAAGGACATTTATAGAGCGCACTACTTACCCGGAGGGTCTCAAGGCACTTGGGGGGGGGGGGGGGTGCTGCTACTGCTCGAACAGCCAGGTCTTGAGCTTCTTCCTGAAGGAGAGGTGGTCTTGGGTCAGGCGCAGGTCGGGAGGGAGGGAGTTCCAGGTCTTGGCGGCCAGGTGGGAGAAAGACCTTCCTCCTGTTGTCGTTCTTCGGATGCGGGGGACGGCGGCGAGGGCGTGACTGGCTGATCGGAGGTGGCGTTTGGGAGCGTAGAAGTTGATGCGGTTGTTGAGGTAGCTCGGGCCTTGATCGTGTAGGGCTTTGTGTGCGTGGGTGAGGAGACGGAAGGTGATTCTCTTGTTGACGGGGAGCCAGTGCAGGTCTCTCAGATGTCCGGAGATGTGGCTGCGTCGGGGGATGTCGAGGATGAGTCTGGCTGAGGCGTTCTGGATCCGCTGGAGTCTCTTCTGGAGCTTGGCGGTGGTTCCGTCGTAGAGGGCGTTGCCGTAGTCCAGTCGGCTGGTGACGAGGGCCTGGGTGACCGTCTTCCTGGTCTCGGTGGGGATCCACCGGAAGATCTTCCGTAGCATGCGCAGGATGTTGAAGCATGACGAGGAGACGGCGTTGACTTGTCTGGTCATGGAGAGGGAGGAGTCCAGGATGAAGCCCAGGTTGCGTGCGTGGTCTGTCGGTGTGGGTGCGGTGCCCAGGGCGGGGGGCCACCAGGAGTCGTCCCAGGCGGAGGGCGAGGAGCCCAGGATGAGGACTTCCGTCTTGTCTGAGTTCAGTTTCAGGCGGCTGGTCGTCATCCACTCGGCTACATCTTTCATCCCTTCGTGAAGGTTGGCTCTGGAAGCGGCGGGGTCGTTGGTCAGTGAGAGGATCAGCTGGGTGTCATCGGCGTAGGAGATGATGTTCAGGTTGTGTTGTCGTGCGATGGGCGCGAGGGGGCTCATGTAGACGTTGAAGAGGGTGGGGCTCAGCGAGGATCCTTGAGGGACGCCGCAGATGACTTCGGTGGCCTCTGACTTGTACGGTGGTAGACGGACTCTCTGTGTTCTTCCGTCGAGGAAGGAGACGATCCATTCCAGTGCCTTCTCCTGAATTCCGACGTTGCTGAGGCGCTGCACTAGGGTGCGGTGGCAGACAGTGTCGAATGCCGCGGAGAGGTCTAGGAGGATGAGGGCCGCTGTTTCTCCGTTGTCCATCAGGGCTCGGATGTCATCGGTGGCAGCGATGAGGGCGGTCTCGGTGCTGTGGTTGGCTCGGAAGCCAGACTGTGAGGGGTCGAGGGATCCATTCGTCTCGAGGAAGGCGGCCAGCTGTTTGTTGACGGTCTTCTCGATGACTTTGGCTGGAAACGGGAGGAGCGAGATGGGGCGGTAGTTCTTGAGTTCGTGGGGTCCGCTGTTGGTTTCTTTAGTAGAGCGCTGAGTTCGGCGTGCTTCCAGCTCTCCGGGAAGGTGGCGTTGTCGAAGGAGGTGTTGACGATGTCCCGCAGGTGGGGTGCGATGACAGCGTCGGCCTTGTTGAAGACGTGGTGAGGGAAGGGGTCGGTCGGAGATCCGGAGTGGATGGAGTTCATCATGCGGACGGTGTCATCGGTGCTGATCGGAGTCCAGGCGCGGAGGGTGGTGGTGGGCGGCGTTGCTGCGGTCGTTGTGTGCGATGGTTGAATGTTGAAGCTGTTGTGTATGTCCGCGATCTTGTTGTGGAAGTAGGAGGCGAGGGAGTTGCAGAGGTCTTGCGATGGGGTGATGTCGTTGTTTCCGGCGTTGGGGTTGGAGAGCTCTTTCACGATGTTGAAGAGTTCCTTGCAGTTGTGTGCGTTGTTGTCCAGTCGGTCCTTGAATGCAGTTTTCTTGGTGGCGCGGATCAGTTGGTGGTGCTTCCGGGTGGCAAGCTTGAGGGTGGTCATGTTGTCCGGTGTTGGTTCCCTTCTCCAGACTTTCTCGAGGGCTCGGCAGTTCTTCTTGGAGCTCTTGAGTTCGTCGGTGAACCATGGGGCTTTCTTGCTGCCGGGTCTGCTGGGCGGGGTCCTCAGAGGGGCGAGTTCGTCCGCGCAGTTGCTGATCCACTTCGTGAGGTTGTCGGCGGCCTGGCTGGGGTTCGCTGAGCTGGCGGGAGGGTGCTGACTCAGGGAAGCGGCGAGCTGGTCGGCTGTGATCTTGTTCCAGCTTCTTCGGGCAACCTGTTGCTGGTGGTGGTGGGTCGTCGTTCTTCTGAAGGTGAAGTGGACGCAGCTGTGGTCCGTCCAGTGGAGTCCTGTGGCGTGGCTGAAGGCGATGTCTTTGCTGGATGAGAAGACGGCATCGAGTGTGTGTCCGGCGAGGTGGGTGGGGCTGGTCACCAGCTGCTTGAGTCCCAGGTTTGCGAGGTTTTCCAGCAGGGTGGTGGTGTTGCGGTCGTCGTTGTTCTCCAGGTGGAAGTTGAGGTCCCCGAGGAGGATGTAGTCGGCTGAGGGGAGGGCGAGCGGGCTGATGAAGTCGGCGATGTCCTCGCTGAATTGTGTGCGTGGTCCCGGGGGTCTGTAGATGAGGGTGCCTCTGAGGGTGGTCTTGGTGTTGACGTGGATCTGGAAGTGCAGGTGTTCGGCGGGTGCGATGGTGTCGTCGGTGTTGGTCGTGATGCGGATGGTGTTCCTGTGAATGATGGCGATGCCTCCTCCTGTCTGGTTGACGCGGTCTCTCCGGATGATCTTGTAGCCGTCCGGGATGGCGATGGCGATGTCGGGCGCTGAGGAGGCGTTCATCCAGGTTTCCGTGAGGAAGGCGACGTCTGGGGCTGTGGTGTCGAGCAGGTTCCAGAGCTCGACAGCGTGTCTGTGGACGGAGCGGGTGTTGAGCAGGATGCACTTCAGGTGGGTGCTGCTGGAGTTCGGCTTGGTGGGTGCTGGTGCAGTGCAGGTCCGGGTGCAGGAGAACTTGCAGGACTGGCAGATGAAGGGTCCGTGGGTGCGTCTCGGGGTGGCTCGGTAGCATCCAGGGGTTCGGCCGGCGTTGAGTGCGTTGAGGGTGGCGGCGTCGTACGTCCGGTGGGTGGGCTGGGGTCTGCGGGGGCCAGGGGTCCTGGCGCTGGGCGCGGGCCAGGCGCGGACGGGCGCAGACGGGCTTACCTTTGGCGCACCTTCGGCGCTCAATCGGTGCTCCCGCTGCGCGCGTCCGCTGCGCGGTCGCTCTGGGGACGTCATAAGAAGGGAGCCGGTCGGGAGGGTCTGCGGGGAGGCGGGAGCGCGAGCCAATCGGCTGTCGGGGGGGCGGGGCCACGGGCTGGGGTGGCGGGAAAAGCTGGTGTGGGCTCGGCGGCCCTCGGGAGGCTGGGGCGGCGGGAAAAGCTGGTGTGGGCTCGGCGGCCCTCGGGAGGCTGGGGCTGCCACAGCGGCAGCAGGCACAGGAGCGTGGGGGTGACCAGGCCGTAGGCGTATTGGGGAATGCGTGGCATTTTAACATTGGCTTTCAATGTTACAACATATGGTGGTATTTCCAAAAGACCTACATCATTAGGACCAGTATCCCAAAGAATTTTAGGGAGAGATGACAATTCTGTTGGAAGTTTGTCCTTTGACAAGTACATTGAAGAAATCACTTTCTTACCCAGTGTAAGTTGTACTCCTGAAGGAGAACAGTACAAAGTCGCATACAATCTTTTCAGCAAATCTAATCCTAGCAAGTTTTCACCACAACCTGTTGTCAGAATAAGGGGTGCTTCGAATTCACAAGGTCAAACAGAAAGGGACAAAGGGTCAGAAATCGGATTTCTAACTGGGGCGCCAGAAAAACCTACTGATACATTCGTTTCGCCAGACAAAGATGCGCCAGGGAGTTTTGAGTGCATAATAGAACTCTTTGTAGCACCAATATCCAAAAGAAAAGGCTCTGACACACCTGATGTAATCACCTCAACGTAAGGTCCACTCTGATCTACTGGAACTGAAACAACTCCCTCTCTTTGTCTATGGCTGTCCTAGCAATCATTACCGTCCATATTCTCATCTTCTGCATAGTAATCATCAGCATAGTACTGAGCCGTCCTACCAGACGCGTTATTCTGCTGATCAAATCTATTCATAGAATTTTGAGGCGGAAGGGGACGAGCGTTCTGGGGGAAATTTACATCCTCTACCTCTAGGCGCTTGCTGAACACCTCTACCTCTTGTGTTTGACACACCATTCGCGCACTGTAACAGGACAGGGCAACTATACTTAAAATGGCCCTCTTCCTTGCAATATGAACACTGATTGGGTCCTACAGGGACACGTGGTTGAGTGTACTCGACTCTTTGCGAGTTCCTCTGAAACTGTTGAGGTTGCTGATAGTTATTCTGATAGTTACTCTGAGCACCACTATTTTGACCACCACGGCGCGGATATGCTTGCTGTAACAGAACCTTCATTTTTAACTCTTTAGTTTTCTTTTCTGCCCTATCTTTCTCATCTTTGTCTCGATTTTTGTAATACTGTGCAGTAGCCAATATCTGTGCTGAAGAGGAAACTGCCCAAGAACTCTCTGAATCTTTTAACTTTTTACACAACTCGGGTAACCAATTGTGCATAAATTTATCGACGAACAATCGTTGGCCACCTTCTGTGCTCATATCTTGACCACTGTGGTCGACAAATGTTTCTTCAAACCTGGTGAAGAAATCTGACACCGTTTCATCTTTCTTCTGCTTACACGCAGACAATTTATCCCAATTCACACGCATCGCAGGCATTATAGTTTTCATGTAATCAATGATCTTACCAGGAAGTTCTGTTACTAAAGGCTCGGGTTTAGCACCACCAACTTGTCGGGCATCTGCAGCAGCAATATTAGCCCATGAGTCACCCAACTCCTGATCATGATCTGCATGGCGAATCTTTCCCCATAAAGGCTGTGGAACAACGTTCCCAAACAACATGTCTATGTCAGCTAAATTCATAATGCAAGAACCTGCAGTCTGTGACATTTCCTTGTAATACCCTGTAGGATTCTTACGGGGATCAGGCAATGTCTGTTTAAGGGACAAAACTTCAGCTCGCTTCCAAGGAACATGTACCCATACACGCTGAAAATGAGGCTGGATAGGTGGGATAGCATTCGCGTCCCCTTCCCTCCATTGTGGGGGAACTTCTCTCATGGGATACTGTCTCACCTTCTTTTTAACCGAGGAATCAGACTCAAACAATGACCGAGAGACACCTTCAGTCCTTAATGACAACAATGTCGCAACTGCTTTCTTAACATCTGAACCCACAATTGCGCCTTTTGAAAACTCAAACCGTACATGGCTCAACTCGGGCGGATTAGAGTCCAAATCATTTTCCTCTAAATCTTCACATAGAAAAACACACATTTTCTCAAAAACGTATCTCTGCTTCGGTTCTTCCCACTGATGGAAGAGATCCATAACCGACTCTAGCCTGTACTTCGTCAGGTCGGTAACCCATTTATGTGCTAAATAATTCAATGTCTCCTTCTCCCTAGAATCAGGCAGTTGGCTCCGCAACTGCTTACGCTCTGTGTCAGGAGTTACACTTGTTGCACTAAAGAAAGGATATAGAAGACTAGTAACAGTACTAGCCACTCTCTGACGAACAGAAGGAGAAGTCGATGAAAAGACAAGCGGAAAAGCAGGGTGAGGCGAGGCAGACGCAGAGGCAGTGTCAGAAAGAATACCAGGACTGGTAGTCGTTATAGTAGTTAAAGTTGTAGGAAGTATAGGAGGAGCAGATGTAAAAGCCGGTGGCCCTTGAGGAGGCTGCACCGGAAGAGTAGGAGCCAACTGAAGAACAGCTGGTGGTTGTGGAGGAGCAGGATGCAATACAACCAAAGGTTGGGCAACTAAAGGTTGCGGAGGTGCCATAGCATTTTGCGCATAGGGGGGTGGCGAATTTAACAAATGCAACATTAGGGGATCTTTTTCAAGGTCTTTTGCTGCATCTTGCTGAAGAGGCGGCAAAACTGAATAACATTTATCTATTACCATTTTACGTTGCCTGTGCAACTGTTCACTCATCTGTTCTTCTTCATTGTCTTTAAACTGCATAGCAGCTTGCATTATCGAAATACCCCTTTCTCTCTTATTTTTCTTCGCTAATTTAATTTCCTTCTGTTTGGCTTCCTTACGCCATAGGCGGAAAGAGTCAAACATCGCTGGCCGGGCTTTCTTCTTAAAAAGTTTAACTTCGAGGTTATCTAAGATTTCCGTGTCAAAGCTACCATATTGGGGCCATTTTAAAACACCATCTTTTCTGGTGTATTTGATCCACACTTCATTATATGTGATGGGGCCTACTCCATGTTTCACATACAAATCATAAATTGGAGTTTCAATCGGAGGAACCGGACACGAGTCCTCCAATCGGGAATCCCTATTATTACAACCAAGACAAAACAAATTTCCAAGTCTGCTAAGACCAGGCATCTTCGCTCACTAGTCTAGCTTCAAACTTCAAAGGATTATCGATTACGATATTCTCGTGAATACACGAGTCCTTCGGCTTTGGTACTTGCAAGTTCCAAATCAAAGATCCCGAAGGGATACCCAAAACTAAGAACCAACTAAGGACTGGGAGACGCTCCACTTATACTTAACTGAGATATTGATGACGTCACCAGAAGACTCGTCTATCGTTTCGCTCTACCAAACATCAAGGGTCCAAATCAGGGCGATAGCTAGGGCAGCAGTCCTTCGTAGCCGTCGGGAAGCGGGGCACCTCGCAGCAAAGACTTTCGGACCACGTCGACATGCAGGGGTCGATGAAGTGGCGGCCTTCCTCCAGAATTTTCACACGAAGCTCCTCACGAACCTCTGGCTTGGACCGGTACCGCTGGTATCGCCCCACGTTGGGCGCCAGCTGAGGTACTGGGTTTTTCAGAACCGGTACCGAACCGGTAACCCAGTGGTGTCAGGGTACACCCTAAGACCTCGGGTACTTTCCTGCTTAGACCACAGAAACTCAGAGTCTTCTAGGTGAAGTCAAAGATCGAATTTATTGGCTGCAACCAAGTAACAGGCGTCCTAGAAGTACAACAACACGGTGTGTATATTCTCAGGAGACTGCTCAATCTTACAAAGCCAGGCTTCTCTTTTTATACAAAATATTATGCTTCAGGCAAACATTCTTAAATTTACAGTAGGCCATTCACATATTTTCACTACAAAGAAAAAACAGAGTCATGATGACAATCCCACATTTCAGTTCGTCCAGCCCACAACAAATTACCCGGCAAGGCCCAACATTTTCATCAGATATCGGTGTACCCCCAATAAAAACGGGCACCTCCTCCTCATAAAACAAGACGTATGTAAAGAATCAGGGACAGGTGTGAGCAAGGTTAGGCAGGGTGTGTGTGCGATGAAAAAGGTTTATGGCATGTTGTGCCTTGATGCTATCTCGCTCGGCCACTGGGAAAGAAACTGGTCGGGCAGGTTCGGCCTGGGGCAATGGTTTCAGCTTGCCCAGGTCACAGAGAAGTCAATTAAGGTGTACGTGTCCTTTGGAATCGAATTTAGCTGTATTATAAGCCTATGTGAGGGCAACTCTAAAATGGCTGCCGTACGCAAAATGGAAGCCAAGGGTTCAGGACGAAAATGACGATTTCGAGGTGAAATCGTTACTGGAATATGATGAAAATGCTTGTGCATAGTGTACTAGCCATTCTCGGTCTTTTGATACCAAAATCGTCATACTGTGGCAAAGTTTATTACACGAGTCCAGAATTTTCAGAACTACATTTCACCAAAACCCGAAGTTAGCGGTCTATTAGACTAGCTTGCCTCTGTGAACAGGATTCTGTTCAGATTCACGATTGGCTGAGTAAACCTTCACACCAGAAAAAGGATTCAGTATAGGTGGATCCGATGCAGTGTCTTAGACGCATACACGATGACGCGTATAAACGCCCCCCCTCGGGTGGCGTTCCTTCGTTTCCCCATTCCTTTAAAACAACGCAAGGGATTTTGGCTCACTCATCGACGGGGTCTGGTTAATAAGGGTTGCAGCAGGTATCGAACGGGTGTTTGGCTCTGAAGACGTGAGTGAATACTTTGCAACAACACAAGATAAGTAATCTTGTTGCCGTTTGATAACAGAATTGATTGTTTCTCTTTCCCCCACGTCTTTTTTACTTATAGGGTGTGCCAACTAGCCACCACCCACCTTCCGAGACCCATGGTGTGATTAATCATTACACCGCATGTAAGATATCTTCTAATTGTGTCTTTCACTCACACAATTACACCGCCTTGTTCCTTAGATACAGATAGCGTTTTTCCACAGAATTACTGATACCGTTAACGCCCTAACTGGCGTGCAGATGATATAGCGCTTGAAATAAGGTACCTTCACAATAAAAGCTGGCTTAGTCGTGATTATTATCGATAATGGGAAAACAAGTACAAATTACTATTCACTGTAGTACACCCTTGCTCTATGAGTTAGTTACAGCGCGCTTTGAGAAGAGCACCAGTGCATGAAATATTTCAAATGACAAACGCATGAGTATCGCAACTTGAATAATCATTGTTTGTGTTTTTTTCTTTGTGTGATTGTTATTGTCTGCCTTCTGTTATAGCTATAATGTGGTTTCTCTAAATAGGAGGAACACCTAACTAATAGGTTTTTAAACTTTTTCACACTTATGACCTTAGGGCAGGGTGGGCCTTAGCGCGCCCATACCGCTGAGGTCTACACTTTGGTCCTGAAGAATGCCTGGTTAATAGCATCATATTGGCAGAAACATGTTGACCACGCACAATGGGATATAGCTGAACACTCCAGCCAGTTTGCATATCCCTCACCTCGTTTTTATATATGTCTGATTGGCCAACTAAATTATTTTTGGACACAATAGAGGCATTTTGAACCACCACACACTCACTTTCACTTGTCATTCAAACAACATAAACCTTCTCCGCAGTAGGGGGCGCTAGAGAGCACGCACGCAGAATGGCCACACTGATGTGAGGCTCCTGCGTTCTGGGACACTAATCCTAAATTTATTCTGAGTTCAGGGTCCTAAATATTGCCATACACGAGAGGTGTCGAGACTACTGAGGCTCCCCAACAATCGGAGCAAGTCTCAGGCTGCTACCTGCCGGGACGCCAGAGGTATGGCTGAAGGAAAGCTGTGACGGGACGTACGAGGTCACAGGAGCGATCTGCAGAACGGCGTTGGGCAGCAGGAAAGACCGGCGCTGCACACGTGGAGAGTGGGCTGCATGTTGGGTGAGCAGCACGGAGGCCTGTCATGGCTGCACCGGGACCAGACCCCCCAGCCAGGGCAGACCGCGGTCGGTGAAAAGGTACCTCAAAACTAACTGGTGAGGGGAGAAACGAAGGTGGTGTGCTGCCTGGGGGCGTGAAGAGAGGAAACAAGCGCAGACGCCGTGGGGCACACTTGGCTGGTGCACGACAGGGAGCTAGCACCGGGGCACATCGCCGAAGAGACGGGCAGATGGTCTCTCCCCCCCTCCCTCTCAAAACTCCTTTCTGGTGGCTGAGGGGGCACCAGATGGCAGATCGGCGGCAGGCGCGGAGAGCTTCCTAGAAGGCCGGGAGACGCTGCATACTGTGACCACGTCAACTGCGACCTAGATAGTGCGACTGTGGAGAGGCCGACGCAACATCGAGTGAAGCTTGCAAAGTGTGGTGCTGGGTCAGAGGGATAAAAGGCCTACTACAGGGGGGCACTGGCGCTGACAGAGAGGTACTCGAGGGCGCAGAACTTTGCTGCGGGAAAAGACTTACCTACAGGAGCTGCGCCGGGTGGTGGTGATTGTGCGCACTGAGGCCCTCTGATGTGCTGAGGGGCTGGACTGCCTGTGGCCCTGCGCCGGGAGAACTGTTGTCGACTGGGAGAGGCACTTCAGCGCATGAACTATCCACATAGTTGAATTAATATACTGTGTACTTAGATACATCACGCGGGATCTGGGGTGTAAGTGCGACGCACTTTTGGGAAAAGTGCGGTGAGAAATATGGAAAAGTCAAACGCCAGGCAGCCCAGACTTACTTTTGATGGGGTGAAGAATCAATCAATCAATCACTACATTTGTAAAGCGCGCTACTCACCCGTGAGGGTATCAAGGCGCTGAAGGGGGGGGGGGTGCCGCTACTGCTCAAATAGCCAGGTATTGAGGTGTCTCCTGAAGGTGAGTTGGTCCTGGGTCAGTTGTAGGTGTGCGGGGAGGGAGTTCCATGTCTTGGCTGCCAGGTAGGAGAACGATCTTCCTCCGGTGGTGGCTTTGCGAATCCATGGGACGGTGGCGAGGCTGGTGGAGCGGAGCTGGCGGGTGGGGGTGTGGAATGAGAGGCGGTTGTTGAGGTATTCGGGGCCCCTTTTGTGGAGTGCTTAGTGTGCATGGGTGAGCAGCCTGAACGTGATCCTCTTGCTGACGGGGAGCCAGTGCAGGTTTCTCAGGTGGGCGGATATTTGGTTGCGCAAGGGATGTCGAGGATGAGTCGTGCGGAGGCGTTTTGTATGCACTGAAGCTGTTTCTGAAGTTTGGCTGTGGTTCCTGCGTAGAGGGCGTTCCCGTAGTCCAGTCGGCTTGTGACGAGGGCCTGGGTGACTGTCTTCGGTGGGGATCCATCGGAAGATCTTACGGAGCATGCGCAAAGTCATGAAGCATGAGGACGAGACTGCGTTGACTTGCTTTATCATCGTGAGGGAGGAGTCCAGGATGAATCCCAGGTTGCGAGCGTGGTCTGTGGGTGTCGGTGCGGTGCCCAGCGTCGTGGGCCACCAGGAGTCATCCCAGGCAGATGGGGATTGTCCGAGGATGAGGACCTCCGTCTTGTCCGAGTTAAGCTTCAGACGGCTGTGCTTCATCCATTCTGAGGCATCTTTCATTCTGTCCTGGAAGTTGGCTTTGGCTGTGAGAGGGTCTTTGGTGAGGGAGAGTATCAGTTGTGTGTCGTTGGCATAGGAGATGATGTTGTGTTTGCGTGCGATGGTGGCGAGGGGGCTCATGTAGATATTGAAGAGGCTCGGGCTGAGGAGCCCTTGGGTACGCCGCAGATGATCTTGGTGGCCTCGGAGCGGAAGGGAGGGAGGCGGACTCTCTGGGTTCTGTCGGAGAGGAACGATGTGATCCAGTCCAGGGCCTTTCCTTGGATCCCAGAGTTGTAGAGGCGGGTTATTAGGGTGCGGTGGCAGACGGTATCAAAGGCTGCCAAGAGGTCCAGGAGGATGAGGGAGGCTGTCTCTCTGTTGTCCATCAAGGTCCTGATGTCTTCAGTGGCTGCGATGAGGGCGGCCTCGGTGCTGTGGTTGGCTCGGAATCCGGGCTGGGATTGGTCGTGCGAGTTGTTAGCTTCGAGGAATGTAGTCAGCTGTTTATTGACGGTCTTCTCGATGACTTTAGACGGGAAGGGAAGAAGAGAGATGGGGCGAAAGTTCTTGAGGTCTTTGGGGTCCACTGTTGGTTTCTTCAGGAGGGTGTTGATTTCTGCGTGTTTCCAGCTTCCAGGGAAGGTGGCTGATGTGAAGGAGCTGTTAATGATGTTCCGGAGGTGGGGTGCGTTGATGGTGTTGAAAGGCGGTGGTGAAAAAAGGAAGCAAACCCCCACAGGAGGAAAAGGACTCCACGGCTCGTGTGACGAGCAATGGGGCTGCCACGACTCAGGTGGCGGATATCAATGAAATATTGCAAGAAATACGACAGGGCTTTGCCACAGTGGTGGACAAAGTGGACAGAATGTCCTCTAGAATGGACGCAATAGCCCACAGGCTCGACGGGCATGAGGAATGGCTAACAGAGGCGGAGCGTAGAATATCTGATGGAGACAACGTTACCACCACTCACACAACGTAATTGGCGTGAATGGACAAATTACTAAGGGTGGTGGCGTCAAAGAATGAGGATCTGGAAGCCCGCATCAGGCGCAATAACATACGCATAGTAGGTGTGCTGGAGTCGACCAACACTGGCAAAATGGAGGACTACGTGGAAAAGATACTAGTCAGTGTAATGGGTAAGGAGGCGTTCTCACCTCAATTCATTGTGGAGCGTGCACACAGGTCCCTGGGACCGCGGCCAATGCCAGGCAACCCCCCACGCCCCATCATTGCCCGGTTGCTGAATTATCGGGACCACGATGTGGGTCTCAGGACGGCGAGACAGAAGCAAACGTCGACGTACGATGGGGTCTCCTTTTCACTGTACCCGAACTTCACTCCTATAGTACAGGAGGAACAGCGCAAGTTCGTGGATGTTAAGAAGAAATTGCGACAGGCGCAAATAGATTATGCCCTCTTGTACCCTGCGAGACTCAGAGTTACTCATCAGGGAAGACAATGGTTTTTCACAAACCCGCAACAGGTAGACGACTTTCTCAGGTCAGTGACACGCACGGCTCATGCCGGAAGAGGGCAGGAGTCACCTCAGTGGGATGCTCAGAATGAAGATCATGGGAACGTGGAATGACCGCCACCTGGACATTAAACGTGATGCTGGACGGCGCTGCTTGAGAGATTATGGTGTATTGGCGAACAAAAGGAGAAATGTATGGTGAAGAATCCTGTATAGACTCAGTGAACATACGGACATTTGTGTTCCAGACTCTGTCTCCACCCCCTCCTGTGCTGCCAGGTGCGGTGGGGGAGGGGGATCAATGGAGCAGGAGGACTGCGTCGCTCTCTAGGTTTGACCCCCCGAGGGTGTACCCCTAAATGTCGGAGTGACACAATGTGGAAGCTGGGAGATGAGTTGTCTGAATCAGTTGTGGGGCATGGGTGGGGGGAGGGGATGGGTTGCTGGCAAGATTGGGGTGCTTCAGTGGGAGGGGGAGGATGGGGAAGGGAGTTTGTATGTTTGAGTTGTACTGCGGAAGGTGTCTTTGGATCCGGCGCGTGAGAATGTGTGTCGGATGCGGCGTGATGGCGCAATGTTGAATTCTGGATGGAGGTGCGCGGATGTGGAGTACCAAATTGGGAACTGGGGGGCGGGGGACGTGGGAGGGGGTCGGGTGGGACAGGGGTTGTTGAAACGGTTTGCAGTGTTTCTATGTTATGCAGTGCCACAGGGTATGTTTGTATTGTTAGTTAAGTAGAGTGGTACTTGGATGACTGAGGGTGTAGAGGTAACGGCAGAGCATGTATGGGAATTTGGTGCAATATGTTATCTGTGGAGGCATCGGGGTAGTAGCGACGTGGTGGAATGGTATGGCGGAACAAAACATGGATTCTGATATAAATAACCTGTCTTGCAATGTGAGGGGGCTTAATGACGCTCGCAAGTGTCGGAAGGTGTTGGCATATCTCAATCGACAACAGATTCATATAGCGTTACTGCAGGTAACGCACCTATGTTGCAGACACGTCGCACTTTTGCAGCTCGGTGGGCATCGGTAGGGATATTCTCTTCCTACTCTTCATATGCTAGAGGGACAGCCATATTGGTGCGCAGAGGAGTGCCATTCGCATTAGCGAGGTCAGTGATGGATCTACAAGGATGGTATGGGATTGTGTGGGGGAGGCTAGGAAGAGATGCAATTATGCTTGTAAACTGTTATGCACCCAATGTGGACACCCCAGAATTCTTCACCCTGTTGTGGGGCAAAATAGTTAATATAGGTTCCCAGCATGTACTATGGGGGGGTGACTTCACTATAAGCTTGGTTCCCGAAATGGATAGGATGGAGGGAGCTGCGCACTATCATATTAGATCCCGTGAGGTATTAGTAGACTTACTTGCAGACGGGGACCTGGTTGATGCTTGGAGACTGCTGCATCCTCATGACAGAGAGGGGACACACTTTACATCATACACGGGGTCGTGGGCGCTGCTGGACTACTGTCTAGTTACTAGAGGGCTGATGGTTGGAGTGGTGCAGGCTACACACTTACCCCATACCTATTCGGATCACTGCCCGGTAAGAATTACAATACACATGCCTGGCCTTAACAGGCCGAGACCGCTATGGCGGTTTCAACCAAAGGTGCTGCTGGATTTGGTATTCCGTATGGAGCTGGGTGAAGAGGTCAAGGAGTTCTTCGTGCGGAATAAGGGATCCGGTGGATAGTATCGAGGTGCTATGGGAGGCATTCAAGGTCACCATAAGAGGTTACTTCATCTCTAAGAGCTTTGGGGTTCTGAGAGATATCCAACGCACATTATCGGCCTTGGAGCAAAATCTGAAGGGGCTGAAGGCTCAAATGGTGGGGGAGGGAGGGGGGCTTTGCAGAGGGAGTTTAGAGAAAAGCTGTCCAGGTACGAAGAAGAAGCTGATAGGGAAAGTAAATTTAAGGGGAAACACTGGGTAGCACGAAGGTATGGTGAAGGGGAGCGTCCGGGGAAGGCACTAGCGGAGGTTACCAGGAGTCCTAGGTTCACCAACACTGTATTGGAAATAGAAACGCAGGCGGGGACAGTGATACGGAAGAGATACTAGCAGTTTTTCGGGGGCACTACGAGGATCTGTATGCTATACGAGAGGCAGGAGAGGTTGACTTGGAAGATTTTTATGGGGATGTGGCACTGTGCTGGTTGAGTGACGTGCATAGAAAGTTTCTTGGTGCTCCATTGGAGGAGGATGAGATTTGCGAAGCTATAATGTCTCTGCAAAGTGGGAAAGCGCCGGGCCTAGATGGCATATGGCACCGGTGCTTCGAGAACTGTATGAGGAAATTATGGAGGTGGGGATTTTGCCCTCATCGATGAGAGAAGCGCTAATTACCTTGCGGTTGAAGCCTGGGAAACCCCCTCACCGACCAGATTCATATAGACCACTCTCGCTTATCAATTGCGATACTAAGATCCTTGCGAAGGTACTAGCTACCAGACTGATTCTGTTGATGACTTCCATAGTGCTCCCGGACCAAGCGGGATTCGTCCCGGGCTGGGCTACCACACATAATCTGCGTACCCTGGTCTCCCTGATTCAGACCATAGCTCCGGAATCACCATTTGCCGCGGTTTTTATAGACGCCACAAAGGCTTTTGACTCTGTGGAGTGGGGGTACCTGTTTAAGATTTTAGTGCGTATGTTGTTCCCTCCCATGTTTGTGTCATGGCTTAAACTGCTGTATTATAAACCTTCAGCTAAGGTGATGATTAACGGACAAGTGTCCTCGGCAATAGGGCTAACCAGAGGTAAAACGTCAGGGGTGTCCCCTCTCGCCATTATTGTTCGCGATTGCAATTGAACCACTAGCGGCTCGACTGCATCATATTCAGAAGGACAGAGCTTTCAGTTGCCATCAGCGACCACTACTGATATCACTCTATGCGGACGATATAACATTGTATGTGAAAGACCCAGCACATAATCTCAATCCTCTTCTAAGAGAGTTCCTGGTATTCGGACGGCTGTCAGGGGTTAATATTAATTGGGGCAAGTCTCAGTTTTTCCCCCTAACGGATGCAGAGGCCAAATTCCCTTTGGATTTTCCGTTAGAATGGTGTAGTGATGACCTGCGGTACTTAAGGATACAAGTGTCAAGAGACCGAGAAGAAACGATACGCTTAAATTATGGCAAGGCGATTACACGGTTAGAGGCTAGGGTGGACCGCTGGATCTCATTGCCACTGTCGCTGGTGGGTAGAGCGTTACTAGTAAAAATGGTGATTCTGCCTCAGTTTTTATATTTATTCCTGAATATACCATATTACCATGGAGCCCACTTTTTTAGAACCCTACGCTCCGCGCTGATACCATTGGTATGGGGTGGCATACAAACGCACCTCAGATGGGAGATACTCACACAGCTGTATAATAGGGGCGGGTTCGATATCCCTGACTTCGAGATTTATTATTTAAGTGCTCAGGCTCACTACGAGTATCACTGGATGACACCTATGCCATTTATGCCCCAATTGGCAGTGGAGGATTGGGTGGACCACCCGCCCCCACTTGGAGAGGGTGATACATGGTCCGTTGGAGGCTGTGGAAACTCCATATACGACTGTCACTAGCACAATGGGTGCTTGGAAGCGTATAGCGCTTATCCTAGGGGTGCAATTGCTGTATTCGCCATGATTGCCGATTGTGTATCACCCCAGGCTACTCGTATTGCAGGAAGCAGGCTTCCAGGCACTCTGTAGAAAGTTACGGATAACTACCTGGGGCGACCTCTTCACTGGCGGCCAGTTCCGGACTAGGGAGCTTTTCTTTAATGATTTTAACCCCACGCTTCTTGACCTATTCTTATATATCCGTCTTCGGCAGGGGGTGCGGATGGTGCTTCCGGACTTCCCTTCGGAGCCGGAGGTGACTGCGTCCCTGCACCACCTCCTTGAATCCCCGGATGAGAAACACTTAGTGTCCAAAATGTACAAAATGATCAGAGATTGCAGGGAGGGTGTCAACAGCTCTGCTCAGCTAAGTGGTCGGATGACCTTGGGCAGGAAATGACGGATGAGCAATGGCAATATTGCTGCGCCATTACGGAAAGTATATCGGCTAGTTGCAGATTCAAAGTTATCCATTACAAGTTTCTACAACGTCTATATTATACACCTGCCAGGAAATATCGCTTTCAGCTAGCTGACAGTGACAGATGCGAGAGATGTTGGAGGCCTGGAGCAGGTTCTTGCACTTGGCATGGGAATGCCCCAAAGTAAATGAGTATTGGTCACAGGTTCACGCAGCGCGTGAAAGTATGCTGCGCACCACTATAGACGTTGACCCGTTGCTGATGCTACTGGGATGTACGATGCATGTTCCGAAAAAGGCGAAGAAATTTATGGACGTTGCATTGCTGATGGCGAAGCGTAGAGTTGCATGCATGTGGGGAAGGGGGAGAGCTCCAAAATTCAAAGACTGGCTGAATGATCTCATATATTGCCAGGATTAAGCTGCTGTATATGCGGAATTGGTGCCATTGTCGTCTAGACCGAGGAATATATGGGGCCCCTTACAAGGATACTTGCTGGCGGTTGAGGACAGTGCGGGTGGTGAAGAAGTGGAGGTAGGTATCCCTGGAGTAGCGGATCCCCTCCTCCCAGATGCCTCCTTAGAAGGGTAGTGGTTTTGCACAGAGACTCTTGTTATTGCTGATCCTGGGATCATATATTATATGCATGCACTATTGTGATGTGAGCCCCTGTGCTGCTGGGGCAGATCTGGGGATGTTGTAGATTGTTCCTGCTTATGCCTTGGTGTGATTGTGATGGCTCACTGTATGTTAAATTTACTGGACTTTTATTTTCGCCCCACATGGATGTAGATACTGGGCTAGTTCTAAAACCCCACCGTGGCTATTGCCTACCTGATGTTATTGCTTGATACGATGCCTCATCCACTTGTTTGACATGTCCTTCCCTAGTATGGCTCCTTAGTATTGCACAGAGAATGCATGTATGAAAGGTTTTTTCTTTTGTTGTATGGACGATATATGTATACCATGTACCATGAAAATACCAAAAATAAAGCTATAAAACAAACCCTGCTCCGCAGTAATTCTGGTATTGAAGCACACCAGGGGGGCACTCGGCCTCTCCTGGTGGGGCCCGATGATGAAGCATGCCACCAACTAGGTTGGTGAGTGAGGGCTTTGTAAAGAATCAAGTCTGATTCTTCATGCCTGCTCTTCCCCTGAGAGGGAACCTGTTAGCACCACAGCAATTTGTTACCGTTACATTTACCTCGACCTTAATTTGCGATGCAAATTTGAATCCCTTGAATTGTGGTCACATAGGTTTCTAGGTACATTCAATTTCTCAACCGTCTTGTACGTAGGACTACACTGTTGCAAAGTATTATGTGCCTCTAGCTCAGGCCTTGACTCTTAAACTAGTTAGACCCTAGTGGTCTAATAACTTGATTTTCTTTATCCTGTCTTAAAGGACTGTCCAGCCCTGCCAGTGCAGTTATAAAGGAATTATCGCAATCCCCAAGGTATTTATTGCCCTAAATGGGCCTCCTAATAAATGCAAGTCCAACTTTTTCTCCACTTCTTCTTATCCTTAATCCTCTCTCGCTTTCATTTTTTGATTTTGCCAAACATCGGTATACATGTGCCCCCTATCACCTTCCGCCTCCCTCTGTTGTTTCCCGTATGTCCATCGTGCAATTTTAGATAGCACGAACTTGACGCATAGGTATAGGAGAGCTTTACATGAGCACCAGTTGTATTACAGATGGACACATTAATTTTCAGGCACAGAGAGATCAAGTGATTTGCCCAGAATCACAGGTTGTTGAGCTTCCCGTTGAGACTTGAACCCAGTTCCGCAGCTATAAAGTCGGCCACTCTAGCAGTTACTCCACATCCTCTGCCTGTCAGTGTTTAATAGAAAGACTTCATCATCATAAATACCGTCAGTCTGCTGACTTAAAATTCCAGTTGTGCATTACTGCAAATCGCCCTGCACCAAACGTGCAACACACATTGGAGTACAGTTTTTATCAGCCTTGGAAAGTAAAACAACATTCACAAACCCAATAGATTTTACATGGCTTTGCAATGCTTGTTATGTAAAAAGACTGCATCTCCCTGCAACGTTTTAACCCTTTGAGCTCAGTGTTTTGGTAGTTTGTAGCAACACAGTATGAGAGATCATAATACATTGAGTCTTCTTAGGTCTTGGCTCTAGACAGCTCGTATGCGCTGTCTTGAAAAGAGACCTATTGTATGTACTTTGCCCGTTTCAACATGCCGCACTTTCCTGCCAGCACGCCACACTTTTCTGCCACGCTGCAGCGTAGCCCGGGGACTACACCCCCCACTGGTCTTGACAGCAAGAGGCGCCTATGTGACTTGTCTGTGTCCGGAGGCGTATAAAACCGGCCCAGAGCCCGTTTCAACATACCGCACTTTTCTGCCAGCACACTGAACTTTTCAGCCGCGCCGCACCGCAGCTATATAACTGAAAAATAATATCCTGTAGTGCATCTGCAGCGACACCAGGTGCCTCATTACTTACTGGACCTACTCATGATAATGTGGATCTCCCTATTGAGATCTGTAAGGGAAATAAGGGAAATAACACAGCTGAGCCACTTCTACATACAGGCTCGCCAACATCTGCTACAGCCCTGGGAGTCAAACGTAAAAGGAAGCTCGGAAATCCTGTTTGTTCTAAAAGGAAACAACCTACTCATTCCAGTTCTTCTTGTACTGTTATGACCTCATGGATACAGTCCCCATTGTCCTCCAGAACTGTCTTGTCCTGATGAAGGTGATATCATAATACACCGAAACGCTGCGTCGACAACTTTTGATAAACTGGACACCCACGAATAGTGTGATTTCCTGTATATTTTTGAAAAATCTGATGATGTGTGTTTTTCTCATGTATAAAGATCAACTTTAATCTTTTTCTCGAACAAAAAAGACGAGGAAACTGTTTTAAACATATGGTTTTATAAAAATTTTTTATCAAATGTGCATTATCTATGATTGTATGAACTTTGAATAAAGTGTTTAAGTATTTTTAAATAAGTATAGTTGGTGAGGTCTTTATGCATGTATGTCTTCATTGTCTAAAGTACTGTGCAACGCAACAACTAGTTCGGAAACAGTGGGCTTCCTTGAGAGAGCAGGGTAAAACTGGGTAGAAGCTCAAGAGCTGGTCTTTCTTTTGGACCTTTGTTTTTTCTTACAGTCCCCATTGCCCACACAGAATGTTGTCATCGCAAAAGTAAATTAAACAAGAAACTGTGTTGTCCTAATAGCACCCATTTTGAGACAGCTCTTCCCATCGCTGATCATAGTGGATTGGGAGATACTTTTACTAACTCCGTCATAGACATCATTTTTGAATGTATCAAGGATCTAAAAGATGAAAATTTGACTTGCTTATGGAAGCGATTAAATCGCCTAGACGCTCTTGTGAAAAAATTAAGCCTACAACAAAAAACTACTGAGCCTGTTCTTACTGGGGGGGGGGTCTTTTACCATTGACTGATGTTGTATCCAACTCAAACTTAGTCTATTCCACCAATATCAACCGCACCTATTAGTTTTTGTGGAACATGTAGTAAAGTTAAGCAGTGTTTTCTATCAATACATACTGCTCTGCCCAGAAATCCCTCTAACACTGGTGGTGTTGTAGGTACGTCCGGCACCGTTCCGCATATGCTTTCTATCCCCAATTGTGAATGTGTGAACAATCCAGTTAGCATAAATTCTAGGTTTGGCTGTTTGAGCGAGGGTGTCCTAGACCAACTGAGCACAAGAAACCTCGAGCCCAGTCGGAAACCTCGAGCCCAGTCGGAAGGTCTTGAGTCTTCCACCAGCAGCGTGTCCCTATGTACTGGTATTAGCAGGGGTACCCACCCCTAAGCAAAACCAAGAAGAAACGTGAGACCAACTGCGTAATAAGTGCACGGACTGGCTATCTAAACATAGAGGGTTTAAGGCATCAAATATGAATTACATCATCATGGTACGAAGAGTAGGGTAAGTGGGGCGTCATCAAAGAACATAGAGGGGGACTGTGTAGTGATCAATTTTCGTAATCCAACTATGGTTAGATCACTACTAAAGGTACATGAGGTTAATATCATCAACTCACCTCATATCTGGTCATTGCCACTGGGTTACTTTTACAAACCAACTCCCGGGTTTATAACTAATGACCTTCCCTTCCTAGCCACACATAATAGGTTCTCAGTATTGTCCTGTTTGGCCTGCCAGGATTGACTGCTACCCCCACCAGTATCAACTGAAACCACCCCTACATTAAATACTCACCTACCTGTGCCATTAGAGTATGACATCCCAATTAGGTCTACTGTTGATACAAACTTAACTATATTAGGCTGGAATGTTTCTGGTTTGGCATCTAAGATAAACTTACCAGACTGAATAAATGTAGTTCAAAAACAGGACATTCTCCTGTTTCAGGGGACCTGGGCTAAGCAAGATGTATACCCTGAAGGGTTTGAATGCTTTAACATTGTTGCCCCAACTCCTAAGTTAGGCCGCCCATCAGGTGGACTTTCAATTTGGGTCAATGTCTCAGCTGGAGGCAACGTAAAGGCCCAAGACACTAAAAGTGACAAATTCCAGGCACTAATCTATAAAAGGGGCGTATCTATCTGCTTACTCCATTTTTATAACAACGATTTCCAAACCCTATGGAACATGAATTTTTATTAACTTGTTCAAATTTATTTCTACATTACAACTTCAAAAAGGCTTTGATAACTTAGCCGGCATCTGTTTGGGGGGAGACTTTTTTTCCCAAGATCCCAGGTATAGATTCTATCTTCAAGGCGCTCCAGTGTAACAGAGGGTAGAATTATCAGATCATCTGCGTAACAATTCAATTAATTTAATGGAAATTGCTGCAATAACCAATAACAATAACCCCCCTGAGCCAACATTCAGAGGTAGGGTCAGTGCTTCCTCTATTGATTATTTTTTTATCTCCCCTACCCTTGAAGATTTTTTGTTGAAAGATGGGGTCGATCCAACTGTCCATGGTGATCACAATCCTATTAAAATAGTATTGAGTATTGCCCCTAAGTCATCATACGTTAAAGTGTGTGGCCCTAGGAATTTGACTCCCACTGCTGACAACCTAAGACTAGTTTGGCGAGGAGTTGACAATTCTGATTTGTTATATAAGATGGTTAGGAACTATCCGATACCCATCGAAATTTGTTTGTCGTTACATGATCACAAACACAAGGTAATCAGTGCTCTTGCGAAACTTTGTGAGGGCATCAAATTCATGCTATCTAATCACTGTATGGATGCACAACATGGACCAAGATGGTTCAATAGTGACTGTTCCTCAGCCAACAGACTGCTCTGTAAGGCACATTTAACGAACCCTAGAGAACCGGCTCTTATTAAATTGTAAAGGCTTAAGTATAAGGCAGTCACTACACTAAGGAAGGATGAAATTGTAAAAGACCGCTGGGACCCCCTTGCATGTTCTGCTATATTAAAGAATGGGAATGGCTTTTGGGCAACGGTAAAAGATATGAGGTCCATGGGACAATCACTGACCCGATAAGTTGCAATATAAGCAGTGACGCTTGGGAAGCTCACTTTTCTATGATTTATTTAGCTCAAATACAAACTTACGAACCCGTCGAATATCAAGCCCTCACTGGGATCCTGATTTCCATATCAGAAGTGGAGGATGCCATCCAACAAAACTTTGGCAACAAAGCCCCTGGACCTGATGAGCTAACCATTGACCAAATTCAACACAAACCCGAGTTCTGGGTGCCTTTTTTATTAAATGTTTTTAATAATCTAACTAATGCTCCGATCCCTAGCATATGGTCAACTAGCATAATAGTACCAATTTTTAAAAAGGGCGACTGATCTTACCCAAGCTGTTATAGACCGATCTCCCTGATAGATAACACGCTGAAAATCTTAGTGATTATCCTGCATAATAAGATCAAGATATGGGCTGAGGAAGATCGCATTTTACAACCATGTCAGTTAGGGTTTAGAAGCAAAATAGGCACAATTGAACAGTGTCTAAACCTTAACTTGATTATAGGTAAATATACCATAGCCCAAAAATCCCCTATTTATTTGATTTTTATGGATCTTACTTCAGCCTGCGACTTTGTTAACAGGTCACGCTTATGGTCTATCCTTTTAAAATATGGCTTGGATGAGGCCTTAGTTCATTTTTAGCCTACTTGCACAAAGACTTGAAAGCTCAGGTGAGGATCAATGCGGGCGGGGAGGCCTCAAATGCTATTGAAGTTGGTAGAGGGGTCAGGCAGGGTTGTGTCCTGGCCCCTCTCCTCTTTATTTTATATATCAATGATTTACATAAATCATTGATAACACTTTCAAATGATGCCCCTAAAATCAACGGCAATGCACTCCCCGCCCTAGTGTATGCCGATAATGCAGTCTTAATGGACCCCACACCTAATGCTTTACGCGTTTTAGTGCGAGGTTTTGTAGATTTTATGGCTAGCCTTGATTTGTGCACTAATTTAAAAAAATCGTTCATAATGGCTTATGGGCCGAAAAAGTATTTTTAAAATTCTATCATTATTGACAACCAAAGTTTACACCGCACTTGCACTTTTCCCTATTTGGGGCTGGTATTTGCAGCTAATGGTTCGTAGGCTGATCCTGTGGTGCACAGTAGGATTAAGTTCTCCAAAGCTATTCATTTAATCCTTGGCCTCCCACAGCCCAAAAAGACAGAGGTATTTTCAGCTATTATGAAAATGTTTAAATCACAATGTATCCCTACTGCTACATACGGTGCTGAGGTCTGGGGTTTCAAAAAGAGTAGTAGCATTCAGGGTGAAGAAAACAGATTTTGTCAAACTCTTAGGAGCTCTGATCTCTGCATCTCAGTATGTTTGTCACAGCAAATTGAAACTGTCTTACGTTGAAGATCACGTAAAGGCTCGCTCTGCCATATTTTATCTTGCAATTTGGAAAAACCCGGCAGCAACCCTTACCAGAGATATAATAATAGACTTTCTCAAGTGTGAGAAGGGTAGGGAAATACTATGACTTGCCGCAGTGAGGGAGAGCCTGAGTAGCGTGAAGATTGAACACGTCTTCTCAAATCCTACTGACTTGGACGTCACAAATAAAAAAGTCCTTTGAGAGGCTCTATATGCACATTATAGCAAAGAAAGACATGATAAAGAAGTTCTATCGAGGATGCCTCTCATTTGACATCTAACTATCTCTTAAAACCGATCGGTCACTGGGAGAGAGGACTCCTTTTCCGCCTAATGGCTGACACAGTGAAATTTCTACTTTGCTTTCGACTGGAGTATAATGTCAATCTTGATCAATTGCCATTCCCTTGTGATGATCGAAGTAGGCAAACAACGCTACACTTTTTATTGTTTTGTAAATTTTACTTAAAATATGTAAAATGGTTTTTGATACTCTTTTTTTTAAAAAGCTCTCCCCTGTCTATTATAAAGTAGCTTACATGAAAATCCTCAGAATTGAAAGAGGAAGAATTAATTTTTTGTGTGGGCTCATTTTTGAATGCTGCTGTACATGCTTGTAATACAATGTGCACTTTATGAGGGTTGTTTTATTGATTGTACATTAATATTGCATTCACGCCCACAGTAAAAAAAAGTATGGATGTTTCTTAATCAGTATTTTAACCTTTCATGATATAGGATAGGCATAAAATAAGTGGGCTGAATTGGAAATTGTTTTTATATACTACACTAGCAGCCCGTCCCGACGTTGTCCGGGTATGAAATGCTGCCGGCCGATTGTCGCGCCCATTGGCCACGCCCCCAGAACACGAAATATTGCCCAATAAAAATGACCATAACAAATGCCTAAATCCTAATATGTGAGCGCCCTCCATAGAACGTCTGGCGGGAGGTGTGTCTAAAAGTGTATCTCGGTGCTGGCCATCAATGAGAGAGACCTGTGCATTTTTCAAATTGGTGGTGAAACAATATGAGTATGTTGCTGGACATGTGGCCCACCCTGCCAACAATGTACTTACTGGGGGAGGGATAGGCCCTTTCTTGCTATTTCCGTGAAGGCGGGCCTTGTTTCCGGATGTGCGTCGCGCGAGGCCTGTGCGCAACGGAAGTGGTAAATCTCCAGTGTGCGCATCGGAGGTCACCGGACATTAAGGTGAGATTAGATTTCCTGCACAATGGCCCCTGTTTGCGCTCCTTCCGGCCCTTGGGAATAGCGCCATGCCTGACCTACATACAGTAAAGCAGGTGCACGGCACTGGGAGCGTGGGTCAAGCTCACCCGGAGCTGGAATGTACGCTCGCTTTTTTTTTTTAATTCTGCGCCCCGCACACGCCCACAGCACACGATATGAGACATGGCATGAAGGGCGGAACGTACCACACGCCCCCAGCGTTTGTCACGCCCCCAGCACACGCCCACAGCACAACGCAGACATGCCCACAAGGGACTACTTTGCTGGCACGGTTCTTTTACCTTTTAAATGTATATGGTGGGCGTCTGCATAGCCTATGTCCTTCTGCTGCAACTGCCCTTTCCAATGCTGTATTGGGTGTTGTGATTGGTGCTGTGGTTACTGAGATTACCCGCCTCAAAGGTTTGGGCTCTCTCTTTATTATATTAGTATGGATTATGAACTGATTATATTTTATCTCTGATTAACATACGCAGGGCCATTTTAAGGCATTATTTCAGGTTTCATTTTATTACTTTAAGAGTGCTTTTCAGGAGTGCTACTATTTTTACTCGCCGTTCTTTGCTTCCTGCTTGTGCTGCACCATTATTTCTTTATTTCTCTTTGCCTATTGCAACCCCTCTATGTTGCTCTCTCACTCCTGTTCTTTCACTGTCTGTTGTTGCATTCTCTCTTGGTCTCCCGTTAGTTTTTTTTGCACTTTTTTTATAGTACTCTCTCAACCTGTAGGATTTGGAGGGCTTTACATGAGCACCAGTTACATTACACAAGGATACATTAATTTCAGGGAGGTTAAGCAATTTACCCAGAAAGACGGGATGTTTAGTCGAAGCCGAGATTGGAACCTGGTTCCCTAGCTCCAAAGGCAGCATCTCTGGGCATTAAGCCATATCCTCTCTCCAGCAGTTGGACAATGATCAGCACAGACCTAGGGTCAGTGTGCCCTGCTCTGTTTAATAAACTATGCCCCAGTGCAGGGAAAAATCCATGGGTACCTAATGAGAGCGCTGCTGCTTGTCCGGGGTGGTGGCGAGACTAGCCCCTCGATGACTTGGGCCTTGTGACGTTAAGGTGAGTACTTCGGTTCCCTGCTCTTGAGGTGGTGCAGAGGACAGCTCAGGGGGCTCCCAGCTCTTCACCCTGTGGTTAGGGCAGGATCTCTACCAGTGCAGTGCGTGCTTACAGTGCACGAGGCAAAGGGTTTTTGTGGGCACTGTGTCCCATTCGGCATACTCCATCCACCGTTGCAGAAGCTTTCATGAGCTCTCAAACAACACAACGTGATGTAAAAAGTAGTGCTTATTTACCACTGTAAGGGCTGCATACCCATTGCTAAAGCGCCATGCATACTGGAGTAAATGTGACGCTCTTGTACCACTGTGTATCAAACTTTGCCTTCATGCAGCAGGCTCTTCAGCATGATTTGCATTGAGCTCATAAGCCTGCCCTATATGCCCTGCAGTGAGCTCCTGAGAATGCCCCGTGATTTGTTTGTAAATGTAGTGCCCTGCTGCGTGCTGGTAAACTTGTCCTACAGCGTGCTTGTAAGTGTACTCTGAAGTGAGCCTGCAGTGTGCTTGTAAGTGTGCTCTGCATTGTGCTCTGCAGTGAGCCTTCAGTGTGCTTAAAAGTGAGTGTAAGTGTGCTCTGCATTGTGCTCTGCATTGTGCTCTGCAGTGAGCCTGCAGTGAGCCTGCAGTGTGCTTGTAAGTGAGCCTGCAGTGAGCCTGCAGTGAGCCTTCAGTGTGCTTAAAAGTGAGAGTGTAAGTGTGCTCTGCATTGTGCTCTGCAGTTAGCCTGCAGTATGTGTCTACATGTGCTCTGCAGTGAGCTTGCAGGTGTGCTCTGCATTGTGCTCTACAGTGAGCCTACAGTGCGCTCCCTGTTCTTACACTGTCTCTCTAGCGCCCGCTCGTTTATTTTGGCACTTTTTTTATAGCGACCCAAAGAGATAGGAGCGCTTTACATGCGCACCAGTTACATTACCATAAGAATGCATCATTTCTTGGTAGCTCCGGTTAGTATCTTTGGTTTTCAATCACGTCGCTGTTTCACATGAATAGGAAATCCTTCCAGTCACAGATGGCCACTACGTTCAGTAATAGCTGTGAGTACTTTTTCAGCTGTCTGCCACATCAAAGCTTGTTGGGGCTGATGTGAGTCTCACAGTGCCTTCTACCAAGACAGTTACATTAAACAAACAAACTGTAAGATGCGGGTCTGCGCTGGGTCACTCTTAAGGTAAAGCAGTGCTAATGCACACCCATAGGATCGACACAAAGTAAAGTCACTGGGATGTGCAGAATTAAAGAGCTCTCCTCTTATTGCCGCAATTGCAGACACTTGCTGGATTCAGCATATATTTTACACAAACTGTCTTGCTCAGGGAGGTAGAGGTCAGGGGTGGTATAAATCGAATGTTCTTGTGCGTCCAAGCAAGACAACACCATTATTTGCGGCGAACAACCATCTTAATGGCAGTTGGTGAAAGCTTGCCCTTACAATTCACAATCAAAGTTTGTATTTTGTATGGGGCTGGTATCCCTTTTGTATCAGTGTGTGTTAATAGCGCTGCCGCAGAATCTGCCTCACGGATCAGTGACTAATTATCGAGAGACAAAGGGCCCCATTAGGATGGCGGGCGGATTGCCCTGCCGGTCCGGCGGTAGCCACCGCCGGCCCGGTGGGGCGATCCGCCCGCCGTCCATGCAGAAATGACCCCACCTGCCATATTACAATGGCTCGGGGGTCCACGGCGGACGAAAACACCGTCCGCCGCTTTTCCGCCCGGTTGACATGTCGACTGGGCGGATAAGGGTTCTATATGGTGGCGGTGTCTGAAAGACAACGCCAGACATATTAGCATGTGGGTTTTCAAATGCCTTTCCGTGGCAGCATTGCTGCCACGGAAAGGAATGCGGAGTCTGCTTGGGGGGCCCATTGTGGGCCTCCAGGGTCTCTGGGGGTGTGGGGGCTGCACATGGGCGGTACCTATGGTACCCCCCTGCAGTTCTATGCACAACATGGCAAGCACCGTGTGGTGCCTGCCATGTTGTGCATGGAAGTGCACAACATGCCTTCCTGGCATTGTGGCGGGCGGTGCTGAATGCACCGCCCGCCACAATGTTAGGAATTCAGGATGCGCCCGCCACTGTGGCGGGTGCATCCTAATGGCACCCACAGGACCCCCGCCCTTATGGCAGGCAGTCCCTTTGTATGATGGGATGGCGGCCAGACAAAGTCCGCCGCCATCCTAATGTGTTCCCCCGAAATATAGACAACATAAAATATTGATGTCAAAATATAGAAAACTACAATATCGACCACCAATACTTAATAAAAGAAATATATATCGAACCCTCTATATCATGGGTACTCACAAACTTTCTCTCGGGGGCCAAATTTACAGTGTGGTTTGTGTCAGAGGGCCGCACCGGTGGGGGCGGGGAAGGTGGGGGAGGGGGCGGGCTAGAGAAACAAATAAAACTGAGGTTGAACACAGGTCCCTGCAGCGGACGCCTTCGTCCACTGAGCCACCAGACCTGGCATACACACATCTCTCTCTCTCTCCCTCTCTCCCTCTGTCTCACTCACTCTGACTCTCTGACTCCCTCTCACTCCTTCTCTCTCCCTCCCTGACTCCCTCTGTCTCACTCACTCTGACTGTCTCACTCCCTCTCTCTCTCTCTGTCTCTCCCTCTCTCTCTGTCTCCCTCGGTCTCCTTCCCTATCCCTCTCTGTCTCCCTCTTTCTCCTTCCCTCCTCACTTTTTTGCCCTCCTCACTCTGTCGCACTCCCTCCCCCATCCCCCTCCCTCCTCCCTCCCTCTGTCACCCTCCCTCTGTCTGTCACCCTCCTCCCTCTGTCGATCACCCTCCTCCCTCCCTCTGTCTGTCACCCTCTGTCTCCCTCCCTCTCCCTCTCTCTTTGTCTTCCTCTGTCTCCCTCTCCCTTTCTCTGTCTCCCTCCCTATCCCTCTCTTTGTCTCCCTCTGTCTCCCTCTATTTCCCTCCCTCTCCCTCTCTTTGTCTCCCTCTGTCTGTCTCCCTCTGTCTCCCTCCCTCTCTGTCTCCCTCTCTCTGCCTCCCTTTCCCTCCGACCCTCGCTCTCCCTCTGTCTGCCTCCCTTTCCCTCCCTCCTTTCCTTCCCTCTCTCGCTCTCCCTCCGTCTGCCTCCCTTTCCCTCCCTCGCTCTCCCTCGCTCTCCCTCCCTCCCTCACTCTCCCTCTGTCTGCCTCCTTTCCCTCCCTCGCTCTCTCTCGCTCTCCCTCCCTTTCCTTCCCTCCCTCGCTCTCCCTCTGTCTGCCTCCCTTTCCCTCCCTCCCTCGCTATTCCTCCCTCCCTTGCTCTCCCTCACTCTCCCTCCCTCCCTCGCTCTCCCTCCCTCCCTCTCCCTCCCTCACTCTCCCTCTGTCTGCCTCCTTTTCCCTCCCTCGCTCTCTCTCACTCTCCCTCCCTTTCCCTCCATCCCTCGGTCTCCCTTTCCCTCTCTCCCTTGCTCTCCCTCCCTTTCCCTCCCTCGCTCTCCCTCCCCCTACCTTTCACTCCCTCCCTCGCTCTCCCTCTGTCGGCCTCCCTTTCCCTCCTTCCCTCGCTCTCCCTCCCTTTCCCTCCCTCCCTCCCTCACTCTCCCTCCCTTTCCCTCCCTCCTTTGCTCTCCCACTGTCTGCCTCCCTTTCCCTCCCTCGCTATTCCTTCCTCCCTCGCTCTCCCTCACTCTCCCTCCCTCCCTCGCGCTCCCTCGGTCTGCCTCCCTTTCCCTCACTCCCTCTCTCTCCCTTTCTCTCCCTTTCTCTGCCTCCCTTTCCCTCCCTCCCTCACTTTCCCTCCATCCCTTGCTCTCTCTGCCTGCCTCCCTTTCCCTCCCTCCCTCCCTCTCCCTCCCTCTCTCTCCCTCCCTCTCCCTCCCTCTCCCTCCCTTTCCCTCCCTCCTCCTCCCTCCTCCTCCCTCCTCCTCCCTCCTCCTCCCTCCTCCTCCCTCCTTCCCTCTCCCTCCCTCCTTCCCTCTCCCTTGCTCTACCTCCCTCGCTTCCCCTCCCTCCCTCACCCCCTCCCTCACTCCCCCTCCCTCGCTCTCCCTTCCTCGCTCTCCCTTCCTCGCTCTCCCTCCCTTTCCCTCCCTCCCTCGCTATCCCTCCCTTTCCCTCCCTCACTCTCCCTCTGTCTGCCTCCCTCGCTCCCCCTCCCATCCTCCCCTTCTGTCTGCCTCCTTTTCCCTCCCTCGCTCTCCCTCACTCTCCCTCCCTTTCCCTCCCTCCCTCGCTATCCCTCCCTTTCCCTCCCTCCCTCGCTCTCCCTCTGCCTCCCTTTCCCTCCTTTCCTCGCTCTCCCTCCATCGCTCTCCCTCCCTCTCCCTCCCTCCCTCGCGCTCCCTCGGTCTGCCTCCCTTTCCCTCACTCCCTCTCTCTCCCTTTCTCTCCCTTTCTCTGCCTCCCTTTCCCTCCCTCCCCCTCCCTCCCTCACTTTCCCTCCATCCCTTGCTCTCTCTGTCTGCCTCCCTTTCCCTCCCTCCCTCTCCCTCCCTCTCTCTCCCTCCCTCTCCCTCCCTTTCCCTCCCTCCTCCTCCCTCCTCCTCCCTCCTCCCTCCTCCCTCCTCCTCCCTCCTCCTCCCTCCTTCGCTCTCCCTTGCTCTCCCTCCCTCGCTCTCCCTCTGTCTGCCTCCTTTTCCCTCCCTCACTCGCTCTCTCCCTCTCCCTCTCCCTCCCTTTCCCTCCCTCCCTCGCTCTCCCTCCCTTTCCCTCCCTCCCTCGCTATCCCTCCCTTTCCCTCGCTCTCCCTCTGTCTGCCTCCCTTTCCCTCCCTCCCTCGCTCTCCCTCCCTCCCTCTGCCTCCTTTTCCCTCCCTCACTCTCTCTCGCTCTCCCTCCCTTTCCCCTCCCTCCCTCGCTCTCCCTCTGTCTGCCTCCCTTTCCCTCCTTCCCTCTGTCTCCCTCCCTCTACCTCCCTCTCTCCCCCTCTTCATCTTACCCTGCCTGTGTGTTCCCGGGCTGAGACAGCTTCCGGGCACACACATACACACACACACAGCCGCACCCCGAGCACTTCACAGGTCTTTAAAAGACCATTTCTATGTTAATGAGGCTTCTGTATTTCACCTATTAGCACCCCTGCAGCTGCACTCTATCACTGGAATGCCGGGCCCCCACAGAGCAGCAGAGTTTTAAAGTTGCAGCGCGCAGGACACTTTAATTTTTTTTATTTTTAAAACATGGGTAAATTGTCTGCAAGGTCCGCGGGCCGCCAGGGAAGGCTTGCCGGGCCGCTGCCGGCCCACGGGCAGTACTATGAGTACCCGTGCTCTATATCGACTAAAAATAATATCGTTTCTAACATTAGCGAATTACAAAATATCGGTATTAAAATTATCGAAACTCATACAATTAATACAGAAATAACCATAATATCGATAACGAAAATATAGACCGCCAACTATATTGAATCTATTCTAGGATAATATCGATTAAATATAAAACACTGTGGGCCCCATTAGGATAACGGACGGATAGAATGCTTTACCGCCCGGTAGGTAATCGGGCACGATCCACCCGCCAAAAACCTCCGCCCGCTCTGCATTTCCCCCCACGGCTGGGGACCCCGGCAGACAGGAAGACCGTCTGCCGGTTTTCCGCCGGTAGGCAACCGGGCGGTAAAGCATTCTATATGGTGGCCCTGTCTGGTAGACACCGCCAACCATATTAGTATGCAGGCAGGGATCTGCCCCGCCACGGAAAGGCAGGCGGTTTCCGCTATGGGCCCCCAGGGATTCTGGGGGGAGGGGGGTGCACATGGGGGGTACAGTTCCATGCACAACATGGCAGGCACCGCACAGTGCCTGCCATGTTTTGCAGGGAAGTGCACAGCATGCGTTTCTGGCATTGTGGCGGGCGGTGCTGTGTGCACCGCCCGCCACAATGTTGGGAGTGCAGGATGCACCCGCCACTGTGGCAGGCGCATCCTAATGGGATGTACAGGACCGCCGCACCCTTAGCGGACGGTCCCAATTCCCACAGGTAAGGCCGGCGGACAAAGTCCGCCGCCATACTAATGTGCCCCTTTATCACATATAAATTCATATAAAACACACATATTTACAACAAAAACATACACAATACAAATAATAAATATAAATAAAAAAAATTATAAACACATTCACACCAAAATATATATTTACTAATATATAATACAAATACAAAACCTAACTAATTAAAACAACAACAACATAAAAGCCCGCACAAAAGTTACTATTTTCCACTTCAACAACAAAAGAAACCAGAAGAGGAAACGCTACCAGTTTATTTCCTGATAATAGGACTCCATTTTCAAAGAAAACTTAAAACTAAAAGAAGTAAGTAAATAATCTTTTATAAAACGTTAGTGCTAAAAAGTTCTAAATAATGCTTCTAAACTATATCAAACTAAAATATACTTTCATTTGTTTATATGTCAACTAAAGATTCTTCCATCCACAAGGAGAATTATCTACAAGTACCAAAATAAAGCTAAACAAACAGTAAGTAAATAATCATTTGTACAACATTAATAGCACTAAAATGTTCTTAAAAAAACAACAAAATGAGATTAAACTAAAATATACTTTCATTTATTTATATCTCCTGTACAGATTCTTACAAGCACAACAACAACTATCTACAACAACTAAGAAAAGAAAGCAAATCAAAATAAGTATATAAAATAATTACTTTAAAGAAAAACAATGTATCTAATTAAAACAAACCCTTTCCCAATTGCCTTATTACCTACAACACATGCTTCAAATTATCTTACCATTTTCTCTTATTATATCAACAGATATACCTTCTACAAACCAAAAATAAAAGCCACCAACTATCAAAAGAAAATTCTTTTCAACATCTAAATCAACATTGTAAGTTTATATCAACAAATGTATATATTTCTAAAATAAATATTTTACTACATCATATTAACTTATTTATATCTACATTCTCTTCAGCACTAGACACACCAGTATGACTGAAGGCGCACAATTCACAGAATCACAAAAGGGAAAACTGCTCTTATGCTACATGGGTTACGTATATACGCAAGAAAAGCAGAAATATTTAAAAGTCTTCTGGAAATGTAGTAAATTCTATTCAAATAAATGCTACGGAAGAGCCATAACTCAAGAAACTACTGTTGTATCTGTCACTAAGCACAACCACCCCCCCAAATAGTACTGAAATAGAAATTAGAGGAGCTTTAGAAAACATCAAAGAAGCAAGCAGTAGTACAGACAAACCCACTAGTGAAATATTAAAAGAACATCTACTGCAAATACCATAACATGCATCAGGACAATTACCATCCATTGATGCTTTAAAAAAAGGTATAATTAGACAAAAAAAGGAAAACAACTACTACCATGCCTATCCCTAAAACTTTCCAAGATGTAAACATCCCACCAGAACTAAGCATTACCCATAGTAAAGAGCCATTTATATTCTATGACAATAAGAACACTGAAAAACGTATAATAATGTTTGCCACTGCAAATAACTTACCAAAACTCCAACAAAGCAACACCTGGATGATAGATGGCACATTTAAAATCTGTTCAAAGCCATTTTATCAACTTTAAACAATACATGCTATATACCAAAGCACTAATATTCCCTTCATCTACTGCATACTCCCAAATAAAACTCAAACTACCTATCTAGAAATTCTCAATAAAATAAAATCAGAAATCCAAATTACTTCCCACATAAAATAATAATGGACTTTGAATTAGCTATGATTACTGCAATTTTAAAAACAAACCCTCATTCATCTATAAAAGGATGCTACTATCATTTTAATCAGTGCCTTTGGAGATTTCTCCAAAAGTCAACACTAAGGGGCCAATTCCGATGCGGTAAAATCCCCCACGAATCGGAGTACGGTCCATTTTTCCCATATGATTCGTACACCTACACCGTCCCCATACGTACGATGAAGTACGATCATAACCCAAAGCATTTCAACATACGAATCGTACCAAACACCATACAAACAAAAAATACATACAATACATATCCGGGTCACGCTCTACGCGCCATCCGTACGTAAACAGGCAGCAGTTTCTGGCACAGCAAGTACGATTCGTCTTGGCGACACTCCAAACTAACCTATTGCTACGGGAGCTGAAAACTACCGTAAAAGCAGAGTCCGGCCCGACTCGCCCGGTACGTGACAGACACACCATGAACCCCATTGACCGTGTCATCCCAGTCCTGTACGCCTACGACCTGGGGCACAGAAACCGACGACTGCACATACGGTGAGAACCACGTACCGCAACAACGGAAGTGTACCTGTACGGTGCATCACACAGCCGCGTATATCACCATTGCAATAGTGATACAAGCAGCACACATGCCGTGAATGTTGGGGTACGGTACGTAACACGCTCGCGTATACCACCATTGCAATAGAGATACGAGCCGCACACACGCCATGAATGTTGGGGTACGGTGCGTCACACGCTCGCGTATATCACCATTGCAATAGTGATACAAGTGGCACACACGCCATTAATGTTGGGTTACGGTGCGTCACATCTGAAGGGTGTGTGGATATGACTCCCTGCAGTGCCCAGACATAGGATGGGTGGTTGGATATGACGCCCAGCAGTGCCCAGACGTAGGATGGGTGGTTGGATATGACTCCCAACAGTGCCCAGACATAGGAGGGGGTGTGTACAGGAGTCCCAGCAGTGCCCAGACATAGGATGGATGGTTGGATATGACTCCCAGCAGTGCCCTGACATAGGAGGGGGGTTTGGATATGACTCGCAGCAGTGCCCAGACATAGGAGGGGGGTGTGGATATGACTCGCAGCAGTGCCCAGACATAGGAGGGGGGTGTGGATATGAGTCCCAACAGTGTCCAGACATAGGAGGGGGGTGTGGATATGACTCCAAACAGTGCCCAGACAAAGGACGGGGTGTGCAAAGGACTCCCAGCAGTGCCCAGACATAGGATGCGTGGTTGGATATGACTCCCAGCAGTACCCAGACATAGGAGGGGGGTGTGGATATGACTCCCAACAGTGCCCAGACATAGGAGGGAGGTGTGCACCGGACTGCCACCAGTGCCCATACATAGGATGGGTGGTTGGATATGACTCCCAGCAGTGCCCAGACATAGGAGGGGGGTTGTGCACAGGACTCCCAGCAGTGCCCGGACATAGGATGGGTGGTTGGATATGACTCCCAGCAGTACCCAGACATAGGAGGGGTGTGTGGATATGACTCCCAGCAGTGCCCAGACATAGGAGGGGGGTGTGCAGAAGACTCCCAGCAGTGCCCAGACATAGGATGGGTGGTTGGAAATGACTCCCAGCAGTGCCCACACATAGGAGGGGGGTGTGTATATGACTCCAAACAGTGCCCAAACATAGGAGGGGGTGTGCACAGGACTCACAGCAGTGCCCAGACATAGGATGGGTGGTTGGATATGACTCCCAGCAGTGCCCAGACATAGGATGGGTGGTTGGATATGACTCCAAGGAGTGCCCAGACATAGGAGAGGGGTGTGGATATGACTCCCAGCAGTGCCCAGACATAGGATGGGTGGTTGGATATGACTCCCAGCAGTGCCTAGACATAGGATGGGTGGTTGGATATGACTCCCAGCAGTGCCCAGACATAGGAGGGGTGTGTGCACAGGACTGCCAGCAGTGCACAGACTTAGGATGGGTTTTTGGATATGACTCCCAGCAGTGCCCAGACATAGTAGGGGGGTGTGGATATAACTCCCAACAGTGCCCAGACATAGGAGGGGGTTGTGGGTATGACTCCCAACAGTGCCCAGATATAGGAGTGGGGTGTGCACAGGACTCCCAGCAGTGCCCAGACATAGGATGGGTGGTTGGATATGACTCCCAGCAGTGCCCAGACATAGGAGGGGGATGTGGATATGAATTCCAGCAGTGCCCAGACATAGGAGGGGGGTGTGAATATGACTCCCAGCAGTGCCCAGACATAGGAGGGGTGTGGATATGACTCCCAACAGTGCCCAGACATAGGAGGCGGTGTGCACAGGACTCCCAGCAGTGCCAAGACATAGGAGGGGGGTGTGCCCAGGACTCCCAGCAGTGCCCAGACATAGGAGGGGGGTTTGGATATGACTCGCAGCAGTGCCCAGACATAGGAGGGGGGTGTGGATATGACTCCCAACAGTGTCCAGACATAGGAGGGGGGTGTGGATATGATTCCCAACAGTGCCAAGACAGAGGACGGGGTGTGCACAGGACTCCCAGCAGTGCCCAGACATAGGATGGGTGGTTGGATATGACTCCCAGCAGTGCCCAGACATAGGAGGGGGGTTGTGCACAGGACTCCCAGCAGTGCCCAGACATAGGATGGGTGGTTGGATATGACTCCCAGCAGTGCCCAGACATAGGAGGGGTGTGTGGATATGACTCCCAGCAGTGCCCAGACATAGGAGGGGGTGTGCAGAGGACTCCCAGCAGTGCCCAGACATAGGATGGGTGGTTGGATATGACTCCCAGCAGTGCCCACACATAGGAGGGGGGTGTGTATGACTCCCAACAGTGCCAAAACATAGGAGGGGGTGTGCACAGGACTCACAGCAGTGCCCAGACATAGGAGATGGGTGTGGATATGACTCCCAGCAGTGCCCAGACATAGAATGGGTGGTTGGATATGACTCCCAGCAGTGCCTAGACATAGGATGGGTGGTTGGATATGACTCCCAGCAGTGCCCAGCCATAGGAGGGGTGTGTGCACAGGACTGCCAGCAGTGCCCAGACTTAGGATGGGTGTTTGGATATGACTCCCAGCAGTGCCCAGACATAGTAGGGGGGTGTGGATATGACTCCCAACAGTGCCCAGACATAGGAGGGGGGTGTGGGTATGACTCCCAACAGTGCCCAGATATAGGAGTGGGGTGTGTACAGGACTCCCAGCAGTGCCCAGACATAGGATGGGTGGTTGGATATGACTCCCAGCAGTGCCCAGACATAGGAGGGGGGTGTGGATATGAATCCCAGCAGTGCCCAGACATAGGAGGGGGGTGTGGATATGACTCCCAGCAGTGCCCAGACATAGGAGGGGTGTGGATATGACTCCCAGCAGTGCCAAGACATAGGAGGGGGTGTGCACAGGACTCCCAGCAGTGCCCAGACATAGGTTGGGTGGTTGCATATGACAACCAGCAGTGCCCAGCCATAGGATGGGTGGTTGGATATGACTCCCAGCAGTGCCCAGACATAGGAGGGGGTGTGGATGTGACTCCCAGCAGTGCCCAGACATAGGATGGGTGGATGGATATGACTCCCATCAGTGCCAGACATAGGATGGGTGGTTGGATATGACTCCCAGCAGTGCCAAGATATAGGAGGGGGTGTGGATATGACTCTCAGCAGTGCCCAGACATAGGAGGGGGGTGGATATGACTCCCAACAGTGCCCAGACATAGGAAAGGGGTGTGCACAGGACTCCCAGAAGTGCCCAGACATAGGATGGGTGGTTCGATATGACTCCCAGCATTGCCCAGACATAGGAGGGGGTGTGGATATGGCTCCCAGCAGTGCCCAGACATAGGATGGGTGGTTGGATATGACTCCCAGCAGTGCCCAGGCATAGGAGGGTGTGTGGATATTACTCTCAACAGTGCCCAGACATAGGAGGGGGGTGTGGATATGATTCCCAACAGTGCCCAGACATAGGAGGGGGGTCTGGATATGACTCCCAACAGTGCCCAGACATAGGAGGGGGTGTGGATATGACTCCCAACAGTTCCCAGACATAGGATGGGTGGTTGGATATGACTCTCAGCAGTGCCCAGACATAGGATGGGTGGTTGGATATGACTCCCAGCACTGCCCAGACATAGGAGGGGGATGTGGATATGACTCTCAGCAGTGCCCAGACATAGGATGGGAGGTTGGATATGACTCCCAGCAGTGGCCAGACATAGGAGGGGGGTGTGGATATGACTCCCAGCAGTGCCCAGACATAGGAGGGTGGTGTGGATATGACTCCCAACAGTGCCCAGACATAGGAGGGGGCATTATCCTCACCATACAACAATAACATGTGTGTATTTTTACATCCCTAACCTGTGACAGTCCTGATAGTGCCATAGCAACACATCACTTACAGCAGTGTCCAACTCCATGAGGATGGATTTCTGTCACACACTGCGTGACACACCACATGTGGGTGTGATGTCAGATCCCACATGCGTATCCACCCATGGAGTTTACAGCCAACCTACACACCCTCCCATCATTACTCCATAGTGTATAGTCTTGTAACCACACACCAAAGACATAGAGCAAAAAGGAAAAACACACGGTCATGTATATTCCGGGCCTGATATGAATGTCCAGGTGTTGAAACATGTACTCTCTCTTGGAAGGAACAGGGTTGAAAACCCTTAGATACAAAGCACTAAATTGTGACTTGTGTGCACAAATACCCTGCATAACGAAACCAAACATAAGGGTAAGGCTGTGATCATACATCTGCATAGTTTGCAAAAGGCTGATGGTGTCCAAGAAGGCATTACTACATACTACAAACACAAGTACAGTGGGTAGCATGGATGGCACAGACTAATGATCAAAACTCATTTGTGAGCAGGTATGGCCATTGCTGAAGGGAATGTTAAAAAAAATAGGAAATGTGCACAAAAGTCACCACAACAATTGTGCAACTGTTTGTACTGAAGATCTTGTGTGTCACTTAGGAAGTTACACTCTTATGGGCAATGTCTGTAGGCAAACTGAACACACACAAATCAAGATAATTAGTTGCTACATTGTGATGGCACATAGATACCATGGTCCAACTCATTATCATTACAAAATACACATCTTTCACAATACCAAAACATTGCCATGACACCAACTCCTAGGCACACAGCAGCTAAAGCAAGTACCTGAAATGCAATAGTTCAGAATTAGAAATAAAATGCTTTATTCAGCTCCAAAACGAAATTTAGTTCATAAATGAGTCCAGGCTCAAATGAAGGCCAATGGCCAGTCCAATCTAAAGTTTTTTATGTAGCTGGAATCCTGTGGAGTTTTTCACCCCCAACCTTGCCTGCACATGATGTATTTAAAGGTTTGGGAACCCATGGGGGGCATCATCTGGGTCAGTGTCCGGCACCGCAGGGACATTAGAGGGAAGGGTAGGTGTTGTGGGTGCAGGGGGGGAGGAATCCTCCTCAGTGGCATGTACAGTGCCAAAAGCGGTAACAAATTCCTGGCTTCACACTGCAGCCAGTTCCGCCAGACCACCACCTGCACCTGGGGACACAATGGGAGTGGAGGTAGAGGGCTCTGAGTCTTGCGGACTGTGTCTGTGCCTGCGTGCCTGCCGTCTGACCCCAGTCCCTGTAGGTGTGCCTGCATCCCCCTGAGATTGGGTGCCTGGAGATCTCCACCTAGACTTCTGTGGTGGTGTGCTGGGTAGGTCCGTTGGTGTGTGTGATCTTGTGTGTCTGCGTGTTCTGTGGACAGGTATGGGTGAGGGGGTTGTTGATGGGTCTGAAGGAGTGGGGGGAACGGGCCGCTGCAGGAGGGCAAGTGCTGCCGTCAGTGAGGAGTCTATGGACGATAGACTCCGACGTTGGTCAGACATGTTAGCTGACATGCCCTCCATGAATGACAACAACTGTGTCAAGATCTGAGTTTGGCCATGGAGGACAGTCAGCATTGATATCTGACCAACATGAATCTGCCGGAGTAGGTCCACAGACTCGGCACTGAGGGCAGCAGGGGCGACAGGGGCAGGGGCTGCGGTGCCGGGGATGAAGGAGACATGGGGGGCAGCATGGACAGAAGGGAACCTAGCAACTGGGAGGGTGGAGATGGGTCTGGAGGAGGTGGTGACAGTCACAGTGATGGTAGAAGCTGTCGCTGCGTATTCCTCCTCCTCCTGGAAGTCCGAAGCCGAGCCGTCCACATGATACAATGTGTCGCCTTCAAAAGGTGCGGCCGGCTGACTCCCCTCACCCTCCGTGCCACTGGCTCCCTCCAACTCCTCGCACTGGTGGCACTGCGGCTGGGTCCCCCTCCTGGTCCGTGCTTATGTCTCCTCCTGTGTCGGTTGATGATGCTGTTGGCAAGGAGAATAAACAAAAATGCATCAGTCACCTGTACACATCTGACACATGAACACAAATTATTTGGGCACATTGCAAATCATGACATGCATCATGAGTAACAGCAACATAACTCAGCACATATTTAAGACAAGCACTGCACAGTTGGTATAGACACAATGTTACTTGAACACAAGGATCCAATTAACAGACCAGGCCACAACTTGAGTGAGAGTCACACTGAGGAGGTTCTGGTTGTTCACATGAGAACTGATCTATACAATGAAGTTATGTCACCTCAAGTTCACAAAGAAATAAACAGTTGTGTTTCCCCTCAGGGCAAAGTGACACACCTCACTCCCCAAGATGAAACAGTGTTAAAAATAAATGGCGTGGACCATATACCATATACATGGTCGAACGGTGGTCTTGATGGATTGCCACACATCAGTCTGTACAATTGACAGCAAAGGAGTGTCAAGCACTCAAGACCACTGTGGAGACATGTCTATGTCGATCAAGGCAAACCATTAATCACTAACACTGGCCTCATTCAAAACCTGCCTGCTTAATAAAAACATTGCACATGTTGTGTGGTGTCCACTACCTTGTGAGACAACTATAATGCAGACACATAAGTGTAACCTACACATTTTGTTATATGAACACATTCCAAACATTATGAACTCTCAACAAGTGTTGGGAGTGCCTAGGGACATTCATCAATGTGACATCACTTCAAATGTGTCACTCTTCGCAGGATCTATCACCAGATCATACAGTTGTTAGCACATAACACACACTGGCTGTCATGTGAAGTGCCCACATGTCCAAAATCAGGACAATGCTTATGCTAATGTGCCTGCAATTGTGAAGATCAAAATCAGTGCTGCATAGAAAGACACACCCTTAACCACATGGCAAATGTGAGATCTGTAGTGTGCGCACTAGGACAAAACAGCATAGTACCCCACCTACATACATGTTTAAAAAATCTTTGGGGCACAATCATCTCAGTTAGCAAACAACATAGCCTGTAAAGCCCCCAATGACAGCACTGTTCAGCATCACAGGGGAAGCGCATGGTGATAACTGTAACTCACAAATGACATCCACAGTTCACAACTGACAAGGCCAAACAGGCAGGCCCATCACACCTCTCCTGCACAAGACCCCCATCACTCCATTAATGTGTTTGAAACAGCTCAATAAGTTAAACATCAGAATCGGGGTACTAAAAACTTTTGAAAATGTATAGCAAGGTCACATCCTGTGGCTTCCAATCCATATTAATCACAAACAATCAGCAACATAATCTTGAGAATAGGCACACATGCAATGCCCAGTGTGAGTATGCACAAGCTTCACAGGCTTCCGAGCACCTCAAGGAGCATGTGACACACAACACTACAGACATGTACCTACCCCCTCCTTGCTACGTTCCATCCTGCAACTGCCTATGGAGATCTGGAAAGACCACTTCCAGGACCCGGAGCATGTGGGGGGTGAGGTGACGGCTGCCGCCATGCCGTCGTGGAGCTTCCAGCTTCAGGTGGACCTGGGCAATACGCCTGGTCCAGCAACGGATGTCCTGCCACCTCTTCCTGATGTTGATCAGCCGACGGCGAAGGCCCCCCACAGACCTGACAGCCCTGACAATGTCCGACCAGATCTCCCCCTTCTCATAGGCAGTTACCTGTCAGGAATAGAAAGTTAAACAACATCACTATACCTGCTGCATGTCCCAGAGAGACACACTTGCACTACATTGATAATGTGAACAGGGCATAGGATGCTGACAGGACTTGCATCATACTCCATCTGAATTTGCCCAGTGGGCACACGCAAATGCACTACATGCCTTAGAAAGGCAACAGATGGCATAAGGGGTTCAGCACACTCACTGATCATGGCACACACTGTACAACACATGCAACTGCAGGGTGTTGGACAGCACGTGACATGCTGTCCCATATCCCACTACACCTACAAAGCCTCAGCAGACCACACATACACACCCTGGCACAGATCACTTGCCTGTCAGTCTCAATGTTGTATACAACCCTCACTTTGCACATGGCACACTTGACAAAGAGGTGCCCCAGGTGTTGGGCTAACTGTGCACGTCATGCACACAACACTGCATACTTGTCTCATCAGATGGCTACAGATGCTGCATACAGCATGCAGCTGTGGTCCAAAGCATCACATACACACTCAGCCAGGTGACAAGGAACATTCACACTTCAATGTCCATGAGCTCAAACACAGCATATGTACAAAATCACCACAGGTCAAAAATAACCAAAAACATCGGTGAGTACATTCAGCTGTCACTCTGGGGTGAACACTATTACAACTCATTAAATCATGCCAAAAAAGCATGCACGGTGTGGCACAGCAGAATGTGTGAATCAGTATGCATTGAATGTCACAGTTACCATAATGCAAGTAAAGAGTGAACACACTTATACTACAACATGCTCTGCATGGGAAACACCACAATGTACACACCCTGCACTCACTGCCAAAGCACATTGCATGTCTGATCCACAAATACACAATGGCTGCAGTGACACTCACACAACTGGTGCACAGTCAAAGCTAGTGCAGTCATCACTCACCTGCTCCCCTGGTCTCTCATACAGCTTGCTGTAGTTAGGTAGGAGGGCATCCAGCCAGGCCTGGTTCTCCTCCTAACTGAATGCAGGTGCCCTCTCCATGGTCAGCGAAATCAGAGTCCAGGGAATGCAGAGACAGCAGCAGTGTGGTCCACTCCAATGTTGTATGAGTTTCAAAAGGCCACAGAGAAGGAGCGATACAACTAAGGAATCACACACCCACTTTGGGTGGTTTAGAAAGCCCTCACACACCGACCTGGTCAGTGTCATGCTTCATCATCGGGCCCCACCAAAGAGGCCGAGTGCCTCTTTGGTGTGCTACGATGCCAGGAGACTGCGGAGCTGGTTGTGTGAAAAGGGCGTGCTATAGGCACAAGATTCTCCACATCACCAACCCAGAGTTAGTGGTAATATCCCTGCAGGGCTATATGGATGGTGTTAACTTTAGTGTCTATATGGGAACACTATCTATGCCACAACTATGGAGCACCTTGGACAAACGCTATAACCTATACAAATGATTAATTGTATGTATGTCTCCTTTGTGTTTGTCTGTATTATTGTATTTACAGGTGCAGATATACTCTCGAATTTGGAGTTTTTTTGGAATGAGCGATTCGCTCTTCCCCACTTTTTTATGCACTTTATCACTTTTTGATTTTTCACTTTCACGTCCCCAGGTTAGGGTGGATGATTAGAGAGTCCATACCGCCGGGGTTTAACTAGTCCTGACGAATGCCTAGGTAAATTAAAACCATTGTAAAGGCAGAAACATGTTGACTGACTAAACTATAAGTCTGAATTAACCAATCCATTACCTTTGGCAACATATTCAGACACATAATTCATTTTATTCGTGTCTTAGGGATCACTCATTAAAATAAATTTTTTTAGATACCCTTTAGGCACTTTTTAACTATATACCTCACTGCACGCCCTTTTCACACAACCAGCTCCGCAGTCTCCTGGCGTCGTAGCACACCAAAGAGGCACTCGGCCTCTTTGGTGGGGCCCGATGATGAAGCATGACACTGACCAGGTCGGTGTGTGAGGGCTTTCTAAACCACCCAAAGTGGGTGTGTGATTCCTTAGTTGTATCGCTCCTTCTCTGTGGCTTTTTGAAACTCATATAACCTCTTTTTTTGTTTATTCGTACTAAACCGGGGACTAAGAGATGGTTCCTTAATCTCCCTGCCTCTCCTATTGTTGTTTTGCCACTCCAATGTTGTGCAGGCAAGTGCCCTCTTACAGCCACATGCAGCCTTAAATCAGTGCTGCTGAGGGGCTTTCAGTATCAGGAGTACAGAGTGATAGGCCACATTACTTTCCATCCTATGTTTCATCCAATCACTTTCAACATAAGGCCCAGACACACATTTGTATGGTTCAAAATTTGAGCTTCAGCTCCACAACAACATTGCAACATTGTATAGTTTTGCCCAACTGACTTTTGCAGGACACCTGTAGCACACACTCAAATCTCAGTATCCATGACAACCAGCCTGCATTCTGGCCCTACTACTCGTAGCCTAGATGTCCCCTATGTATTATTTGGGATCCACACACAAGTACGGTGCCTTTCACGTCGCTTATGCTACTTTTTAATTGTGAAACAATGCGCACTCACGCACGCACTGTCGTGGTACGGTTCACTTGAGTAGGCCACCATTACAATAGTAAGACGTCCCGCACACACACACACACACGCACGCACTGTCTGGGTACGGTTCGCTCGCGTAGGCCACCATTACAATAGTAAGACGTCCCGCACACACGCACGCACTGTCGGGGTACGGTTCGCTTGGGTAGGCCACCATTACAATAGTAAGACGTCCCGCACGCACTGTCGGGGTACGGTTCGCTCACGTAGGCCACCATTACAATAGTGAGACGTCCCGCACACACGCACGCACTGTCGGGGTACGGTTCGCTCACGTAGGCCACCATTACAATAGTGAGACGTCACACACACATGCACACACTGTCGGGGTATGGTTCGCTCGCGTAGGCCACCATTACAATAGTGGGATGTCCCGGACACAAGCACGCACTGTCGGGGTACGGTTGGCTCGCGTAGGCCACCATTACAATAGTGAGACATCCCGCACGCACTGTGGGGGTACGGTTCGCTCGCGTAGGCCACTATTACAATAGTGAGACGTCCCGCACACATGCACGCACTGTTGTGGTACAGTTCGCTCACGTAGGCCACCATTACAATAGTGAAACAATGCGCACACACGCACGGGGTACGATGCATTTTACACAGTGCGTTTCACACGCTGATGTGAATGTAGGGGTACGATGCATTTTACACATTGCGTTTCACATGCTGATGTGAATGCAGGGGTAGGATGCGTTTTACACAGTGCATTTCACACGCTGGAGTCAAAGCAGGGGGATGGTACATTGCGCACGCTGATGTATGGCAGCATTACAATAGTGATACAAGGCGCACACATGGCAGGGATGTAGCTGTGTGGTTAACACAAGGATGTCTATCAAGTTGTTGTAATTGCATACTTACATGAGCATGCCCTAGGTGTGCCAGGCACTGAAATAGCACAGAACATCAGTTCATGTAGCACAATTGATGTGTGATGATCTGTTGACACATGTGATGTGTGATGGTGCACTATGTGGTACACATCACCTTTCCACTTGTCCCATTGGTATCATCATGCACATGTTGTCATGCACATAAGCACTGGGATTGCACAGTCATCACTTCCAGAACCTGTCTCATGATGCCAGGGACCGTGGCAATTTCTCACTTGTCAATTTGACGCTAATCAGGTCCCTATGTTACAATGTAATGTGTGTGTAATTTAGAAGTTTGAATTTGCAGTCTGTATTCCATATAATGCATTTGCTGTTGGTGCATCTATAATGGGTCTATGTCGTGACTGAAATGGTTTTGCATGTAGGCACACCATGGCACATGTGCCTTTTCAATGTCTTTTGTGTCTGATGGCATCATACATCATTTATCCACATGCATACATGTCTGCATCTTGACAATTGCTGTGGTGTTGCGTTGTCAGATACACACCTCATTAGCAAGTTGTATGATATGTCCAATAGATATTCCATGTCACCTGGGTCTGTGCCTTGCAGTCAGCTGTCTGTATGGGATGACAACCTTCTAATGCAGGTCTGGTGATGTATGTAACTCCAGTGATATCTTGCTCTGCTCACTCAGAGCAGCCCAGCATTATATTTTTGTGCATGTAATTTTTTTTAATAACTACAGATGTATCTTGGTTATTTAAGAAGTGCCAGGAAGCTGTCATATGTGTCCAGGATGTATTGCTTACACCAGACCCCATAGTACCTTTATGTGTAGTTGCAGTGTTGCATGTGATATGTACATTGGAATAGTTTTTGGCTGACCGTTGTTATCCATTCTTCCAAAATATGTCCTGCAGGGCACCGCCTCTACCAAGACCTTTTCCCAATTAGGAGACCATGAGTGCTTGCATCCGTCGTTACAGATTCACTCGATATTTGATTCAGAACTTGACGGATAGGCTGGAACCACATCTCCAACCGCAAAACAGGTATCCAACTGCGCTGACATGAAAGCTAAAGGTGATGGCAGCCCTACATTTTTTTGCCACAGGTATGTTTCAATTTACCATTGCAGATGTGGGGGGTATGTCCCAGACCATGTTCAGCCGTGTCCTATGTGATGTATTAGCTGCTATGTTAGAGCACATTGATGAATTCATCAAATTTCCAAACCCTGAATAGTTGGGAGATGTCAAGGGTGAATTCTATGCCCTGGGAGGGATGCCACATGTCATAGGGTCCATTGATGGTACACCTGTGGCTTTGGTGCCACCACAGGCTCAGGAGCAGGCCTACCGCAATAGGGAGCATTATCATTCAATAACTGCCCTTGTGGTGTGTCTTGCTAACATGCTTATTTCTCATGTTTGTGCACGTTTTCCAGGATCGTGCCATGATGCATTCATCATGAGGCGTAGCAGGATACCACAGATGATGCTGCAGCTGCGCAACAATCGGGCATATCTTGTTGGTGGGTATACTCTGTTTGTCCAGTATGTTTAATTTTTAATTTGCTCTGACGAAATTGCTTTACCCAAATTTCAACATGCTGTATATTTTTAGGGGCTCATGACACTGCTCCGCAACCCAAGGACAGCTGCAGACCATCGGTATAACAATGCACACGGGCAGACCAGGCGCGTGATTGAGCGAACGTTTGGACTCCTGAAGAGCCGATTCCGGTGCCTTGATAAGACAGGCGTATCCCTCCCATACGCCCCAGTCAAGGTGTGTAACATCTTCATTGTGTGCTGCATGCTGCACAACATGGCAGTTGAGAAGGCTGTGCCACTCATCCTGGATCCTGATGAGCTGGAACATCCACCCGTTGAGGATGAAGGGCTTGGGCACGATGAGAGTGATGAGGAGGAGGAGGATGATATCAGGAGTCAGCTCATACACAACTTCTCTTAATGGTTAGTTAATGGGTAGTCATGTGCAAGCTTGTGGCATGGAGGGGCATGTGTTGCATACTGTGTCCAGCTGATTGTATGTGAAAACACTTTGATGTTTGTTGTGATGTGTCACACAAGTGATGATGTCAGGACACACGCATATGTGCAATGAGTGATTTTGTAATGTACACGTGTACCACATTGTGATGTATTTTCACATTCCCATGTCTGTATGCAATTATTATTGATGTGTCCCCTTGTGTGCCTGTTTCCCAGGTCTCTCTGCCTGTTGTCTGTTCGTGTCATCTTGGTACTCCTGCTATTGATCATGATGATTGCAACGTGTGTCGAATCAGCGTTCCATGCGCAGACATGTGAAAATGTCAGTTTGGGTGAGATATCTATACATGGTTTTTTGTGTTGGTATGCTTTGGGAATGTGTGGGAGCTGTTACTGTGCTTGTTGTTGAAGCATACATACATGTGTCATTAACATGGATCAAGATGCCTGTTGCAACACTCCCATGACTGGACAGTCACCCTTCTTGTCAGTCATCTGTTGTTGATTGATGACTCTGGTGAATGCATCAATGTGTGTAAACCTTGGTCCATACACATTGCGGATGTCACCAGTTTACATTGTGTGTGACATCACAACCACAGGCTCTGTGTGGAATTGCAACCTCAAGGTGTGCAGCAGGATGGGTTTGGGTCATCACATTTATGTTGTCGGCCAGTACAGTTTGGTTTACCTATAGACATGTTGTGAAGGTGCGGATCAGTGTATGTCCCACATGTTCTGACAACTGTCCAGTGAGTCTGTACGTTTGGATGCATTGCCACCTGTGCCAGTATGTAATGTCACTGTCGGGTCACTACATCAGTGCCAGTGGAGAACTCTGCTTTGCAAGCCTTCTTGGTAACTTTGTCAACTTTCTATTCACATGATTCCAGGAATGTTGCACTGATGACGTAGCAATGTAGTGGTGTTGCTAATGTAAACACTTCCGTTACACCAGTCGGTTGACTTTAATCAAAGAAAACTTGTGCCGTGCTGCATATCCTGGTCACGGTAGGGGTGGTTTACTGGGTTTGTTCCTCATTACTTTCTGTAGAGTTTGGTCACACCTGCTTGTCATGTTTGGCATTGTAAGGCACAGTTTGAAGAGCCAATGACCCTCATTGATTCCTAGGGTGGACTACAGTTATTTGATTTGTGTGAGTAGCACTGCTACACATTCAATTCACTATATTTTTAGATCCACATTCATACACTGTGAGTAAGTTTGTGAGTGCATGGTTCTAATTGCATTGAGGCAGCCTGGTGAGCGTTAGCCCCCCTTCATTTAGGAGACAAACTCTGCTACCTTTTATGTGTTCCTGTTAAAACCGCAGCTGTAGTATCATTTCAAAACATGTGCTGACAAATTGGATACAGTGGCTGTGGTTAAAGTACACAGGTGTAACTGTTACAGTATACGTCATGAGTATAATGTGATTCAGTGACAAGAAGTGTTGAATTGTAATGCTTGTTTACTTTTGTTTCAGATCTCCCTCCCTGCTGTTCCCATCCTCTCCTTCCCTCGCCTGATCTCCCTTTTGAGTCTGTTATTCATACTCAGACCAAGGGGCAATCTGGAGATGGACCCCTTTGAGCATCGCACAAATCAGAGGATCAAAGGTACTGACAGTCCCTGGCAGTCGTGTGGAGATTGTTTCACCAGCATTACAGGTACCCTCATTGCATGACAGTTGTTTTCTTCTGAGCAATGCCACTGGCCATGTACATTGCCTAAAGCAGCATGGCCTCAGAACTAACTTGAACCATATCTGTAGTAAATATTTTCCAACGTGTATATTGTGCCCCGTTACTGCCACCGCAGATCTCTTGCCATTCTGCATGCGTCATCTATGGAAAACTTTACAATGATTGTGCATATGTGGTTATGTGTACTGGTTCAACATGCATGGTGTTTGTAATAGGTCATGGTCCATATTGTGATTGACATACATGGTTGTGTATGTAATGTTTGAGCTTCATACCCACAACGGTCATGCAACACTTGCTGACGCTGTTTGTCCTGTTCCCCGCTTGGCCTTTTGGTGCCTGGTCCTGTGGCCATCATATTTGCCGATTGTTCACCCATTGTCTAGCAGTGACCCATGAGTAACCAGGCACGCTTTACTTTCCATACACATGTAACATGCTGCTATGCAAATATCGTTGTCTTTGTGTGCCACTTTTACATGGTGTCTCACACCTTCTGCCATCATGTGTTCCGATATTCCTGATGCTGCATCCCCAGTAACACCGCAACACCCAGTGGCCAGATTCTAAGACGCACACGCCTCCAATATGCTCCACCATCCATCAGTCCATTCTTAAGGCAGACCACAGATTGTCCGTGCCACAGTTGCACCACCTCCATGACAAAGACATGCTTCTCAGCACCTGCAACATGCACAGTGCAAGGCCCTGTGGTCATTCATTGACACAGGTTACACTACGGACTCATGCTCCTGCCACCCTCCACACAGAGAATACCAGACAATCATGCACCTGGTATCAGGCAACCCCTAAGAGCACACATTACAGCTTCGCAGGCTGTGTGTGCAACTCATACTGCCAACCCGCATTGCCACACATAACAGTGCATGTCCGTACAAGCAGGTCATGTGCGTCGTTCTGCACACATGCTACTTACACCAGCACAACATTGGACTCTGTTACCTCATCAACACAACAGCACAACACAAAACCATCATTACTGTGACCTGGTTGTATGTAAGATCCGCACACTACTTCTACATTGCCATCACAGATGGATAGTTGACCACGCGCAAGGACAACACCAACTTTCCAGGAGTATGATTGTTAAAACTGTGTGAGGTACACCCCCAGAGTGACATACTACACCAAGTACCAATTGTGGTGATGCTTAAAATTTGCAGCTCTGACTGGATTTTAGATGATTAGAATCAGAAGATCCTCTGCATATGATGTAATTTAGACTCAAGACATGGCAATCGATTCAGCCAGCGTGGTAAAAGAAATATTGGCAAAGTATGGGTACTCTGAGCAGAGCCCTACGGCATACCCCACTTCTGTGTTTTCACTAAGGAGTCGATGTTGTAGGTGCGGACCTGATGTGTGCAGTCAGATAGTTATGACAATATCCAGTTCAGCACTGAGGACCACACACCTATGGTCTAAATGTGATTCTGAAGATTGTGATGGTCTACGGTGTCAAATGCTGTAGACATGTCGAACAGCACCAACACCGCCTTGGAACCTCCATCTACCTCCCAGCGTATAGAGTCTGCCATTTTTATGAGGGCCACCTGGTTCTATGGGTGGGATGGAAGCTGGATAGTGAGTAATGAAGGAGGCTATTTCCCTTCAAAAAAGGGCATCAGTTGTTTACACGAACATTTAACATAAATCTTTGCCAGGACTGATAGATAGATCTTGCTGTATGATTGGAAGCTTAAACAGGATCTGTGTTACTTTTACTAAAGATGTGCAGGAGGAACGTGTGTCTCCACACATCTGGGTTAGAGACCAACTTGAGCTAAGGGTTCCACATGACGTTTCAGTGTTGATAGTGAATCTTTGCAAGGATGTTGTAGTGGTTTGTGGGCAGGGGGTCAGTAGGGGAAGTGGATGAACATATGCCAATTGTGTTAAAATCATTAACCACTGGGCTGCAACACAACTTTCCTGATTGCTCCTCAGACATTGGACTAGTACCTCAGCACGCAGGCCCACAACTAAACATGAGAAAAATGGGTCAGTGGTAGAGCAACTCCTGCCTGGAGGACAGACACACCACCAGCCTGCATTGCTACATCAATGTTTGCATCTAGTTCACCAAATCCACACCATCGCTAACTCATGATGCAAGTCCATACACATGCTGGAACAGACCTTCAGATAGATCCACTCCTAGTCAAGACAGACAGCCACCCAGACCACAACAGCAGCCGGCTCAACTACGCCAATAACCTCTACACAGGAAAAGAGCCAGACTCAAGAATGACATTTGCACACCCAGGGCGCATGCGCACACCTCATCATCAACATCCCCTGCCACAGCCGCATGGCCGTCCACCTGAGATACCTACTAGAGTCAAGAGTGACCCTTGACCCTTCTTGCAGGCCAGGTCGCCCCCCTGCCACCAAACGGCTCCACCTGTTCCCTGCCCGCTACTGCTTGAGGTGTGACTTTGCACCTGCTGTGCCCAGCCTTCCACTATGCAGTTGCGGTTGCCTACTGCACTTTCCCCAATGATTTGTAACTTGTATTATCTTCCACCTCCGTGTACGCTGTGCTCTGTTTTTACATTGTAGCCGCTAAGGCATGCTCATGCAATTTTTTTCCCACCCGCCCCCTTACTTCTGCGCACCCCTTTCCGCCGCTGCCCCTGCGGCAACGCACCCTTGCAACCATGGTCCAGCCTCCCAGATGCACCTCCCTCCCTGCTTTAAAATTGTCGGATGCTGTGCGGCCACGCAGCGGACGTGCACAGCGGGTGCACCACTGGCGCACCAAAAGTGCACCAAAGGCAAGCCCATCTGTGCCCGTCCGCGCCTGGATCGCGTCCAGCGCCAGAACCCCTGGACCCAAAGGCATCACAACACCAACCTGCACTATGACTCCAGCACCCTCCACGCTTGTAACCCCGGTCGCGATAACTCCTGCTACCGGGCTACCAGGCTGATGAAGGCTGATAGCCAGAAACCGGTCCTTGGATGCTTGATTCCGGTCTGGGAAAGACATGGCTTGGTAGTTCGGACTGGACTGTTCCCATGAGGCACAGGGTCAGAGCTGATTTGCATATAGCCAGTGTCTAACCCAGGGTGGTGTGGAGTGCAAAAAACTATGGATTTAGGCCCAGATCCGTGTACTGGGGTGAATGTATGACATTGTTCTACATTCTGTCCATCAACTGTGTTTTTTGCAATTTTCACCGGGCTACCCCGAAGCACACCCAAGGGACCTTCACCTGCCGGAACTGCATCTTCAACAGCATCCGGCCCACCAAACCATCAAACAGAGAACCCACCACCTCCAATGCATCCTCCTCAACACCCGCTCCGCTCGCAAGGACGCCATCGAACTCTGGGACCTCCTAGACTCAACCACCCCTTAAGTTGCCTTCCTGAGACGGAGACCTGGCTGAACATCACCTCGGCACCAGACTTTTCCCATTGCCATCCAAGAGGGCTACCAAATCTCCCGCAGAGACCGCACCAACAGAGTGGGAGGGGGAATCGCCAACATGCATAAGGTCTCCCTCAAAGTCACAAACAACACCAACACCCCCCTCACCACCGCCAAGCATATGCACTTCCAGATCCACACCGACCCAAACATCAGCCTCAGAGTGACTCTCGTCTACAGACCACCCATACACCCACCTCAGTTCAGCGACACCATCACCAACCTCATCAGCACACACGCCCTCGCATCCACGGACTACATCCTCCTCAGGGACCTGAACTTCCACCTCAAAAACAACAACAACGCCAACTCCACCGCCCTGATCGACAACCTTGCCAACCTCCGACTCAAACAGCTTGTGACAACACCCACACACGCCACTGAACACACACTGGACCCCATGTTGTCCGCAACTCCCCACGTCTCTGTCAACCACACCACCAAACATTAGTGGACTGACCACAAATGTGTCCACTTAACCTTCAGGAAGCACACCAAACACCACCCCACCCAGCAGTTTCCACGCCGCTGCTGGGGCAAGGTCACCAAGGACCAAGGGACAACCACCCTCGCCCTGGGACCACCCACCGCCCCCACCAACCCCACCACCACCATCAACATCATATAGTGGATCAACAACTGCGCACACACCCTTGCCCCACTCAAGACCTCCGCAAACAATCACAACAACAAGAAAGCCACTTGGTTCACTAAAGACCTCCAGCCCTCCAAACACACCTGTTGGAAACTAGGGGTGAACTGGCTCTGCAACTGAACACCAGACAGCTACACAGCCCACAAGAACGCCACCCGCAAACACCACCAACTGATCAGGACTACCAAGAGGACCACCTACACAACAACACACACAACACCAAAGAGCTCTTCAACATCGTGAGAGACCTCTACAAACCCAGCTCCAACACAAACGACATTCCGCCATCACAAAACCTGTGCAAATCACTGGCCACCTTCTTTCACTGCTAGATCACCAACATCCACGACAGCTTCAACACCGACACCCCCTCATCCACCACCAAGACCACCATCCCTGCCGCCCCCACATGTACCAGTCGCCTGACCGCCTGGTCTAACGTCAGTGATGAAGACACCAGCAAGCCCATGAACTCCATCCACTCCGGATCCCCATTTTACCCATGCCCTCACCACGTTTTAAACAAAGCAAGCACAGCCATCGCACACCATCTCCAAAAAACTATCAACATCTCCTTCAAGACAGCAACCGTTACGGAGAGCTGGCAGCATGCCAAGATTAACACCCTACTGAAGAAACACAAGGCAGACCAAAATGACTTAAAGAACTTCCAGACCATCTCCTTGCTCACTTTCCCCGCAAAAGTCACGGAGAAGATTGTTAACAGACAGCTGACACGCTACCTAGTAGACAACAACATCCTGGACCCATCCCAGTCCGGCTTTCGCAGCAACCACAGCACCAAGACCACCCTCATCGCCACCACCAACAACATCTGGATCCTGATGGACAAAGGAGAACCAGCCGCACTCATCCTTCTGGACCTATCAGCAGCCTTCAACACGGTCTGCCACTGCACCCTAACAGCACGCCTCCATGACGCTGGAATACAAGAGATGGCCCTGGCCTGGACCACATCTTTCCTCTCCAGCAGTACCCCGAACGTCAGCCTCCCACACTTTCGCTCCAAGACCACCAAGATCATCTGCGGCGTCCAACAGGGACCAACCCTCAGCCAGGCACAGTTCAATATCTACATGGCACCACTCGCTCACATCGCTCTACAACACAGCCTCAACATCATCTCCTATGCCAACGACACCCAAATGATCATATCCCTCACCAGAGACACCCACACCACAAAAGCCAACCTCCACAGGGGAATGATGGCCATTGCAGAATGGATGATGGACAGCAGGCTGAAGCAGAATAAAGACAAGACGGAGGTCCTCATCCTCAGCAGCACCCCATCAGCCTGGAACGACTCCTGGTGGCAAACATCACTAGGAAGAGACCCAGCACCCTCCGACCACACACACAGCATGGGGTTCATCCTCAATTCCGCCCTCTCCATGACCAAGCAAGTCAACGCTGTCTCCGCCTCATGCTTTAGCACCCTGCGAAAGTTCTGCCGGATCTTCAAATGTATCCCCTCCAACACAAGAAAAACCGTCACCCAGACCCTCGTCACCAGCAGACTGGACTGCGGAAACACCCTCTATACAGGAACATCAACCAAGCTTCTGAGACGGCTGCAGCACATTCAGAATGCCTCGCCACAACTGATTCTCGACGCCCCCCAATGCAGTGACATCACACCCCACCTGAGAGGCCTGCATTGCCTCCCCTTCAACAAGAGGATCACCTTCATACTCCTCATCCACGTACACAAAGCCCTACACAACGCCGTACCAGCATACTACAATGACCGACTCAGCTTCTACACTACCACCCGCACCATCCAGTCTGCTAACCTCGCCATCGCCACTGTTCAACGTATCCACAAATCCACCGCCTACCGCAGATCCTTCTCCCACCTCGCCCCCAAGACCTGGTACTAAGCATGGGCGGATTTTGCGGATCCACGATTCGCGGATTTGCATATTCACGGATCGTGGATCCGCAAAATCCACGGATTTTGCGGATTTGCGGATCCGCGGATTTGGGGCGGGGCTTCCATGCGAGTGCACATGCCTCTTGTGTGTATAAAAGGTCAGAGACCGATCAGAGCAGCAGATGAAGATACAGAAGCTCCTGGCCACAGGAACAGCACGAGGATTGCGCTCGTGAAAGTCAAGGATGCAAAGGCCTCTGTCCAGCATCACAGCTGATTTTCGATGGTATATTTGGGAAGAAGGCACATCTGCCCAGCCTTGACAACGCTCACGATTGTTTTTTGGGCCGATGAATGAGTCACTGAATTTAAGCTTCAACTAGGGCACATGCTTAATTGATATCTGTAAGTGCTTCCGGTTGAGGTTTAATTTTTGTGCCAGGACCATCGTGCCAGAATGAACCCTGTCCTTCATATTTATTCAAGAAGACGCCACCGTTTTGTGCCATACCTCTACTCAACTGGAGTACTTTATACTGGATAATCAGTAAGTGCTACCTCGTTGGGTAAATGTATAGTGCTTTTACTACACTACAGCTGCCTAAAGTGCCAGAGAGTTGTCTACAGCGACCAGGTGTGTGTTACTATGCAATCGCGCCGAAGGGCGCAGGGGTCCCTTGAGTGAGCTATCATAGTGGGTAAATGGCGGGAAGACGGTGCACACCGCGAGTGTGTGGGCGGGGCCAAACGGACGGGGCTTCCATGCGAGTGCACATGCCTCTTGTGTGTATAAAAGGTCAGAGACCGATCAGAGCAGCAGATGAAGATACAGAAGCTCCTGGCCACAGGAACAGCATGAGGATTGCGCTCGTGAAAGTCAAGGATGCAAAGGCCTCTGTCCAGCATCACAGCTGATTTTCGATGGTATATTTGGGAAGAAGGCACACCTGCCTGGCCTGTTGTAACTATTTTACGATGGCGCCGGCAAGCTGCCAGCGCCATCCTAAAATAGTTACTAAATTAGCTTCAACAGGAAGCTCTAATAGATAAAATAAAGCAGGTGCTCGAGCACCTGCTTTATTTTATCTATTAGAGCTTCCTGTTGAAGCTAATTTAGTAACTATTTCAGGATGGCGCTGTCAGCTTGCCGGCGCCATCGTAAAATAGTTACAACAGGCCAGCAAGGCTTGAACTTTTGCCCCCGGAATCCGCCGCTCGCGGATTTGCGAATTTGCGGTAAATTCGCGGGAGTTCGCGGATCGCGAATTTACAGAAAATTCGCAAAATCCGCGAGCGTAACGGATTTTACGCTCATGCTTACCTGGTACACTCTCCCAAACAACCTACATCAGACCCAGGAGCTGCTGCCCTTCACAAAACTCCTCAATACCTGGCAGTTCGATCAGTAGCAGCCCCCTCCCCTCCACCAAGCACCTTGAAACCATCACGGGTATGTAGCGCACTTTACAAATATCCTGTTTGATTGATTGTTTGAGAGAGCCACTGTCAACTACAGGCAGACCTTCATACTCCTCAGCCACACTCACTCCACAACCCCAAAAAATAATATGGACGTCTCCCATCCAACACCACGTTTCCTGTAGTCCGTCCACCCACCCTTGCCCTGGGCAACATTCATCACTTCCACAGTACAACTGCATGCAGACAATAACTATCCCACATCAAGAAACAGACCTGGTAGTCCCTCCCTGGACACCAACACATTACCCATGACCTGTTCACCTTCATGAGACTCTTCCGTAACTGTCTGTCTGAGCAGTATGGCAACCCCCCTCAGCAGATAGTAACCATCACGTGTGAGTATTTACCACAATGGATGTAGTTGATCATACATTGTGACCTATGTGTGTCCACAACCAGACTCCAATCCCAGTGTATGGATGGCTTGTGTTTGTTCAACACTCAGGCATACTTTGACATATCCCGACACGTATGTTGTTGACTCCGGCAAAAAATACTTCAACATCAATACGTCTTGTGTAATATTTTTTAATTCTCCATCTTGTGAGTGAAATGCGAGTAGGTGTTCGGTGCTGTACAAAAATGTGGGGAATCCAAAGTTCACAGAAGGAGATGTGATGCCTTGCAGTTTCAGTCAACAGAGTCCAGAGCACAGTGTTTGGCATCATTGGTGACACTGCGACCAGCAAGTCCATGTGGGAGAGTGTGACAGTCAATAAGGTGATGTTGTTGCACACAAAGGCAAGATGCCAAACCAGGTGACCTGGGAGATGTGCATGGCCCTCTGCCTCTCAACGTCTTCTCCGTGGACGACCCACCTTCCTTGGGGGACCCTCATATGCAGGCCTTGACGATGCCTGGGACTCTCCGTCGGATGGTTCCTCCTCCTCCTCCCTCCCTGTGCCTGTTGGCAGCCTTTGCCTGGATGTTTCTGGCCTAGTGACACAGGGAGGGTGCTGCATGTTGTCAGCAATCCGACTGAGTGAATTACTTATGTCCCTCTGCACCGCCAAGTGCTCAGCCAGTCTTGCCTCCATCCGTCCTTGGTGTCATCGTTGACTGGCGTGTTGCTCGGCCTGCTGGTTTTTTAAAGCGATGAGGGCCCCCACTCCCTGGCTGAACTCTCTGGTATCTCACCGGTATCCCTCCATGATGTTTCTGAGTTCAGACATACCGGGCCCGTCAGCTTGCTGGTCAGGTTCTCGCCTCCGTCTTGTGCCACTCCCACCACCCCTGCACACACGAGCCCGGCCTGCTGTTGTGGGCACATCGGGTCGACGGGACCCCTGAGGGTTGACAGTGGTGGTGTTGTCTGCCTCCTCCTGGGTGTCCGACGAACCTTGTCCCCCATTGTCAGACTGGCTCAGTTGTGGATTGTGGGCAGCGCTCCGAGCTGTCTGCTGGGATGTGGCAGGAATGGGTGTGGTGGTTGGCGCAGATGCCCCTGATCCAACTGCTGCACGGGTTTGGGATTCAGAGGTGCCAGGTTAATCTGTGTCATTCATGGAGTGATGAGAGGCGTTGCTGTTGGTGGGATCAGGGTCCTGTGGAGCCTGCGACTGTGATCCTTCTCCCCCCTGGCTGTTCAGGACACATTTTAATGTGAGGGTCTATTTACAATGAATGGCACAGCCAGGCATATCAGCAGTGATTTGGCAGTCATTGTGCACCACACCTATGCCAGCATGGATGCAACACTTTCACACTGTGGATCCCCATAGTGTGATAACAGTACAGCTGCTTCCTGCATCTGTGCCATGAAAGTGGCACATTGCTTGAGTAGTGTCGCTGGTGCAACGCAGATCCAGCAATGCTCTGTGCGGCCCTATCTGTACAATGCTGTGCCGATCCTTACGTCAGCTTCAGGCATGCACAGGTTCTTGGGGCAGCATGCACATAAATGTGGCTGAGTGAAATTTTAAATATTTCACTCAGCCACTTTTGGGAGGTGTTGCTGTGCCGTGATGGACAGCCACCGCAAACCACAACACAACCACACCATGACCAGTCCACATACTTCTGCCGCAGGGCTTTAGAACGTGACACATCTCCCAGGTGCATCATCTTGTCAATACCCAGCACCATTGCAGTGATATTTGTGCGTCTGTTGCGTCAGTAAGGTGTAGCTACGTCATCGTGGTATAAGTGCAAGTGATTTTTTAATCTGGCCTGTGCATTTTTAGCTTCAATGCTTCATCAGATCAGTATTTGTAGTGTTACATGATGGTTGTGACAGTGGGACACTACATTGCCTGTCCCAGCTGGCTATGTTTATGTAAGGGGTGAGTGTGACAGGCCGTGCTGGTAGTTTGAGTGTGCGTTGGAACTGGGCCTCACTCATGGTATGGCTGTCCCCCCCCATGGAGCATGCTGCCATGACCGTGGTTGTGAGATCCGGTTTAAGATATCTGACCTTGTTGTCCTGATGTTAGTGTTTGCACTGGTCACAGGATGACCTTGTGTGGCATACACCATGGCACAGTGTCAGCTATGTTGTCAGTACTTTCTCACTCCCTGTACATTGAGCATGGTCCATGGGTGTGTACCTGGATCATATGGGATGATTGTAATTTGGCTGGTGTGTACATAGTAGTGGTGATAGGGTTGCCCTTAGTTTAACCTTCTTCACCACCCCCCTTGCAGCATTCTGGCCCTAAGCCTTGCACCCACCCCCATGCTGTTTGCCACTGAAAGGAGTCCTATCTACCCACCCCTCCTATGTCTGGGCACTACTGGGAGTCCTGTGCACACCCCCCTCCTATGTCTGGGCACTGCTGGGAGCCCTGTGCACATCCCCCTCCTATGTCTGGGCCTATGTCTGGGCACTGCTGGGAGTCCTGTGCACACCCCCCTCCTATGTCTGGGCACTGCTGGGAGCCCTGTGCACACCCCCTCCTATGTCTGGCCACTGTTGGGAGTCCTATCCACACCCCCCTCCTATGTCTAGACACTGCTGGGAGTCATATCCAGCCACCCATCCTATGTCTGGGCACTACTGGGAGTCCTGTGCACACCCCCTCCTATGTCTGGGCACTGCTGGGAGCCCTGTGCACACCCCCTCCTATGTCTGGGCACTGCTGGGAGTCCTGTGCACACCCCCTCCTATGTCTGGGCACTGCTGGGAGTCCTGTGTACACCCCCTCCTATGTCTGGGCACTGCTGGGAGTCATATCCACCCCCCTCCTATGTCTGGACACTGCTGGGAGTCATATCCAGCCTCCCATCCTATGTTTGGGCACTGCTGGGAGTCCTGTGCACACACCCTCCTTTGTCTGGGCACTGCTGGAGTCCTGTTACACCCCTTCCTATGTCAGGGCACTGCTGGGAGTCCTGTGAACACCCCCTCCTATGTCTGGGCACTGCTGGGAGTCATATCCACACCCCCTCCTATGTCTGAACACTGCTGGGAGTCATATCCAGCCACCCATCCTATGTCTGGGCACTGCTTGGAATTCTGTGCACACCCCCTCCTATGTTTGGGCACTGCTGGGAGTCATATCCATACCCCCCTTCTATGTCTGGACACTGCTGGGAGTCATATCCAGCCACCCATCCTATGTCTGGGCACTGCTGGGAGTCCTGTGCACACCCCCTCCTATGTCTGGGCCCTGCTGGGAGTCATATCTACATCCCCCTCCTATGTCTGGACACTGCTGGGAGTCATATCCAGCCACCCATCCTATGTCTGGGCACTGCTGGGAGTCCTATCCACACCCCCCTCCTATGTCTAGACACTGCTGGGAGTCATATCCAGCCACCCATCCTATGTCTGGGCACTGCTGGGAGTCATATCCACACTCCCCTCCTATGTCTGGGCACTGCTGGGAGTAATATCCAACCACCCAGTTCAGTTCATAAACTTTTATTCGATTATAATGTTACATAATCATAAAAAGTACAGTTTTATAAAAATTCAGAAGTTGATACATTAATACACATATGTTAGTTTAAAAAACGATTTCATGTCGGGCTTTTGTTACTAGTTTTAAAAAGATCGCTGTCATTTTAGTTTCATGCGGGTTCTTCGGTGACTGGAGATAGGCGAGAGCTGGGTATGTACATCTATGTCCGCTTAGACGGAGAAGGGGAAGGATCCATTTTTTCCTGGCTGCTATATAGTACTTACAGAACAGAACAACATGGACCGTTGATTGGTTGGAAACCCCGTCACAAGGACAGCGTGGTAGGCTCCTGGACCAGTTGTTCGGTTCTGGGAATGAGACCAATCGGAAAAAGAGGTCGAACCGTAATCTTGTCAGTAAAAACTTTTCGTGGTTCGAGAGAAAGAATGTCAGGTAGGGCTGCAGTGACCTACCTGACTGTAAGGAGCAGATTTTTCCATTTTGTGTTTTGGCAATCTCGGCCTGATTGCGAAGTTCTCTTAGATGGTCCATACATAGTTTTTTCAATTGTTTCTTCGAAATGTCCTCTATTGACGGGGGTTCGAGAAAGTATTGCTCCCGGTCAATGTCTTGGAGGAATTTATGAATATAATTGAGCCAGGGTATTTTCCTCCAGTGGACTAGGCCAAGGCATTCGGTGATGATGGATCGCGTGATGTGGCTTTCAGAGTTGCACCATATACGGTGCCAGAGTATAATGGGCTGGCAACGTATGGTGTCTGTCACATAGTCCATTCCTAACTCCCGATGGGACACAAAGATTGGGGAGCTTTGGGGGAGGGCTAAAACGTATTTGATAAAAGCGTTCTCCGTTACCTGGAGCTGGTCGATGCTTCCGTAGCCCCAGATGCCTGCTCCATAGGTGGCCACACTATGGCATTTAGCGTAATATATTGTTAGCAATTCCGATGGAGCTGGTTTGCCAAGTTTTCTGGAGAAGGCACTTAGTGCTGAAACTGATCGACGGAAGTTGAGATTTCTAGTTTCAATAGCCTTGCGCCAGGTCATTGCATCGTCCACAAGTATACCCAAATATGGGTATACCGATGTTTTTTCCAGTCGATTTTTGTTAATATACATGGATCTTGAACGTCCGTGCTTTGGACCAATGGTCATTGTGAATGTTTTTTGGATATTGACTTTGAGTCCCAGTGAATCCATAAATACCACGTATTTGTTCAGCTGCCGCTGAAGTTGATTTGCTGTCCGGGCCAGGATGACCGAGTCGTCGGCGTAAAGGAGGATGGGTATTGGGCGGCGTGCTATCTGTGGAAGGTCCTGACTCCCTTCCAACAGTGCTTGTTCAATCCCGTTGGTATATAGATTGAACAGGAAGGGAGCCAGTACACACCCTTGCCTTACTCCCCGGGTTATTTTGAAGGGGCGTGATAGATCTCCTGCAATGCCATAACGGACTCGGCCTTCCGCGTTGCTGTAAAGTTCCCTAAGAAAAGCTAATGCGGATGGATCCACTCCGAGGTTTGCCATGATCTCCCACAACTTGGCATGCTGGACGCAGTCGAAGGCCGCAGTAAGGTCTATGTAAACCAGATAGATTTTACCTCCTTTCGCGCTGGTATATTTTCCGGCCAAGAGGGTCAGGTTTAGTGCCTGTTCCACCGTCCCGAGCCCCTTCTGGAAGCCATATTGCAGGTCTGTGATGATGTTGTTTTCCTGGGCCCAAGATTGTAATCGGTCCAGGAGTAATCGACCTGCAATCTTGCCTGTGGAATCCAGAAGGGAGATCGGCCGGTAGCACGCGGGGTCGTTGCGGTCCCCTTTCTTGAATATTGGTAGGAGGGTGGAAGTAGACCACGATGGAAAAAGGCCGATTTCGGTGACTGCTGTCATTACCCGGGTAATTATTAATGACCAGTAGTCACTGTTATATAAAAACACGTCCATAGGTACCCCATCAGGGCCAGGGGCCTTGCCGGTTTTAGACGCAGTGATGGCCTTTCTGACCTCGTTGACGGTGAAGCGTAGATTGATCGGACAGAATTTGTCCTCTACTTGTGGTTGGTCTTCTGTTTGAGGGAGGGCAGTTTGTGACCCGAAAATTTTTATGAAATGGTGGACCCAGTCAGTTTCTGTTATTGCCACATCTAGGTGGTGAGGATCTGCGGCGTTGTCTAGGAGGGGTGATCTAATGGTCTGCCAGAATGTGGTGCTGTCTTTTTTTAACGCACTCTCGTGAAGTTGAGACCAAAGGTCTTGCTTTATCTGGCGCCTTCGCTTTTTTCGGGCAGTATTATACTCTTTCCTCAGGATTAAAATTTTTTGAGCGTCTCTGGGTTTCTGTTGGAGGGCTTCTTTGAGTGTCGTAAGGGCCTTTCTGCAGTTAGAATCAAACCATCTCTTTGTTGGAGGATTTGCTTTGTTTGCAGTATATTTGAATAGCTCATCCCTTATTGCTCCTTGGATTTTATGGAAGGAGCTAACTATTAGTTCTGGGGAGGCCTCTGCAGACAGACAGGCCCTTGACCATGGTTGAGTTTTTTCGAGAAGCCTTTGTGAGGTAACTTCGGGGTCTATCTTTGACCATTTTATGACGTACCCGTTCTTCTTTTTTAAGGCAAGTGATTGCTGGTCGAGAGGGCTAATTTTTGTTTCGGAGGAGCCCGTTTTTTCCATAACTAGATCCACACTCAGGGGGTAATGGTCACTAATCGGGCTAGACCCTACTTTATAATTTTTAAGTGAACCTTTGCAGGTGTTTGATGCCAGAATAAAGTCAATAGTTGTCATGCAACCACGCCCATGAAACGTGGGTTGAAATTCCTGGGCCGGGTCGACTAGTTCATTGGCAAAGTCTAGGTCCAAGGTGAACAAAGTTTCGTTAAGCTTGTTCCCACTGTGAGTGTGTACAAAGTGTGGGATGGGGTCTCCAGATTCGGTCTGTAGACCGCAGATGCCACTTTCATGGTTTGGACATATTGTTTGGTTAAAATCGCCTCCCCAGATAAAGTTTATTGTCGAGTTTGGATTACCATTTTGTAGTGAGGATATGTGATCTAGCATATCATCTAGATAGGTACAACATTCCTGGGAGCCTGAGTTGTTATAATAGTTTATGATTACAAGTAAATTCCTTGACGCTGTTGTCTGATGAGTGAGTAGGATAATTTGATACATGGATGTTTCCTTTATCAATTTAGCTGTTAGTGGTAGGATGTTAGAGAGATAGATTTGGAGCCCGCCTTTTGGTCTTCCCATTGTACTTGGCGTTGCTTTCGTAAAAAATGACTTATAGCCTGCAAGATGGAGTGGGGATGTACGCCAGGTCTCTTGTAAGCACAGGATTTGGTGGCTCCTTACTGCGCTCAGCCATAGAGGGCATGATATTTTTTCCGTTAGGCCTGCAACATTCCAGAAGGCTATGCCTATGCTCATAGCCTCTTTTTGTTCCGTGATGGTGGATACTGTCCTTGCATTGGTGTGGATTACGATAGTTGTGTCAGAGTCGATGTTTGGTCTTTGGCTGGTATCTGAATCTGCTAGGTGAGGACTGGTTAAGAGATTGTTTGTATCAGGACTGGTTAAGAAATTGTTTGTATCAGTCGATAATGCTTTTGGTGAGCTGGGCGGCTCTGGTAAATGTGTAGGATGCTTGTTGGCGACGGAATGGTTTACTGACATTGCGTTGCGTTTGTTAGGTGTGTCCATGAAAGGTCAATCGACCATGTCAAGGCACTCAAAACGATTGTTGGTCTGGAAGCCATGCCATCCTTCATAAGCATGATAGGGTCTGTCCTGCCAATAAGGTATTTGGTGTTCGACGTATCTACCTCTTGGTCCTCCCCTGTCTAGGTAGTCACGTGGGTACTCCCTCTGATTCCGTGGTGTTTGACACCAAGGATCCTGATTTCGTGGATTTTTGAAATGATCATTAGGATAATGGTGCCATTCCCATGGATGAAGGTTATGGTGTTGTTTAACTGGGGGATAAAAGAAGGAAAGATGGCAGGCATCTATTCCCCCTTTATTCTCAAGTTGGGGCCATGCACAAATATGGTCTACAGTTGCGGGATCTTTACAAGTAACGATGATACAGTCACCGCGTGATACTTTCTTTGTTTTGCCTATCCAGGCTACCCTTCGGGCTGCAGTAATCCCTCCCGAGAGATGGGATTCAAGGGGTCTGTTTATACTGAGCCACTGCATGGCCTTATTTTTAAGTGACCATGCAGTTTCTGAGATGCCATCAGTTAACTCGGGTACTCCTGTTAGGACTATTGTGAAGGGAGTAGCTTCCGGAGGCAAATGAACGGGACGCCTAGCTATGGGAGGTTTTTTCGGCGTGGTTTTAGGTATGGGTGTGTTCTTGGATGTATTGTTAGGTGTTTTTTGTGAAAGCGATGGATTCGAGGGCTGAGAGACAGGCTTTTCTACAGTGGTTCTACTGCAATCTAGTTTAGCTGTTGAACCTGGTGTACCTATCATGGCCTTGCCTGCAGTTACTACTTGCTGTGGTTTGGGATGAGGTAGTTTCTCCTGCTGGGGAAGAGATGTGTTTACAGTGGGTTTGGGTGCAGTGGACGGTTGTTTTAGAGTCTTTTGTACTGCAAGTGTTGTATTGGAATGGTTAACTGCTTTCTGTACGTGTGATTGATTTTGTTTTTGTTTTATTGGTGGGTGTGAAGTGTTGCGTTGACCCCTTACATCGATCCGGGTATTCGTATCTAGAAGGGTTGCCGAGATTATTGTTAATTGAGCTTCAAGATTCCTAATGCTTAGTTGAATTGGCTTTAGGTACTGATATAATAAGTCCTTAGTTGTAGTGAGAACTTGTGAGGTGATTCTGCAGGTCTTGCATTGCTCCGGGATATTATCGCTTGAAATTGCCTTGTGGGGAAGAATTGAATCAGAAATGTGTAATATGCTATTAGAGGTTTCCGAGTTGGAATGGGTTGGTTTAGGTTCCTGGCTGGGGAAACTGTGTGTTCCTTCATTGATTGGTGATTGAATTTTTGAGGTTTCCCCACCTCTCTGGCATTGCTGGGAAGAGTTATCTATGAGTTGGATGTCTCCTTCGATTAGGCAACCGGCAAGGTCGGGAGTTGCTTCCAGATCATCCGTTGTTATTGAAGGATCCGAGTCGGAATGAGTGACCGACAAATCGACTACCGATGGGACTGTGTTTAAGTCTGAGACAGAAAGAGACACGGGAAGAGAGCAGTTTTGGGTGTTTAGATTGATTGGAGAGGTGGCATTCGCTATTGCGCCTAATGATGAGCGCTTAGCGTTTGCACTTATGAGGTCCATTGAAACTCTCTTCTCCATTAGGGCTATACTTTGATTTATTGTGTCATTTACCCGTGATATGAATAAGTCAATTGGGCCAGTTACTCGTGCTACCTCCTCGGCGTGTTTTGATTTGGAATTGGAGGCACTGCGGGTTTTAGGCGGCATGGTTATTTGTTTCTTGGTCGTTGATGAAAGAGAGTAAGCCCGGTCCGGTCTCTTCCGGGCACTAACGGGCAACAACGGGCCCGCCCTTGGCCCGGGCTTCGCCCCGGGCTGCGTCCCGCGCGCGTCCCGCGCAGCGGGTGCCGCGAGAAGTTGTAGCAGTCTGCTGGGGGCGGGGCACTGGAAGGGGGCGCGGCTCTCGCAGGAAGAGGACCAGCTGGAGATGGTGAATGCTGGTCCTCGCAGTCCTGGGGCCGGCGCCTCGACCTCCTCGGCGGCCTCACGATCTCTCACTCAGCAGGGCTCTGACCAGGAAAGGTTGTGCTACTCCTGTAGCTAGAATACCGGTGGCGGGAGCAAGAAACAAGAGTCACAAAAACGGTGGGTCTTCCACGAGTGGCACCCGCGCAGCGGGTGCCGCGAGAAGTTGTAGCAGTCTGCTGGGGGCGGGGCACTGGAAGGGGGCGCGGCTCTCGCAGGAAGAGGACCAGCTGGAGATGGTGAATGCTGGTCCTCGCAGTCCTGGGGCCGGCGCCTCGACCTCCTCGGCGGCCTCACGATCTCTCACTCAGCAGGGCTCTGACCAGGAAAGGTTGTGCTACTCCTGTAGCTAGAATACCGGTGGCAGGAGCAAGAAACAAGAGTCACAAAAACGGTGGGTCTTCCACGAGTGGCACCCGCGCAGCGGGTGCCGCGAGAAGTTGTAGCAGTCTGCTGGGGGCGGGGCACTGGAAGGGGGCGCGGCTCTCGCAGGAAGAGGACCAGCTGGAGATGGTGAATGCTGGTCCTCGCAGTCCTGGGGCCGGCGCCTCGACCTCCTCGGCGGCCTCACGATCTCTCACTCAGCAGGGCTCTGACCAGGAAAGGTTGTGCTACTCCTGTAGCTAGAATACCGGTGGCGGGAGCAAGAAACAAGAGTCACAAAAACGGTGGGTCTTCCACGAGTGGCACCCGCGCAGCGGGTGCCGCGAGAAGTTGTAGCAGTCTGCTGGGGGCGGGGCACTGGAAGGGGGCGCGGCTCTCGCAGGAAGAGGACCAGCTGGAGATGGTGAATGCTGGTCCTCGCAGTCCTGGGGCCGGCGCCTCGACCTCCTCGGCGGCCTCACGATCTCTCACTCAGCAGGGCTCTGACCAGGAAAGGTTGTGCTACTCCTGTAGCTAGAATACCGGTGGCGGGAGCAAGAAACAAGAGTCACAAAAACGGTGGGTCTTCCACGAGTGGCACCCGCGCAGCGGGTGCCGCGAGAAGTTGTAGCAGTCTGCTGGGGGCGGGGCACTGGAAGGGGGCGCGGCTCTCGCAGGAAGAGGACCAGCTGGAGATGGTGAATGCTGGTCCTCGCAGTCCTGGGGCCGGCGCCTCGACCTCCTCGGCGGCCTCACGATCTCTCACTCAGCAGGGCTCTGACCAGGAAAGGTTGTGCTACTCCTGTAGCTAGAATACCGGTGGCGGGAGCAAGAAACAAGAGTCACAAAAACGGTGGGTCGTCCTAGTGTAAAGATGGGTAGCAATGAGCTGGGGTAAAAGGGTGGCCCACCTTGAAGGGGCAGAAGTGTTTCTGCTTCTAGCTCCTGACTTCAACACCTTAGACAGGCAGGAATCAGATTCGGATCGCGCGCTGGAACAAGGCTTACCCATCATATGTCTGGGCACTGCTGGGAGTCCTGTGCACAAACCCCTCCTATGTCTGGGGACTGCTGGGAGTCATATCCACACACCCCTCCTATGTCTGGGTACTGCTGGGAGTCATATCCACACCCCCTTCTATGTCTGGGCACTGCTGAGAGTAATATCCAACCTCCCATCCTATGTCTGGGCACTGCTGGGAGTCCTGTGCACACCCCATCCTATGTCTGGGCACTGCTGGGAGTCATATCCAAACCCCCCTCCTATGTCTGGACACTGATGGGAGTCATATCCAGCCACCCATCCTATGTATGGGCACTGCTGGGGGGTTCTGTGTACACCCCCTCCTATGTCAGGGCACTGCTGGGAGTCCTGTGCACACCCCTTCCTATGTCTGGGCACTGCTGAGAGTCATATCCACACCCCCCTCCTATGTCAGGACACTGCTGGGAGTCATATCCAGCCACCCATCCTATGTCTGGGCACTGCTGGGAGTCCTGTGCACACCACCCTCCTATGTCTGGACACTGCTGGGAGCCCTGTGCACACCCCCCTCCTATTTCTGGGCACTGCTGTGAGTCATATCTGCACCCCCCTCCTATGTCTGGGCACTGCCGAGAGTCCTGTACACACCCCCCTCCTATGTCTGGGCACTGCTGGGAGTCCTGTGCACACCCCTCCTATGTCTGGGCTTTGCTGGGAGTCATATCCACACACCCTCCTATGTCTGGACACTGCTGGGAGTCCTGTGCACACCCCCTCCTATGTCTGGGCACTGCTGGGAGTCCTGTTACACCCCTTCCTATGTCAGGGCACTGCTGGGAGTCCTGTGCACACCCCCTCCTATGTCTGGGCACTGCTGGGAGTCATATCCACACCCCCTCCTATGTCTGGACACTGCTGGCAGTCATATCCAGCCACCCATCCTATGTCTGGGCACTGCTGGGAGTCCTCTGCATACCCCCTCCTATGTCTGGGCACTGCTGGGAGTCCTGTGCACACCCCCTCCTATGTCTGGGCACTGCTGGGAGTCATATTCATACCCCCCTCCTATGTCTGGACACTGCAGGGAGTCATATCCAGCCACCCATCCTATGTCTGGGCACTGCTGGGAGTCCTGTGTACTCCCCCCTCCTATGTCTGGGCACTGCTGGGAGTCCTGTGCACACCCCCTCCTATGTATGGGCACTGCTGGGAGTCATATCCAAACCCCCCTCCTATGTCTGGACACTGATGGGAGTCATATCCAGCCACCCATCCTATGTATGGGCACTGATGGGAGTTCTGAGTACACCCCCTCCTATGTATGGGCACTGCTGGGAGTTCTGAGTACACCCCCTCCTATGTCTGGGCACTGCTGGGAGTCATATCCACACCCCCCTCCTATGTCAGGACACTGCTGGGAGTCCTATCCAGCCACCCATCCTATGTCTGGGCACTGCTGGGAGTCCTGTGCACACCACCCTCGTATGTCTGGACACTGCTAGGAGCCCTGTGCACACCCCCCTCCTATTTCTGGGCACTGCTGTGAGTCATATCCACACCCCCCTCCTATGTCTGGGCACTGCTGGGAGTCCTGTGCACACCCCCTCCTATGTCTGGGCACTGCTGGGAGTCCTGTGCACACCCCGTCCAATGTCTGGGCACTGCTGGGAGTCATATCCACACCCCCCTCCTATGTCTGGACACTGCTGGGAGTCCTGTGCACACCCCCTCCTATGTCTGGGCACTGCTGGGAGTCCTGTCACACCCCTTCCTATGTCAGGGCACTGCTGGGAGTCCTGTTCACACCCCCTCCTATGTCTGGGCACTGCTGGGAGTCATATCCACACCCCCTCCTATGTCTGGACACTGCTGGCAGTCATATCCAGCCACCCATCCTATGTATGGGCACTGCTGGGGGTTCTGTGTACACCCCCTCCTATGTCAGGGCACTGCTGGGAGTCCTGTGCACACCCCCTCCTATGTCTGGGCACTGCTGAGAGTCATATCCACACCCCCCTCCTATGTCAGGACACTGCTGGGAGTCATATCCAGCCACCCATCCTATGCCTGGGCACTGCTGGGAGTCCTGTGCACACCACCCTCCTATGTCTGGACACTGCTGGGAGCCCTGTGCACACCCCCCTCCTATTTCTGGGCACTGCTGTGAGTCATATCCGCACCCCCCTCCTATGTCTGGGCACTGCCGAGAGTCCTGTGCACACCCCCCTCCTATGTCTGGGCACTGCTGGGAGTCCTGTGCACACCCCCTCCTATGTCTGGGGTTTGCTGGGAGTCATATCCACACACCCTCCTATGTCTGGACACTGCTGGGAGTCCTGTGCACACCCCCTCCTATGTCTGGGCACTGCTGGGAGTCCTGTTACACCCCTTCCTATGTCAGGGCACTGCTGGGAGTCCTGTGCACACCCCCTCCTATGTCTGGGCACTGCTGGGAGTCATATCCACACCCCCTCCTATGTCTGGACACTGCTGGCAGTCATATCCAGCCACCCATCCTATGTCTGGGCACTGCTGGGAGTCCTCTGCATACCCCCTCCTATGTCTGGGCACTGCTGGGAGTCCTGTGCACACCCCCTCCTATGTCTGGGCACTGCTGGGAGTCATATTCATACCCCCCTCCTATGTCTGGACACTGCAGGGAGTCATATCCAGCCACCCATCCTATGTCTGGGCACTGCTGGGAGTCCTGTGTACTCCCCCCTCCTATGTCTGGGCACTGCTGGGAGTCCTGTGCACACCCCCTCCTATGTCTGGGCACTGCTGGGAGTCATATCCAAACCCCCCTCCTATGTCTGGACACTGATGGGAGTCATATCCAGCCACCCATCCTATGTATGGGCACTGCTGGGAGTTCTGAGTACACCCCCTCCTATTTATGGGCACTGCTGGGAGTTCTGAGTACACCCCCTCCTATGTCTGGGCACTGCTGGGAGTCATATCCACACCCCCCTCCTATGTCAGGACACTGCTGGGAGTCCTATCCAGCCACCCATCCTATGTCTGGGCACTGCTGGGAGTCCTGTGCACACCACCCTCGTATGTCTGGACACTGCTAGGAGCCCTGTGCACACCCCCCTCCTATTTCTGGGCACTGCTGTGAGTCATATCCACACCCCCCTCCTATGTCTGGGCACTGCTGGGAGTCCTGTGCACACCCCCTCCTATGTCTGGGCACTGCTGGGAGTCCTGTGCACACCCCGTCCAATGTCTGGGCACTGCTGGGAGTCATATCCACACCCCCCTCCTATGTCTGGACACTGCTGGGAGTCCCGTGCACACCCCCTCCTATGTCTGGGCACTGCTGGGAGTCCTGTCACACCCCTTCCTATGTCAGGGCACTGCTGGGAGTCCTGTTCACACCCCCTCCTATGTCTGGGCACTGCTGGGAGTCATATCCACACCCCCTCCTATGTCTGGACACTGCTGGCAGTCATATCCAGCCATCCATCCTATGTCTGGGCACTGCTGGGAGTCCTGTGCATACCCCCTCCTATGTCTGGGCACTGCTGGGAGTCCTGTGCACACCCCCTACTATGTCTGGGCACTGCTGGGAGTCATATTCATACCCCCCTCCTATGTCTGGACACTGCTGGGAGTCATATCCAGCCACCCATCCTATGTCTGGGCACTGCTGGGAGTCCTGTGTACTCCCCCCCCCCCTCCTATGTCTGGGCACTGCTGGGAGTCATATCTACATCCCCCTCCTATGTCTGGACACTGCTGGGAGTTATATCCAGCCACCCATCCTATGTCTGGGCACTGCTGGGAGTCATATCCACACCCCCCTCCTATGTCTGGGCACTGCTGGGAGTCATATCCACACCCCCCTCCCATATCTGGACACTGCTGGGAGTCATATCCAGCCACCCATCCTATGTCTGGGCACTGCTGGGAGTCATATCCACACTCCCCTCCTATGTCTGGGCACTGCTGGGAGTAATATCCAACCACCCATCCTATGTCTGGGCACTGCTGGGAGTCCTGTGCACACACCCCTCCTATGTCAGGGCACTGCTGGGAGTCATATACACACACCCCTCCTATGTCTGGGTACTGCTGGGAGTCATATCCACACCCCCTCCTATGTCTGGGCACTGCTGGGAGTAATATCCAACCTCCCATCCTTTGTCTGGGCACTGCTGGGGGTCCTGTAAACACCCCTCCTATGTCTGGGCACTGCTGGGAGTCCTGTGCACACCCCCTCCTATGTCTGGGCACTGCTGGGAGTCCTATCCAAACCCCCCTCCTATGTCTTGACACTGATGGGAGTCATATCCAGCCACCCATCCTATGTATGGGCACTGCTGGGAGTCCTGTGCACACCCCCTCCTATGTCTGGGCACTGCTGGGAGTCATATTCATACCCCCTCCTATGTCTGGACACTGCTGGGAGTCATATCCAGCCACCCATCCTATGTATGGGCACTGCTGGGAGTTCTGTGTACACCCCCTCCTATGTCTGGGCACTGCTGGGAGTCCTGTGCACACCCCCTCCTATGTCTGGGCACTGCTGGGAGTCATATCCACGCCCCCCTCCTATGTCAGGACACTGCTGGGAGTCATATCCAGCCACACATCCTATGTCTGGGCACTGCTGGGAGTCCTGTGCATACCCCCTCCTATGTCTGGGCACTGCTGGGAGTCCTGTGCACACCCCCTCCTATGTCTGGGCACTGCTGGGAGTCATATTCATACCCCCCTCCTATGTCAGGACACTGCTGGGAGTCATATCCAGCCACCCATCTTATGTCTGGGCACTGCTCGGAGTCCTGTGCATACCCCCTCCTATGTCTGGGCACTGCTGGGAGTCATATCTACATCCCCCTCCTATGTCTGGACACTGCTGGGAGTTATATCCAGCCACCCATCCTATGTCTGGGCACTGCTGGGAGTCCTGTGCACACCCCCTCCTATGTCTGGGCACTGCTGTGAGTCATATTCATAGCCCCCTCCTATGTCTGGACACTGCTGGGAGTCATATCCAGCCACCCATCCTATGTCTGGGCACTGCTGGGAGTCCTGTGTACTCCCCCCTCCTATGTCTGGGCACTGCTGAGAGTCATATCCACACCCCCCTCCTATGTCAGGACACTGCTGGGAGTCATATCCAGCCACCCATCCTATGTCTGGGCACTGCTGGGAGTCCTGTGCACACCACCCTCCTATGTCTGGACACTGCTGGGAGCCCTGTGCACACCCCCCTCCTATTTCTGGGCACTGCTGTGAGTCATATCCGCACCCCCCTCCTATGTCTGGGCACTGCCGAGAGTCCTGTGCACACCCCCCTCCTATGTCTGGGCACTGCTGGGAGTCCTGTGCACACCCCCTCCTATGTCTGGGCTTTGCTGGGAGTCATATCCACACACCCTCCTATGTCTGGACACTGCTGGGAGTCCTGTGCACACCCCCTCCTATGTCTGGGCACTGCTGGGAGTCCTGTTACACCCCTTCCTATGTCCGGGCACTGCTGGGAGTCCTGTGCACACCCCCTCCTATGTCTGGGCACTGCTGGGAGTCATATCCACACCCCCTCCTATGTCTGGACACTGCTGGCAGTCATATCCAGCCACCCATCCTATGTCTGGGCACTGCTGGGAGTCCTCTGCATACCCCCTCCTATGTCTGGACACTGCTGGGAGCCCTGTGCACACCCCCCTCCTATTTCTGGGCACTGCTGTGAGTCATATCCGCACCCCCCTCCTATGTCTGGGCACTGCCGAGAGTCCTGTGCACACCCCCCTCCTATGTCTGGGCACTGCTGGGAGTCCTGTGCACACCCCCTCCTATGTCTGGGCTTTGCTGGGAGTCATATCCACACACCCTCCTATGTCTGGACACTGCTGGGAGTCCTGTGCACACCCCCTCCTATGTCTGGGCACTGCTGGGAGTCCTGTTACACCCCTTCCTATGTCAGGGCACTGCTGGGAGTCCTGTGCACACCCCCTCCTATGTCTGGGCACTGCTGGGAGTCATATCCACACCCCCTCCTATGTCTGGACACTGCTGGCAGTCATATCCAGCCACCCATCCTATGTCTGGGCACTGCTGGGAGTCCTCTGCATACCCCCTCCTATGTCTGGGCACTGCTGGGAGTCCTGTGCACACCCCCTCCTATGCCTGGGCACTGCTGGGAGTCATATTCATACCCCCCTCCTATGTCTGGACACTGCAGGGAGTCATATCCAGCCACCCATCCTATGTCTGGGCACTGCTGGGAGTCCTGTGTACTCCCCCCTCCTATGTCTGGGCACTGCTGGGAGTCCTGTGCACACCCCCTCCTATGTCTGGGCACTGCTGGGAGTCATATCCAAACCCCCCTCCTATGTCTGGACACTGATGGGAGTCATATCCAGCCACCCATCCTATGTATGGGCACTGCTGGGAGTTCTGAGTACACCCCCTCCTATGTCTGGGCACTGCTGGGAGTCATATCCACACCCCCCTCCTATGTCAGGACACTGCTGGGAGTCCTATCCAGCCACCCATCCTATGTCTGGGCACTGCTGGGAGTCCTGTGCACACCACCCTCGTATGTCTGGACACTGCTAGGAGCCCTGTGCACACCCCCCTCCTATTTCTGGGCACTGCTGTGAGTCATATCCACACCCCCCTCCTATGTCTGGGCACTGCTGGGAGTCCTGTGCACACCCCCTCCTATGTCTGGGCACTGCTGGGAGTCCTGTGCACACCCCGTCCAATGTCTGGGCACTGCTGGGAGTCATATCCACACCCCCCTCCTATGTCTGGACACTGCTGGGAGTCCCGTGCACACCCCCTCCTATGTCTGGGCACTGCTGGGAGTCCTGTCACACCCCTTCCTATGTCAGGGCACTGCTGGGAGTCCTGTTCACACCCCCTCCTATGTCTGGGCACTGCTGGGAGTCATATCCACACCCCCTCCTATGTCTGGACACTGCTGGCAGTCATATCCAGCCATCCATCCTATGTCTGGGCACTGCTGGGAGTCCTGTGCATACCCCCTCCTATGTCTGGGCACTGCTGGGAGTCCTGTGCACACCCCCTACTATGTCTGGGCACTGCTGGGAGTCATATTCATACCCCCCTCCTATGTCTGGACACTGCTGGGAGTCATATCCAGCCACCCATCCTATGTCTGGGCACTGCTGGGAGTCCTGTGTACTCCCCCCCCCCCTCCTATGTCTGGGCACTGCTGGGAGTCATATCTACATCCCCCTCCTATGTCTGGACACTGCTGGGAGTTATATCCAGCCACCCATCCTATGTCTGGGCACTGCTGGGAGTCATATCCACACCCCCCTCCTATGTCTGGGCACTGCTGGGAGTCATATCCACACCCCCCTCCCATATCTGGACACTGCTGGGAGTCATATCCAGCCACCCATCCTATGTCTGGGCACTGCTGGGAGTCATATCCACACTCCCCTCCTATGTCTGGGCACTGCTGGGAGTAATATCCAACCACCCATCCTATGTCTGGGCACTGCTGGGAGTCCTGTGCACACACCCCTCCTATGTCAGGGCACTGCTGGGAGTCATATACACACACCCCTCCTATGTCTGGGTACTGCTGGGAGTCATATCCACACCCCCTCCTATGTCTGGGCACTGCTGGGAGTAATATCCAACCTCCCATCCTTTGTCTGGGCACTGCTGGGGGTCCTGTAAACACCCCTCCTATGTCTGGGCACTGCTGGGAGTCCTGTGCACACCCCCTCCTATGTCTGGGCACTGCTGGGAGTCCTATCCAAACCCCCCTCCTATGTCTTGACACTGATGGGAGTCATATCCAGCCACCCATCCTATGTATGGGCACTGCTGGGAGTCCTGTGCACACCCCCTCCTATGTCTGGGCACTGCTGGGAGTCATATTCATACCCCCTCCTATGTCTGGACACTGCTGGGAGTCATATCCAGCCACCCATCCTATGTATGGGCACTGCTGGGAGTTCTGTGTACACCCCCTCCTATGTCTGGGCACTGCTGGGAGTCCTGTGCACACCCCCTCCTATGTCTGGGCACTGCTGGGAGTCATATCCACGCCCCCCTCCTATGTCAGGACACTGCTGGGAGTCATATCCAGCCACACATCCTATGTCTGGGCACTGCTGGGAGTCCTGTGCATACCCCCTCCTATGTCTGGGCACTGCTGGGAGTCCTGTGCACACCCCCTCCTATGTCTGGGCACTGCTGGGAGTCATATTCATACCCCCCTCCTATGTCAGGACACTGCTGGGAGTCATATCCAGCCACCCATCTTATGTCTGGGCACTGCTCGGAGTCCTGTGCATACCCCCTCCTATGTCTGGGCACTGCTGGGAGTCATATCTACATCCCCCTCCTATGTCTGGACACTGCTGGGAGTTATATCCAGCCACCCATCCTATGTCTGGGCACTGCTGGGAGTCCTGTGCACACCCCCTCCTATGTCTGGGCACTGCTGGGAGTCATATTCATAGCCCCCTCCTATGTCTGGACACTGCTGGGAGTCATATCCAGCCACCCATCCTATGTCTGGGCACTGCTGGGAGTCCTGTGTACTCCCCCCTCCTATGTCTGGGCACTGCTGAGAGTCATATCCATACCCCCCTCCTATGTCAGGACACTGCTGGGAGTCATATCCAGCCACCCATCCTATGTCTGGGCACTGCTGGGAGTCCTGTGCACACCACCCTCCTATGTCTGGACACTGCTGGGAGCCCTGTGCACACCCCCCTCCTATTTCTGGGCACTGCTGTGAGTCATATCCGCACCCCCCTCCTATGTCTGGGCACTGCTGGGAGTCCTGTGCACACCCCCTCCTATGTCTGGGCACTGCTGGGAGTCCTGTTACACCCCTTCCTATGTCAGGGCACTGCTGGGAGTCCTGTGCACACCCCCTCCTATGTCTGGGCACTGCTGGGAGTCATATCCACACCCCCTCCTATGTCTGGACACTGCTGGCAGTCACATCCAGCCACCCATCCTATGTCTGGGCACTGCTGGGAGTCCTCTGCATACCCCCTCCTATGTCTGGGCACTGCTGGGAGTCCTGTGCACACCCCCTCCTATGTCTGGGCACTGCTGGGAGTCATATTCATACCCCCCTCCTATATCTGGACACTGCAGGGAGTCATATCCAGCCACCCATCCTATGTCTGGGCACTGCTGGGAGTCCTGTGTACTCCCCCCTCCTATGTCTGGGCACTGCTGGGAGTCCTGTGCACACCCCCTCCTATGTCTGGGCACTGCTGGGAGTCATATCCAAACCCCCCTCCTATGTCTGGACACTGATGGGAGTCATATCCAGCCACCCATCCTATGTATGGGCACTGCTGGGAGTTCTGAGTACACCCCCTCCTATGTATGGGCACTGCTGGGAGTTCTGAGTACACCCCCTCCTATGTCTGGGCACTGCTGGGAGTCATATCCACACCCCCCTCCTATGTCAGGACACTGCTGGGAGTCCTATCCAGCCACCCATCCTATGTCTGGGCACTGCTGGGAGTCCTGTGCACACCACCCTCGTATGTCTGGACACTGCTAGGAGCCCTGTGCACACCCCCCTCCTATTTCTGGGCACTGCTGTGAGTCATATCCACACCCCCTCCTATGTCTGGGCACTGCTGGGAGTCCTGTGCACACCCCCTCCTATGTCTGGGCACTGCTGGGAGTCCTGTGCACACCCCGTCCAATGTCTGGGCACTGCTGGGAGTCATATCCACACCCCCCTCCTATGTCTGGACACTGCTGGGAGTCCTGTGCACACCCCTTCCTATGTCAGGGCACTGCTGGGAGTCCTGTCACACCCCTTCCTATGTCAGGGCACTGCTGGGAGTCCTGTTCACACCCCCTCCTATGTCTGGGCACTGCTGGGAGTCATATCCACACCCCCTCCTATGTCTGGACACTGCTGGCAGTCATATCCAGCCATCCATCCTATGTCTGGGCACTGCTGGGAGTCCTGTGCATACCCCCTCCTATGTCTGGGCACTGCTGGGAGTCCTGTGCACACCCCCTCCTATGTCTGGGCACTGCTGGGAGTCATATTCATACCCCCCTCCTATATCTGGACACTGCTGGGAGTCATATCCAGCCACCCATCCTATGTCTGGGCACTGCTGGGAGTCCTGTGTACTCCCCCCCCCCCCTCCTATGTCTGGGCACTGCTGGGAGTCATATCTACATCCCCCTCCTATGTCTGGACACTGCTGGGAGTCATATCCAGCCACCCATCCTATGTCTGGGCACTGCTGGGAGTCATATCCACACTCCCCTCCTATGTCTGGGCACTGCTGGGAGTAATATCCAACCACCCATCCTATGTCTGGGCACTGCTGGGAGTCCTGTGCACACACCCCTCCTATGTCAGGGCACTGCTGGGAGTCATATACACACACCCCTCCTATGTCTGGGTACTGCTGGGAGTCATATCCACACTCCCTCCTATGTCTGGGCACTGCTGGGAGTAATATCCAACCTCCCATCCTTTGTCTGGGCACTGCTGGGGGTCCTGTAAACACCCCTCCTATGTCTGGGCACTGCTGGGAGTCCTGTGCACACCCCCTCCTATGTCTGGGCACTGCTGGGAGTCCTATCCAAACCCCCCTCCTATGTCTTGACACTGATGGGAGTCATATCCAGCCACCCATCCTATGTATGGGCACTGCTGGGAGTCCTGTGCACACCCCCTCCTATGTCTGGGCACTGCTGGGAGTCATATTCATACCCCCTCCTATGTCTGGACACGGCTGGGAGTCATATCCAGCCACCCATCCTATGTATGGGCACTGCTGGGAGTTCTGTGTACACCCCCTCCTATGTCTGGGCACTGCTGGGAGTCCTGTGCACACCCCCTCCTATGTCTGGGCACTGCTGGGAGTCATATCCACGCCCCCCTCCTATGTCAGGACACTGCTGGGAGTCATATCCAGTCACACATCCTATGTCTGGGCACTGCTGGGAGTCCTGTGCATACCCCCTCCTATGTCTGGGCACTGCTGGGAGTCCTGTGCACACCCCCTCCTATGTCTGGGCACTGCTGGGAGTCATATTCATACCCCCCTCCTCTGTCAGGACACTGCTGGGAGTCATATCCAGCCACCCATCTTATGTCTGGGCACTGCTCGGAGTCCTGTGCATACCCCCTCCTATGTCTGGGCACTGCTGGGAGTCATATCTACATCCCCCTCCTATGTCTGGACACTGCTGGGAGTTATATCCAGCCACCCATCCTATGTCTGGGCACTGCTGGGAGTCCTGTGCACACCCCCTCCTATGTCTGGGCACTGCTGGGAGTCATATTCATAGCCCCCTCCTATGTCTGGACACTGCTGGGAGTCATATCCAGCCACCCATCCTATGTCTGGGCACTGCTGGGAGTCCTGTGTACTCCCCCCTCCTATGTCTGGGCACTGCTGGGAGTCATATCTACATCCCCCTCCTATGTCTGACACTGCTAGGAGTTATATCCAGCCACCCATCCTATGTCTGGGCACTGCTGGGAGTCATATCCACACCCCCCTCCTATGTCTGGGCACTGCTGGGAGTCCTATCCACACCCCCCTCCCATATCTGGACACTGCTGGGAGTCATATCCAGCCACCCATCCTATGTCTGGGCACTGCTGGGAGTCATATCCACACTCCCCTCCTATGTCTGGGCACTGCTGGGAGTAATATCCAACCACCCATCCTATGTCTGGGCACTGCTGGGAGTCCTGTGCACACACCCCTCCTATGTCAGGGCACTGCTGGGAGTCATATCCACACACCCCTCCTATGTCTGGGTACTGCTGGGAGTCATATCCACACCCCCTCCTATGTCTGGGCACTGCTGGGAGTAATATCCAACCTCCCATCCTATGTCTGGGCACTGCTGGGGGTCCTGTACACACCCCCTCCTATGTCTGGACACTGCTGGGAGTCCTGTGCACACCCCCTCCTATGTCTGGGCACTGCTGGGAGTCATATCCAAACCCCCCTCCTATGTCTGGACACTGATGGGAGTCATATCCAGCCACCCATCCTATGTATGGGCACTGCTGGGAGTCCTTTGCACACCCCCTCCTATGTCTGGGCACTGCTGGGAGTCATATTCATACCCCCTCCTATGTCTAGACACTGCTGGGAGTCATATCCAGCCACCCATCCTATGTATGGGCACTGCCGGGAGTTCTGTGTACACCCCCTCCTATGTCAGGGCACTGCTGGGAGTCCTGTGCACACCCCCTCCTATGTCTGGGCACTGCTGGGAGTCATATCCACACCCCCCTCCTATGTCAGGACACTGCTTGAAATCATATCCAGCCACACATCCTATGTCTGGGCACTGATGGGAGTCCTGTGCATACCCCTTCCTATGTCTGGGCACTGCTGGGAGTCCTGTGCACACCCCCTCCTATGTCTGGGCACTGCTGGGAGTCCTATTCATACCCCCTCCTATGTCAGGACACTGCTGGGAGTCATATCCAGCCACCCATCCTATGTCTGGGCACTGCTGGGAGTCATGTGCATACCCCCTCCTATGTCTGGACACTGCTGGGAGTTATATCCAGCCACCCATCCTATGTCTTGACACTGCTCGGAGTCATATCCAGCCACCCATAATATGTCTGGGCACTGCTGGGGGTCCTGTACACACCCCCTCCTATGTCCGGGCACTGCTGGGAGTCCTGTGCACACCCCCTCCTATGTCTGGGCACTGCTGGGAGTCATATCCAACCCCCCCTCCTATGTCTGGACACTGATGGGGAGTCATATCCGCCACCCATCCTATGTATGGGCACTTCTGGGAGTCCTGTGCACACCCCCTCCTATGTCTGGGCACTGCTGGGAGTCATATCCACCCCCCTCCTATGTCAGGACACTGCTGGGAGTCATATCCAGCCACCCATCCTATGTCTGGGCACTGCTGGGAGTTCTGTGCACACCGCCCTCGTATGTCTGGACACTGCTGGGAGCCCTGTGCACACCCCCCTCCTATTTCTGGGCACTGCTGTGAGTCATATCCACACCCCCCTCCTATGTCTGGGCACTGCTGGGAGTACTGTGCACACCCCCTCCTATGTCTGGGCACTGCTGGGAGTCCTGTGCACACCCCCTCCAATGTCTGGGCACTGCTGGGAGTCATATCCACACCCCCTCCTGTGTCTGGACACTGCTGGGAGTCCTGTGCACACCCCCTCCTATGTCTGGGCACTGCTGGGAATCCTGTGCACACCCCCTCCTATGTCTGGGCACTGCTGGGAGTCCTGTGCACACCCCCTCCAATGTCTGGGCACTGCTGGGAGTCATATCCACACCCCCCTCCTATGTCTGGACACTGCTGGGAGTCCTGTGCACACCCCCTCCTATGTCTGGGCACTACTGGGAGTCCTGTCACACCCCTTCCTATGTCAGGGCACTGCTGGAAGTCCTGTTCACACCCCCTCCTATGTCTGGGCACTGCTGGGAGTCATATCCACACCCCCTCCTATGTCTGGACACTGCTGGCAGTCATATCCAGCCACCCATCCTATGTCTGGGCACTGCTGGGCATCCTGTGCATACCCCCTCCTATGTCTGGGCACTGCTGGGAGTCCTGTGCACACCCCCTCCTATGTCTGGGCACTGCTGGGAGTCATATTCATACCCCCTCCTATGTCTGGACACTGCTGGGAGTCATATCCAGCCACCCATCCTATGTCTGGGCACTGCTGGCAGTCCTGTGTACTCCCCCCTCCTATGTCTGGGCACTGCTGGGAGTCATATCTACATCCCCCTCCTATGTCTGGACACTGCTGGGAGTTATATCCAGCCACCCATCCTATGTCTGGGCACTGCTGGGAGTCATATCCACACCCCCCTCCTATGTCTGGGCACTGCTGGGAGTCATATCCACACCCTCCTCCCATGTCTGGACACTGCTGGGAGTCATATCCAGTCACCCATCCTATGTCTGGGCACTGCTGGGAGTGCTGTGCACACACCCCATCTATGTCTGGGCACTGCTGGGAGTCGTATCCAGCCATCCATCCTATGTCTGGGCACTGCTGGGAGTCATATTCATACCCCCCTCCTATGTCAGGACACTGCTGGGAGTCATATCCAGCCACCCATCCTATGTCTGGGCACTGCTGGGAGTCCTGTGCATACCCCCTCCTATGTCTGGGCACTGCTGGGAGTCGTATCTACATCCCCCTCCTATGTCTGGACACTGCTGGGAGTTATATCCAGCCACCCATCCTATGTCTGGACACTGCTGGGAGTCATATCCAGCCACCCATCATATGTCTGGGCACTGCTAGGGGTCCTGTACACACCCCCTCCTATGTCCGGGCACTGCTGCGAGTCCTGTGCATACCCCCTCCTATGTCTGGGCACTGCTGGGAGTCATATCCACACCCCCTCCTATGTCTGCGCACTGCTGGGAGTAATATCCAACCTCCCATCCTATGTCTGGGCACTGCTGGGGGTCCTGTACACACACCCTCCTATGTCTGGGCACTGCTGGGAGTCCTGTGCACACCCCCTCCTATGTCTGGGCACTGCTGGGAGTCATATCCAAACCCCCCTCCTATGTCTGGACACTGATGGGAGTCATATTCAGCCACCCATCCTATGTATGGGCACTGCTGGGAGTTCTGTGTACACCCCCCTACTATGTCTGAGCACTGCTGGGAGTCATATCTACATCCCCCTCCTATGTCTGGACACTGCTGGAAGTTATATCCAGCCACCCATCCTATGTCTGGGCACTGCTGGGAGTCATATCCACACCCCCCTCCTATGTCTGGGCACTGCTGGGAGTCATATCCACACCCCCTCCCATATCTGGACACTGCTGGTAGTCATATCCAGCCACCCATCCTATGTCTGGGCACTGCTGGGGGTCCTGTACACACCCCATCCTATGTCTGGGCACTGCTGGGAGTCCTGTGCACACCCCCTCCTATTTCTGGGCACTGCTGTGAGTCATATCCGCACCCCCCTCCTATGTCTGGGCACTGCCGAGAGTCCTATGCACACCCCCCTCCTATGTCTGGGCACTGCTGGGAGTCCTGTGCACAACCCCTCCTATGTCTGGGCTTTGCTGGGAGTCATATCCACACACACTCCTATGTCTGGACACTGCTGGGAGTCCTGTGCACACCCCCTCCTATGTCTGGGCACTGCTGGGAGTCCTGTTACACCCCTTCCTATGTCAGGGCACTGCTGGGAGTCCTGTGCACACCCCCTCCTATGTCTGGGCACTGCTGGGAGTCATATCCACACCCCCTCCTATGTCTGGACACTGCTGGCAGTCATATCCAGCCACCCATCCTATGTCTGGGCACTGCTGGGAGTCCTCTGCATACCCCCTCCTATGTCTGGGCACTGCTGGGAGTCCTGTGCACACCCCCTCCTATGTCTGGGCACTGCTGGGAGTCATATTCATACCCCCCTCCTATGTCTGGACACTGCAGGGAGTCATATCCAGCCACCCATCCTATGTCTGGGCACTGCTGGGAGTCCTGTGTACTCCCCCCTCCTATGTCTGGGCACTGCTGGGAGTCCTGTGCACACCCCCTCCTATGTCTGGGCACTGCTGGGAGTCATATCCAAACCCCCCTCCTATGTCTGGACACTGATGGGAGTCATATCCAGCCACCCATCCTATGTATGGGCACTGCTGGGAGTTCTGAGTACACCCCCTCCTATGTCTGGGCACTGCTGGGAGTCATATCCACACCCCCCTCCTATGTCAGGACACTGCTGGGAGTCCTATCCAGCCACCCATCCTATGTCTGGGCACTGCTGGGAGTCCTGTGCACACCACCCTCGTATGTCTGGACACTGCTAGGAGCCCTGTGCACACCCCCCTCCTATTTCTGGGCACTGCTGTGAGTCATATCCACACCCCCCTCCTATGTCTGGGCACTGATGGGAGTCCTGTGCACACCCCCTCCTATGTCTGGGCACTGCTGGGAGTCCTGTGCACACCCCGTCCAATGTCTGGGCACTGCTGGGAGTCATATCCACACCCCCCTCCTATGTCTGGACACTGCTGGGAGTCCTGTGCACACCCCCTCCTATGTCTGGGCACTGCTGGGAGTCATATCCACACCCCCCTCCTATGTCTGGGCACTGCTGGGAGTCATATCCACACCCTCCTCCCATGTCTGGACACTGCTGGGAGTCATATCCAGTCACCCATCCTATGTCTGGGCACTGCTGGGAGTGCTGTGCACACACCCCATCTATGTCTGGGCACTGCTGGGAGTCGTATCCAGCCACCCATCCTATGTCTGGGCACTGCTGGGAGTCCTATTCATACCCCCCTCCTATGTCAGGACACTGCTGGGAGTCATATCCAGCCACCCATCCTATGTCTGGGCACTGCTGGGAGTCCTGTGCATACCCCCTCCTATGTCTGGGCACTGCTGGGAGTCGTATCTACATCCCCCTCCTATGTCTGGACACTGCTGGGAGTTATATCCAGCCACCCATCCTATGTCTGGACACTGCTGGGAGTCATATCCAGCCACCCATCATATGTCTGGGCACTGCTAGGGGTCCTGTACACACCCCCTCCTATGTCCGGGCACTGCTGCGAGTCCTGTGCATACCCCCTCCTATGTCTGGGCACTGCTGGGAGTCATATCCACACCCCCTCCTATGTCTGCGCACTGCTGGGAGTAATATCCAACCTCCCATCCTATGTCTGGGCACTGCTGGGGGTCCTGTACACACACCCTCCTATGTCTGGGCACTGCTGGGAGTCCTGTGCACACCCCCTCCTATGTCTGGGTACTGCTGGGAGTCATATCCAAACCCCCCTCCTATGTCTGGACACTGATGGGAGTCATATTCAGCCACCCATCCTATGTATGGGCACTGCTGGGAGTTCTGTGTACACCCCCTCCTATGTCTGGGCACTGCTGGGAGTCCTGTGCACACCCCCTCCTATGTCTGGGCACTGCTGGGAGTCATAATCATACCCCCCTCCTATGTCAGGGCACTGCTGGGAGTCATATCCACACACCCCTCCTATGTCTGGGTACTGCTGGGAGCCCTGTGCACACCGCCGTCCTATGTCTGGACACTGCTGGGAGCCCTGTGCACACCCCCCTCCTATTTCTGGGCACTGCTGTGAGTCATATCCACCCCCCCCTCCTATGTCTGGGCACTGCTGGGAGTCCTGTGCACACACCCTCCTATGTCTGGGCACTGCTGGGAGTCATATCCATACCCCCCTCCTATGTCTGGACACTGCTGGGAGTCCTGTACACACCCCCTCCTATGTCTGGGCACTGCTGGGCGTCCTGTCACACCCCTTCCTATGTCAGGGCACTGCTGGGAGTCATATCCACACCCCCTCCTATGTCTGGGCACTGCTGGCAGTCATATCCAGCCATCCATCCTATGTCTGGGCACTGCTGGGAGTCCTGTGCATACCCCCTCCTATGTCTGGGCACTGCTGGGAGTCCTGTGCAAACCCCCTACTATGTCTGGGCACTGCTGGGAGTCATATTCATACCCCCCTCCTATGTCTGGACACTGCTGGGAGTCATATCCAGCCACCCATCCTATGTCTGGGCACTGCTGGGAGTCCTGTGTACTCCCCCCCCCCCTCCTATGTCTGGGCACTGCTGGGAGTCATATCTACATCCCCCTCCTATGTCTGGACACTGCTGGGAGTTATATCCAGCCACCCATCCTATGTCTGGGCACTGCTGGGAGTCCTGTGCACACCCCCCTCCTATTTCTGGGCACTGCTGTGAGTCATATCCGCACCCCCCTCCTATGTCTGGGCACTGCCGAGAGTCCTGTACACACCCCCCTCCTATGTCTGGGCACTGCTGGGAGTCCTGTGCACACCCCTCCTATGTCTGGGCTTTGTTGGGAGTCATATCCACACACCCTCCTATGTCTGGACACTGCTGGGAGTCCTGTGCACACCCCCTCCTATGTCTGGGCACTGCTGGGAGTCCTGTTACACCCCTTCCTATGTCAGGGCACTGCTGGGAGTCCTGTGCACACCCCCTCCTATGTCTGGGCACTGCTGGGAGTCATATCCACACCCCCTCCTATGTCTGGACACTGCTGGCAGTCATATCCAGCCACCCATCCTATCTCTGGGCACTGCTGGGAGTCCTCTGCATACCCCCTCCTATGTCTGGGCACTGCTGGGAGTCCTGTGCACACCCCCTCCTATGTCTGGGCACTGCTGGGAGTCATATTCATACCCCCCTCCTATGTCTGGACACTGCAGGGAGTCATATCCAGCCACCCATCCTATGTCTGGGCACTGCTGGGAGTCCTGTGTACCCCCCCCCTATGTCTGGGCACTGCTGGGAGTCCTGTGCACACCCCCTTCTATGTCTGGGCACTGCTGGGAGTCATATCCAAACCCCCCTCCTATGTCTGGACACTGATGGGAGTCATATCCAGCCACCCATCCTATGTATGGGCACTGATGGGAGTTCTGAGTACACCCCCTCCTATGTATGGGCACTGCTGGGAGTTCTGAGTACACCCCCTCCTATGTCTGGGCACTGCTGGGAGTCATATCCACACCCCCCTCCTATGTCAGGACACTGCTGGGAGTCCTATCCAGCCACCCATCCTATGTCTGGGCACTGCTGGGAGTCCTGTGCACACCACCCTCGTATGTCTGGACACTGCTAGGAGCCCTGTGCACACCCCCCTCCTATTTCTGGGCACTGCTGTGAGTCATATCCACACCCCCTCCTATGTCTGGGCACTGCTGGGAGTCCTGTGCACACCCCCTCCTATGTCTGGGCACTGCTGGGAGTCCTGTGCACACCCCGTCCAATGTCTGGGCACTGCTGGGAGTCATATCCACACCCCCCTCCTATGTCTGGACACTGCTGGGAGTCCTGTGCACACCCCCTCCTATGTCTGGGCACTGCTGGGAGTCCTGTCACACCCCTTCCTATGTCAGGGCACTGCTGGGAGTCCTGTTCACACCCCCTCCTATGTCTGGGCACTGCTGGGAGTCATATCCACACCCCCTCCTATGTCTGGACACTGCTGGCAGTCATATCCAGCCACCCATCCTATGTATGGGCACTGCTGGGGGTTCTGTGTACACCCCCTCCTATGTCAGGGCACTGCTGGGAGTCCTGTGCACACCCCCTCCTATGTCTGGGCACTGCTGAGAGTCATATCCACACCCCCCTCCTATGTCAGGACACTGCTGGGAGTCATATCCAGCCACCCATCCTATGTCTGGGCACTGCTGGGAGTCCTGTGCACACCACCCTCCTATGTCTGGACACTGCTGGGAGCCCTGTGCACACCCCCCTCCTATTTCTGGGCACTGCTGTGAGTCATATCCGCACCCCCCTCCTATGTCTGGGCACTGCTGAGAGTCCTGTGCACACCCCCCTCCTATGTCTGGGCACTGCTGGGAGTCCTGTGCACACCCCCTCCTATGTCTGGGCTTTGCTGGGAGTCATATCCACACACCCTCCTATGTCTGGACACTGCTGGGAGTCCTGTGCACACCCCCTCCTATGTCTGGGCACTGCTGGGAGTCCTGTTACACCCCTTCCTATGTCAGAGCACTGCTGGGAGTCCTGTGCACACCCCCTCCTATGTCTGGGCACTGCTGGGAGTCATATCCACACCCCCTCCTATGTCTGGACACTGCTGGCAGTCATATCCAGCCACCCATCCTATGTCTGGGCACTGCTGGGAGTCCTCTGCATACCCCCTCCTATGTCTGGGCACTGCTGGGAGTCCTGTGCACACCCCCTCCTATGTCTGGGCACTGCTGGGAGTCATATTCATACCCCCCTCCTATGTCTGGACACTGATGGGAGTCATATCCAGCCACCCATCCTATGTATGGGCACTGCTGGGAGTTCTGAGTACACCCCCTCCTATGTATGGGCACTGCTGGGAGTTCTGAGTACACCCCCTCCTATGTCTGGGCACTGCTGGGAGTCATATCCACACCCTCCTCCTATGTCAGGACACTGCTGGGAGTCCTATCCAGCCACCCATCCTATGTCTGGGCACTGCTGGGAGTCCTGTGCACACCACCCTCGTATGTCTGGACACTGCTAGGAGCCCTGTGCACACCCCCCTCCTATTTCTGGGCACTGCTGTGAGTCATATCCACACCCCCCTCCTATGTCTGGGCACTGCTGGGAGTCCTGTGCACACCCCCTCCTATGTCTGGGCACTGCTGGGAGTCCTGTGCACACCCCGTCCAATGTCTGGGCACTGCTGGGAGTCATATCCACACCCCCCTCCTATGTCTGGACACTGCTGGGAGTCCTGTGCACACCCCCTCCTATGTCTGGGCACTGCTGGGAGTCCTGTCACACCCCTTCCTATGTCAGGGCACTGCTGGGAGTCCTGTTCACACCCCCTCCTATGTCTGGGCACTGCTGGGAGTCATATCCACACCCCCTCCTATGTCTGGACACTGCTGGCAGTCATATCCAGCCATCCATCCTATGTCTGGGCACTGCTGGGAGTCCTGTGCATACCCCCTCCTATGTCTGGGCACTGCTGGGAGTCCTGTGCACACCCCCTCCTATGTCTGGGCACTGCTGGGAGTCATATTCATACCCCCCTCCTATGTCTGGACACTGCTGGGAGTCATATCCAGCCACCCATCCTATGTCAGGGCACTGCTGGGAGTCCTGTGTACTCCCCCCCCCCCTCCTATGTCTGGGCACTGCTGGGAGTCATATCTACATCCCCCTCCTATGTCTGGACACTGCTGGGAGTTATATCCAGCCACCCATCCTATGTCTGGGCACTGCTGGGAGTCATATCCACACCCCCCTCCTATGTCTGGGCACTGCTGGGAGTCATATCCACACCCCCCTCCCATATCTGGACACTGCTGGGAGTCATATCCAGCCACCCATCCTATGTCTGGGCACTGCTGGGAGTCATATCCACACTCCCCTCCTATGTCTGGGCACTGCTGGGAGTAATATCCAACCACCCATCCTATGTCTGGGCACTGCTGGGAGTCCTGTGAACACACCCCTCCTATGTCAGGGCACTGCTGGGAGTCATATACACACACCCCTCCTATGTCTGGGTACTGCTGGGAGTCATATCCACACCCCCTCCTATGTCTGGGCACTGCTGGGAGTAATATCCAACCTCCCATCCTTTGTCTGGGCACTGCTGGGGGTCCTGTAAACACCCCTCCTATGTCTGGGCACTGCTGGGAGTCCTGTGCACACCCCCTCCTATGTCTGGGCACTGCTGGGAGTCCTATCCAAACCCCCCTCCTATGTCTTGACACTGATGGGAGTCATATCCAGCCACCCATCCTATGTATGGGCACTGCTGGGAGTCCTGTGCACACCCCCTCCTATGTCTGGGCACTGCTGGGAGTCATATTCATAGCCCCTCCTATGTCTGGACACTGCTGGGAGTCATATCCAGCCACCCATCCTATGTATGGGCACTGCTGGGAGTTCTGTGTACACCCCCTCCTATGTCTGGGCACTGCTGGGAGTCCTGTGCACACCCCCTCCTATATCTGGGCACTGCTGGGAGTCATATCCACGCCCCCCTCCTATGTCAGGACACTGCTGGGAGTCATATCCAGCCACACATCCTATGTCTGGGCACTGCTGGGAGTCCTGTGCATACCCCCTCCTATGTCTGGGCACTGCTGGGAGTCCTGTGCACACCCCCTCCTATGTCTGGGCACTGCTGGGAGTCATATTCATACCCCCCTCCTATGTCAGGACACTGCTGGGAGTCATATCCAGCCACCCATCTTATGTCTGGGCACTGCTCGGAGTCCTGTGCATACCCCCTCCTATGTCTGGGCACTGCTGGGAGTCATATCTACATCCCCCTCCTATGTCTGGACACTGCTGGGAGTTATATCCAGCCACCCATCCTATGTCTGGGCACTGCTGGGAGTCCTGTGCACACCCCCTCCTATGTCTGGGCACTGCTGGGAGTCATATTCATAGCCCCCTCCTATGTCTGGACACTGCTGGGAGTCATATCCAGCCACCCATCCTATGTCTGGGCACTGCTGGGAGTCCTGTGTACTCCCCCCTCCTATGTCTGGGCACTGCTGAGAGTCATATCCACACCCCCCTCCTATGTCAGGACACTGCTGGGAGTCATATCCAGCCACCCATCCTATGTCTGGGCACTGCTGGGAGTCCTGTGCACACCACCCTCCTATGTCTGGACACTGCTGGGAGCCCTGTGCACACCCCCCTCCTATTTCTGGGCACTGCTGTGAGTCATATCCGCACCCCCCTCCTATGTCTGGGCACTGCCGAGAGTCCTGTGCACACCCCCCTCCTATGTCTGGGCACTGCTGGGAGTCCTGTGCACACCCCCTCCTATGTCTGGGCTTTGCTGGGAGTCATATCCACACACCCTCCTATGTCTGGACACTGCTGGGAGTCCTGTGCACACCCCCTCCTATGTCTGGGCACTGCTGGGAGTCCTGTTACACCCCTTCCTATGTCAGGGCACTGCTGGGAGTCCTGTGCACACCCCCTCCTATGTCTGGGCACTGCTGGGAGTCATATCCACACCCCCTCCTATGTCTGGACACTGCTGGCAGTCATATCCAGCCACCCATCCTATGTCTGGGCACTGCTGGGAGTCCTCTGCATACCCCCTCCTATGTCTGGGCACTGCTGGGAGTCCTGTGCACACCCCCTCCTATGTCTGGGCACTGCTGGGAGTCATATTCATACCCCCCTCCTATGTCTGGACACTGCAGGGAGTCATATCCAGCCACCCATCCTATGTCTGGGCACTGCTGGGAGTCCTGTGTACTCCCCCCTCCTATGTCTGGGCACTGCTGGGAGTCCTGTGCACACCCCCTCCTATGTCTGGGCACTGCTGGGAGTCATATCCAAACCCCCCTCCTATGTCTGGACACTGATGGGAGTCATATCCAGCCACCCATCCTATGTATGGGCACTGCTGGGAGTTCTGAGTACACCCCCTCCTATGTATGGGCACTGCTGGGAGTTCTGAGTACACCCCCTCCTATGTCTGGGCACTGCTGGGAGTCATATCCACACCCCCCTCCTATGTCAGGACACTGCTGGGAGTCCTATCCAGCCACCCATCCTATGTCTGGGCACTGCTGGGAGTCCTGTGCACACCACCCTCGTATGTCTGGACACTGCTAGGAGCCCTGTGCACACCCGCCTCCTATTTCTGGGCACTGCTGTGAGTCATATCCACACCCCCCTCCTATGTCTGGGCACTGCTGGGAGTCCTGTGCACACCCCCTCCTATGTCTGGGCACTGCTGGGAGTCCTGTGCACACCCCGTCCAATGTCTGGGCACTGCTGGGAGTCATATCCACACCCCCCTCCTATGTCTGGACACTGCTGGGAGTCCTGTGCACACCCCCTCCTATGTCTGGGCACTGCTGGGAGTCCTGTCACACCCCTTCCTATGTCAGGGCACTGCTGGGAGTCCTGTTCACACCCCCTCCTATGTCTGGGCACTGCTGGGAGTCATATTCATACCCCCCTCCTATGTCTGGACACTGCAGGGAGTCATATCCAGCCACCCATCCTATGTCTGGGCACTGATGGGAGTCCTGTGTACTCCCCCCTCCTATGTCTGGGCACTGCTGGGAGTCCTGTGCACACCCCCTCCTATGTCTGGGCACTGCTGGGAGTCATATCCAAACCCCCCTCCTATGTCTGGACACTGATGGGAGTCATATCCAGCCACCCATCCTATGTATGGGCACTGCTGGTAGTTCTGAGTACACCCCCTCCTATGTATGGGCACTGCTGGGAGTTCTGAGTACACCCCCTCCTATGTCTGGGCACTGCTGGGAGTCATATCCACACCCCCCTCCTATGTCAGGACACTGCTGGGAGTCCTATCCAGCCACCCATCCTATGTCTGGGCACTGCTGGGAGTCCTGTGCACACCACCCTCGTATGTCTGGACACTGCTAGGAGCCCTGTGCACACCCCCCTCCTATTTCTGGGCACTGCTGTGAGTCATATCCACACCCCCCTCCTATGTCTGGGCACTGCTGGGAGTCCTGTGCACACCCCCTCCTATGTCTGGGCACTGCTGGGAGTCCTGTGCACACCCCGTCCAATGTCTGGGCACTGCTGGGCGTCATATCCACACCCCCCTCCTATGTCTGGACACTGCTGGGAGTCCTGTGCACACCCCCTCCTATGTCTGGGCACTGCTGGGAGTCCTGTCACACCCCTTCCTATGTCAGGGCACTGCTGGGAGTCCTGTTCACACCCCCTCCTATGTCTGGGCACTGCTGGGAGTCATATCCACACCCCCTCCTATGTCTGGACACTGCTGGCAGTCATATCCAGCCATCCATCCTATGTCTGGGCACTGCTGGGAGTCCTGTGCACACCCCGTCCAATGTCTGGGCACTGCTGGGAGTCATATCCACACCCCCCTCCTATGTCTGGACACTGATGGGAGTCCTGTGCACACCCCCTCCTATGTCTGGGCACTGCTGGGAGTCCTGTCACACCCCCTCCTATGTCTGGGCACTGCTGGGAGTCCTATCCAAACCCCCCTCCTATGTCTTGACACTGATGGGAGTCATATCCAGCCACCCATCCTATGTATGGGCACTGCTGGGAGTCCTGTGCACACCCCCTCCTATGTCTGGGCACTGCTGGGAGTCATATTCATACCCCCTCCTATGTCTGGACACTGCTGGGAGTCATATCCAGCCACCCATCCTATGTATGGGCACTGCTGGGAGTTCTGTGTACACCCCCTCCTATGTCTGGGCACTGCTGGGAGTCCTGTGCACACCCCCTCCTATGTCTGGGCACTGCTGGGAGTCATATCCACGCCCCCCTCCTATGTCAGGACACTGCTGGGAGTCATATCCAGCCACACATCCTATGTCTGGGCACTGCTGGGAGTCCTGTGCATACCCCCTCCTATGTCTGGGCACTGCTGGGAGTCCTGTGCACACCCCCTCCTATGTCTGGGCACTGCTGGGAGTCATATTCATACCCCCCTCCTATGTCAGGACACTGCTGGGAGTCATATCCAGCCACCCATCTTATGTCTGGGCACTGCTCGGAGTCCTGTGCATACCCCCTCCTATGTCTGGGCACTGCTGGGAGTCATATCTACATCCCCCTCCTATGTCTGGACACTGCTGGGAGTTATATCCAGCCACCCATCCTATGTCTGGGCACTGCTGGGAGTCCTGTGCACACCCCCTCCTATGTCTGGGCACTGCTGGGAGTCATATTCATAGCCCCCTCCTATGTCCGGACACTGCTGGGAGTCATATCCAGCCACCCATCCTATGTCTGGGCACTGCTGGGAGTCCTGTGTACTCCCCCCTCCTATGTCTGGGCACTGCTGAGAGTCATATCCACACCCCCCTCCTATGTCAGGACACTGCTGGGAGTCATATCCAGCCACCCATCCTATGTATGGGCACTGCTGGGAGTTCTGAGTACACCCCCTCCTATGTATGGGCACTGCTGGGAGTTCTGAGTACACCCCCTCCTATGTCTGGGCACTGCTGGGAGTCATATCCACACCCCCCTCCTATGTCAGGACACTGCTGGGAGTCCTATCCAGCCACCCATCCTATGTCTGGGCACTGCTGGGAGTCCTGTGCACACCACCCTCGTATGTCTGGACACTGCTAGGAGCCCTGTGCACACCCCCCTCCTATTTCTGGGCACTGCTGTGAGTCATATCCACACCCCCCTCCTATGTCTGGGCACTGCTGGGAGTCCTGTGCACACCCCCTCCTATGTCTGGGCACTGCTGGGAGTCCTGTGCACACCCCGTCCAATGTCTGGGCACTGCTGGGAGTCATATCCACACCCCCCTCCTATGTCTGGACACTGCTGGGAGTCCTGTGCACACCCCCTCCTATGTCTGGGCACTGCTGGGAGTCCTGTCACACCCCTTCCTATGTCAGGGCACTGCTGGGAGTCCTGTTCACACCCCCTCCTATGTCTGGGCACTGCTGGGAGTCATATTCATACCCCCCTCCTATGTCTGGACACTGCAGGGAGTCATATCCAGCCACCCATCCTATGTCTGGGCACTGATGGGAGTCCTGTGTACTCCCCCCTCCTATGTCTGGGCACTGCTGGGAGTCCTGTGCACACCCCCTCCTATGTCTGGGCACTGCTGGGAGTCATATCCAAACCCCCCTCCTATGTCTGGACACTGATGGGAGTCATATCCAGCCACCCATCCTATGTATGGGCACTGCTGGGAGTTCTGAGTACACCCCCTCCTATGTATGGGCACTGCTGGGAGTTCTGAGTACACCCCCTCCTATGTCTGGGCACTGCTGGGAGTCATATCCACACCCCCCTCCTATGTCAGGACACTGCTGGGAGTCCTATCCAGCCACCCATCCTATGTCTGGGCACTGCTGGGAGTCCTGTGCACACCACCCTCGTATGTCTGGACACTGCTAGGAGCCCTGTGCACACCCCCCTCCTATTTCTGGGCACTGCTGTGAGTCATATCCACACCCCCCTCCTATGTCTGGGCACTGCTGGGAGTCCTGTGCACACCCCCTCCTATGTCTGGGCACTGCTGGGAGTCCTGTGCACACCCCGTCCAATGTCTGGGCACTGCTGGGAGTCATATCCACACCCCCCTCCTATGTCTGGACACTGCTGGGAGTCCTGTGCACACCCCCTCCTATGTCTGGGCACTGCTGGGAGTCCTGTCACACCCCTTCCTATGTCAGGGCACTGCTGGGAGTCCTGTTCACACCCCCTCCTATGTCTGGGCACTGCTGGGAGTCATATCCACACCCCCTCCTATGTCTGGACACTGCTGGCAGTCATATCCAGCCATCCATCCTATGTCTGGGCACTGCTGGGAGTCCTGTGCACACCCCGTCCAATGTCTGGGCACTGCTGGGAGTCATATCCACACCCCCCTCCTATGTCTGGACACTGATGGGAGTCCTGTGCACACCCCCTCCTATGTCTGGGCACTGCTGGGAGTCCTGTCACACCCCTTCCTATGTCAGGGCACTGCTGGGAGTCCTGTTCACACCCCCTCCTATGTCTGGGCACTGCTGGGAGTCATATCCACACCCCCTCCTATGTCTGGACACTGCTGGCAGTCATATCCAGCCATCCATCCTATGTCTGGGCACTGCTGGGAGTCCTGTGCATACCCCCTCCTATTTCTGGGCACTGCTGGGAGTCCTGTGCACACCCCCTCCTATGTCTGGGCACTGCTGGGAGTCATATTCATACCCCCCTCCTATGTCTGGACACTGCTGGGAGTCATATCCAGCCACCCATCCTATGTCTGGGCACTGCTGGGAGTCCTGTGTACTCCCCCCCCCCTCCTATGTCTGGGCACTGCTGGGAGTCATATCTACATCCCCCTCCTATGTCTGGACACTGCTGGGAGTTATATCCAGCCACCCATCCTATGTCTGGGCACTGCTGGGAGTCATATCCACACCCCCCTCCTATGTCTGGGCACTGCTGGGAGTCATATCCACACCCCCTCCCATATCTGGACACTGCTGGGAGTCATATCCAGCCACCCATCCTATGTCTGGGCACTGCTGGGAGTCATATCCACACTCCCCTCCTATGTCTGGGCACTGCTGGGAGTAATATCCAACCACCCATCCTATGTCTGGGCACTGCTGGGAGTCCTGTGCACACACCCCTCCTATGTCAGGGCACTGCTGGGAGTCATATACACACACCCCTCCTATGTCTGGGTACTGCTGGGAGTCATATCCACACCCCCTCCTATGTCTGGGCACTGCTGGGAGTAATATCCAACCTCCCATCCTTTGTCTGGGCACTGCTGGGGGTCCTGTAAACACCCCTCCTATGTCTGGGCACTGCTGGGAGTCCTGTGCACACCCCCTCCTATGTCTGGGCACTGCTGGGAGTCCTATCCAAACCCCCCTCCTATGTCTTGACACTGATGGGAGTCATATCCAGCCACCCATCCTATGTATGGGCACTGCTGGGAGTCCTGTGCACACCCCCTCCTATGTCTGGGCACTGCTGGGAGTCATATTCATACCCCCTCCTATGTCTGGACACGGCTGGGAGTCATATCCAGCCACCCATCCTATGTATGGGCACTGCTGGGAGTTCTGTGTACACCCCCTCCTATGTCTGGGCACTGCTGGGAGTCCTGTGCACACCCCCTCCTATGTCTGGGCACTGCTGGGAGTCATATCCACGCCCCCCTCCTATGTCAGGACACTGCTGGGAGTCATATCCAGTCACCCATCCTATGTCTGGGCACTGCTGGGAGTGCTGTGCACACACCCCATCTATGTCTGGGCACTGCTGGGAGTCGTATCCAGCCACCCATCCTATGTCTGGGCACTGCTGGGAGTCATATTCATACCCCCCTCCTATGTCAGGACACTGCTGGGAGTCATATCCAGCCACCCATCCTATGTCTGGGCACTGCTGGGAGTCCTGTGCATACCCCCTCCTATGTCTGGGCACTGCTGGGAGTCGTATCTACATCCCCCTCCTATGTCTGGACACTGCTGGGAGTTATATCCAGCCACCCATCCTATGTCTGGACACTGCTGGGAGTCATATCCAGCCACCCATCATATGTCTGGGCACTGCTAGGGGTCCTGTACACACCCCCTCCTATGTCCGGGCACTGCTGCGAGTCCTGTGCATACCCCCTCCTATGTCTGGGCACTGCTGGGAGTCATATCCACACCCCCTCCTATGTCTGCGCACTGCTGGGAGTAATATCCAACCTCCCATCCTATGTCTGGGCACTGCTGGGGGTCCTGTACACACACCCTCCTATGTCTGGGCACTGCTGGGAGTCCTGTGCACACCCCCTCCTATGTCTGGGCACTGCTGGGAGTCATATCCAAACCCCCCCCCTATGTCTGGACACTGATGGGAGTCATATTCAGCCACCCATCCTATGTATGGGCACTGCTGGGAGTTCTGTGTACACCCCCTCCTATGTCTGGGCACTGCTGGGAGTCCTGTGCACACCCCCTCCTATGTCTGGGCACTGCTGGGAGTCATAATCATACCCCCCTCCTATGTCAGGGCACTGCTGGGAGTCATATCCACACACCCCTCCTATGTCTGGGTACTGCTGGGAGCCCTGTGCACACCGCCGTCCTAAATCTGGACACTGCTGGGAGCCCTGTGCACACCCCCCTCCTATTTCTGGGCACTGCTGTGAGTCATATCCACCCCCCCTCCTATGTCTGGGCACTGCTGGGAGTCCTGTGCACACCCCCTCCTATGTCTGGGCACTGCTGGGAGTCATATCCATACCCCCCTCCTATGTCTGGACACTGCTGGGAGTCCTGTACACACCCCCTCCTATGTCTGGGCACTGCTGGGCGTCCTGTCACACCCCTTCCTATGTCAGGGCACTGCTGGGAGTCCTGTGTACACCCCCTCATATGTCTGGGCACTGCTGGGAGTCATATCCACACCCCCTCCTATGTCTGGACACTGCTGGCAGTCATATCCAGCCATCCATCCTATGTCTGGGCACTGCTGGGAGTCCTGTGCACACCCCCTCCTATGTCTGGGCACTGCTGGGAGTCATATGCATACCCCCTCCTATGTCTGGACACTGCTGGCAGTCATATCCAGCCCCCCTCCTATGTCTGGGCACTGCTGGGAGTCCTGTGCACACCCCCTCCTATGTCTGGGCACTGCTGGGAGTCATATTCACACCCCCTCCTATGTCTGGACACTGCTGGGAGTTATATCCAGCCACCCATTATATGTCTGGGCACTGCTGGGAGTCCTGTCTACTCCCCCCTACTATGTCTGAGCACTGCTGGGAGTCATATCCACACCCCCCTCCTATGTCTGGGCACTGCTGGGAGTCCTGTGCACACCCCCTCCTATGTCTGGGCACTGCTGGGAGTCCTATGCACACCCCGTCCAATGTCTGGGCACTGCTGGGAGTCATATCCACACCCCCCTCCTATGTCTGGACACTGCTGGGAGTCCTGTGCACACCCCCTCCTATGTCTGGGCACTACTGGGAGTCCTGTCACACCCCTTCCTATGTCAGGGCACTGCTGGAAGTCCTGTTCACACCCCCTCCTATGTCTGGGCACTGCTGGGAGTCATATCCACACCCCCTCCTATGTCTGGACACTGCTGGCAGTCATATCCAGCCACCCATCCTATGTCTGGGCACTGCTGGGCATCCTGTGCATACCCCCTCCTATGTCTGGGCACTGCTGGGAGTCCTGTGCACACCCCCTCCTATGTCTGGGCACTGCTGGGAGTCATATTCATACCCCCTCCTATGTCTGGACACTGCTGGGAGTCATATCCAGCCACCCATCCTATGTCTGGGCACTGCTGGCAGTCCTGTGTACTCCCCCCTCCTATGTCTGGGCACTGCTGGGAGTCATATCTACATCCCCCTCCTATGTCTGGACACTGCTGGGAGTTATATCCAGCCACCCATCCTATGTCTGGGCACTGCTGGGAGTCATATCCACACCCCCCTCCTATGTCTGGGCACTGCTGGGAGTCATATCCACACCCTCCTCCCATGTCTGGACACTGCTGGGAGTCATATCCAGTCACCCATCCTATGTCTGGGCACTGCTGGGAGTGCTGTGCACACACCCCATCTATGTCTGGGCACTGCTGGGAGTCGTATCCAGCCACCCATCCTATGTCTGGGCACTGCTGGGAGTCATATTCATACCCCCCTCCTATGTCAGGACACTGCTGGGAGTCATATCCAGCCACCCATCCTATGTCTGGGCACTGCTGGGAGTCCTGTGCATACCCCCTTCTATGTCTGGGCACTGCTGGGAGTCGTATCTACATCCCCCTCCTATGTCTGGACACTGCTGGGAGTTATATCCAGCCACCCATCCTATGTCTGGACACTGCTGGGAGTCATATCCAGCCACCCATCATATGTCTGGGCACTGCTAGGGGTCCTGTACACACCCCCTCCTATGTCCGGGCACTGCTGCGAGTCCTGTGCATACCCCCTCCTATGTCTGGGCACTGCTGGGAGTCATATCCACACCCCCTCCTATGTCTGCGCACTGCTGGGAGTAATATCCAACCTCCCATCCTATGTCTGGGCACTGCTGGGGGTCCTGTACACACACCCTCCTATGTCTGGGCACTGCTGGGAGTCCTGTGCACACCCCCTCCTATGTCTGGGCACTGCTGGGAGTCATATCCAAACCCCCCTCCTATGTCTGGACACTGATGGGAGTCATATTCAGCCACCCATCCTATGTATGGGCACTGCTGGGAGTTCTGTGTACACCCCCCTACTATGTCTGAGCACTGCTGGGAGTCATATCTACATCCCCCTCCTATGTCTGGACACTGCTGGAAGTTATATCCAGCCACCCATCCTATGTCTGGGCACTGCTGGGAGTCATATCCACACCCCCCTCCTATGTCTGGGCACTGCTGGGAGTCATATCCACACCCCCTCCCATATCTTGACACTGCTGGTAGTCATATCCAGCCACCCATCCTATGTCTGGGCACTGCTGGGGGTCCTGTACACACCTCATCCTATGTCTGGGCACTGCTGGGAGTCCTGTGCACACCCCCTCCTATTTCTGGGCACTGCTGTGAGTCATATCCGCACCCCCCTCCTATGTCTGGGCACTGCCGAGAGTCCTATGCACACCCCCCTCCTATGTCTGGGCACTGCTGGGAGTCCTGTGCACAACCCCTCCTATGTCTGGGCTTTGCTGGGAGTCATATCCACACACACTCCTATGTCTGGACACTGCTGGGAGTCCTGTGCACACCCCCTCCTATGTCTGGGCACTGCTGGGAGTCCTGTTACACCCCTTCCTATGTCAGGGCACTGCTGGGAGTCCTGTGCACACCCCCTCCTATGTCTGGGCACTGCTGGGAGTCATATCCACACCCCCTCCTATGTCTGGACACTGCTGGCAGTCATATCCAGCCACCCATCCTATGTCTGGGCACTGCTGGGAGTCCTCTGCATACCCCCTCCTATGTCTGGGCACTGCTGGGAGTCCTGTGCACACCCCCTCCTATGTCTGGGCACTGCTGGGAGTCATATTCATACCCCCCTCCTATGTCTGGACACTGCAGGGAGTCATATCCAGCCACCCATCCTATGTCTGGGCACTGCTGGGAGTCCTGTGTACTCCCCCCTCCTATGTCTGGGCACTGCTGGGAGTCCTGTGCACACCCCCTCCTATGTCTGGGCACTGCTGGGAGTCATATCCAAACCCCCCTCCTATGTCTGGACACTGATGGGAGTCATATCCAGCCACCCATCCTATGTATGGGCACTGCTGGGAGTTCTGAGTACACCCCCTCCTATGTCTGGGCACTGCTGGGAGTCATATCCACACCCCCCTCCTATGTCAGGACACTGCTGGGAGTCCTATCCAGCCACCCATCCTATGTCTGGGCACTGCTGGGAGTCCTGTGCACACCACCCTCGTATGTCTGGACACTGCTAGGAGCCCTGTGCACACCCCCCTCCTATTTCTGGGCACTGCTGTGAGTCATATCCACACCCCCCTCCTATGTCTGGGCACTGATGGGAGTCCTGTGCACACCCCCTCCTATGTCTGGGCACTGCTGGGAGTCCTGTGCACACCCCGTCCAATGTCTGGGCACTGCTGGGAGTCATATCCACACCCCCCTCCTATGTCTGGACACTGCTGGGAGTCCTGTGCACACCCCCTCCTATGTCTGGGCACTGCTGGGAGTCATATCCACACCCCCCTCCTATGTCTGGGCACTGCTGGGAGTCATATCCACACCCTCCTCCCATGTCTGGACACTGCTGGGAGTCATATCCAGTCACCCATCCTATGTCTGGGCACTGCTGGGAGTGCTGTGCACACACCCCATCTATGTCTGGGCACTGCTGGGAGTCGTATCCAGCCACCCATCCTATGTCTGGGCACTGCTGGGAGTCCTATTCATACCCCCCTCCTATGTCAGGACACTGCTGGGAGTCATATCCAGCCACCCATCCTATGTCTGGGCACTGCTGGGAGTCCTGTGCATACCCCCTCCTATGTCTGGGCACTGCTGGGAGTCGTATCTACATCCCCCTCCTATGTCTGGACACTGCTGGGAGTTATATCCAGCCACCCATCCTATGTCTGGACACTGCTGGGAGTCATATCCAGCCACCCATCATATGTCTGGGCACTGCTAGGGGTCCTGTACACACCCCCTCCTATGTCCGGGCACTGCTGCGAGTCCTGTGCATACCCCCTCCTATGTCTGGGCACTGCTGGGAGTCATATCCACACCCCCTCCTATGTCTGCGCACTGCTGGGAGTAATATCCAACCTCCCATCCTATGTCTGGGCACTGCTGGGGGTCCTGTACACACACCCTCCTATGTCTGGGCACTGCTGGGAGTCCTGTGCACACCCCCTCCTATGTCTGGGCACTGCTGGGAGTCATATCCAAACCCCCCTCCTATGTCTGGACACTGATGGGAGTCATATTCAGCCACCCATCCTATGTATGGGCACTGCTGGGAGTTCTGTGTACACCCCCTCCTATGTCTGGGCACTGCTGGGAGTCCTGTGCACACCCCCTCCTATGTCTGGGCACTGCTGGGAGTCATAATCATACCCCCCTCCTATGTCAGGGCACTGCTGGGAGTCATATCCACACACCCCTCCTATGTCTGGGTACTGCTGGGAGCCCTGTGCACACCGCCGTCCTATGTCTGGACACTGCTGGGAGCCCTGTGCACACCCCCCTCCTATTTCTGGGCACTGCTGTGAGTCATATCCACCCCCCCCTCCTATGTCTGGGCACTGCTGGGAGTCCTGTGCACACCCCCTCCTATGTCTGGGCACTGCTGGGAGTCATATCCATACCCCCCTCCTATGTCTGGACACTGCTGGGAGTCCTGTACACACCCCCTCCTATGTCTGGGCACTGCTGGGCGTCCTGTCACACCCCTTCCTATGTCAGGGCACTGCTGGGAGTCATATCCACACCCCCTCCTATGTCTGGGCACTGCTGGCAGTCATATCCAGCCATCCATCCTATGTCTGGGCACTGCTGGGAGTCCTGTGCATACCCCCTCCTATGTCTGGGCACTGCTGGGAGTCCTGTGCAAACCCCCTACTATGTCTGGGCACTGCTGGGAGTCATATTCATACCCCCCTCCTATGTCTGGACACTGCTGGGAGTCATATCCAGCCACCCATCCTATGTCTGGGCACTGCTGGGAGTCCTGTGTACTCCCCCCCCCCTCCTATGTCTGGGCACTGCTGGGAGTCATATCTACATCCCCCTCCTATGTCTGGACACTGCTGGGAGTTATATCCAGCCACCCATCCTATGTCTGGGCACTGCTGGGAGTCCTGTGCACACCCCCCTCCTATTTCTGGGCACTGCTGTGAGTCATATCCGCACCCCCCTCCTATGTCTGGGCACTGCCGAGAGTCCTGTACACACCCCCCTCCTATGTCTGGGCACTGCTGGGAGTCCTGTGCACACCCCTCCTATGTCTGGGCTTTGCTGGGAGTCATATCCACACACCCTCCTATGTCTGGACACTGCTGGGAGTCCTGTGCACACCCCCTCCTATGTCTGGGCACTGCTGGGAGTCCTGTTACACCCCTTCCTATGTCAGGGCAATGCTGGGAGTCCTGTGCACACCCCCTCCTATGTCTGGGCACTGCTGGGAGTCATATCCACACCCCCTCCTATGTCTGGACACTGCTGGCAGTCATATCCAGCCACCCATCCTATGTCTGGGCACTGCTGGGAGTCCTCTGCATACCCCCTCCTATGTCTGGGCACTGCTGGGAGTCCTGTGCACACCCCCTCCTATGTCTGGGCACTGCTGGGAGTCATATTCATACCCCCCTCCTATGTCTGGACACTGCAGGGAGTCATATCCAGCCACCCATCCTATGTCTGGGCACTGCTGGGAGTCCTGTGTACTCCCCCCCCCCTATGTCTGGGCACTGCTGGGAGTCCTGTGCACACCCCCTTCTATGTCTGGGCACTGCTGGGAGTCATATCCAAACCCCCCTTCTATGTCTGGACACTGATGGGAGTCATATCCAGCCACCCATCCTATGTATGGGCACTGATGGGAGTTCTGAGTACACCCCCTCCTATGTATGGGCACTGCTGGGAGTTCTGAGTACACCCCCTCCTATGTCTGGGCACTGCTGGGAGTCATATCCACACCCCCCTCCTATGTCAGGACACTGCTGGGAGTCCTATCCAGCCACCCATCCTATGTCTGGGCACTGCTGGGAGTCCTGTGCACACCACCCTCGTATGTCTGGACACTGCTAGGAGCCCTGTGCACACCCCCCTCCTATTTCTGGGCACTGCTGTGAGTCATATCCACACCCCCTCCTATGTCTGGGCACTGCTGGGAGTCCTGTGCACACCCCCTCCTATGTCTGGGCACTGCTGGGAGTCCTGTGCACACCCCGTCCAATGTCTGGGCACTGCTGGGAGTCATATCCACACCCCCCTCCTATGTCTGGACACTGCTGGGAGTCCTGTGCACACCCCCTCCTATGTCTGGGCACTGCTGGGAGTCCTGTCACACCCCTTCCTATGTCAGGGCACTGCTGGGAGTCCTGTTCACACCCCCTCCTATGTCTGGGCACTGCTGGGAGTCATATCCACACCCCCTCCTATGTCTGGACACTGCTGGCAGTCATATCCAGCCACCCATCCTATGTATGGGCACTGCTGGGGGTTCTGTGTACACCCCCTCCTATGTCAGGGCACTGCTGGGAGTCCTGTGCACACCCCCTCCTATGTCTGGGCACTGCTGAGAGTCATATCCACACCCCCCTCCTATGTCAGGACACTGCTGGGAGTCATATCCAGCCACCCATCCTATGTCTGGGCACTGCTGGGAGTCCTGTGCACACCACCCTCCTATGTCTGGACACTGCTGGGAGCCCTGTGCACACCCCCCTCCTATTTCTGGGCACTGCTGTGAGTCATATCCGCACCCCCCTCCTATGTCTGGGCACTGCTGAGAGTCCTGTGCACACCCCCCTCCTATGTCTGGGCACTGCTGGGAGTCCTGTGCACACCCCCTCCTATGTCTGGGCTTTGCTGGGAGTCATATCCACACACCCTCCTATGTCTGGACACTGCTGGGAGTCCTGTGCACACCCCCTCCTATGTCTGGGCACTGCTGGGAGTCCTGTTACACCCCTTCCTATGTCAGGGCACTGCTGGGAGTCCTGTGCACACCCCCTCCTATGTCTGGGCACTGCTTGGAGTCATATCCACACCCCCTCCTATGTCTGGACACTGCTGGCAGTCATATCCAGCCACCCATCCTATGTCTGGGCACTGCTGGGAGTCCTCTGCATACCCCCTCCTATGTCTGGGCACTGCTGGGAGTCCTGTGCACACCCCCTCCTATGTCTGGGCACTGCTGGGAGTCATATTCATACCCCCCTCCTATGTCTGGACACTGATGGGAGTCATATCCAGCCACCCATCCTATGTATGGGCACTGCTGGGAGTTCTGAGTACACCCCCTCCTATGTATGGGCACTGCTGGGAGTTCTGAGTACACCCCCTCCTATGTCTGGGCACTGCTGGGAGTCATATCCACACCCCCCTCCTATGTCAGGACACTGCTGGGAGTCCTATCCAGCCACCCATCCTATGTCTGGGCACTGCTGGGAGTCCTGTGCACACCACCCTCGTATGTCTGGACACTGCTAGGAGCCCTGTGCACACCCCCCTCCTATTTCTGGGCACTGCTGTGAGTCATATCCACACCCCCCTCCTATGTCTGGGCACTGCTGGGAGTCCTGTGCACACCCCCTCCTATGTCTGGGCACTGCTGGGAGTCCTGTGCACACCCCGTCCAATGTCTGGGCACTGCTGGGAGTCATATCCACACCCCCCTCCTATGTCTGGACACTGCTGGGAGTCCTGTGCACACCCCCTCCTATGTCTGGGCACTGCTGGGAGTCCTGTCACACCCCTTCCTATGTCAGGGCACTGCTGGGAGTCCTGTTCACACCCCCTCCTATGTCTGGGCACTGCTGGGAGTCATATCCACACCCCCTCCTATGTCTGGACACTGCTGGCAGTCATATCCAGCCATCCATCCTATGTCTGGGCACTGCTGGGAGTCCTGTGCATACCCCCTCCTATGTCTGGGCACTGCTGGGAGTCCTGTGCACACCCCCTCCTATGTCTGGGCACTGCTGGGAGTCATATTCATACCCCCCTCCTATGTCTGGACACTGCTGGGAGTCATATCCAGCCACCCATCCTATGTCTGGGCACTGCTGGGAGTCCTGTGTACCCCCCCCCCTCCTATGTCTGGGCACTGCTGGGAGTCATATCTACATCCCCCTCCTATGTCTGGACACTGCTGGGAGTTATATCCAGCCACCCATCCTATGTCTGGGCACTGCTGGGAGTCATATCCACACCCCCCTCCTATGTCTGGGCACTGCTGGGAGTCATATCCACACCCCCCTCCCATATCTGGACACTGCTGGGAGTCATATCCAGCCACCCATCCTATGTCTGGGCACTGCTGGGAGTCATATCCACACTCCCCTCCTATGTCTGGGCACTGCTGGGAGTAATATCCAACCACCCATCCTATGTCTGGGCACTGCTGGGAGTCCTGTGAACACACCCCTCCTATGTCAGGGCACTGCTGGGAGTCATATACACACACCCCTCCTATGTCTGGGTACTGCTGGGAGTCATATCCACACCCCCTCCTATGTCTGGGCACTGCTGGGAGTAATATCCAACCTCCCATCCTTTGTCTGGGCACTGCTGGGGGTCCTGTAAACACCCCTCCTATGTCTGGGCACTGCTGGGAGTCCTGTGCACACCCCCTCCTATGTCTGGGCACTGCTGGGAGTCCTATCCAAACCCCCCTCCTATGTCTTGACACTGATGGGAGTCATATCCAGCCACCCATCCTATGTATGGGCACTGCTGGGAGTCCTGTGCACACCCCCTCCTATGTCTGGGCACTGCTGGGAGTCATATTCATACCCCCTCCTATGTCTGGACACTGCTGGGAGTCATATCCAGCCACCCATCCTATGTATGGGCACTGCTGGGAGTTCTGTGTACACCCCCTCCTATGTCTGGGCACTGCTGGGAGTCCTGTGCACACCCCCTCCTATGTCTGGGCACTGCTGGGAGTCATATCCACGCCCCCCTCCTATGTCAGGACACTGCTGGGAGTCATATCCAGCCACACATCCTATGTCTGGGCACTGCTGGGAGTCCTGTGCATACCCCCTCCTATGTCTGGGCACTGCTGGGAGTCCTGTGCACACCCCCTCCTATGTCTGGGCACTGCTGGGAGTCATATTCATACCCCCCTCCTATGTCAGGACACTGCTGGGAGTCATATCCAGCCACCCATCTTATGTCTGGGCACTGCTCGGAGTCCTGTGCATACCCCCTCCTATGTCTGGGCACTGCTGGGAGTCATATCTACATCCCCCTCCTATGTCTGGACACTGCTGGGAGTTATATCCAGCCACCCATCCTATGTCTGGGCACTGCTGGGAGTCCTGTGCACACCCCCTCCTATGTCTGGGCACTGCTGGGAGTCATATTCATAGCCCCCTCCTATGTCTGGACACTGCTGGGAGTCATATCCAGCCACCCATCCTATGTCTGGGCACTGCTGGGAGTCCTGTGTACTCCCCCCTCCTATGTCTGGTCACTGCTGAGAGTCATATCCACACCCCCCTCCTATGTCAGGACACTGCTGGGAGTCATATCCAGCCACCCATCCTATGTCTGGGCACTGCTGGGAGTCCTGTGCACACCACCCTCCTATGTCTGGACACTGCTGGGAGCCCTGTGCACACCCCCCTCCTATTTCTGGGCACTGCTGTGAGTCATATCCGCACCCCCCTCCTATGTCTGGGCACTGCCGAGAGTCCTGTGCACACCCCCCTCCTATGTCTGGGCACTGCTGGGAGTCCTGTGCACACCCCCTCCTATGTCTGGGCTTTGCTGGGAGTCATATCCACACACCCTCCTATGTCTGGACACTGCTGGGAGTCCTGTGCACACCCCCTCCTATGTCTGGGCACTGCTGGGAGTCCTGTTACACCCCTTCCTATGTCAGGGCACTGCTGGGAGTCCTGTGCACACCCCCTCCTATGTCTGGGCACTGCTGGGAGTCATATCCACACCCCCTCCTATGTCTGGACACTGCTGGCAGTCATATCCAGCCACCCATCCTATGTCTGGGCACTGCTGGGAGTCCTCTGCATACCCCCTCCTATGTCTGGGCACTGCTGGGAGTCCTGTGCACACCCCCTCCTATGTCTGGGCACTGCTGGGAGTCATATTCATACCCCCCTCCTATGTCTGGACACTGCAGGGAGTCATATCCAGCCACCCATCCTATGTCTGGGCACTGCTGGGAGTCCTGTGTACTCCCCCCTCCTATGTCTGGGCACTGCTGGGAGTCCTGTGCACACCCCCTCCTATGTCTGGGCACTGCTGGGAGTCATATCCAAACCCCCCTCCTATGTCTGGACACTGATGGGAGTCATATCCAGCCACCCATCCTATGTATGGGCACTGCTGGGAGTTCTGAGTACACCCCCTCCTATGTATGGGCACTGCTGGGAGTTCTGAGTACACCCCCTCCTATGTCTGGGCACTGCTGGGAGTCATATCCACACCCCCCTCCTATGTCAGGACACTGCTGGGAGTCCTATCCAGCCACCCATCCTATGTCTGGGCACTGCTGGGAGTCCTGTGCACACCACCCTCGTATGTCTGGACACTGCTAGGAGCCCTGTGCACACCCCCCTCCTATTTCTGGGCACTGCTGTGAGTCATATCCACACCCCCCTCCTATGTCTGGGCACTGCTGGGAGTCCTGTGCACACCCCCTCCTATGTCTGGGCACTGCTGGGAGTCCTGTGCACACCCCGTCCAATGTCTGGGCACTGCTGGGAGTCATATCCACACCCCCCTCCTATGTCTGGACACTGCTGGGAGTCCTGTGCACACCCCCTCCTATGTCTGGGCACTGCTGGGAGTCCTGTCACACCCCTTCCTATGTCAGGGCACTGCTGGGAGTCCTGTTCACACCCCCTCCTATGTCTGGGCACTGCTGGGAGTCATATTCATACCCCCCTCCTATGTCTGGACACTGCAGGGAGTCATATCCAGCCACCCATCCTATGTCTGGGCACTGATGGGAGTCCTGTGTACTCCCCCCTCCTATGTCTGGGCACTGCTGGGAGTCCTGTGCACACCCCCTCCTATGTCTGGGCACTGCTGGGAGTCATATCCAAACCCCCCTCCTATGTCTGGACACTGATGGGAGTCATATCCAGCCACCCATCCTATGTATGGGCACTGCTGGGAGTTCTGAGTACACCCCCTCCTATGTATGGGCACTGCTGGGAGTTCTGAGTACACCCCCTCCTATGTCTGGGCACTGCTGGGAGTCATATCCACACCCCCCTCCTATGTCAGGACACTGCTGGGAGTCCTATCCAGCCACCCATCCTATGTCTGGGCACTGCTGGGAGTCCTGTGCACACCACCCTCGTATGTCTGGACACTGCTAGGAGCCCTGTGCACACCCCCCTCCTATTTCTGGGCACTGCTGTGAGTCATATCCACACCCCCCTCCTATGTCTGGGCACTGCTGGGAGTCCTGTGCACACCCCCTCCTATGTCTGGGCACTGCTGGGAGTCCTGTGCACACCCCGTCCAATGTCTGGGCACTGCTGGGAGTCATATCCACACCCCCCTCCTATGTCTGGACACTGCTGGGAGTCCTGTGCACACCCCCTCCTATGTCTGGGCACTGCTGGGAGTCCTGTCACACCCCTTCCTATGTCAGGGCACTGCTGGGAGTCCTGTTCACACCCCCTCCTATGTCTGGGCACTGCTGGGAGTCATATCCACACCCCCTCCTATGTCTGGACACTGCTGGCAGTCATATCCAGCCATCCATCCTATGTCTGGGCACTGCTGGGAGTCCTGTGCACACCCCGTCCAATGTCTGGGCACTGCTGGGAGTCATATCCACACCCCCCTCCTATGTCTGGACACTGATGGGAGTCCTGTGCACACCCCCTCCTATGTCTGGGCACTGCTGGGAGTCCTGTCACACCCCTTCCTATGTCAGGGCACTGCTGGGAGTCCTGTTCACACCCCCTCCTATGTCTGGGCACTGCTGGGAGTCATATCCACACCCCCTCCTATGTCTGGACACTGCTGGCAGTCATATCCAGCCATCCATCCTATGTCTGGGCACTGCTGGGAGTCCTGTGCATACCCCCTTCTATTTCTGGGCACTGCTGGGAGTCCTGTGCACACCCCCTCCTATGTCTGGGCACTGCTGGGAGTCATATTCATACCCCCCTCCTATGTCTGGACACTGCTGGGAGTCATATCCAGCCACCCATCCTATGTCTGGGCACTGCTGGGAGTCCTGTGTACTCCCCCCCCCCTCCTATGTCTGGGCACTGCTGGGAGTCATATCTACATCCCCCTCCTATGTCTGGACACTGCTGGGAGTTATATCCAGCCACCCATCCTATGTCTGGGCACTGCTGGGAGTCATATCCACACCCCCCTCCTATGTCTGGGCACTGCTGGGAGTCATTCCACACCCCCTCCCATATCTGGACACTGCTGGGAGTCATATCCAGCCACCCATCCTATGTCTGGGCACTGCTGGGAGTCATATCCACACTCCCCTCCTATGTCTGGGCACTGCTGGGAGTAATATCCAACCACCCATCCTATGTCTGGGCACTGCTGGGAGTCCTGTGCACACACCCCTCCTATGTCAGGGCACTGCTGGGAGTCATATACACACACCCCTCCTATGTCTGGGTACTGCTGGGAGTCATATCCACACCCCCTCCTATGTCTGGGCACTGCTGGGAGTAATATCCAACCTCCCATCCTTTGTCTGGGCACTGCTGCGGGTCCTGTAAACACCCCTCCTATGTCTGGGCACTGCTGGGAGTCCTGTGCACACCCCCTCCTATGTCTGGGCACTGCTGGGAGTCCTATCCAAACCCCCCTCCTATGTCTTGACACTGATGGGAGTCATATCCAGCCACCCATCCTATGTATGGGCACTGCTGGGAGTCCTGTGCACACCCCCTCCTATGTCTGGGCACTGCTGGGAGTCATATTCATACCCCCTCCTATGTCTGGACACGGCTGGGAGTCATATCCAGCCACCCATCCTATGTATGGGCACTGCTGGGAGTTCTGTGTACACCCCCTCCTATGTCTGGGCACTGCTGGGAGTCCTGTGCACACCCCCTCCTATGTCTGGGCACTGCTGGGAGTCATATCCACGCCCCCCTCCTATGTCAGGACACTGCTGGGAGTCATATCCAGTCACACATCCTATGTCTGGGCACTGCTGGGAGTCCTGTGCATACCCCCTCCTATGTCTGGGCACTGCTGGGAGTCCTGTGCACACCCCATCCTATGTCTGGGCACTGCTGGGAGTCATATTCATACCCCCCTCCTCTGTCAGGACACTGCTGGGAGTCATATCCAGCCACCCATCTTATGTCTGGGCACTGCTCGGAGTCCTGTGCATACCCCCTCCTATGTCTGGGCACTGCTGGGAGTCATATCTACATCCCCCTCCTATGTCTGGACACTGCTGGGAGTTATATCCAGCCACCCATCCTATGTCTGGGCACTGCTGGGAGTCCTGTGCACACCCCCTCCTATGTCTGGGCACTGCTGGGAGTCATATTCATAGCCCCCTCCTATGTCTGGACACTGCTGGGAGTCATATCCAGCCACCCATCCTATGTCTGGGCACTGCTGGGAGTCCTGTGTACTCCCCCCTCCTATGTCTGGGCACTGCTGGGAGTCATATCTACATCCCCCTCCTATGTCTGACACTGCTAGGAGTTATATCCAGCCACCCATCCTATGTCTGGGCACTGCTGGGAGTCATATCCACACCCCCCTCCTATGTCTGGGCACTGCTGGGAGTCCTATCCACACCCCCCTCCCATATCTGGACACTGCTGGGAGTCATATCCAGCCACCCATCCTATGTCTGGGCACTGCTGGGAGTCATATCCACACTCCCCTCCTATGTCTGGGCACTGCTGGGAGTAATATCCAACCACCCATCCTATGTCTGGGCACTGCTGGGAGTCCTGTGCACACACCCCTCCTATGTCAGGGCACTGCTGGGAGTCATATCCACACACCCCTCCTATGTCTGGGTACTGCTGGGAGTCATATCCACACCCCCTCCTATGTCTGGGCACTGCTGGGAGTAATATCCAACCTCCCATCCTATGTCTGGGCACTGCTGGGGGTCCTGTACACACCCCCTCCTATGTCTGGACACTGCTGGGAGTCCTTTGCACACCCCCTCCTATGTCTGGGCACTGCTGGGAGTCATATCCAAACCCCCCTCCTATGTCTGGACACTGATGGGAGTCATATCCAGCCACCCATCCTATGTATGGGCACTGCTGGGAGTCCTTTGCACACCTCCTCCTATGTCTGGGCACTGCTGGGAGTCATATTCATACCCCCTCCTATGTCTAGACACTGCTGGGAGTCATATCCAGCCACCCATTCTATGTATGGGCACTGCCGGGAGTTCTGTGTACACCCCCTCCTATGTCAGGGCACTGCTGGGAGTCCTGTGCACACCCCCTCCTATGTCTGGGCACTGCTGGGAGTCATATCCACACCCCCCTCCTATGTCAGGACACTGCTTGGAGTCATATCCAGCCACACATCCTATGTCTGGGCACTGCTGGGAGTCCTGTGTGTACCCCTTCCTATGTCTGGGCAATGCTGGGGGTCCTGTGCACACCCCCTCCTATGTCTGGGCACTGCTGGGAGTCCTATTCATACCCCCTCCTATGTCAGGACACTGCTGGGAGTCATATCCAGCCACCCATCCTATGTCTGGGCACTGCTGGGAGTCATGTGCATACCCCCTCCTATGTCTGGACACTGCTGGGAGTTATATCCAGCCACCCATCCTATGTCTTGACACTGCTCGGAGTCATATCCAGCCACCCATAATATGTCTGGGCACTGCTGGGGGTCCTGTACACACCCCCTCCTATGTCCGGGCACTGCTGGGAGTCCTGTGCACACCCCCTCCTATGTCTGGGCACTGCTGGGAGTCATATCCAACCCCCCCTCCTATGTCTGGACACTGATGGGGAGTCATATCCGCCACCCATCCTATGTATGGGCACTTCTGGGAGTCCTGTGCACACCCCCTCCTATGTCTGGGCACTGCTGGGAGTCATATCCACCCCCCTCCTATGTCAGGACACTGCTGGGAGTCATATCCAGCCACCCATCCTATGTCTGGGCACTGCTGGGAGTTCTGTGCACACCGCCCTCGTATGTCTGGACACTGCTGGGAGCCCTGTGCACACCCCCCTCCTATTTCTGGGCACTGCTGTGAGTCATATCCACACCCCCCTCCTATGTCTGGGCACTGCTGGGAGTACTGTGCACACCCCCTCCTATGTCTGGGCACTGCTGGGAGTCCTGTGCACACCCCCTCCAATGTCTGGGCACTGCTGGGAGTCATATCCACACCGGATCTATGATGTTACAACGCGTTATTTTACAACGCAGACCGTTACATCGCAATTTTTACAACGCAGGATCCATTACAACGCATGGCATTACAACGCATGGCATTACATCGCAGATGCTATTACAACGCATGGCATTACATCGTAAGTATAGGTAAGTATACCTTTTTAAAAAAAATGTAATTATTTTAATTTAATTAAATTATTTTAATTAAAATACTTTTTAAAATAGTAATTATTTGTATTTAATAATTTTAAATCTATTTATTTAAATTAATTTTAATAAAAATTGTAATTAATTTTATTTAATTAATATAATTAAATTAATTTATTTTAAATATTTTTTTGATTGTAATTAAAATAAATTATTTAAAATAATGTATTTAATTTAATTATTTTAATTAAGAAATGTAATTAATATAATATAATTAATTTTATTTAACTTAAAAACACCCCTGTACCCCAAAACCCAAACCCTGCCCTGAAACCTAAAAACACCCCTGTACCCCAAAACCCAAACCCTGCCCTGAAACCTAAAAACACCCCTGTACCCCAAAACCCAAACCCTGCCCTGAAACCTAAAAACACCCCTGTACCCCAAAACCCAAACCCTACCCTGAAACCTAAAAACACCCCTGTACCACAAAACCCAAACCCTGCCCTGAAACCTAAAAACACCCCTGTACCCCAAAACCCAAACCCTACCCTGACACCTAAAAACACCCCTGTACCACAAAACCCAAACCCTGCCCTGAAACCTAAAAACACCCCTGTACCCCAAAACCCAAACCCTGCCCTGAAACCTAAAAACACCCCTGTACCACAAAACCCAAACCCTGCCCTGAAACCTAAAAACACCCCTGTACCCCAAAACCCAAACCCTACCCTGAAACCTAAAAACACCCCTGTACCACAAAACCCAAACCCTGCCCTGAAACCTAAAAACACCCCTGTACCCCAAAACCCAAACCCTACCCTGACACCTAAAAACACCCCTGTACCACAAAACCCAAACCCTGCCCTGAAACCTAAAAACACCCCTGTACCCCAAAACCCAAACCCTGCCCTGAAACCTAAAAACACCCCTGTACCACAAAACCCAAACCCTGCCCTGAAACCTAAAAACACCCCTGTACCCCAAAACCCAAACCCTGCCCTGAAACCTAAAAACACCCCTGTACCCCAAAACCCAAACCCTGCCCTGAAACCTAAAAACACCCCTGTACCCCAAAACCCAAACCCTGCCCTGAAACCTAAAAACACCCCTGTACCCCAAAACCCAAACCCTACCCTGAAACCTAAAAACACCCCTGTACCCCAAAACCCAAACCTGAAACCTAAAAACACCCCTGTACCCCAAAACCCAAACCCTGCCCTAAAACATCAGTACACTAATACATATACTCCTATACTCATATTTATTTTAAAAATTACTTAAATTAATAAATTTAATTTATAATATTTAAAAACATAAATAAATATTTTTATTTATTTTTATTTATAATTAATATTAATTAAATCATTTATATAATATTAAATAAAATTTAAATAAATTATATACTTACCAATACTTACGATGTAATGGTATGCGTTGTAATAGCATCTGCGATGTAATGCCATGCGTTGTAATGCCATGCGTTGTAATGGATCCTGCGTTGTAATAGCTGCGTTGTAACAGCATTACGACGTAAAAGTTGCGTTGTAAGTGATACACACCATCCACAGCCCCTCCTGTGCCTGGACACTGCTGGGAGTCCTGTGCACACCCCCTCCTATGTCTGGGCACTGCTGGGAATCCTGTGCACACCCCCTCCTATGTCTGGGCACTGCTGGGAGTCCTGTGCACACCCCCTCCAATGTCTGGGCACTGCTGGGAGTCATATCCACACCCCCCTCCTATGTCTGGACACTGCTGGGAGTCCTGTGCACACCCCCTCCTATGTCTGGGCACTACTGGGAGTCCTGTCACACCCCTTCCTATGTCAGGGCACTGCTGGAAGTCCTGTTCACACCCCCTCCTATGTCTGGGCACTGCTGGGAGTCATATCCACACCCCCTCCTATGTCTGGACACTGCTGGCAGTCATATCCAGCCACCCATCCTATGTCTGGGCACTGCTGGGAGTCCTGTGCATACCCCCTCCTATGTCTGGGCACTGCTGGGAGTCCTGTGCACACCCCCTCCTATGTCTGGGCACTGCTGGGAGTCATATTCATACCCCCTCCTATGTCTGGACACTGCTGGGAGTCATATCCAGCCACCCATCCTATGTCTGGGCACTGCTGGGAGTCCTGTGTACTCCCCCCTCCTATGTCTGGGCACTGCTGGGAGTCATATCTACATCCCCCTCCTATGTCTGGACACTGCTGGGAGTTATATCCAGCCACCCATCCTATGTCTGGGCACTGCTGGGAGTCATATCCACACCCCCCTCCTATGTCTGGGCACTGCTGGGAGTCATATCCACACCCTCCTCCCATGTCTGGACACTGCTGGGAGTCATATCCAGTCACCCATCCTATGTCTGGGCACTGCTGGGAGTGCTGTGCACACACCCCATCTATGTCTGGGCACTGCTGGGAGTCGTATCCAGCCACCCATCCTATGTCTGGGCACTGCTGGGAGTCATATTCATACCCCCCTCCTATGTCAGGACACTGCTGGGAGTCATATCCAGCCACCCATCCTATGTCTGGGCACTGCTGGGAGTCCTGTGCATACCCCCTCCTATGTCTGGGCACTGCTGGGAGTCGTATCTACATCCCCCTCCTATGTCTGGACACTGCTGGGAGTTATATCCAGCCACCCATCCTATGTCTGGACACTGCTGGGAGTCATATCCAGCCACCCATCATATGTCTGGGCACTGCTAGGGGTCCTGTACACACCCCCTCCTATGTCCGGGCACTGCTGCGAGTCCTGTGCATACCCCCTCCTATGTCTGGGCACTGCTGGGAGTCATATCCACACCCCCTCCTATGTCTGCGCACTGCTGGGAGTAATATCCAACCTCCCATCCTATGTCTGGGCACTGCTGGGGGTCCTGTACACACACCCTCCTATGTCTGGGCACTGCTGGGAGTCCTGTGCACACCCCCTCCTATGTCTGGGCACTGCTGGGAGTCATATCCAAACCCCCCCCCCCTATGTCTGGACACTGATGGGAGTCATATTCAGCCACCCATCCTATGTATGGGCACTGCTGGGAGTTCTGTGTACACCCCCTCCTATGTCTGGGCACTGCTGGGAGTCCTGTGCACACCCCCTCCTATGTCTGGGCACTGCTGGGAGTCATAATCATACCCCCCTCCTATGTCAGGGCACTGCTGGGAGTCATATCCACACACCCCTCCTATGTCTGGGTACTGCTGGGAGCCCTGTGCACACCGCCGTCCTATGTCTGGACACTGCTGGGAGCCCTGTGCACACCCCCCTCCTATTTCTGGGCACTGCTGTGAGTCATATCCACCCCCCCTCCTATGTCTGGGCACTGCTGGGAGTCCTGTGCACACCCCCTCCTATGTCTGGGCACTGCTGGGAGTCATATCCATACCCCCCTCCTATGTCTGGACACTGCTGGGAGTCCTGTACACACCCCCTCCTATGTCTGGGCACTGCTGGGCGTCCTGTCACACCCCTTCCTATGTCAGGGCACTGCTGGGAGTCCTGTGTACACCCCCTCATATGTCTGGGCACTGCTGGGAGTCATATCCACACCCCCTCCTATGTCTGGACACTGCTGGCAGTCATATCCAGCCATCCATCCTATGTCTGGGCACTGCTGGGAGTCCTGTGCACACCCCCTCCTATGTCTGGGCACTGCTGGGAGTCATATGCATACCCCCTCCTATGTCTGGACACTGCTGGCAGTCATATCCAGCCCCCCTCCTATGTCTGGGCACTGCTGGGAGTCCTGTGCACACCCCCTCCTATGTCTGGGCACTGCTGGGAGTCATATTCACACCCCCTCCTATGTCTGGACACTGCTGGGAGTTATATCCAGCCACCCATTATATGTCTGGCACTGCTGGGAGTCCTGTCTACTCCCCCCTACTATGTCTGAGCACTGCTGGGAGTCATATCTACATCCCCCTCCTATGTCTGGACACTGCTGGAAGTTATATCCAGCCACCCATCCTATGTCTGGGCACTGCTGGGAGTCATATCCACACCCCCCTCCTATGTCTGGGCACTGCTGGGAGTCATATCCACACCCCCTCCCATATCTGGACACTGCTGGGAGTCATATCCAGCCACCCATCCTATGTCTGGGCACTGCTGGGGGTCCTGTACACACCCCATCCTATGTCTGGGCACTGCTGGGAGTCCTGTGCACACCCCCTCCTATTTCTGGGCACTGCTGTGAGTCATATCCGCACCCCCCTCCTATGTCTGGGCACTGCCGAGAGTCCTGTGCACACCCCCCTCCTATGTCTGGGCACTGCTGGGAGTCCTGTGCACACCCCCTCCTATGTCTGGGCTTTGCTGGGAGTCATATCCACACACCCTCCTATGTCTGGACACTGCTGGGAGTCCTGTGCACACCCCCTCCTATGTCTGGGCACTGCTGGGAGTCCTGTTACACCCCTTCCTATGTCAGGGCACTGCTGGGAGTCCTGTGCACACCCCCTCCTATGTCTGGGCACTGCTGGGAGTCATATCCACACCCCCTCCTATGTCTGGACACTGCTGGCAGTCATATCCAGCCACCCATCCTATGTCTGGGCACTGCTGGGAGTCCTCTGCATACCCCCTCCTATGTCTGGGCACTGCTGGGAGTCCTGTGCACACCCCCTCCTATGGCTGGGCACTGCTGGGAGTCATATGCATACCCCCCTCCTATGTCTGGACACTGCAGGGAGTCATATCCAGCCACCCATCCTATGTCTGGGCACTGCTGGGAGTCCTGTGTACTCCCCCCTCCTATGTCTGGGCACTGCTGGGAGTCCTGTGCACACCCCCTCCTATGTCTGGGCACTGCTGGGAGTCATATCCAAACCCCCCTCCTATGTCTGGACACTGATGGGAGTCATATCCAGCCACCCATCCTATGTATGGGCACTGCTGGGAGTTCTGAGTACACCCCCTCCTATGTCTGGGCACTGCTGGGAGTCATATCCACACCCCCCTCCTATGTCAGGACACTGCTGGGAGTCCTATCCAGCCACCCATCCTATGTCTGGGCACTGCTGGGAGTCCTGTGCACACCACCCTCGTATGTCTGGACACTGCTAGGAGCCCTGTGCACCCCCCCCTCCTATTTCTGGGCACTGCTGTGAGTCATATCCACACCCCCCTCCTATGTCTGGGCACTGCTGGGAGTCCTGTGCACACCCCCTCCTATGTCTGGGCACTGCTGGGAGTCCTGTGCACCCCCCGTCCAATGTCTGGGCACTGCTGGGAGTCATATCCACACCCCCCTCCTATGTCTGGACACTGCTGGGAGTCCTGTGCACACCCCCTCCTATGTCTGGGCACTGCTGGGAGTCATATCCACACCCCCCTCCTATGTCTGGGCACTGCTGGGAGTCATATCCACACCCTCCTCCCATGTCTGGACACTGCTGGGAGTCATATCCAGTCACCCATCCTATGTCTGGGCACTGCTGGGAGTGCTGTGCACACACCCCATCTATGTCTGGGCACTGCTGGGAGTCGTATCCAGCCACCCATCCTATGTCTGGGCACTGCTGGGAGTCATATTCATACCCCCCTCCTTTGTCAGGACACTGCTGGGAGTCATATCCAGCCACCCATCCTATGTCTGGGCACTGCTGGGAGTCCTGTGCATACCCCCTCCTATGTCTGGGCACTGCTGGGAGTCGTATCTACATCCCCCTCCTATGTCTGGACACTGCTGGGAGTTATATCCAGCCACCCATCCTATGTCTGGACACTGCTGGGAGTCATATCCAGCCACCCATCATATGTCTGGGCACTGCTAGGGGTCCTGTACACACCCCCTCCTATGTCTGGGCACTGCTGCGAGTCCTGTGCATACCCCCTCCTATGTCTGGGCACTGCTGGGAGTCATATCCACACCCCCTCCTATGTCTGGGCACTGCTGGGAGTAATATCCAACCTCCCATCCTATGTCTGGGCACTGCTGGGGGTCCTGTACACACACCCTCCTATGTCTGGGCACTGCTGGGAGTCCTGTGCACACCCCCTCCTATGTCTGGGCACTGCTGGGAGTCATATCCAAACCCCCCTCCTATGTCTGGACACTGATGGGAGTCATATTCAGCCACCCATCCTATGTATGGGCACTGCTGGGAGTTCTGTGTACACCCCCTCCTATGTCTGGGCACTGCTGGGAGTCCTGTGCACACCCCCTCCTATGTCTGGGCACTGCTGGGAGTCATAATCATACCCCCCTCCTATGTCAGGGCACTGCTGGGAGTCATATCCACACACCCCTCCTATGTCTGGGTACTGCTGGGAGCCCTGTGCACACCGCCGTCCTATGTCTGGACACTGCTGGGAGCCCTGTGCACACCCCCCTCCTATTTCTGGGCACTGCTGTGAGTCATATCCACCCCCCCTCCTATGTCTGGGCACTGCTGGGAGTCCTGTGCACACCCCCTCCTATGTCTGGGCACTGCCGGGAGTCATATCCATACCCCCCTCCTATGTCTGGACACTGCTGGGAGTCCTGTACACACCCCCTCCTATGTCTGGGCACTGCTGGGCGTCCTGTCACACCCCTTCCTATGTCAGGGCACTGCTGGGAGTCATATCCACACCCCCTCCTATGTCTGGGCACTGCTGGCAGTCATATCCAGCCATCCATCCTATGTCTGGGCACTGCTGGGAGTCCTGTGCATACCCCCTCCTATGTCTGGGCACTGCTGGGAGTCCTGTGCTCACCCCCTCCTATGTCTGGGCACTGCTGGGAGTCATATTCATACCCCCCTCCTATGTCTGGACACTGCTGGGAGTCATATCCAGCCACCCATCCTATGTCTGGGCACTGCTGGGAGTCCTGTGTACTCCCCCCCCCCCCCCCTCCTATGTCTGGGCACTGCTGGGAGTCATATCTACATCCCCCTCCTATGTCTGGACACTGCTGGGAGTTATATCCAGCCACCCATCCTATGTCTGGGCACTGCTGGGAGTCATATCCACACCCCCCTCCTATGTCTTGGCACTGCTGGGAGTCATATCCACACACCCCTCCCATATCTGGACACTGCTGGGAGTCATATCCAGCCACCCATCCTATGTCTGGGCACTGCTGGGAGTCATATCCACACTCCCCTCCTATGTCTGGGCACTGCTGGGAGTAATATCCAACCACCCATCCTATGTCTGGGCACTGCTGGGAGTCCTGTGCACACACCCCTCCTATGTCAGGGCACTGCTGGGAGTCATATACACACACCCCTCCTATGTCTGGGCACTGCTGGGAGTAATATCCAACCTCCCATCCTTTGTCTGGGCACTGCTGGGGGTCCTGTAAACACCCCTCCTATGTCTGGGCACTGCTGGGAGTCCTGTGCACACCCCCTCCTATGTCTGGGCACTGCTGGGAGTCCTATCCAAACCCCCCTCCTATGTCTTGACACTGATGGGAGTCATATCCAGCCACCCATCCTATGTATGGGCACTGCTGGGAGTCCTGTGCACACCCCCTCCTATGTCTGGGCACTGCTGGGAGTCATATTCATACCCCCTCCTATGTCTGGACACTGCTGGGAGTCATATCCAGCCACCCATCCTATGTATGGGCACTGCTGGGAGTTCTGTGTACACCCCCTCCTATGTCTGGGCACTGCTGGGAGTCCTGTGCACACCCCCTCCTATGTCTGGGCACTGCTGGGAGTCATATCCACGCCCCCCTCCTATGTCAGGACACTGCTGGGAGTCATATCCAGCCACACATCCTATGTCTGGGCACTGCTGGGAGTCCTGTGCATACCCCCTCCTATGTCTGGGCACTGCTGGGAGTCCTGTGCACACCCCCTCCTATGTCTGGGCACTGCTGGGAGTCATATTCATACCCCCCTCCTATGTCAGGACACTGCTGGGAGTCATATCCAGCCACCCATCTTATGTCTGGGCACTGCTCGGAGTCCTGTGCATACCCACTCCTATGTCTGGGCACTGCTGGGAGTCATATCTACATCCCCCTCCTATGTCTGGACACTGCTGGGAGTCCTGTGCACACCCCCTCCTATGTCTGGGCACTGCTGGGAGTCATATTCATAGCCCCCTCCTATGTCTGGACACTGCTGGGAGTCATATCCAGCCACCCATCCTATGTCTGGGCACTGCTGGGAGTCCTGTGTACTCCCCCCTCCTATGTCTGGGCACTGCTGGGAGTCATATCCACACCCCCCTCCTATGTCTGGGCACTGCTGGGAGTCCTATCCACACCCCCCTCCCATATCTGGACACTGCTGGGAGTCATATCCAGCCACCCATCCTATGTCTGGGCACTGCTGGGAGTCATATCCACACTCCCCTCCTATGTCTGGGCACTGCTGGGAGTAATATCCAACCACCCATCCTATGTCTGGGCACTGCTGGGAGTCCTGTGCACACACCCCTCCTATGTCAGGGCACTGCTGGGAGTCATATCCACACACCCCTCCTATGTCTGGGTACTGCTGGGAGTCATATCCACACCCCCTCCTATGTCTGGGCACTGCTGGGAGTAATATCCAACCTCCCATCCTATGTCTGGGCACTGCTGGGGGTCCTGTACACACCCCCTCCTATGTCTGGACACTGCTGGGAGTCCTGTGCACACCCCCTCCTATGTCTGGGCACTGCTGGGAGTCATATCCAAACCCCCCTCCTATGTCTGGACACTGATGGGAGTCATATCCAGCCACCCATCCTATGTATGGGCACTGCTGGGAGTCCTTTGCACACCCCCTCCTATGTCTGGGCACTGCTGGGAGTCCTATTCATACCCCCTCCTATGTCTAGACTCTGCTGGGAGTCATATCCAGCCACCCATCCTATGTATGGGCACTGCCGGGAGTTCTGTGTACACCCCCTCCTATGTCAGGGCACTGCTGGGAGTCCTGTGCACACCCCCTCCTATGTCTGGGCACTGCTGGGAGTCATATCCACACCCCCCTCCTATGTCAGGACACTGCTTGGAGTCATATCCAGCCACACATCCTATGTCTGGGCACTGCTGGGAGTCCTGTGCATACCCCCTCCTATGTCTGGGCACTGCTGGGAGTCCTGTGCACACCCCCTCCTATGTCTGGGCACTGCTGGGAGTCCTATTCATACCCCCTCCTATGTCAGGACACTGCTGGGAGTCATATCCAGCCACCCATCCTATGTCTGGGCACTGCTGGGAGTCATGTGCATACCCCCTCCTATGTCTGGACACTGCTGGGAGTTATATCCAGCCACCCATCCTATGTCTTGACACTGCTCGGAGTCATATCCAGCCACCCATAATATGTCTGGGCACTGCTGGGGGTCCTGTACACACACCCTCCTATGTCCGGGCACTGCTGGGAGTCCTGTGCACACCCCCTCCTATGTCTGGGCACTGCTGGGAGTCATATCCAACCCCCCCTCCTATGTCTGGACACTGATGGGGAGTCATATCCGCCACCCATCCTATGTATGGGCACTTCTGGGAGTCCTGTGCACACCCCCTCCTATGTCTGGGCACTGCTGGGAGTCATATCCACCCCCCCCCTCCTATGTCAGGACACTGCTGGGAGTTATATCCAGCCACCCATCCTATGTCTGGGCACTGCTGGGAGTCATATCCACACCCCCCTCCTATGTCTGGGCACTGCTGGGAGTCATATCCACACCCCCTCCCATATCTGGACACTGCTGGGAGTCATATCCAGCCACCCATCCTATGTCTGGGCACTGCTGGGAGTCATATCCACACTCCCCTCCTATGTCTGGGCACTGCTGGGAGTAATATCCAACCACCCATCCTATGTCTGGGCACTGCTGGGAGTCCTGTGCACACACCCCTCCTATGTCAGGGCACTGCTGGGAGTCATATACACACACCCCTCCTATGTCTGGGTACTGCTGGGAGTCATATCCACACCCCCTCCTATGTCTGGGCACTGCTGGGAGTAATATCCAACCTCCCATCCTTTGTCTGGGCACTGCTGGGGGTCCTGTAAACACCCCTCCTATGTCTGGGCACTGCTGGGAGTCCTGTGCACACCCCCTCCTATGTCTGGGCACTGCTGGGAGTCCTATCCAAACCCCCCTCCTATGTCTTGACACTGATGGGAGTCATATCCAGCCACCCATCCTATGTATGGGCACTGCTGGGAGTCCTGTGCACACCCCCTCCTATGTCTGGGCACTGCTGGGAGTCATATTCATACCCCCTCCTATGTCTGGACACGGCTGGGAGTCATATCCAGCCACCCATCCTATGTATGGGCACTGCTGGGAGTTCTGTGTACACCCCCTCCTATGTCTGGGCACTGCTGGGAGTCCTGTGCACACCCCCTCCTATGTCTGGGCACTGCTGGGAGTCATATCCACGCCCCCCTCCTATGTCAGGACACTGCTGGGAGTCATATCCAGTCACACATCCTATGTCTGGGCACTGCTGGGAGTCCTGTGCATACCCCCTCCTATGTCTGGGCACTGCTGGGAGTCCTGTGCACACCCCATCCTATGTCTGGGCACTGCTGGGAGTCATATTCATACCCCCCTCCTCTGTCAGGACACTGCTGGGAGTCATATCCAGCCACCCATCTTATGTCTGGGCACTGCTCGGAGTCCTGTGCATACCCCCTCCTATGTCTGGGCACTGCTGGGAGTCATATCTACATCCCCCTCCTATGTCTGGACACTGCTGGGAGTTATATCCAGCCACCCATCCTATGTCTGGGCACTGCTGGGAGTCCTGTGCACACCCCCTCCTATGTCTGGGCACTGCTGGGAGTCATATTCATAGCCCCCTCCTATGTCTGGACACTGCTGGGAGTCATATCCAGCCACCCATCCTATGTCTGGGCACTGCTGGGAGTCCTGTGTACTCCCCCCTCCTATGTCTGGGCACTGCTGGGAGTCATATCTACATCCCCCTCCTATGTCTGACACTGCTAGGAGTTATATCCAGCCACCCATCCTATGTCTGGGCACTGCTGGGAGTCATATCCACACCCCCCTCCTATGTCTGGGCACTGCTGGGAGTCCTATCCACACCCCCCTCCCATATCTGGACACTGCTGGGAGTCATATCCAGCCACCCATCCTATGTCTGGGCACTGCTGGGAGTCATATCCACACTCCCCTCCTATGTCTGGGCACTGCTGGGAGTAATATCCAACCACCCATCCTATGTCTGGGCACTGCTGGGAGTCCTGTGCACACACCCCTCCTATGTCAGGGCACTGCTGGGAGTCATATCCACACACCCCTCCTATGTCTGGGTACTGCTGGGAGTCATATCCACACCCCCTCCTATGTCTGGGCACTGCTGGGAGTAATATCCAACCTCCCATCCTATGTCTGGGCACTGCTGGGGGCCTGTACACACCCCCTCCTATGTCTGGACACTGCTGGGAGTCCTTTGCACACCCCCTCCTATGTCTGGGCACTGCTGGGAGTCATATCCAAACCCCCCTCCTATGTCTGGACACTGATGGGAGTCATATCCAGCCACCCATCCTATGTATGGGCACTGCTGGGAGTCCTTTGCACACCTCCTCCTATGTCTGGGCACTGCTGGGAGTCATATTCATACCCCCTCCTATGTCTAGACACTGCTGGGAGTCATATCCAGCCACCCATCCTATGTATGGGCACTGCCGGGAGTTCTGTGTACACCCCCTCCTATGTCAGGGCACTGCTGGGAGTCCTGTGCACACCCCCTCCTATGTCTGGGCACTGCTGGGAGTCATATCCACACCCCCCTCCTATGTCAGGACACTGCTTGGAGTCATATCCAGCCACACATCCTATGTCTGGGCACTGCTGGGAGTCCTGTGCATACCCCTTCCTATGTCTGGGCAATGCTGGGGGTCCTGTGCACACCCCCTCCTATGTCTGGGCACTGCTGGGAGTCCTATTCATACCCCCTCCTATGTCAGGACACTGCTGGGAGTCATATCCAGCCACCCATCCTATGTCTGGGCACTGCTGGGAGTCATGTGCATACCCCCTCCTATGTCTGGACACTGCTGGGAGTTATATCCAGCCACCCATCCTATGTCTTGACACTGCTCGGAGTCATATCCAGCCACCCATAATATGTCTGGGCACTGCTGGGGGTCCTGTACACACCCCCTCCTATGTCCGGGCACTGCTGGGAGTCCTGTGCACACCCCCTCCTATGTCTGGGCACTGCTGGGAGTCATATCCAACCCCCCCTCCTATGTCTGGACACTGATGGGGAGTCATATCCGCCACCCATCCTATGTATGGGCACTTCTGGGAGTCCTGTGCACACCCCCTCCTATGTCTGGGCACTGCTGGGAGTCATATCCACCCCCCTCCTATGTCAGGACACTGCTGGGAGTCATATCCAGCCACCCATCCTATGTCTGGGCACTGCTGGGAGTTCTGTGCACACCGCCCTCGTATGTCTGGACACTGCTGGGAGCCCTGTGCACACCCCCCTCCTATTTCTGGGCACTGCTGTGAGTCATATCCACACCCCCCTCCTATGTCTGGGCACTGCTGGGAGTACTGTGCACACCCCCTCCTATGTCTGGGCACTGCTGGGAGTCCTGTGCACACCCCCTCCAATGTCTGGGCACTGCTGGGAGTCATATCCACACCGGATCTATGATGTTACAACGCGTTATTTTACAACGCAGACCGTTACATCGCAATTTTTACAACGCAGGATCCATTACAACGCATGGCATTACAACGCATGGCATTACATCGCAGATGCTATTACAACGCATGGCATTACATCGTAAGTATAGGTAAGTATACCTTTTTAAAAAAAATGTAATTATTTTAATTTAATTTAATTATTTTAATTAAAATACTTTTTAAAATAGTAATTATTTGTATTTAATAATTTTAAATCTATTTATTTAAATTAATTTTAATAAAAATTGTAATTAATTTTATTTAATTAATATAATTAAATTAATTTATTTTAAATATTTTTTTGATTGTAATTAAAATAAATTATTTAAAATAATGTATTTAATTTAATTATTTTAATTAAGAAATGTAATTAATATAATATAATTAATTTTATTTAACTTAAAAACACCCCTGTACCCCAAAACCCAAACCCTGCCCTGAAACCTAAAAACACCCCTGTACCCCAAAACCCAAACCCTGCCCTGAAACCTAAAAACACCCCTGTACCCCAAAACCCAAACCCTGCCCTGAAACCTAAAAACACCCCTGTACCCCAAAACCCAAACCCTGCCCTGAAACCTAAAAACACCCCTGTACCCCAAAACCCAAACCCTGCCCTGAAACCTAAAAACACCCCTGTACCACAAAACCCAAACCCTGCCCTGAAACCTAAAAACACCCCTGTACCCCAAAACCCAAACCCTACCCTGACACCTAAAAACACCCCTGTACCACAAAACCCAAACCCTGCCCTGAAACCTAAAAACACCCCTGTACCCCAAAACCCAAACCCTGCCCTGAAACCTAAAAACACCCCTGTACCCCAAAACCCAAACCCTGCCCTGAAACCTAAAAACACCCCTGTACCCCAAAACCCAAACCCTGCCCTGAAACCTAAAAACACCCCTGTACCCCAAAACCCAAACCCTGCCCTGAAACCTAAAAACACCCCTGTACCCCAAAACCCAAACCCTGCCCTGAAACCTAAAAACACCCCTGTACCCCAAAACCCAAACCCTACCCTGAAACCTAAAAACACCCCTGTACCCCAAAACCCAAACCCTGCCCTGAAACCTAAAAACACCCCTGTACCCCAAAACCCAAACCCTACCCTGAAACCTAAAAACACCCCTGTACCCCAAAACCCAAACCTGAAACCTAAAAACACCCCTGTACCCCAAAACCCAAACCCTGCCCTAAAACATCAGTACACTAATACATATACTCCTATACTCATATTTATTTTAAAAATTACTTAAATTAATAAATTTAATTTATAATATTTAAAAACATAAATAAATATTTTTATTTATTTTTATTTATAATTAATATTAATTAAATCATTTATATAATATTAAATAAAATTTAAATAAATTATATACTTACCAATACTTACGATGTAATGGTATGCGTTGTAATAGCATCTGCGATGTAATGCCATGCGTTGTAATGCCATGCGTTGTAATGGATCCTGCGTTGTAATAGCTGCGTTGTAACAGCATTACGACGTAAAAGTTGCGTTGTAAGTGATACACACCATCCACAGCCCCTCCTGTGCCTGGACACTGCTGGGAGTCCTGTGCACACCCCCTCCTATGTCTGGGCACTGCTGGGAATCCTGTGCACACCCCCTCCTATGTCTGGGCACTGCTGGGAGTCCTGTGCACACCCCCTCCAATGTCTGGGCACTGCTGGGAGTCATATCCACACCCCCCTCCTATGTCTGGACACTGCTGGGAGTCCTGTGCACACCCCCTCCTATGTCTGGGCACTACTGGGAGTCCTGTCACACCCCTTCCTATGTCAGGGCACTGCTGGAAGTCCTGTTCACACCCCCTCCTATGTCTGGGCACTGCTGGGAGTCATATCCACACCCCCTCCTATGTCTGGACACTGCTGGCAGTCATATCCAGCCACCCATCCTATGTCTGGGCACTGCTGGGAGTCCTGTGCATACCCCCTCCTATGTCTGGGCACTGCTGGGAGTCCTGTGCACACCCCCTCCTATGTCTGGGCACTGCTGGGAGTCATATTCATACCCCCTCCTATGTCTGGACACTGCTGGGAGTCATATCCAGCCACCCATCCTATGTCTGGGCACTGCTGGGAGTCCTGTGTACTCCCCCCTCCTATGTCTGGGCACTGCTGGGAGTCATATCTACATCCCCCTCCTATGTCTGGACACTGCTGGGAGTTATATCCAGCCACCCATCCTATGTCTGGGCACTGCTGGGAGTCATATCCACACCCCCCTCCTATGTCTGGGCACTGCTGGGAGTCATATCCACACCCTCCTCCCATGTCTGGACACTGCTGGGAGTCATATCCAGTCACCCATCCTATGTCTGGGCACTGCTGGGAGTGCTGTGCACACACCCCATCTATGTCTGGGCACTGCTGGGAGTCGTATCCAGCCACCCATCCTATGTCTGGGCACTGCTGGGAGTCATATTCATACCCCCCTCCTATGTCAGGACACTGCTGGGAGTCATATCCAGCCACCCATCCTATGTCTGGGCACTGCTGGGAGTCCTGTGCATACCCCCTCCTATGTCTGGGCACTGCTGGGAGTCGTATCTACATCCCCCTCCTATGTCTGGACACTGCTGGGAGTTATATCCAGCCACCCATCCTATGTCTGGACACTGCTGGGAGTCATATCCAGCCACCCATCATATGTCTGGGCACTGCTAGGGGTCCTGTACACACCCCCTCCTATGTCCGGGCACTGCTGCGAGTCCTGTGCATACCCCCTCCTATGTCTGGGCACTGCTGGGAGTCATATCCACACCCCCTCCTATGTCTGCGCACTGCTGGGAGTAATATCCAACCTCCCATCCTATGTCTGGGCACTGCTGGGGGTCCTGTACACACACCCTCCTATGTCTGGGCACTGCTGGGAGTCCTGTGCACACCCCCTCCTATGTCTGGGCACTGCTGGGAGTCATATCCAACCCCCCCCCCTATGTCTGGACACTGATGGGAGTCATATTCAGCCACCCATCCTATGTATGGGCACTGCTGGGAGTTCTGTGTACACCCCCTCCTATGTCTGGGCACTGCTGGGAGTCCTGTGCACACCCCCTCCTATGTCTGGGCACTGCTGGGAGTCATAATCATACCCCCCTCCTATGTCAGGGCACTGCTGGGAGTCATATCCACACACCCCTCCTATGTCTGGGTACTGCTGGGAGCCCTGTGCACACCGCCGTCCTATGTCTGGACACTGCTGGGAGCCCTGTGCACACCCCCCTCCTATTTCTGGGCACTGCTGTGAGTCATATCCACCCCCCCTCCTATGTCTGGGCACTGCTGGGAGTCCTGTGCACACCCCCTCCTATGTCTGGGCACTGCTGGGAGTCATATCCATACCCCCCTCCTATGTCTGGACACTGCTGGGAGTCCTGTACACACCCCCTCCTATGTCTGGGCACTGCTGGGCATCCTGTCACACCCCTTCCTATGTCAGGGCACTGCTGGGAGTCCTGTGTACACCCCCTCATATGTCTGGGCACTGCTGGGAGTCATATCCACACCCCCTCCTATGTCTGGACACTGCTGGCAGTCATATCCAGCCATCCATCCTATGTCTGGGCACTGCTGGGAGTCCTGTGCACACCCCCTCCTATGTCTGGGCACTGCTGGGAGTCATATGCATACCCCCTCCTATGTCTGGACACTGCTGGCAGTCATATCCAGCCCCCCTCCTATGTCTGGGCACTGCTGGGAGTCCTGTGCACACCCCCTCCTATGTCTGGGCACTGCTGGGAGTCATATTCACACCCCCTCCTATGTCTGGACACTGCTGGGAGTTATATCCAGCCACCCATTATATGTCTGGGCACTGCTGGGAGTCCTGTCTACTCCCCCCTACTATGTCTGAGCACTGCTGGGAGTCATATCTACATCCCCCTCCTATGTCTGGACACTGCTGGAAGTTATATCCAGCCACCCATCCTATGTCTGGGCACTGCTGGGAGTCATATCCACACCCCCCTCCTATGTCTGGGCACTGCTGGGAGTCATATCCACACCCCCTCCCATATCTGGACACTGCTGGGAGTCATATCCAGCCACCCATCCTATGTCTGGGCACTGCTGGGGGTCCTGTACACACCCCATCCTATGTCTGGGCACTGCTGGGAGTCCTGTGCACACCCCCTCCTATTTCTGGGCACTGCTGTGAGTCATATCCGCACCCCCCTCCTATGTCTGGGCACTGCCGAGAGTCCTGTGCACACCCCCCTCCTATGTCTGGGCACTGCTGGGAGTCCTGTGCACACCCCCTCCTATGTCTGGGCTTTGCTGGGAGTCATATCCACACACCCTCCTATGTCTGGACACTGCTGGGAGTCCTGTGCACACCCCCTCCTATGTCTGGGCACTGCTGGGAGTCCTGTTACACCCCTTCCTATGTCAGGGCACTGCTGGGAGTCCTGTGCACACCCCCTCCTATGTCTGGGCACTGCTGGGAGTCATATCCACACCCCCTCCTATGTCTGGACACTGCTGGCAGTCATATCCAGCCACCCATCCTATGTCTGGGCACTGCTGGGAGTCCTCTGCATACCCCCTCCTATGTCTGGGCACTGCTGGGAGTCCTGTGCACACCCCCTCCTATGGCTGGGCACTGCTGGGAGTCATATTCATACCCCCCTCCTATGTCTGGACACTGCAGGGAGTCATATCCAGCCACCCATCCTATGTCTGGGCACTGCTGGGAGTCCTGTGTACTCCCCCCTCCTATGTCTGGGCACTGCTGGGAGTCCTGTGCACACCCCCTCCTATGTCTGGGCACTGCTGGGAGTCATATCCAAACCCCCCTCCTATGTCTGGACACTGATGGGAGTCATATCCAGCCACCCATCCTATGTATGGGCACTGCTGGGAGTTCTGAGTACACCCCCTCCTATGTCTGGGCACTGCTGGGAGTCATATCCACACCCCCCTCCTATGTCAGGACACTGCTGGGAGTCCTATCCAGCCACCCATCCTATGTCTGGGCACTGCTGGGAGTCCTGTGCACACCACCCTCGTATGTCTGGACACTGCTAGGAGCCCTGTGCACCCCCCCCTCCTATTTCTGGGCACTGCTGTGAGTCATATCCACACCCCCCTCCTATGTCTGGGCACTGCTGGGAGTCCTGTGCACACCCCCTCCTATGTCTGGGCACTGCTGGGAGTCCTGTGCACCCCCCGTCCAATGTCTGGGCACTGCTGGGAGTCATATCCACACCCCCCTCCTATGTCTGGACACTGCTGGGAGTCCTGTGCACACCCCCTCCTATGTCTGGGCACTGCTGGGAGTCATATCCACACCCCCCTCCTATGTCTGGGCACTGCTGGGAGTCATATCCACACCCTCCTCCCATGTCTGGACACTGCTGGGAGTCATATCCAGTCACCCATCCTATGTCTGGGCACTGCTGGGAGTGCTGTGCACACACCCCATCTATGTCTGGGCACTGCTGGGAGTCGTATCCAGCCACCCATCCTATGTCTGGGCACTGCTGGGAGTCATATTCATACCCCCCTCCTTTGTCAGGACACTGCTGGGAGTCATATCCAGCCACCCATCCTATGTCTGGGCACTGCTGGGAGTCCTGTGCATACCCCCTCCTATGTCTGGGCACTGCTGGGAGTCGTATCTACATCCCCCTCCTATGTCTGGACACTGCTGGGAGTTATATCCAGCCACCCATCCTATGTCTGGACACTGCTGGGAGTCATATCCAGCCACCCATCATATGTCTGGGCACTGCTAGGGGTCCTGTACACACCCCCTCCTATGTCTGGGCACTGCTGCGAGTCCTGTGCATACCCCCTCCTATGTCTGGGCACTGCTGGGAGTCATATCCACACCCCCTCCTATGTCTGGGCACTGCTGGGAGTAATATCCAACCTCCCATCCTATGTCTGGGCACTGCTGGGGGTCCTGTACACACACCCTCCTATGTCTGGGCACTGCTGGGAGTCCTGTGCACACCCCCTCCTATGTCTGGGCACTGCTGGGAGTCATATCCAAACCCCCCTCCTATGTCTGGACACTGATGGGAGTCATATTCAGCCACCCATCCTATGTATGGGCACTGCTGGGAGTTCTGTGTACACCCCCTCCTATGTCTGGGCACTGCTGGGAGTCCTGTGCACACCCCCTCCTATGTCTGGGCACTGCTGGGAGTCATAATCATACCCCCCTCCTATGTCAGGGCACTGCTGGGAGTCATATCCACACACCCCTCCTATGTCTGGGTACTGCTGGGAGCCCTGTGCACACCGCCGTCCTATGTCTGGACACTGCTGGGAGCCCTGTGCACACCCCCCTCCTATTTCTGGGCACTGCTGTGAGTCATATCCACCCCCCCTCCTATGTCTGGGCACTGCTGGGAGTCCTGTGCACACCCCCTCCTATGTCTGGGCACTGCTGGGAGTCATATCCATACCCCCCTCCTATGTCTGGACACTGCTGGGAGTCCTGTACACACCCCCTCCTATGTCTGGGCACTGCTGGGCGTCCTGTCACACCCCTTCCTATGTCAGGGCACTGCTGGGAGTCATATCCACACCCCCTCCTATGTCTGGGCACTGCTGGCAGTCATATCCAGCCATCCATCCTATGTCTGGGCACTGCTGGGAGTCCTGTGCATACCCCCTCCTATGTCTGGGCACTGCTGGGAGTCCTGTGCTCACCCCCTCCTATGTCTGGGCACTGCTGGGAGTCATATTCATACCCCCCTCCTATGTCTGGACACTGCTGGGAGTCATATCCAGCCACCCATCCTATGTCTGGGCACTGCTGGGAGTCCTGTGTACTCCCCCCCCCCCCCTCCTATGTCTGGGCACTGCTGGGAGTCATATCTACATCCCCCTCCTATGTCTGGACACTGCTGGGAGTTATATCCAGCCACCCATCCTATGTCTGGGCACTGCTGGGAGTCATATCCACACCCCCCTCCTATGTCTTGGCACTGCTGGGAGTCATATCCACACACCCCTCCCATATCTGGACACTGCTGGGAGTCATATCCAGCCACCCATCCTATGTCTGGGCACTGCTGGGAGTCATATCCACACTCCCCTCCTATGTCTGGGCACTGCTGGGAGTAATATCCAACCACCCATCCTATGTCTGGGCACTGCTGGGAGTCCTGTGCACACACCCCTCCTATGTCAGGGCACTGCTGGGAGTCATATACACACACCCCTCCTATGTCTGGGCACTGCTGGGAGTAATATCCAACCTCCCATCCTTTGTCTGGGCACTGCTGGGGGTCCTGTAAACACCCCTCCTATGTCTGGGCACTGCTGGGAGTCCTGTGCACACCCCCTCCTATGTCTGGGCACTGCTGGGAGTCCTATCCAAACCCCCCTCCTATGTCTTGACACTGATGGGAGTCATATCCAGCCACCCATCCTATGTATGGGCACTGCTGGGAGTCCTGTGCACACCCCCTCCTATGTCTGGGCACTGCTGGGAGTCATATTCATACCCCCTCCTATGTCTGGACACTGCTGGGAGTCATATCCAGCCACCCATCCTATGTATGGGCACTGCTGGGAGTTCTGTGTACACCCCCTCCTATGTCTGGGCACTGCTGGGAGTCCTGTGCACACCCCCTCCTATGTCTGGGCACTGCTGGGAGTCATATCCACGCCCCCCTCCTATGTCAGGACACTGCTGGGAGTCATATCCAGCCACACATCCTATGTCTGGGCACTGCTGGGAGTCCTGTGCATACCCCCTCCTATGTCTGGGCACTGCTGGGAGTCATATCCAGCCACCCATCCTATGTATGGGCACTGCTGGGAGTTCTGAGTACACCCCCTCCTATGTCTGGGCACTGCTGGGAGTCATATCCACACCCCCCTCCTATGTCAGGACACTGCTGGGAGTCATATCCAAACCCCCCTCCTATGTCTGGACACTGATGGGAGTCATATCCAGCCACCCATCCTATGTATGGGCACTGCTGGGAGTTCTGAGTACACCCCCTCCTATGTCTGGGCACTGCTGGGAGTCATATCCACACCCCCCTCCTATGTCAGGACACTGCTGGGAGTCCTATCCAGCCACCCATCCTATGTCTGGGCACTGCTGGGAGTCCTGTGCACACCACCCTCGTATGTCTGGACACTGCTAGGAGCCCTGTGCACCCCCCCCTCCTATTTCTGGGCACTGCTGTGAGTCATATCCACACCCCCCTCCTATGTCTGGGCACTGCTGGGAGTCCTGTGCACACCCCCTCCTATGTCTGGGCACTGCTGGGAGTCCTGTGCACCCCCCGTCCAATGTCTGGGCACTGCTGGGAGTCATATCCACACCCCCCTCCTATGTCTGGACACTGCTGGGAGTCCTGTGCACACCCCCTCCTATGTCTGGGCACTGCTGGGAGTCATATCCACACCCCCCTCCTATGTCTGGGCACTGCTGGGAGTCATATCCACACCCTCCTCCCATGTCTGGACACTGCTGGGAGTCATATCCAGTCACCCATCCTATGTCTGGGCACTGCTGGGAGTGCTGTGCACACACCCCATCTATGTCTGGGCACTGCTGGGAGTCGTATCCAGCCACCCATCCTATGTCTGGGCACTGCTGGGAGTCATATTCATACCCCCCTCCTTTGTCAGGACACTGCTGGGAGTCATATCCAGCCACCCATCCTATGTCTGGGCACTGCTGGGAGTCCTGTGCATACCCCCTCCTATGTCTGGGCACTGCTGGGAGTCGTATCTACATCCCCCTCCTATGTCTGGACACTGCTGGGAGTTATATCCAGCCACCCATCCTATGTCTGGACACTGCTGGGAGTCATATCCAGCCACCCATCATATGTCTGGGCACTGCTAGGGGTCCTGTACACACCCCCTCCTATGTCTGGGCACTGCTGCGAGTCCTGTGCATACCCCCTCCTATGTCTGGGCACTGCTGGGAGTCATATCCACACCCCCTCCTATGTCTGGGCACTGCTGGGAGTAATATCCAACCTCCCATCCTATGTCTGGGCACTGCTGGGGGTCCTGTACACACACCCTCCTATGTCTGGGCACTGCTGGGAGTCCTGTGCACACCCCCTCCTATGTCTGGGCACTGCTGGGAGTCATATCCAAACCCCCCTCCTATGTCTGGACACTGATGGGAGTCATATTCAGCCACCCATCCTATGTATGGGCACTGCTGGGAGTTCTGTGTACACCCCCTCCTATGTCTGGGCACTGCTGGGAGTCCTGTGCACACCCCCTCCTATGTCTGGGCACTGCTGGGAGTCATAATCATACCCCCCTCCTATGTCAGGGCACTGCTGGGAGTCATATCCACACACCCCTCCTATGTCTGGGTACTGCTGGGAGCCCTGTGCACACCGCCGTCCTATGTCTGGACACTGCTGGGAGCCCTGTGCACACCCCCCTCCTATTTCTGGGCACTGCTGTGAGTCATATCCACCCCCCCTCCTATGTCTGGGCACTGCTGGGAGTCCTGTGCACACCCCCTCCTATGTCTGGGCACTGCTGGGAGTCATATCCATACCCCCCTCCTATGTCTGGACACTGCTGGGAGTCCTGTACACACCCCCTCCTATGTCTGGGCACTGCTGGGCGTCCTGTCACACCCCTTCCTATGTCAGGGCACTGCTGGGAGTCATATCCACACCCCCTCCTATGTCTGGGCACTGCTGGCAGTCATATCCAGCCATCCATCCTATGTCTGGGCACTGCTGGGAGTCCTGTGCATACCCCCTCCTATGTCTGGGCACTGCTGGGAGTCCTGTGCTCACCCCCTCCTATGTCTGGGCACTGCTGGGAGTCATATTCATACCCCCCTCCTATGTCTGGACACTGCTGGGAGTCATATCCAGCCACCCATCCTATGTCTGGGCACTGCTGGGAGTCCTGTGTACTCCCCCCCCCCCCTCCTATGTCTGGGCACTGCTGGGAGTCATATCTACATCCCCCTCCTATGTCTGGACACTGCTGGGAGTTATATCCAGCCACCCATCCTATGTCTGGGCACTGCTGGGAGTCATATCCACACCCCCCTCCTATGTCTTGGCACTGCTGGGAGTCATATCCACACACCCCTCCCATATCTGGACACTGCTGGGAGTCATATCCAGCCACCCATCCTATGTCTGGGCACTGCTGGGAGTCATATCCACACTCCCCTCCTATGTCTGGGCACTGCTGGGAGTAATATCCAACCACCCATCCTATGTCTGGGCACTGCTGGGAGTCCTGTGCACACACCCCTCCTATGTCAGGGCACTGCTGGGAGTCATATACACACACCCCTCCTATGTCTGGGCACTGCTGGGAGTAATATCCAACCTCCCATCCTTTGTCTGGGCACTGCTGGGGGTCCTGTAAACACCCCTCCTATGTCTGGGCACTGCTGGGAGTCCTGTGCACACCCCCTCCTATGTCTGGGCACTGCTGGGAGTCCTATCCAAACCCCCCTCCTATGTCTTGACACTGATGGGAGTCATATCCAGCCACCCATCCTATGTATGGGCACTGCTGGGAGTCCTGTGCACACCCCCTCCTATGTCTGGGCACTGCTGGGAGTCATATTCATACCCCCTCCTATGTCTGGACACTGCTGGGAGTCATATCCAGCCACCCATCCTATGTATGGGCACTGCTGGGAGTTCTGTGTACACCCCCTCCTATGTCTGGGCACTGCTGGGAGTCCTGTGCACACCCCCTCCTATGTCTGGGCACTGCTGGGAGTCATATCCACGCCCCCCTCCTATGTCAGGACACTGCTGGGAGTCATATCCAGCCACACATCCTATGTCTGGGCACTGCTGGGAGTCCTGTGCATACCCCCTCCTATGTCTGGGCACTGCTGGGAGTCCTGTGCACACCCCCTCCTATGTCTGGGCACTGCTGGGAGTCATATTCATACCCCCCTCCTATGTCAGGACACTGCTGGGAGTCATATCCAGCCACCCATCTTATGTCTGGGCACTGCTCGGAGTCCTGTGCATACCCACTCCTATGTCTGGGCACTGCTGGGAGTCATATCTACATCCCCCTCCTATGTCTGGACACTGCTGGGAGTCCTGTGCACACCCCCTCCTATGTCTGGGCACTGCTGGGAGTCATATTCATAGCCCCCTCCTATGTCTGGACACTGCTGGGAGTCATATCCAGCCACCCATCCTATGTCTGGGCACTGCTGGGAGTCCTGTGTACTCCCCCCTCCTATGTCTGGGCACTGCTGGGAGTCATATCCACACCCCCCTCCTATGTCTGGGCACTGCTGGGAGTCCTATCCACACCCCCCTCCCATATCTGGACACTGCTGGGAGTCATATCCAGCCACCCATCCTATGTCTGGGCACTGCTGGGAGTAATATCCAACCACCCATCCTATGTCTGGGCACTGCTGGGAGTCCTGTGCACACACCCCTCCTATGTCAGGGCACTGCTGGGAGTCATATCCACACACCCCTCCTATGTCTGGGTACTGCTGGGAGTCATATCCACACCCCCTCCTATGTCTGGGCACTGCTGGGAGTAATATCCAACCTCCCATCCTATGTCTGGGCACTGCTGGGGGTCCTGTACACACCCCCTCCTATGTCTGGACACTGCTGGGAGTCCTGTGCACACCCCCTCCTATGTCTGGGCACTGCTGGGAGTCATATCCAAACCCCCCTCCTATGTCTGGACACTGATGGGAGTCATATCCAGCCACCCATCCTATGTATGGGCACTGCTGGGAGTCCTTTGCACACCCCCTCCTATGTCTGGGCACTGCTGGGAGTCCTATTCATACCCCCTCCTATGTCTAGACTCTGCTGGGAGTCATATCCAGCCACCCATCCTATGTATGGGCACTGCCGGGAGTTCTGTGTACACCCCCTCCTATGTCAGGGCACTGCTGGGAGTCCTGTGCACACCCCCTCCTATGTCTGGGCACTGCTGGGAGTCATATCCACACCCCCCTCCTATGTCAGGACACTGCTTGGAGTCATATCCAGCCACACATCCTATGTCTGGGCACTGCTGGGAGTCCTGTGCATACCCCCTCCTATGTCTGGGCACTGCTGGGAGTCCTGTGCACACCCCCTCCTATGTCTGGGCACTGCTGGGAGTCCTATTCATACCCCCTCCTATGTCAGGACACTGCTGGGAGTCATATCCAGCCACCCATCCTATGTCTGGGCACTGCTGGGAGTCATGTGCATACCCCCTCCTATGTCTGGACACTGCTGGGAGTTATATCCAGCCACCCATCCTATGTCTTGACACTGCTCGGAGTCATATCCAGCCACCCATAATATGTCTGGGCACTGCTGGGGGTCCTGTACACACACCCTCCTATGTCCGGGCACTGCTGGGAGTCCTGTGCACACCCCCTCCTATGTCTGGGCACTGCTGGGAGTCATATCCAACCCCCCCTCCTATGTCTGGACACTGATGGGGAGTCATATCCGCCACCCATCCTATGTATGGGCACTTCTGGGAGTCCTGTGCACACCCCCTCCTATGTCTGGGCACTGCTGGGAGTCATATCCACCCCCCCCCCTCCTATGTCAGGACACTGCTGGGAGTCATATCCAGCCACCCATCCTATGTCTGGGCATTGCTGGGAGTTCTGTGCACACCGCCCTCGTATGTCTGGACACTGCTGGGAGCCCTGTGCACACCCCCCTCCTATTTCTGGGCACTGCTGTGAGTCATATCCACACCCCCCTCCTATGTCTGGGCACTGCTGGGAGTACTGTGCACACCCCCTCCTATGTCTGGGCACTGCTGGGAGTCCTGTGCACACCCCCTCCAATGTCTGGGCACTGCTGGGAGTCATATCCACACCCCCTCCTGTGTCTGGACACTGCTGGGAGTCCTGTGCACACCGCCCTCGTATGTCTGGACACTGCTGGGAGCCCTGTGCACACCCCCCTCCTATTTCTGGGCACTGCTGTGAGTCATATCCACACCCCCCTCCTATGTCTGGGCACTGCTGGGAGTACTGTGCACACCCCCTCCTATGTCTGGGCACTGCTGGGAGTCCTGTGCACACCCCCTCCAATGTCTGGGCACTGCTGGGAGTCATATCCACACCCCCTCCTGTGTCTGGACACTGCTGGGAGTCCTGTGGACACCCCCTCCTATGTCTGGGCACTGCTGGGAATCCTGTGCACACCCCCTCCTATGTCTGGGCACTGCTGGGAGTCCTGTGCACACCCCCTCCAATGTCTGGGCACTGCTGGGAGTCATATCCACACCCCCTCCTATGTCTGGACACTGCTGGCAGTCATATCCAGCCACCCATCCTATGTCTGGGCACTGCTGGGAGTCCTGTGCATACCCCCTCCTATGTCTGGGCACTGCTGGGAGTCCTGTGCACACCCCCTCCTATGTCTGGGCACTGCTGGGAGTCATATTCATACCCCCTCCTATGTCTGGACACTGCTGGGAGTCATATCCAGCCACCCATCCTATGTCTGGGCACTGCTGGGAGTCCTGTGTACTCCCCCCTCCTATGTCTGGGCACTGCTGGGAGTCATATCTACATCCCCCTCCTATGTCTGGACACTGCTGGGAGTTATATCCAGCCACCCATCCTATGTCTGGGCACTGCTGGGAGTCATATCCACACCCCCCTCCTATGTCTGGGCACTGCTGGGAGTCATATCCACACCCCCCTCCTATGTCTGGGCACTGCTGGGAGTCATATCCACACCCTCCTCCCATGTCTGGACACTGCTGGGAGTCATATCCAGTCACCCATCCTATGTCTGGGCACTGCTGGGAGTGCTGTGCACACACCCCATCTATGTCTGGGCACTGCTGGGAGTCGTATCCAGCCACCCATCCTATGTCTGGGCACTGCTGGGAGTCATATTCATACCCCCCTCCTATGTCAGGACACTGCTGGGAGTCATATCCAGCCACCCATCCTATGTCTGGGCACTGCTGGGAGTCCTGTGCATACCCCCTCCTATGTCTGGGCACTGCTGGGAGTCGTATCTACATCCCCCTCCTATGTCTGGACACTGCTGGGAGTTATATCCAGCCACCCATCCTATGTCTGGACACTGCTGGGAGTCATATCCAGCCACCCATCATATGTCTGGGCACTGCTAGGGGTCCTGTACACACCCCCCTCCTATGTCCGGGCACTGCTGCGAGTCCTGTGCATACCCCCTCCTATGTCTGGGCACTGCTGGGAGTCATATCCACACCCCCTCCTATGTCTGCGCACTGCTGGGAGTAATATCCAACCTCCCATCCTATGTCTGGGCACTGCTGGGGGTCCTGTACACACACCCTCCTATGTCTGGGCACTGCTGGGAGTCCTGTGCACACCCCCTCCTATGTCTGGGCACTGCTGGGAGTCAGATCCAAACCCCCCTCCTATGTCTGAACACTGATGGGAGTCATATTCAGCCACCCATCCTATGTATGGGCACTGCTGGGAGTTCTGTGTACACCCCCTCCTATGTCTGGGCACTGCTGGGAGTCCTGTGCACACCCCCTCCTATGTCTGGGCACTGCTGGGAGTCATAATCATACCCCCCTCCTATGTCAGGGCACTGCTGGGAGTCATGTCCACACACCCCTCCTATGTCTGGGTACTGCTGGGAGCCCTGTGCACACCGCCGTCCTATGTCTGGACACTGCTGGGAGCCCTGTGCACACCCCCCTCCTATTTCTGGGCACTGCTGTGAGTCATATCCACCCCCCCTCCTATGTCTGGGCACTGCTGGGAGTCCTGTGCACACCCCCTCCTATGTCTGGGCACTGCTGGGAGTCATATCCATACCCCCCTCCTATGTCTGGACACTGCTGGGAGTCCTGTACACACCCCCTCCTATGTCTGGGCACTGCTGGGCGTCCTGTCACACCCCTTCCTATGTCAGGGCACTGCTGGGAGTCCTGTGTACACCCCCTCATATGTCTGGGCACTGCTGGGAGTCATATCCACACCCCCTCCTATGTCTGGACACTGCTGGCAGTCATATCCAGCCATCCATCCTATGTCTGGGCACTGCTGGGAGTCCTGTGCACACCCCCTCCTATGTCTGGGCACTGCTGGGAGTCATATTCATACCCCCTCCTATGTCTGGACACTGCTGGCAGTCATATCCAGCCCCCCCTCCTATGTCTGGGCACTGCTGGGAGTCCTGTGCACACCCCCTCCTATGTCTGGGCACTGCTGGGAGTCATATTCATACCCCCTCCTATGTCTGGACACTGCTGGGAGTTATATCCAGCCACCCATTATATGTCTGGGCACTGCTGGGAGTCCTGTCTACTCCCCCCTACTATGTCTGAGCACTGCTGGGAGTCATATCTACATCCCCCTCCTATGTCTGGACACTGCTGGAAGTTATATCCAGCCACCCATCCTATGTCTGGGCACTGCTGGGAGTCATATCCACACCCCCTCCTATGTCTGGGCACTGCTGGGAGTCATATCCACACCCCCCTCCCATATCTGGACACTGCTGGGAGTCATATCCAGCCACCCATCCTATGTCTGGGCACTGCTGGGGGTCCTGTACACACCCCATCCTATGTCTGGGCACTGCTGGGAGTCCTGTGCACACCCCCTCCTATGTCTGGGCACTGCTGGGAGTCATATCCAAACCCCCCTCCTATGTCTGGACACTGCTGGGAGTCCTATCCAGCCACCCATCCTATGTCTGGGCACTGCTGGGAGTCCTGTGCACACCGCCCTCCTATGTCTGGACACTGCTGGGAGCTTGTGCACCCCCCTCCTATTTCTGGGCACTGCTGTGAGTCATATCCACACGGCCCTCCTATGTCTTGGCACTGCTGGGAATCCTGTGCACACCCCCCTCCTATGTCTGGGCACTGCTGGGAGTCCTGTGCACACTCCCTCCTATGTCTGGGCACTGCTGGGAGTCATATCCACACCCCCCTCCTATGTATGTGCACTGCTGGGAGTCATATCCACACCCCCCTCCCATGTCTGGACACTGCTGGGAGTCATATCCAGCCACCCATCCTATATCTGGGCACTGCTGGGAGTCATATCCACACTCCCATCCTATGTCTGAGCACTGCTGGGAGTAATATCCAACCACCCATCATATGTCTGGGCACTGCTGGGGGTCCTGTACACACCCCATCCTATGTCTGGGCACTGCTGGGAGTCCTGTGGACACCCCCTCCTATGTCTGGGCACTGCTGGGAGTCATATCCATACCCCCCTCCTATGTCTGGACACTGCTGGGAGTCCTATCCAGCCACCCATCCTATGTCTGGGCACTGCTGGGGGTCCTGTACACACCCCATCCTATGTCTGGGCACTGCTGGGAGTCCTGTGCACACCCCCTCCTATGTCTGGGCACTGCTGGGAGTCATATCCAAACCCCCCTCCTATGTCTGGACACTGATGGGAGTCATATCCAGCCACCCATCCTATGTATGGGCACTGCTGGGAGTTCTGTGTACACCCCCTCCTATGTCTGGGCACTGCTGGGAGTCCTGTGCACACCCCCTCCTATGTCTGGGCACTGCTGGGAGTCATATCCACACCCCCCTCCTATGTCAGGACACTGCTGGGAGTCATATCCAGCCACCCATCCTATGTCTGGGCACTGCTGGGAGTCCTGTGCACACTGCCCTCCTATGTCTGGACACTGCTGGGAGGTTGTGCACACCCCCTCCTATTTCTGGGCACTGCTGTGAGTCATATCCACACCCCCCTCCTATGTCTGGGCACTGCTGGGAGTCATATCCAGCCACCCATCCTATATCTGGGCACTGCTGGGAGTCATATCCACACTCCCCTCCTATGTCTGGGCACTGCTGGGAGTCATATCCACACCCCCCTCCCATGTCTGGACACTGCTGGGAGTCATATCCAGCCACCCATCCTATATCTGGGCACTGCTGGGAGTCATAACCACACTCCCCTCCTATGTCTGGGCACTGCTGGGAGTAATATCCAACCACCCATCATATGTCTGGGCACTGCTGGGAGTCCTGTGCACACCCCCTCCTATGTTTGGGCACTGCTGGGAGTCCTGTGGACACCCCCTCCTATGTCTGGGCACTGCTGGGAGTCATATCCATACCCCCCTCCTATGTCTGGACACTGCTGGGAGTCCTATCCAGCCACCCCTCCTATGTCTGGGCACTGCTGTGAGTCCTGTGCACACCCCCTCCTATGTCTGGGCACTGCTGGGAGTCATATCCACACCCCCTCCTATGTCTGGACACTGCTGGGAGTCATATCCAGCCACCCATCCTATGTCTGAGCACTGCTGGGACAGGTCTAAAACTGGAGCAAACCAATAATTGGATGTATACTCAAGTTTTGAAGGGTCTATTTGTCAGAGAAGATAAGTGTCATGTTTGAAGTATGATGTAAAGCTGTTCCACAATCTCATATATTAAGCTTATTATGTGACATTCAGTGCTCGGTCAAAGCCCTGCTGCCAGACAACAAACAGCTCACAGAGCAGAGGCAGGCTGCAAGTAAGTATGGAAAAGAAACACTGGCAAAGCCAAATGGTCCTCCCTACATGAGGTATCGAATATGTAAACGTTCCAGCCTTGTTAAACAGCAGTGCATCTGCTGTACAACATGGCTCAAACATTGAGAAAGCCAATACCTCCCGTAGGCGAGACCTTTTGGCTTTTTGGCCAGTGTTCAGTAAAGTCACCCTGAGTCACATACCGCTCGCCTCTGTGTTTCTCATATTTCTATGTTTGTTTCATAAGCTTTGTTGTCATTTCGCACCTTAAAAAAGACAAATCCGTGTCTTTCAGTGTATTTCAAATAGGTCCACTTAACCAATCCCTTACCTCTAAGATTTGTTTCCCCCTGTTACTTTCTTTTTGCCATTCAATGTTTGATGTTTTACCCCAAGTATGTTCTTATTCAAGTCACAACACTGTCAGAGTAACATCACTTAAGGGACCAAACACGGCTAATAGACATTCGCATTGCCGAGACCTAGAGGCTTTGCCAATGCTTGTTTTATTATGGTTTTGAAACGTTTGCCAGCCAGACCCTATGATCTTGTGAAAAACACCCACACAGTACAAGAATTCAAAAGGAGTATAGTTGCTGGGACATGCATTGCTTACCTGCGCCCAGAGAATGACACGGGTTGGCAAAGAGTAAAAAAAATCATTACCATCACAGAAAATCCCTGAAAATTTATCTCACACAATCTCAAACTAATGTATCTTCCCCCTGTCATTTTCCCTCACCACCATATGGTATTTTGTATGCAGATGTAATACCTCTCAGTTTGAGTCCCCCTAAAGGTATAGATACTTTATATAGACTGGTTTGGACCCCCAGAATTCGTGTGCCAGGTTTTTGCCGTCCGAGCTGGCAACCCAACTTAATTTCCCACATATTATCAAATGGTGTAATATGGCGTGCATGATAAGACTCTTAGGTTTGTCAAGATTCCAGGTTCTATCCTTGCAGTTACCGGATAATGCCATTTTCTTGAGATTGTGATCTATTTTGAAGTAATATTAGGATATTTCTTGAAGATGTGTGTTAAACCATAACCCACTGTTAATAAATGTAATTTTTGTAACGTCTTGTTGCACATTGTGAACCACTTTCGTTCCTTTTCCAAACAGTGTATAATTTCCGGGTCTTTGTCGGTTGCAGCTGCCAATAAACCCCGGATCGGCCTGGTAAGAGAATCCTTAAAATAGTATTGGGCTGACATTTTTTTCCGACCTGTTTTTATGAGGTCTCTTATTCTCTTCTTTCTGTCCAATACTAACTTTCTCTGAGTCTCTTACAAACGACCGCATCATTCTTTAATTTGTTTTCCGTCTTACAATAAATTGTCTCTGTGTCTGACTCACCTGTATCGGCTTACTCTTTAAAATTACCTGTAATATGTCACTTACTTGGTTAGGGACTCTCTCTTTTAAAATCAGTAGGCACAATTTTAATGTTTTGTTCAAATGAAGCTCGTGTTTTCAGACTTAAAATGCCACCAAGTTCCTCAACAAAAGGATCTTGATACTGAGCAATCAACCGGTAAATTGCCTTGTATACATTTTGTGCACATATTTAGAACTGTATACTATTGTGTGGTAATGTGTGGATGCTCAAAGAGAAAACAGCTTAACATAACAACCTGAGGCTGACAGCCTGTCGTCAGAGCAGCTGGCCCTGTATTTTTTAAGGTTGTCTCTTTCAGACGAATGAGAAATGCATATGTGTAGACAGGGCCGGCTTTAGTGCTGGTGGTGTCCGGTGCAACAATCATTATTGCTGCCCCCACACCCCATGACTGCCTCCTCAGATTCTCTCACTACCACTTGCTAAAGTGCCCCTCATCTCTCCAATCATAAGTTATTGCTAAACACAGCGCTTCCCCCTGAAATATGCACCCCCTCCAGAGTTCCGCGCCCTGTGCGGCCGCACTGGTCGCACTGCCCTAAAGCCGGCACTGTGCGTAGAGCAGCCACAATGTTTGACAGTCACCCGAGTTACATTTATGGCACTTTTTGACAAAAGCCCCTCAAAATGAGTTCTCAAATCTCCTCCGGTTCATTTGGCCTCCTAACCCTAAATTGTCATATTGCCTCAAATATACAGTCCTATTTTAATCCTTTGTATTCTGGTACTTGGAGTCTGATATGTATAATGAAACAAAAAAAACTAAGTGTCAAAATGCACATAACTTTCGGTTTGCCTTAATTAGATATACAGAGGAAACAGTGATAGAGTGCGCAGGTCACCCGACTAGTTTCGATCATACTCACCTGGGCCCATAAAAATATACCGTGAGTTTAACCAGGTAACCTGTGCACTTTCACTCTAATCAGTGATTTATAAATTTCATTTAGGACCTATACCATTGACTTACCAATCCTTGTCATCGGTGCCTAAAGTCCTAAGGGATCAAGGGGGTTCGAATAATAGACATAAAAATAACATTTGCACTCCTATAATAACCACAAACTCGAGAAAAGTTTTAACTCTTTATCTAACCTTCTTACATTGTCATAATCCAAACATTGAACAATAGGAAATTCTCAATTAATAAAAGAACAATCAGAATGAAAATATGCAAAGATTTTATAAGACAGTCATTAAGCATTTGTCATGAGGGAGGGTAAAGAAAAGGAAGCAAAATAGCATGACATTCAACCACACAGTATATTTACCTAAAATGATGTGAAGACCAATCCTGGCCACGGATCAGTCAAAGGATAGGAACCCCAAAAGTTACAGTCGCCAGTAGGCCAGCAGGTGCAGATCAGAATCTGGAGAGATAAAGCCGATTTGGATCAGGGCAGGACCACCCGCAGTTCAGTTGGAACGCCTGCGCTACTCCCTCTCTGCAGCTAACAGCCAGATCCCTGATTGGGTTATCGAATTCACCGACAAAGTGCTTCGCCAGCACCTCAGTTTCCCGTACCCCGATTGGGTCAGCAAATCTTCTGACAGAGTGCTTTGCCCACACCTCTGTTCTCGATCACCTATTGAGTGCGTTGGGTCAGTGACAGGTCAGCTATTCGGACAAGTCGGACAAAATCTCTATCTAAGCCTGCTCTAGTTATACTATTTTCAGGACAGTGTACCACCCCCCAATGTTGCAAGTGTAAGGATCCCCAATTTCGATTGGACAAGAGAATGAGAAGTCACCACATCATACCAAATTGAAACTTTAGAAATGAATATTAAATTTTAACGTTCCCGCCCATTAGTTTATTTTCACATGACGTCTTTATTCCACCCAACATTAATGTTCTATTAGTAAATACATTGTATTCAATTCAATTCAATTTTACTTTATTCGGTTAATCAACAATAACCATAAAAGTATACAACATGAAAGTTCAATTCATAGTAAAGTATTAAACGAGATTTCTTATAAAAAAAACAACAATTTTCCATTTAAAGAAACAATTAAAAATCATCCACACAAATTGATTTCGGTAATATAAATACTTTTTAAAAAAATTCCGAGACAGTTGCAACAGTTAATACTGTGTCTAATCTCTGAAATTCTAAAAACGCTGGGGACATCGATTTAAATTCATTTCCTTTAGGATTGGGATAATAAATTTCCTGCGTGCAGTGTATAGAATTTACAGAAAAATAAAACGTGAATATCGGATTGCACTGAAGAGTCGTCACATGGGCACATAATTAAGTCATGGGACCAAGAGTTCATAACCGGGAAAGTCAAAAATCTAGAAAGAATATTTTGCTTAAAACGTGTTAGGACAAACCTCTCATAATTGGTCATGTGTAAGGTTAAATAAGGCTGTAGTTTGTCCCGAGTTAATATCAGTTGGTGTAAACAAACAGTCTTTTTCTTTACTTCCTCTTTTGCTCTTTTCTCTTCGAGGTATTCCATACATGTGAGACAGCACTTATATAGCGCAACTACCACTCCAAGGAGTATCTTGGCGCTTGGATTCCTTAAAGGCAGAAAGGCGGTAAGAGAGGTAAAAAGGCTACCTGGCTACGCAACGTATCCTAGGAGCCTCATACATTCAGAGTTGGGCAAGGAATAAATCCAGGTTTTTAAAAGCTTTCTAAAATTTAGTTCCGTGGTGGATTGACGCAGCCATATGGGTACCTTGTTCCAGGCTTTTGCTCCAATGACCGCAATGGATTTAACTCCTCTGGTTGACATTTTGAACCTGGGAACGTGCAAGAGGTTAGCAGTGGAGGACCTAGGAGAACGTGAAGGTTGATAATGTCTGAAATATTTGCCCAGGTAGAGTGGGCCATGATGGTAAAAGGCTCTGTAGGTAATGGTGAGAACCTTAAACAGGATGCGCTTATGTATTGGAAGCCAATGTAGTGTGTTCAAGGCTGTAGAGGCTGAGGATTTCTTAGACATTCTGAGAACCAGTCTGGCAGCTGCGTGTTGGACCATTTGGAGCTTATGCAGGGCAGATTTATTTAGTCCTGCATAAAGGCTGTTGCAATAGTCCAACCTTGACGATATAAGGGCTACAGCTACCGTACGTCTGGCACTCCGAGGGAGGAAGTCAAAGAATTTTCTAAGGCTTCTAATAATGCCGAAGCATGTTCCTGCTACTTCTTTGGCCTGCTGATTGAATGTGAGGGAGTTGTTAAATTTTATGCCAAGGTTACGGGCAGCATTAATAGTGTTAGGGGGGGGTTCTGCTTTATCGGGCCACCAATCTTGAGGGGAAAAGGAATTATTGGGACCAAAAGGAATAATCTCAGTCTTGGATGAGTTACATTTTAAATGGTTGAGAGACATCCATTTGAAGATTGCTGACAGACACTCTTTAAGTACTTGCTCTGCGTTAGAATGATTCTTATCGAGAGTCCGAACAAGCTGAGTGTCGTCTGCGTAGGCGACAGTACTTATGTTGAAGGATGAAATAAATTTTAGTAGGGGCACCATGTAAAGATTAAACAGGGTAGGGCTTAAACTGGAGCCCTGTGGGACCCCTGATTTAATAGTTTTTTCTTCTGAGGAAAATTCACCAAACCTGACAATCTGACGCCTGTGAGCAAGATAGTTTGTAAACCACTCGAACACGGTTCCTGCTATGACTGCATTGGCAAGGCGATTGTTTTTTCAATATCTTCCTAGGGATATCAACCATTGTGAGTGGGTCATCATAATATTTTAGGCAATCAATTTCAGCAAGGAAACATTTAACATAATCAAGCCATTTGATCCTTCTCACATTTTCTAATTTTAGAACATCCCTTAGAATAGCGCGATTCAGTGCGCACTCATTTGTTGTCCAAACCCTGTGCCAAAGAAGAATGGGCTGGATTTTAATTGTATCTACAATGTGTGGCTGGCCAATTCTGTGTGACAAATATAAGTCGAGACACTCTCAGGTACGGCTAAGATGTGCCTCAAAAACATATTTTCCACTATTTGAATTGTTTTAGTGTTGGCATATCCCCAGAGTCCTGATCCGTAAAGAACAACTGATAAACAAGTGGCATTATAAATTGTAAAAATTTCCCTGATCGTTTTTTTCCCCAGTTTTTTAATAACATTTTTTAGGGCCATTATTGATTTTGACAACAAAAGGGTTCTCGCCTTTACTGCACTAGCCTATGTGCCAGTCTCGTGAAACAGGATACCTAGGTAAGGAAAGGTAGGGGTAGAGTCCAAGGGACTATCATTTATATACATAATTTTTCTCCGTTTGTTACTACCTGTGCCACAGTTCACGGAGAACGTTTTTGTAGAATTAATTTTTAGATCCAGGTTCAACATAAAGTTATTAAAAGATGTTATTAGGCCCTGTATGGACTGAAGCTGTGGCACCTGAATATAGTTCCCTTAGAAAACAAATAATAGTTTCTTCCAGCCCTAAACTTTCTAATATTGCCAAAAGTTTGCTATGGGAGACACAATCAAATGCCGACGTAAGGTCAACAAATGTAAAATATATGCGTTCCCCCTTTGCCCTAACGTATTTTTGATGCATAATAAATAAATTTAGGCCCTGCTCTACTGTTCCTACTCCCTTCTGAAAACCATATTGCAGGTCACTGATTATCCCATTATCCTCTGCCCAGATTTGAAGTCTCCCTAAAATAACCCTACCAAGGATCTTTATGGATGAATCTAGAAGAGAAATGGGTCGATAGCATGCGCAGTTTTGCCTATCTCCCTTCTTAAATATTGGCACAATTACCGAGGTAAACCATGAGGCATTTAGACCCCTCACAAGGGCAGCATTAAAAAAGTGTACCAACATGGGCCCCCAAAGCTCGCTATTATGTTTAAACAGGTCAGCTGGAATCCTGTCCTGGCCTGCCGCCTTTCCGCCCTTGATTGTTCTAAGGCTCGCCATGACTTCTACCAGGGTTACAACCAATTTCAGGTTCATAGCCCTTTTTTCCCCTGATATAACAGGTAATGGTTGATATATCCCTTGTGGACGGCTATAGAGTTTAGTAAAATGGTCGACCCATTCGTCCTCAGCAATCGCTATTTCTATGTGAGCTTTTGTATTGTCATAGAGAAAGGGGGCATTTACCGCTTTCCAAAAAGCAGAGGGGTCTTTAGAAAGTGAAGCCTCACAAAGGGATTCCCAAGCCTCCCTTTTTATTACGTTTTTCCGATTTTTCAATGCCTCATTATAGGTTTTCCTTAGCCCTCTAACCAATAATAGATCACGAGGAATCCCGTGTAGGGCATTTTTAAGATCAGAGAGTGCCTTTGTGCATGCAGAATCGAACCATCTCCTGTTACTTTTTCCCTGATTCTTTGATTCAACCCACAAACTATCCTTGATAGTGGATGCAATAAAATTAAAATGTTTAATAATACACTTACTGTCTGCGTGCTCATCCAGACAGATCATAAAACTTTCTGCGCATTCCTTCACCAATTTATGCAAACATTTCTCTGGGGTCAATTTACTCCATTTAAGTGAGTAACCATTTTGTCTCCCGAGTATCACGTCTGGGACTGTCTGCCTAATTAGCCCTTCCCTATCTAGATCCCGAAATGGGTTCTCGATCTCCACAGTTAACGGTCGGTGATCACTCAACACAACATCAAGGATCTTGGATATTTTAATCTGACGACCAAAGCTATTAGGGGATATAATAAAGTCAATTGTGGTGGATGCTCCCCTACCAATAAAGGTCGGGACAAAGGGGGATAATATTTGAGCAATTTCATTTACGTATCCCAGATCGTAAGTGAACAATATTTCATTTAGTAAGTCTCCACATATGGTATGCTCAAAATGAGTGAGGCTAATATCCTGTTCTAACATAAGGCCACAGATACCTTGTCGACTCTGTTGACAAAGAGCACAATTAAAATCCCCCCCATATGATTGTTACTTCTTTACTGTTTGTATCCATTTCATGTTTTAAATCAACACCCAACATTTTTATAGTTGTAACAATGTCACTATTTGGGATGTTGTTGTAAAAATGTATAATAATAAAACTTGTTATCTTATTAGTATCTATCTTTACCAGCTGGTAATAACTATTTTTTGATAATAGTTGTACTCTCTCATATTTAAGCTGGTTGGACAGGTACATGGTCAGGCCACCCTTAGCTCTCCCATATGTTCCCCCCACTGCAGGTGTAAACAGGGTTTTATAGCCGCTAATATGCACTGGCTCTGTTAGCCAAGTTTCCTGTAAACCCATAATATCATACCTTTTTACAACGGTTTCCCAAATAGGGGTTTTATTTTCGTTTTTAAGCCTGCCACATTCCAAAACATAAGGCTGCATGTTTCCTTCTTTTTGGTAATACTAATAGGAATCCTAGACACAATAACCACAACTGGGGACCAAAGCCCTGGCTACATCACTCATTTCAGCTAGACCTCCAGATATGCCACAGTCTTCCACCATCGCTATTTCAGTATTTCATATATTCTTGGTCCATTCCCCCTCTTGGGTGGTGGGGTTCTCTAAGGACACAGGATCTATACGATTTAAGTCGGCCATCCCCTCGCAAGGCATAAGTACTTCCATATTTGCCTTGTATGTCTCACTGTCTTGTTGGATACATTTCACGTTACGGACAGAGGTGTCTCCAATAAGTCAGTCAACCGATTCAAGGCCTGAAAGTAAATCAAACCGGTTGAATGTTAGTATATTGAAGTTATTAGGTGCAAAACCTGCACTACTCCCAAAATGGATGTTTTCTGTTCGGGGTCTTACAGAGAACCAGTGTGGTGCTCTGGGGTAGAAATCGCCTAATTCCCATGTTACTATACCTCCATCTCCTATTTGAGGTTGCCAACTTTGGAGGTAAGGGATCACACGTTTATCCCTAAAATTCACTATGATCAAGTCTCCTGCTATATCCTTAGTCATATGCCCTAACCACCCCACCCTTCTGACGTTTAAAATGTTCCAGTCAATGTTAGGGGGAAGCGGTCTATTTTTACTTAGCCAAAAGGCTACTTTGTTTTTTAATTCCTGATGCCCTTCAGTTTTCCCATTCACAAGCTCAGGCACCCCTGAGAGAATACTCACAAAGGGTGCCGCCTCTGGCGGTAAATCAATACGATTAGTGCTTCTATTTAACCTGCCCTGGTTAGTGCCTTTCCCCTCTAGAATTGTATTTTTATTAATGTGCCCTCCTTTAGACGCGGCAGTCTTTAATAGGGTGGGTCTATGGATTGCTTTTGGGTTCTACGTATTGGGGGATGGTACTTTCGACAGGACCGGTTGACTTAAAGTACTTTGCGCCGCCCCATTTATTTTGGCCACATTAATTTCAGTCAAATTCTGAGTTTGCGCACCTTCTGCCAATTTCTTAATAAGTGCGGCATTTGCATTTGTTACTTCCTCTATATTCCCCACCTTTTCTCCTATTCTCTTCACTCTTTCTACTAGCGGTAAAATCAAAGATTTCACTAAGTGTTCAATTTGCGCCAGTAGATCTAATGGTGGAGTTAGTACGGGCACTTGTGGTCCTAGGTAATACTTCATATTCATGGGGGTGCTGTTACTAGCCTTCGGGGGGCTTAAATGCAATTTTGCTAATTTCGCCAATCTCCCCCTATGCTTAGCTCCCTTTCGCTTCCTTTTAGTAGATGGGGCCTGTCCAAGTGCAGTAGATTGCAAATTATCTTTAAATATTGGGATAGGGGAAGTGCCTAAAAGGCTCTCCTCCGATATAACTTGCGCACAAGACTCAACACTTATATTTACCATGGTTGGCTCGCGACTAGCAGCCCTAGTTGGTCCATATTGCAGCTCTACAGGGGCATCAGTAATATTACTAGGATCATTACCATCCCCTGGTACTGGTGGAAATTGAGTTGGATCAATTAGCCCCAAGGAAGATCGTTTATTACATATAGTTTCTAAGGATAAACGTTGCTCAGCCCTCACGATTTCGCGTTCTATGGCTGTTGTTGCCTGTGTTAAATAATGATCTAATGTCCCCTTGAGGGATCCTCCCTGCGAAATAATAGTTTTAGGGACCCCTTTTGCAGTCATATTATATTTAGTGTTTATATCTTTTGCAGGAAAATATTAAGCACGAGAATTAACAGGTAAATACCCTCCAAGCAAATGTACAATCCTTTGAACAAAAACCATGGTATACAATAGTGAATCTATATATCATAAGCTTACTGGCTTATCTGGTGGTTAAAAATCAAGGGGGGTGGCCCAGCCCAGCCTCCTCTGCCTCCGAGGGCCACAGAGGGCCCACCCTTTGCCTGGGCTTAGCCCGCGCGCGCCCGCGATGCGCGGTACTGTGGCCGAATTTCAAGCACCTGTGGAGGGCGTGGCAGGGAGGTGCCTCATGTCCCAGGTGACTTCTGGGCAATGTTGTTTTGGCCTCCCTCTTGGCCACAGGACCCCCAAGGGCGAGCCATTCCCGTGAAGCGGGAAATGCGCGAGGTGACTGAAGGGCGCTATCACGTAGCGTGATGATGACAGGGAGTGTGGTTCTCCTGCTTTACGTGTGCCCCGCAATCCAAAGGTCAGTCCACAAGTTAGCACCAATCAGTCCAGAGTTTTCCCGCGATGCACGGTGCTGTGGCCGAATTTCAAGCACCTGTGGAGGGCGTGGTGGGGAGGTGCCTCCTGTCCCAGGTGACTTCTGTGCAATGTTGTTTTGGCCTCCCTCTTGGCCACAGGACCCCCCAAGGGCGAGCGTTTCTCGCGAAGCGGGAAACGCGAGAGGTGACTGACGGGCACTATCAGGTAGCGCGATGATGACAGGGAGCGTGGTTCTCCTCCTTTACGTGTGCCCCGAAATCCAAAGGTCAGTCCACAAGTTAGCAGCAATCAGTCCAGAGTTTTCCCACGATACGCGGTGCTGTGGCTGAATTTCAAGCACCTGTGGAGGGCGTGGCAGGGAGGTGCCTCCTGTCCCAGGTAACTTCTGGGCAATGTTGTTTTGGCCTCCCTCTTGGCTACTGGACCCCAAGGGCGAGCGTTTCCCGCGAATTGGGAAACTCGAGAGGTGACTGACGGGCGCTATCAGGTAGCGCGATGATGACAGGGAGCGCGGTTCTCCTCCTTTACGTGTGCCCCGCAATCCAAAGGTCAGTCCACAAGTTAGCAGCAATCAGTCCAGAGTTTTCCCGTGATGCGCGGTGTTGTGGCCGAATTTCAAGCACCTGTGCAGGGCGTGGCGGGGAGGTGCCTCCTGTCTCAGGTGACTTCTGGGCAATGTTGTTTTGGCCTCCCTCTTGGCAACAGGACCCCCAAGGGCGAGCGTTTCCTGCGAGAGGTGACTGACGGGCGCTATCAGGTAGCACGATGATGACAAGGAGTGTGGTTCTCCTCCTTTACGTGTGCCCCGCAATCCAAAGGTCAGTCCACAAGTTCGCAGCAATCAGTCCAGAGTTTTTCCGCGATGCGCGGTGGCCGAATTTCAAGAACCTGTGGAGGGCGTGGTGGGGAGGTGCCTCCTGTCCCAGGTGACTTCTGGGCAATGTTGTTTTGGCCTTCCTCTTGGCCACTGGATCCCCAAGGGCGAACGTTTCCCGCTTCGCGGGAAATGCAAGAGGTGACTGACGGGCGCTATCAGGTAGCGCGATGATGACAGGGAGCGCGGTTCTCCTCCTTTACGTGTGCCCCGCAATCCAAAGGTCAGTCCACAAGTTAGCAGCAATCAGTCCAGAGTTTTGTATTAACATTTGCATAGTTTTCTCCTGCTTGGGTTCAATAGTTCGTGTTCCCAGGAGCATCTTCTTAGACAGTCAGCTCCTTGGCCACAGTCCAAAGGTCATTGCTTCATGGACTTGAAACTTTTGCGCTGTCGCAGTTTCTCCAAAGATTGAGTTCCGCGTTACGAGACAGGCCAGTTTTATTTGCAACATGTAAAATGAAAAAGAAACACTTTTAGAACACAGAATAAATGAATGCACTGTATACCATTTATCTCTACTCTTTACCCATTATTTTATATTTAACTATACTTTTAGGATTAAGCAGAATGAACAGCTTAGCAAAAGCAGCGGTGCAAGCTTCTTGCATGTGAGAACATAGAGCAGCCATATTAATACTCGCAGAAGCGAAAGAATCCCTCCAAAGCAGAGAATACATCATGTCACGTTAGTATGACTGATGCATGCGCAGTAAGAAACCCCGCGTATCAGCAGCCATTTTCATTGCAAGCGGTTTATCGTTAGTAAAAGCACATAAGCAAGCTTCTCTTAGATGTGTAAAAGTTGTGTAATGCAATATTAATAAGACAATACATGTTGGTTGGTTTATTACGAGTTATTAGAGAGGGCTGAGTACAAGCAAGTCGCTTTACGGGCGTAACCTTGCTCCATCAACAGCATGAAGTCAAATATACGCACCCAGTTCTGTCGATACAGCATGAACAAAACAATTAGCTCCAGAAAAAGAATACAAGAAATCAAAAACCTAAAGTTCAAATTTCCCTGCATGTAGGGCTGATGCATGTAAAGCATCAATCTAACCCTACACTATCACTAAGATGACATCCCTAAGTTTATAGATAAGCATTTTTTTTTTACAAGCGACAAACTTTAGGGAAAAGAAAACAATTCATCAACCATGTACAGTGAATTATGCATGACCAGTTGTATACATACTAGTGTAAATGAGACGTGAGCCTGCTAGCTTATTCAGTTGGGTATCATCTAATTGCCGTACCAAGGTCTGCAAACATTTGATTTAAAATCTAAGTAACAACACACAAGAAGAGGACATCGAATAACGCTGTGCCAACCAACACCGGACCCGCCATGTTGACCGAGCTCAGCCAACACACAGCCATGACCTACCTCGATCAAGGCACAACCGGGCCCACCAGGCATAACGGAGGGCCCGACCAACACAAGGGATACCCCCACGAGGAAGAAAAAAGCAGCGGTGGCCACATGCACCGAGCACTAACGCCCCTGACCACAGTGGGCCACACCATCATTGACAGGACCCATCCGCGGGACGGTCCTCCCAGAGAAGGATGATTTGTAGGGAGTGAGGCACCCCTGCTGCGAACAAGAGGGTGCCCCAAACCAGCACGGTCCGTCCGAACTGCTAACAACACTTGCGCCACTACACCAAAGATAAGCATTTCTAATGAGAAGAATAAAGGTGTCAGTCATGGAGTCATGAAGCCACTTCTTAGGAGAAAGATTGATCTGTGATGCTCCCTCTCCAAGAGGCAAGGAAGGAGTGCTGACTCTTTCCCTAACCCACACAAGTTATTCACAGGTAATTTACCATCATCCTCCTTGTCCACTAAGCTTACCTTACCACTGTGTTCTCTTTACACATCTCTCGCAACAGTTCAACCTTGGTTCTCATGCCTTCTCCCGTGTGAAGCCGACTTCTTTCCCCTTATCGTCTTCAAACCATAAAATTGTAGTTTCTTCTCTTCTTTACCTAAACGCTAAAACAAAGACATTATTTGGCCTAAAAGAATGCTTCTCTACCTGCAACGCAAAATGTGAGAAAGAACAGCTTCCACAGTGCACATGAATTTCAGAACATTAAACCTAAAGCGAGTTTTTCAAGGATTGCATTTCAGGCCTACAGCTCAAGCTAACATAAGAATGTATCATTTAAAAATTGCGAATTATAAATGACACAACACAATTTCCTAAACATGGAAAACATTATTAAACATCTCTAATACATGAGTAGTGTTAAACACAGGTTCTTCATGTTAGCCTTTTCTACCAATTACATTTATTTCTTAAGTTAGCTATCATATCACATTTTCAGTTATCTAAAATAAGTCACAAAATTATATTAACACTGTTCACAATACTAGCATTCTTGTTTACATACAACATGTGGGTGAGCTCTACACGTGATTATAATGCACCCCTACATATGCATCAACGCAAATGCGAAATTTTCCATTCCATCAGCTGCAAGTTTAATATGAAAATGTGAAAAGCTGAGCTCAGATTTCTCCTCAGTGCCAACTCGTTGTCTTCAGTTTCAAAACAGGAAATGTCAACCTCGCAGAGTGTGATTGCCAGAGTAACCAGAGTAGTGCACATTTGCTGTGCATTCAAAGGCAGAAGTCGAATGTCAAGCTTTGTATTCTGAAAAATGTCTGTGTTCTTATAAGCAGTCGTGGCCAGTCTATTGGGGTGAGGGGCCACGCCCCCCTACCTTTTGCCCCTCACAAACAGTGTCTGTCAGGCTGAACAAAAGTCATCCTCACAGACAGTTTTCTTTTTCAGGTCAGGAAGCCAGGAGCCATACATGTGTAAAATGCGCAGGCTCCTGGCTGCCTGAGCTGAAATTTGCTGGGCTGAGGAAGTCACCGCTCCCGTGGGTGTGACCTCCTCAGCTCAGCAAAGATCCCTGAGGCCCTACCCCTCAGTGACAAGGGGCAGCGTCAACGGTTCCTTCACACCTGGGCGCATCAGTTATAAGCCCTGATGCTCCCATGGTCGAATGTCAATCAGTGACACTTCATCACAGAGTGGAGTGGGGTCAGCAGTCTCACTGATTCCTTCCCACTATGTGATGATGTTGAGACTGCTCCCTTCTCCCATTGGCTGAACTTAAGTCAGCCAGTGGGGGAAGGGAGCAGTCCCAAGCCTTCTGGGACCAAAAATGGCACAGCAAGCAGGTGTGTGTCTGTGTGTCTGTGTGTCTGTGTCTATCCCTGTGGGGACTTGGGCATGATTACACACTCACGCTGTGGGGACCTGAACCCAGGTCCCCACAAGGCAATGTCTTCTAAATGACTTAAGGAACATCTGTGTAAATTTTTACAACTTTAAAAAAAAAATGCCTTGTGGGGACCTGTGTTTCATCAAGTGTGTTTATATTTGTGCTCAGCTCTTCCCCCGTAGACCGGAGGTGGTACTGTAGTCTTAAACACACTTTGCATTTAAACACACTTTGCTCACTAGAAACACATGCTAGCATCAGAAAGGACTGCCAAATTTCGATGGGAAAGCTGAATAATACTGCATTTACCAATACTGGCAGACCTGAGAATGCATCAGAATTGTACTCCTCCCCACCAGTGGCGCAATGAGGAGAAATAACTTTATTTCTCCTCGTTATTTCTAAGTGTGTTGCATTGTGCAGCACACGTACAAAGAGGACAATGCCTCATAGGATTGTTTTTATGCCAGGCAGAGCGCAGGAATGTGCTGTTTTATGTTAAATACAGTGCATTCCTGCCCTTTCATGCAGCGCACAGCAGCAAGATGACTTGCTGCATTGCATTGCTTGAAATATTGATAGAAACAGGTGCGATTTGCTTAGAATCACAGGAACCCAAATCTGGTTCCCCTGTTCCAGTGTTGCCAGCTCTGGCTGTTAGACATTACCTCCTTAAATTATTAATATAAACAAAATATGAAATGAGTCTACAAGCTGAAATGCGTATGTTTGCACAATCTTTTTATTTATTCAGCATTAGATTGTATAATATCTGTAACATTGTTGAGCTTAATATGCCAAAAAATGTAAATTACATTTACCAATAAGTGAATACTTTTCTCTTTCCAGTTTAAAAGTAGATACAAGTGTACCCTCTTATTGGTGCACAACTTCCATCTATTTCTTATGTCCATCGCCCTGAATGGGAAACTATACCCAATGTGCATATAACGCAAACTGAAATTCCAGTTTGCGTTATATGCACATTGGGTATAGAAGTTTACACTCAGTACAATCTGTATTGGAAACACTTCTTTTATCCCTATAGAGGAAAACATTTTCTGTGTGGCATAACCTGCTCTGAACTAAAATGACCATCGTAAATCTGCCCCCGTGTGTATAGTGCTATATTTGAATTAAATAGATACCTCTTTTTTATTTCAGTCATTTATTTGTATTTAGGATAGAATACGAAATACAGGCTATTTCAAGAAGAAAAGTACATGGCATTCATGGTCTTAAAGGCATTTTGAGACAACTGTTATGCTATCTTATTTGAGTTTGTAGCACGCAAAGATACTCCATGGAGTGTCCAGCGCGAGCCTGGAGAGGGAAAAGTGGCAAATGTTAAACAAAAAGATGAGTCTTAATTTTTTTTTTTAAAAGACAGAGTTCTGAGCAGTAGCAGCTCTGACAGCAAGTGAACTGCCCTCCACTCTTGTAAGCCAGAAGCGAGGAATGTGGGCCAGAAGCTGGGATGATGAACGGGAAGTATGGTGGGGGTGTAGAACAGGAAACGCTTCTGTAAGTAGGTGGAGCCGCAGGCATGCAGTGCACAATGGGACCAGGGTCAGGGCTTTAAGCTTGACTCGTTCGGCCGCAGGCAGCAAAAGGAGTGAATGCAGATGCTGTCTGACGCTTCTTCTCATCGGGATGTTAAAAACAAGTCTCGCTGCAGCATTTTGGAGAACCTGTAGTTTATTGAGAAGGTAGCCCAGCAAGCTGACATACAAAGCGTTCGCGTAGTCGATCCGATAGAGTACAAGGGCCCGAGTCACCGTTTCCTTAGCTGCTCTGGGGAGAAGCTGGAGAAATGTCCTAAGGGTTTTGAGTATCCCAAAGCAATTCCCTGCTAACTTCTTAATCTGGGTGGTAAAAGAAAGATTTTCCTCAAACCATACACCAAGAATCTTAGTGGGTTGCCCCGTTGAGGCAAGCATGGGAAATTCTGCTGGCCATAAAGTTTCTCTGAACTGAGGGGAAAAAGTCCCACAGAGGAGAATTTCTGATTTGTCCTCGTTGCATTTGAGCTGTGCTGAGGAAAGCCATTGCAAGACTATAGACGGACAATTTCTGGCCACGGAAGTGGAACCCTCTGATTTTCCCCAGGTAAACAGGAGCTGGGTGTCCTCATCGAATGCTATAAATTTGGCTCCCAATTCCTCAGCCAGGTAAATCAGAGGGGTGACAAAGAATAAAAAGAAGGGGTCTCAAAGAGGACACATGTGGCACTCCAGTAGCCACCTCCTGAGGTGAGGAGGAGAATGTGGGGAGCCAAACCTGTTCTGTACGCCCCTCTACAAAGGATTTCAGCCAACTCGGGCAGCACCTGAGATCCCCAAGTTCGCGAGGCACAGCGTGGGGGCGGTATCAAATGCTGCAGAGAGGTCCAACAAAATGAGAGCTGCCCTGGCGCCCGAATCTGGACACTCCCGAAGCTTCCAAGACTTCCACCAAGGCTGACTAAGTGCTATAGGAGGCTCTGAACCCGGATTGAGATGGGTGAAGTAGGCCAGCAGCCTTGACAAAGTTGGTAAGTTGTTTGTTGAACACTTTTTTGCAAGCTTTGGCCATGAAATGGAGAAGGGAGATATGAGCAGTAATTAACTGGGCTCAGCAGATCCAGTGAAGATTTTTTTTAAAGGGGAAGCATCTTGGCCTGCTTCCATACTGAGGGAACATGGGCATCCTAAAGGGACAGATTGATGAGCCTGTTGGCTTCAGGGCTCACTATCTATGCGACCAAGGTCAAAAGTCTGGCTGCACAGAGATCAGTTGGGGAGCCTGACTTCAAGGCCTTAAGGACCCTCAGTGACAGGACGAGGGACGGGTGATGTATTCAGCTCTAGGGGCCATGAAGCTCTGGACAATAGCAAACTTTTCTTTAGAATTGTTCCTAGCTAGATCAATACGATCTGCATAGTAAAGGCTTTCAGTCTGAGCTATAGAGGCATAATACAACTAATGGGCTTTCCTAAGGTTAAGCTTCGCCAAGGGGCAATATTCCAGCCGGCATTGGTGTTCTAATTTTTTGCAATGTTGTTTCTGTAATTTAAGCTCATGCAAAAACTACTGCTTAGAAGGGGAATCCCTGGATAATTTAGCGGTGGCCGCAGGAGAAAAACGGTCCACCGCCCTCTTGATCCAGCTGGAGAAGCACTCAAGAGCAATGTCCAAATCATCAGAGGGGGCTGGTCTGGACTCAGCTAGAGCACAGCTGAATGTTATCGGGTCAATTTTGGCAAAGGTAGGGCCTATCCCAGCATGGCTTGGGGGAATATTGTCATCCGGGACCCAGGAGAAATGTGACAAAAGGTGATCGGACCAAAGCAACTGTAGAGGATCCTCCCCCTTAATGGGGAAGTTGGAACAAATAGGATCAAGGATATGGCCGCCTGAGTGCGTGGGTGCCCTGACCCATTGAGTAAGCTGGGCAAGGTTGAGCGACTGGTGTCCCCAACATCATCTTTATCCAAATGAATATTAAGATCTCTCAGAAAGAGAGTGAACCGCAAAGCGCAGGGAATAATAACATCCGCCAAGTTTTTGAGAAAAGGCACAGCAGGCCCAGGAGGCCTATAGACCAATGTTCCACCCAGCGAGGCGTGAGGGGAGACAGTGATACTGAAATCAAGGACTTCACCCTCACCTAACTTAGAGGACTCCTCGCAGTGGAAGGCCCAGTTGTCCCTATAGATGACCACAACACCACCACCCATCCCGACTGTGCGGTCTTGCCGGGAGATCTTATATCCCACGGGTATCACCATCTCGATAATAGGGTTTGAGGAATCATCGAGCCAGGTCTCGGTAATGAATTATAGATCTACCTGTTTATCGGAAAGTAGATCAAAGATATCCTGGTGGTGTCTGCCTAGTGATCAAGTGTTAAGTAATGCTGCTTTAAACTTGGGCCCCTTCCCACTGACACTGGAAATGGTCCCAGAGTGCCGGCATTCGTTCAAGCTTAGGTGTAGATCAAAACTACATTTATGACATACAGGGTGGTACTCTAACACCTCCCACCTGCTAGACAGGAGGCAAGGGTGTGGGCGAAGTGAAAGAAGATCTTTGTGGCTGTAGGCTCGAGGTGCAGTATAGTCCAGTGGAAGACAGGAGCATGGCTGGTGCTGGCCGCTTCCGGGACGCTGACGGGCGCAGAAGGGCTTGCCTAGAGCATGCCAGTGGTGCACCCGAAGCGCTGCGTGGAATTTAATGGGGAAGCACTCCGACAACTAGAGTGCGCACTGAGCGAAAATGGCATCTTTAGTTGTCGAGTGGAGGAAATCAGGATGTGGCTGCCAGCCCGGCCTCTCTGGACCAGGTAAAAGAATTAGCGTAATGACCACGCCCCAACAACAAATTCATATAGTGCAGAATTTTGACCATAAAAATCATCAGAGGTACAATAAAATAAATTTAAAAATATTAGCAGCAGTAATGTGCAAATTTGCAAAAGGTTAAGTGTGCAACCCCTGAAGGCATGCATTTTAATGGGGAAGCCGCTCCAACAACTAAAAACCCAAAAACCCATATCAGCCCTAAACCCGAAAAATTCCCATGCTAATCAAACACCCACACCCACCCTACACCCTAAAAATTCCCTTGTCACCCTCAACCCTAACAAATCTCTTGCCCCCTGAAGACCCATACCCAACCAAAACCCAAAAAGTTCCCTTGTCTCCCATAAAACCCCTACACACCCTAAAACAAATCCATTACCACACAAAAAATACACCCACCCTAAACCCTAAAAATCCACTTACAACCCAAAAATCTATACCCACCCTTGACTGTAAAAAAAACCCTTGCCACTAAAAAACCCATATGCTCATAAATCCTAAAAAAAATCCCCTGCCACCAAAAACACATACAAACACTAAACACTAAAAGATTCATTACCACCCAAAAACCCATACCCACCCTAAATCTAAAACATTCAGTTGCCATCCAAAAACTCATACCCACCCAAATCCCACCCTAAACTAAGATAAATCCTTTGCCACTCTTAAATACATACAAATGCTAAACCCTAAAAAATGTATTACCACCCAAATACCAATACCCACCATAAAGGTTCCCTTGCCACCCAAAAACCCACAACCACGCTAAACCCTAAAAATCCCTTGCCACACAAAAACCCATACAAATGATAAACCCTAATAAATCATTATTGCCCAAAAACCCATACCCGCCCTAAACCCTAAAGGTTCACTTGCCACCCAAAACCCATACCCACCCTAAACCCTAAAAAGTCATTATCACCCAAAAATCCATACCCCTAAACCATAACATTTCCCTGCCCTACAAAAACCCACACCCACTCAAAACCTTTAAAATTCCCTTGCCACCACAAATCTCATTCCTACCGTAAATCCAACAAAATCCCTTGCCACCAGAAATCCCACACCCATCTTAAAAGATAAAAATTCCCTTTCTGCCCATAAAACATACCCACCCTAAAAAATCCCTTACCACTCAAGAACCTACACCCATCCTAAAACCAAAACATTCAAATGCCACCCCAAAACGAATACCCACCCTAAACCCTAAAATATCCCTAACCATTCAAAAATCCATACTCACCCTAAACCCTAAAACTTCCCTTGCCACTCAAAAACCAATACCCACCCTAAAAAATTCCTTGCCACCCACAAATCCATACAAACACTAAGCCCGAAAGATTAATTATGACCCAAAAACCCATACCCACCCTAAACCCTAAAGGTTCCTATGTCACCCAAAACCCATTACCACCCTAAAACCTAAGATAAACCTCACAACCCAAAAACCCATACCCACCCTAAACCATAAAATGTCCCTTGCCCCCAAAAACCCACACCCACTTTAAACCTTAAAAATTCTCTTGCCACTCAAAAACCCACACCCACCCTACACCCAAAAAAGCCCTAATCACCTAAAAACCTATACTCACCCAAAACCCTAAAAAAACACCTTATCACCCCAAAACCCATACCCTCCCTTAAGCCTAGAAATTCCCTTGCCAGCCAAAAACCCATACACACCCTAAAACCTAAAAAAGCCCATATCACCTAAAAATCCATACCTACCCTACAACCTAAAAAATCCCTAACCACCCAAATACCCATACCCACCCTAAACCCTAAAAATTCCTGTGCTGCCCAAAAACCCATACCCAATCAATCAATCAGGGAATTTGTAAAGCGCACTACTCACCCGTGAAGGTCTCAAGGCGTTGGGGGGGGGGGGATACTGCTATTGCGTGAACATCCAGGTCTTGAGAAGCCTCCTGAAGGTTAGTAGCTCTTTGGTGCCATAGGAGGATGAGGAGGGTGTTCCAGGTCTTGGCGGTGAGGTAGGAGAATGTTCTGTCACCGGATGCGGGGACAGTAGGGAGGGCGTGGTCGGCAGAGCGGAGCTGGCGGTTCGGGTGTAGACGGTGGGTCATCTGTTGAGGTATGTTGGTCCGGTGTCATGGAGTGCCTTGTGTACGTGGGTGAGGGGCTTGAAGGTGATCCTCTTGTTGACGGGCAGCCAGTGCAGGTCTCCCAGGTGGGGTGTGATGGGGCTGTGTCGCGGGATGTCGAGGATCAGGCGGGCCGAGGTGTTCTGTATGCGTTGCAGACGTTTCAGTAGCATAGAGGGCATGTCCGTAGTCTAGCCTGCTGCTGACGAGAGCCTGGGTAACCGTTTTTCTTGTGTCGGTGAGGATCCATCTGTAGATCTTGCGGAGCATGCAGAGGGTGTTTGTTGGACCCGGTCCTTTGGGCAGGTTCACCCCGTGACTTTTTGCTTTTTCCTAGCCTGTTTTTGGAACCTGGATTGGTGATTTTAGGCCTCTGCGCACTTTTTCACTGTGGTACAGTGTAAAGTGCGTGTGCTCTCTGTGTATGGATGGTGAGCGACCTGCCCTCCCATAGGAATGAATGGGGAATAGGTATGCCCATGGTAGATTCCTGATGCATGGGGAGTGCAGGGTCGAGTTTGATATGTGTGAACTCGTGAGAAGGAATGCTGCAGAATGGTATATGCGGCATGGCTGTGTCTAGTCTAGAAGCGCCACTTTTAGAAGTTGGCATAATTGTGTAGTGAGTCTGCTGGCACGTGATTGGCTGATGGGCCTGGCCCAGGCATGCCTGGGCCTGCTGGTAGATGGACTGTCTGGTGAGTAGGACGGGGTCTGCAGGGCCCCGGAGGAGGGGGGTCTGAGTCAGCCGTAGATGAAAGGCCCCCATCTGCTGTTAGGGAGGGGAGGAAAGAGCGTCTGGTGGAACCAGGCTGTGCCTGTCGGCCCACCCCTGATGGCTCTCCCTTCTGATGGCCCACTGTCACCTCTGACCTGAGGCTGACAGGAGAAGGAAACCAGATACACCCAGGGCTTAGGGGCTCGCTTACACAAAGACTTCAAAGCCTTTTCTGTGTATAAGAAGGGGCTGTGTTCCCTTCCAATTTGTTCTTGTTTTTGACTTGAATCTGCCAGGGGCGTGCAGCTGCTTGGGTTCAGGGGAATCCCTGAGTCCTGCCCAGCCCCTGGACTCCTGATGGATTTTCCTGGACTCCTGGGGGACCCCTCTGCCCTGCCTGGGCTGAGGTGGGGACTTGGCTTTGCCCCCCTGGGGAGCTCTGGGGCTTTGGCAGCATGGAGGAGCTGCATTTTCCTGTGGATAGCGCTGGAACCGTATTTCTAGCACCTGGAGGCGCTGAGCTTCCTCCTGAGCGCCTGGGAGCGCTCTGCCTGTTGTCTAGCGCTTGGGAGCGCTTCATTTCCCCCAAGCGCTTGAGAGCGCTTTCTCTTGAGTTTTCTAGCACTGAGGAGCGCTTTATGCCCGCTGGTAGCGCTGGACGCGCTGAGGTTTCATGCCCGTATTTGTTTTAGTAATTACGAGTGCCCACCTCGATTTTCCCGCGGAAGAAAAGCAACCACGAAGGGGCCGCGACCGGATTGGTCGAGACCCGAAGAGAGCCGTGCTCTGATTGGTCCTTCGAGGGGGGCCTGGTCCAGGAGCCGCGCTGTGAGTGGCTGGCTCCTGGAAGCTGGAAAAGGTGGAGTGGAAGACCCCCGAGAGATGGCGGCCGTTCGCGGGGCTCCTTTTGGTTGAGGGAGCCCCGAGGAGAAGAGGCGGCGAGGAAGAAACGGGGCGGCCGGCTGACAGGGCTCCCGTGTGCCGAGGGAGCCCTGCCGAGAGAGAGAAGTCCGGCGCGGGAGCAGCGAGGCTCCCATGTGACCGGGAGAGCCCCGCCTTCGCCCCTGCGAGAGGAGACTGACTCCGGGAGCCTTGCTGGCTCCACCCTGGGTCCCGGTTCCGGGACCGGGGACCGGGGAAAGCGAGGAGAGTCTGCGAGGAGCAGGAGCTCCGCAGATGCTGCCGAAGCCCGCCCCCGCGGCACAGAAGAGCCGGTGAGTGAAGGGCTGTGGGGGAGGAAGCTCCGTGCGGTGCCGGTCGAGGCACCGAGTAAGGGTGGCCCCGAATGGCAGTGGGTCGCCCCACCGGGGTCACAGAGCCCGCGAGGGGCTCTTGAAGGCCCGCAGTGCTGGATGTTGGGGCTGCTTCGGGGCACAGAGTCAGGGCAGCCACGGTTGGCAGCGGGTCGCCCCAACGTAGTCTAGAGCCCAGGGAGGCTCCACCGAGGGCCCGTAGTTGTCTCAGAAGTCCCTGTGAGGGGCTTGGGGGCCATGCTTGTGTAGAGCCCTGAGAAGGTGCGGGGCCATTCGTTTTAGGTAGGGGGGGGCACCATTGTTTTCAAGAGCCTGTGTGGCTCCAACGTTGGGCATGTATAATGCCAGAGCCTGGGTGGCTCCAACGTGGACCTAGGTGCTTGGAGAGCCTGTGTGGCTCCAGCGTGACGCAGTTTGCGCCTGAGGGCCAGTGAGGGCTCTGCCGCAGTTTTGATGATTCTCCAGCTGCCCAGCAATTAGTGGGCAGCTGCACCGTTTAGGCGCAATTTCAGGAGAGAGTCCCTGTGTGGGACAGCGAGGGCACAGGGGTGCCCGGCCTTCCCAGCTGCGCAGCACTTAGTGCCAGCTGCAGCGTTTAGGCCCTTGTGAGTGTTCCCAGGGGCCCAGCAAGTAGTGGGCCCCTGCATCGTTTAGGCCCTTGACATTGAGACTCAGGGCGTTCTAGCCCCAGCAAGGCCAGTTGGCCTAGGGACTGCCACAGGTGGTGGCTTATGTAGGTTTTGCGCAATTGTATGAGTCTTGCACCTCTGAATGTATTTCCTTGCATCATGTTTTATTCCTGCACCTCTGACTGTTTTTAGACATCATGTGACTATTGCGCTACTGTATTATTCTGGTACCTCTGAATGTAATTTTATTGCATCATGTGCTTTATTCTCAACACCGCTGAATGTGTAGGTTTATACATTATGTGTTTCTCTTTACTACTCCTCTGAATGTATATTTATGCATCATGGGTAATGTGTTCTTTCTTAGACCCCTAATTGCTGTGTGATACTTAGGTGGTTGTTCTTTTAGTACAGGTGGTCCTAGTGAGGTCCTGGTCCCCTGCGTGACAGTCTCCTAAGGGTTTAGGGTTGCGTAGGGGGTACTTACCTGTTCCCAGTAGTTACTGGATGTGATCTATACCTGTTACTTTGTGTTACAGTGAAGTTTATATACTTTTATTCTAATTTCTGACAAGTATTTCTATATCTGCAAAGTGTTGATTCTGACAGTGGCCCATGTGGCCCTGTCTTGTAAATAATCCCTTGTGAATATTGCCGTGCCAGTTGGCACAATGTACATGTGTGATTTCTATCTGATATGCTTTGACAATACAAAAGTTATTTTAATATAACCTTGTGTGGAGTCTCTTTTGTGGTGTACCTAGTATGTTGTCGCTGTGTGCGCTGACGCAAATGCTTTACACATCGCCTCCGAGTTTAGCCTAGACTGCTCGTGCCAAGCTACCTAGAGGGTGAGCAGGGGTTATCTTGGCGTGTGACTTCCTTGCCCTGACTAGAATGGTGGTTTCTGCCTGGCTTTGGCATCAGCCTTAGCCTACCAGAAATAGCCGGTTCTAACAGTGTTGAAGCAGGAGGATGAGAAGCGTTGACTTGCTTGGTCATGGAGAGTGTTGAGTTGAGGATGAACCCCAGGTTGCGTGCATGGTCGTTGGCTGTTGGTGCTGTTCCCAGGGGTCAGCCCCCAGAAGTCATCCCAGGCTGAGGGGGTGGAGCGGAGGATGAGGACCTCCGTCTTGAACGAAATCAGCTTCAGACGGCTGTTCTTCATCCATTCGCCGATGGCTTTCATTCCTTTGTGGAGGTTGGTCTTGGCGGTGAGGGGGTCCTTGGTGAGGGAGAGGATCAGCTGGGTGTCGTCGGCATAGGAGATGATGTTGAGGTTGTGCAGTCTGGTGACATGGGCGAGCTGGGCCATGTAGATGTTAAACAATGTCGGGCTGAGGGATGATCCCTGGGGTGCGCCACAGATTATCTTGGAGGCTTTGGAGCGGAAAGGGGGAGGCAGATGCTCTGGGTTCTGCCGGCGAGGAAGGAGGTGGTCCAATCCAGGGCCTTGTCTCGGATTCCTGCATTGTGGAGGCATGTGCGTAGGGTGCAGTGGCAGATCCTGTCGAAGGAGGCTGAAAGGCCCAGGAGGATGAGGGCTGCGGTTTCGCCATTGTCTAGCAGGGCCCTGATGTCATCGGTGGCAGCGATGAGGGCAGTTTCGGTGCTGTGGTTGCTGCGAAACCCGGACTGATGATGTTCTCCTCGAGGTAGCGGGTCAGCTGTTTGTTGACTGTTTTCTCAATTACATTTGCCGGGAACGGGAGCAGGGAGATGGGTCGAAAGTTCTTGAGGTCCCTCGGATCTGCCTTGGGTTTCTTGAGCAGGGTTTCTTCCTCTCTGGGTAGGTCGCGGTCTGGAAGGAGATGTTGATAGCCTTGCGGAGCTGGCGTGCGATGGTGGCGCTGGCTTTGTTGAAGATGTGGCGTGGGCTGGGTCTGGTGGGGAGCTGGAGTGGATGGTGTTCATGAATTTGATGGTGTCGTCGTCGTTGATGTTCGTCCAGGTGAGTAGGTGGTCGTTGTGGGCCCAGTTGGCTACTAGGAGTACCGACGGACAGAGCGGTGCCCCATTTTCCTGAGCTGCTTGCCAGGTGAGGTGAAGCACGTCCCCCTTGAAACTAAGGAGGACAACCAGAAGTGAACAGGTGATATTTACCATTGTTGTTCACCCAATTTTTATTCTTTCACTTTTGAGCAGTAGCAATTAAGTTAATGGGTCCTGAGGAAGCGGTAGGCACCAATTTGGGCCTTTAAATGTCCGCAGAAACATGTCGACCAGAAAACCCAGTCATAAGTTATTTGTTTGAACCATCTAACTTTTTTGCACTCTTCTGTTTTTAGTATTGGAAGTGCACGACTTCAGAATAAAGTTAATATTGCGTACACTCTCCAATGTTATCAAGAGCACATTTGTTCTTTTTGTTCATCACTTATGCACTGCTTTCAGTTACTAACAGACAAATATCCGCCAATCATCTTGGATATAAATAATATAAGAACGAGCCATCTCACTTTAATATCTCAAGAGATGGTAAAAATACGACTGCTTACTACGTGAAGTAGACCAAATGATGAATTGGGCGGTACAGGAAGAGTAACTGATGGACACTTTTCACATGAGGTAAAATGTCCGGTTTTGCTCCAAGTTGTAAACACACACATACCTTTCCCTCAAGACCCACAGTTACTTTTTGTGTTTTCTATAACCTGTCAGGGGGAGTGTAACTGTTGAGGTCGTTATATATTCCCTCGGACCCTCTATCTATCCTTCTTGTTTGTTGTCATTGTGGGTGGTGTTCATGGGACCTGAGGTGTCGTTGGCTGTCGTGATGGTCTGGTCATCGAAGCTGTTGTGGATGTCTGTGATCTTGCGATGGAAGAAGGTGGCTAGTGAGTTGCACAAGTCTTGAAATGGTGGGATGTCGTTAGTGTTGGAGCTGGGGTTGGAGAGTTCCTTCACGACGTTGAAGAGCTCTTTGCTGTTGTGTGCGTTGTTTTCGAGGCGGCCCTTTAAGGAGGGCCTTTTGGCGGATCTACCCACCCTAAACCCTAAAAGAACCCTTATCTAAAAACCTATAATCACCCTAAACCCTAAAAAATACCTTGCTTCCAAAAACCCACACCCACCCTAAACCCTAGAAATTCCCTTCCCAGCCAAAAACACATACCCACCCTAAACCCTAAGACAAACCTCACAACCAAAAACCCATAACCACCATAAACCCTAAAAATTCCATATCACCGTAAAACCCATACACACCCTAAACCATAACATTTTCCTTGCCCCTCAAAAACCCACACCCACCCTAAACCTTAAAGATTCTCTTGCCACCCAAAAACCAATACACACCATAAACCCTACAAAATTCTTTGCCACCAAAAATCCCACACACATCCTAAACGATAAAAATACCCCTGCCACCCAAAAAACCCATGCCTATCATAAACCCTAAAAATCACTTATCACTCAAAAACCTACACCCACACTAAACTCTAAAAATTCAATTGCCACCCAAAAACTCATACCCACCCTAAACCCCAAAATATCCCTTACTATTCAAAAACCCATTCCCACCCTAAAAAAATGTTTTGCCACCCAAAAACCCACACAAACACTAAACCCTACAAGATTACCACCCAAAAACCCATACCCATCCTAACCCCTAAAGGTTCCCTTGCCATGCATAACCTATGCCCACCATAGCCCCTAAAATATCCCTTACCACCCAAATACCCATACACACCCTAAACCCAAAAAATTCCCTTACCACGTAAAAACCCATACCCACCCAAAAACCCATGCCCACCCTAAACTGTCAAAAAAATCTCTCTCCAATCAAAAACCTATACCCACCGGAAACACTTAAAATTCTCTTGCCACCCAAAAGACCCATACAAATGCTAAACCCTAATAAAATCATTATCACCCAAAAACCCATACCCACCCGTAACCATAAAATTTCCCGTGCCCCACAAAAATCCACAACCAACCAAAACCATAAAAATTCCCTTGCCACCCAAAAACCACTACCCACCGTAAATCCTCTAAAATCCCTTGCAACCAACAATCCCACACCCATCTTAAATGATAAAAATTCCCTTTCCAGCCATAAAACCCATACCCACCCTAAACCCTAAAATATCCCTTAACACCCAAAAACCTACGCCTACCCTAAACCATAAAAAATCACTTGCCACCCAAAAATCATACCCATCCTAAACACTAAAATAGCTCTTAACACCCAAAAACCTATACCCACCCTAAAAAACTTTCCACCCAAATACCTATACCTACCCTAAATCTAAACAATTCTGTTGCCATCCAAAAACCTTTACCCACCCTGAACCTAAGAATTCCCTTGCCACCCAAAAACTCATACCCACCCTAAACCCTAAAAAAGATCTCATTACCAAAAAACTTATATTCACCCTAAACCCTAAAAAATCCCATATCACCCCAAAACACATTTCTATTGTAATTTGATGTCATAACCTTTTTTCCAGAAACAGTAATAGCTTTAACTTATATTTATATTTCAGTACACATGCTGCCTGATTGCTAAGTTTGAGAATTTTTTTGTCATATTTAGAAGCAGGTCCTTTATAGTGCAATTGCCTTCTTTTTTATACAACATGCCCTACTTTTTATAAGATCATCATATGAGCAGCACTTCTTATAGTTAAAAATCTTTCAGAGCATCAGTCTTTCCACATCATGGTGTTCTTCCCCAAGTCAACGGCATATAATCTTACAGTACTTGGCAGTGTCCCTGCCTTTTATAGAAGGTGCATTGCTACTTCTCATATCACCAACTCCCATTATTACGTTTTACCATCATTTTAAGACCACAAGAAATTTCAATAAAGCAGGGAGTCATATAATTTTTTTAACTTTGCTCTAAATTTGCTAAGCAAAATTTCCAAAATTGCACCACTTCACATACTATTGTGTCATTTGCAGCAACATTTTACTGTAAGTACATGAGAATAATGTGAATGTTCTGAACATGAACGGCTGTTGCTTGTGCTGCCTGTGTTTTCATGCTATGTTTTTACCACAGCACGTATTTTGTGCTCCAATATCGCACTCAATGATGGATTCTCATTTTGAGTAATTGCATGTGTCTTCACATAATTTTCCTGCAAATTCGCATAACTATGAGAAAACAAATTATGAGAATATCACACACAGTATCATTTTACACATTTGACAGGATCTCTGCCTTCCAAATCTTGCCAAATTGATTACTAGGCCTTCTCTGATTACCCCCTTTTTTAGTGTACATGCACATATTACCTTGTTGTCCCTCTAACAAGGCTACCGCTGTGTTGACGCCTATATGTTTTAATCCTAACTATATTATAATTTGTGTGTCTATCTCTCACGGCTAATTATTACTATTTGAATTTGTAATGCGAACAGCTACCCCAAGGGGTTTCCCGGTGCAAAGAAGGGAGGTGAGATATTCCTGAATTAAAAGAGCTAAGGGGGTCATTATGATGTCGGGTCGATTGCCACTGCTCGACTGGCGGTGGCGATCCGCCCGCCATCTCTCCCCGCCTGCCATTTACCCCAGGTATATTTCCATGGGGGTGGGTACCGCGGCGGAGGGAAAAAAACGCCCACCGCTTTTACGCCGGTCGGCTAGCGTCACGATTGCCGGCCTGGCGGATTTGGGAAATAATATGGTGGCGGTGCCTAGCAGGCACCGTCCGCCATATTATGATGAGGGATTCTGAATGCCTTTCCATGGCGGTGATATAGCCACGGAAAGGCTGGTGAAATTGCATTGGGGGCCCGCTGCGGGACCCCGGGGGGGTGGGGAGCTGCACTTGGGGGTACCTATGGTACCCTCTTCATTGCCATGCACAAGGTGGCAGGCACCGTGCAGGGCCTGTCATGTTGTGCATTGAAATGCACAGCATGCCTCATTGGCATTGGGGTGGGTGCTGCTTACAGGTGCTGCCAGGGTGGCGGTCGCATCCTAATTGGCTGTGCGGGACCACCGGGCGGCCGGTCCCAGCACCGCTAGGGTGGCGAGCGGACTTCAGTCCTAATAAGCCCCTGAGTGTCCAAACCTTTGCGAAAACGGAAGATAGATGTAAAGCTTCTCAATGACTATGGGAGAGAATTTCAGAGTTTCTGGTCCAAATATGAAAAGGAATGACCTGTCATATGAGTCGAGTAGAACCTAGGCACACTGAATAGATCGCAAGGATCGAGAAGGATGATAAAGTGACATCAAGTCTTAAAAATAACCTTGGTCAAGTTCCTGATTTAGGCTTGAACATGTAGCATAAGGCTTTGAACATGATACGGTTAGGAATTGTCAACCAATGAAGCTCATGAAGAACGTTGGAGACTGAAGAAGTTTTTGGAAGTTGGTAAAACAACAATACAACTGCATTCTGAACTAATTGTAGCCGGCAGGTTGTAGCTTTGTCTGCTCCCAAATAGAACTAATTGCTGTAGTTCAGTCTGGCTAAAATCAAAGCCTGGATTACAGTCCTTTGAGTGGGAGTAGGAATTATCCAAATGATTTTTTTTAGCCATTTGAGGACCACAAAACTAATGGCGTTCAACTTAGCCACTTGAGGCTTCATAGGCAATTTGTCATCCAGAAGGAATCCCAGATTTTTTACTTTCTGAGTTGGAATGGGCAGAGCCCCCAGAAAGTCAGTACAGTGATGAAGGCCCCAGATGGAGGAGGTTTTTCCCAGAATCATGACCTCAGTCTTGAACCTGAGAGAGGTTTTGTTCATCCATAAGGAGATGCTACTCAGGCTAAGGCTTAAATCCTTGGGTCCATTTTTCTGTTTCGATGACAAAATCAAGATGACCTGTGTGTCATCTGCGTTGGAGAAAAGTGTCAGACCACACCTCTACAATTCATCAACCAAAGGGTGGACGTAGATGTCAAACAATAGAGGTCTTAACACTAAACTCAGTGCATGAGTCTCAGATCTGGCATAGGGGGGAAAATTTGAAATGTCAATCTGTCAAAAATGATCCAAGCCAGGCCCAAGCTGAGCCCTCAAGGCCCAGGGCAAACAGTCTCTCCTCCAAAATGGAATAATACACCGCTTTGAAGGCGAGGCTAAGGTTAACAAAAAGAACGCAGCCGTACTTGCACAAAGGAGCTGCCTCCAGCACTCGGTAATGACCAAGAGGGCGAATTCCGTAATGTGTTCAGCCCTAAATCCAGACTGAAAATGATGATGTAAATTCTGAGCCTCCACAAATGAGATAAGCTGGCTATTAATATGTTTTTCCAAAACTTTGGAAAAGATAGGAAGAAGGGAAATGGGATGAAAGTTGGGCATATTGGTCGGGTCCAAGTTGGTTTTTTTCAGGAGGGGAAGGACCATAGCATGTTTCTATTTCTTGGGAACCAGCCACTCACCAGCAAAGATATTAAGAAGATTTCTTAACATAGATTGCAAGGTAGAGTCAAGTTGCCTGATAATGTTAGGGGGTAGAGGGTCGAAAGGAGAGCCTAATTTAATAAATTTAAATAGATTGCAAATGGTATTGAAAGTCATAATGTCCAACAAGGACCAAGGTGCGTATTAGCAAGAACCTCGTTAAAATTGTCGCTGTATTAGCGTCAGGAAACTGCTGCTAAAACGGCGATAATGGGTTTGCTAATATGCTTTATAGAATTCAAATAGAAGCCCAGATTAGATGTCCTGCACATCTAACCTGGGCTTCTATTGGAATTCTATAACACATATTAGCAAGCCCATTATCGCCGTTTTAACGGCAGTTTCCTGCCACTAAAGCGGCTATAATTTTAACGAGGTTCTTGCTAATATGCCCCCAAGTCCTTTAGGTGTTACATCAACATTAATCATGGTGATGTTAAAAGGCATGGTGGGATTCTAATAGTTAAAGGCAAAGCAAAATGGTCAGACAATAATAGTAGCACAGGGGGAGTAGTCACCAAGTCTGAGACATTGGGAAAAACTGCATCCAACAATTGGCTGGCCAGATGAGTAGGGCCAGTGTTGCACAAAGTCAGGCTGAGGACACCAAGATCCACTATGAGAGTGGAACTCAAGGTGCACATGGGATCCTGCAAATGAAGATTAAATCAACTAGTAGGATGAAATGTGTGGAGCTACCAAGTATGGCAAGGAGGTACACCAATTTCCTGTGTAACCAGGTAGACGATACAATAGGGCTCCTGAGAATGTGAATTTCAGTGTAAGCGAGAGCACAATACAGAAATATCTACAGTCAGGAACAGAGAATTTTTTAGTTTTACACTGGAAGTCGTTTTTTTTTAAATAATGGAAATCCCCCTGCCTGTCCTGTCTTGTCTATCTTTCCTAACTATAGAATAGTTAGGGGGAGGGCCGTAATTACATTTGGTGCAGAGCCCTCGCGAAGCCATGTCTCAGTAAGAAGCAGTGCATCAGGCTGAGAAGCCCGTAAAAAGTTGAATAGATGTTGTTGGTGTTTAGGGAGAGACCGACAGTTAAAACTGAAGAATCAAAATTCCCTGGTCTGACTAGATCCTCCAGAAGACTCAAAGATATGGTAAGCCATAGTGGGGGAAACCTCAAAGCTGTTGGCTGCAGATGAGTAACAGGCATTACTATCATTACTGTTTACATAGATAGAACACACATAATTACAGTTGCTGCAGGCTAAAGGACTGACCCCAGGCACCATAATCTGACAATCCGTGGGGCGGACAAGCTGTAAAGCCTTTAATTGGTTCGGAGTTTAAGCTAACCTCTCCAGTAGACGGGGACCAGGGTTAGTGGCCCCTGGCCCTGGCGAGACATGGATGGGTGCAGACGGGCTTGACTTTGGCACGTCTTTCGTGCACCAGCGGCACCCCTGCTGCACATGTCTGTGGCACATTCACCCCCCGCCCATTTCAAATAGGGCCGTGTTACTTGGAGCTAGATTGGAGGTGGCAGAGAAGTTATGGCACAACAAAAAAGGCTGTCTGGTGAGGAAACACTTGAACACATGCTTTACCCGCAGCCCAAAAGAATAACACACAAACCCCAAGTCCCCCTGAAACACCCTTTGTTCCCACAGCAAGCAAGGATTAAAAAAAACAAAGCAAGCAAAATAAAAAACAGAGTAATTAAAAAACAGTATTAGCCAACATACGGAGGAACATGGGGAAAATATATATTATTAAAAGGCAATATCAGACATAATATAGGCAGAACGAGCAGTAGTAGAGGCAGCTTTATCCAAGAAATGAGCCCCTACCTAGCCACTGCGCATCCGCTCCCCAGGCATCTTAAAGAGGTCTGTGTCACTTGGAGCTAAACCGAAGGCGGCAGAGAAGTTATGGCACAACAAAAACAGCCCTCGGGCGAGGAAACAGCACATGAACACATGCTTTTCCTGCAGTCTAAAAAGAATAACACACAAGCCCCAAGTCCCCCCGAAACACCCTTTGTTACCACAACAAGAAAGGTTTTAAAAAACACAAAGCAAGCAAAATAAAAAATAGAGTAATTAAACAATATTAGCCAACATACCGGGGAATGCAGGGAAAAGCTATATTTTTTAAATGAACTAGCAGACATGAGAATATAGATAGAACAAACAGTAGAAGAGGCAACTTTAATAAAGAAACGAGCCCCTACCATGCCGCTAAAGCAAATGCTTACATTCAGAGGCACTGTCCCCCAAGATATATTAAGAGCACCTCTGTGGTCGCGCATCTTTGAAATCAAAACATTTTCCACTACAGAAGATTATAAATACAACACTCTGCCAGACACACATGCTACCTATCCAAAAATGTACTTTGGCACCACACATGAAGCACTGTACAATGCAATACAATAGCAGCACCTCAATCCTTAATTTCGGGAACTGGCTGCTGTTGGCTCTTCACCCCACCTTTTTCCAGTTCCACTGCACCTGCTACACTAATGATAGCTTGGTCCATATGCTCAGGGCCACTGCAATTATACAATTGTGCCGCTGCTGCGATTTCCGTACAATTATAAATTTGCTGCATTTGCCATATAATCCATCATCTGTTGCATAATATTCAGATTTTAACAAAAAATGTTGTTTACGGCTCAAACGGTTCAAAAGTTACTAAAAACGCAGTGAAACATATTGCCGGGCAGTGGATTGCAACTAACAGTCTTAACAAGTTTAAGAATGATAAAATAATGTAGTAATACTATCCCAAAATGTGACAGATGTTGCCGTGTAAGTTGTCTTTTCTTGCCACATAATTTACTCAACTCTGCCACATAATTCCAGTGGCCCTGCTTATGCTCCATGCATGGTCACACAGCAGGCTTCACTCAGCTCTTTACCTCCTTCAGCCCTGGTGTTACTGATCCTGCTGCAATAACAATAGATGTGCCCCTGTGGTCTGTCCTAACCAGTTTCCACTTTGATCCTTAGCCTTCTGAGTCCTGGAAGTAGGTTGCATTGGGCTTTTCACACCCATCTGCTGCGCTGCATCTGTCATATCAGCCATACTATAAATAAGGCCCATTCAACTCTGCATATTACCCTCTAATACAAGACAGGCAACAATCCGAGCTCTTAATACCACATGTCTCTTGCTTCTCTTACTCCCATTGTGTTGCCACCTCTTTTGATATTTTAGAGAAAGTCATATATGATCAGTAAAAAATGTTGGCAGTTGACAACCCTTTTAAAAGAAACAGATACACAATAGGAATGTTTATATTTCTCTGTGAAATAAGCTCATAATATAGGAACAATAATGCTGCCACATCTATAGGTAATATTGCCTTTTTATATGCCTCCAGAGCGTAAAGAAGCACTACTACAGACTGTTGGTTACAAGCCTAAGTAACTGTGCCAATATATTTATGGCCCAGCATGCATGTTGTTTTCCTCGCTTACATGCCCCATAGTATGAGCGACTCAATAGACGTTCCTTTAGAGAAGTCAAACCTATCGACTTTGTCTGTGCTTAACTTGTATATTTTGTGGTCACATTACAAAGAACAGTCAGCCGTCTATACACAGAAGGTTCCTGAACAATTCTAAGAAATGCTTCTTCATGTCTGTGCACCTGCATCATCGACCCCCTGTTAGAACTGCAACCAGAGTACACACCCCATGCAGTGCTTCGCAATAGCTTCACTCTCATGCACACATCTAACTTGCCAATTAAGCAGAATATTTCTGTATAAGTAACCCTGATCATATTGGCTTTGTAAATACTTGTTTTACTGCATCGATTAGGCCCTCATTTTGAGGGCTGCAGTAAATCTGGTAGCGAATAATATCCGGGAAAATAAAGACTACACTGCGTTCACAGTGTAGTATTACCTCCCTATTGTGAGAATAGCATGGTAATAACACGTTTTCTCTAATTCTGAGCTGCAACACTTTCACCACGTTTAAGCCAGTGAAATATGTACAGAGAAAAGTCAATAGTCAGTGCGAACTGTATCTTCAATTTATAATGCTGATTCAAGCGCAACACCTGTTTGAGACTGAATGAAAACTACAGAGGCCCTGAAAATGAGGCAATAGCTGTCAGAATTTCACACTGAGAAAAAAGTACACAATTGCTTACGGGCTATATATATTGCACAAATTGGGCAGTGTTAGGTCGTGGGCTAAGTATATTGCACATATTTGTATGTGACTTAATACCCCGAGATTTAGACCCCAGGTAAATCAATATCTCCAAACCGAAACCGACTTGACCAAATGATGGGATGACAGGCAAACAATTACACGTAATAAGGCTCAATAATATTAAAAGCGCAAGCACGTCCAAAACAGTTCAATGTGTGTGTTTATCAGACATACACTCTCGAAGTAATGTGAGTAGAGATTGTATAAAATATTTTCAGATATAAAATGACATCTTTTGTTTTGCTAGAGAAGCGCTCTTAATTGTTCCCCTCAAAAATGGCTTACAGACATCTCTAAAAGCAATTTCCACATAAATCTTTCAATGTGCTGAAATGTACCTTTGCCCTAGCTTAAGAATAGGAGCCCCCTTTCTTGTTACTCCATGCCCAAGAACATTACACTTTCAAAGAGAAAAGAAAGCGCTTAAATCATTTTCTCTATTGTAATAATTCGAAAGCGTCAGAATGAATCAGTATGGGGAGTTTATTGTAATAAGAAATACAGCTTTATCTTCTTTATGGAGACTAGAGTTGATAAGATGGGGGCTAGAAAAGAAAATGAGAACTCAAATACTTGGATTTTTAAGGACGTGTGAACCTTCCTGGATAAACACAGTTTAAATCAGTTAATGCTGCATTTGAAGTGGGATTCATAGATATGGGATAATTCCAGTCTATCTCTAGTGGTGGCTTGAGTACCAATATTATTACACCATATCATCTCATGTGCATAGATAAAGTGCATATGGACACCTGAGGGTATCTTGTTGCTGAATACCAACTGTTTTTTGTTATTCAAGCAAATAGAAATTTTTGTATAGACCCTAGAAGGAATAAAGGCCGAGTGGTAGCACCACGATTCAAACATGTGAGAGAGTCGTCAAACAAATATCCCTCAAGTGGATTCATTCATTTAATAAGCCACCAGACGAATACGATCTGTATGGGTTCTTCACCATACCTATCTTTACACACATTACTGTGGAGACGACCTAATTATGACTATAATCACACATTATCACTGTGGGGAATTAAACATCACTGTAATCGTGCAATATCTCTGTGAGAACTTGTACATGACTAAAATCATGCACTATCTCTGTGTGCCTTCCCTGTGCATCCCATTAATCACACACTATCTCTGTGAGGGCCTGGGCATGTTTTTAATCATACTCTATCTCTGTGGGGACCTGGGCACGTCTGTAATCACGCACATTCTCTTTGGCAACCGTGGTAACACTATAGTCACACACCATCTCTGTGGGGACCTCAACATCTCTATATGTACACACTATCTCTGTGGGGACCTGGTCATGTCTATAATCACACACTATCTCTGTGGAGACCTGGTCATGTCTATAATCACACACTATCTCTGTGGGGACCTGGGCATGTCTATAACCACACACTATCTCTGTGGGGACCTGGGCATGTCTATAATCACACACTATCTCTGTGGGAACCTGGGCATATCTATAATCACACACTATCTCTGTGGGGACCTGGGCATGTCTATAATCACACACTATCTCTGTGGGGACCTAAACATCTCTATAGTCACACACTATCTCTGTGGGGACCTGGGCATGTCTATAATCACACATATGTCTGTGGGGACCTGGGCGTGTCTATATTCACACACTAGCTCTGTTGGGACCTGGGCACGTCTATAATCATACACATTCTCTTTGGCGACCGTGGTAATACGATTGAAAGGTTTCAGCACTCCGTCCATCATCTCCATGTGTTTGCTTCGACTTTAACATCATCAGTTTCACATTCTCTGTATGGGGCTTTGTGAATATTGAAAAGTAGTGAAGTTAGACTTTTGGTCTAAATCTACCTTTGTGAATACTGAAACGTACTAAAGTTAGACTTTTTGTCCAAGTTTACCTTTGTGAATCGGGCCCTTTTTTAATGAAGACTTAAACACAAACATCTTCATGCCCTATCTCTGTGGGGACATAAACATCTCTATAATAACACTATCTTTGTGAGGACTTGAACATCATTATAATAACACACCATCTCTGTGGGGACTTGAACATCTCTATGATAACACACTATCTCAGTGGGGACTTAAACATTGCTATAATAACATATCATCTCAGTGTGGACTTGAACATTCCTATAATTACACACCACCTGTGTGTGGACTTGAACATCATTAGCTTCACACTCTTTATAATGGGATTTAAGCTTTGAATGTACACACTATTTCTTTGGAGGCTTAAACACAATGGTCTTGACCCACTATCTCTGTAGGGACTCGAACATCTATTTTGTCAAAAATGCAAGCAGCTAATCAAGCTCTGGGTTCCACTTGACCATGTTCCTTGGTTGCATATGTTAATTTCTTTATGTGTTAGTTCCCTTAACTCCTAAAATTTTAAGCGCTAATAAATAGGTTGAATACAGCTTTAAGTGTCTTTCTCTAAGCATGATATATTTTCTGGCACATTAACATAATCTGTCATTAATGTATACCCCTAGTATATATGCAGCAATTCATTTATGAATAGATTATAATGTTGTTTGTGTATTTTGTTGATAAAATAAACATTTAGCCATGTGCCTTCGACTGTATTCAATCACAAATAGTGTTACGGACTAGGTCCCCACAAAGATGGTAGCACGTGTTCAAGTCCCCACAAGGATGGTGCTGTGCGCACGATTAAATAACAATATATTTGCAAATTTAAAGCAGGATCCTGTATCATGATTTTTTTCTTAACATTTTTCTGTTATTAGTGTGTTTTAAAAACATTGGGAAAGGTTAGTCCCCACAAGGCTGGTATTCACACATAGTCCCCACAAGGATGGTAACCTGTGCGTGTGCGTGTGTGTGTGTGTGTGTGTGTGTGTGTGTTTAATGATGTTTTGTGCTTGCATGCGTGTACAGGGCCGGCTTTAGGGTAGTGCGACTGGTGCAGCCGCACTGGGAGTGACCTAGAATGGGGCAATGACCTCGGGAGGGTTGTGAATAGTAATAATGTACGATTTAAAAGCACCTGCCGCAGAGTTCCCTGTGCAGCAGCAATAAAAATGTCATGATTACTCTTGTGAATAATGTTACAGCTAGAGAGAGATCGGAGTTTTGTCTAGTGGCTCGCCGTAATTTAAGCATCGTGAGCGTTGCTATGCCTGCTGCACAGAACTGATCTGTGTTTTGAATGGATAGCGGACTGGAATAGTAAAATCAGCCTTAACCAGTATTTTAAAACAAATGAAATGTATTTGAAACCGGGGATAGGGAGAAATGAGGGGCACCTTTGGCCAAGTGGTAGTGATGGACTCCGAAGAGTTAGTCATATGAGGGGCGCCAAAAAAGATTGTTGCTCTGGGCGCCACTAGCTCTGAAGTCTGCCCTGTTTAGAAATCTACATTTGTGAATGGGATAGTTCATATAGACTGTATGGCTTAAATAAAAAAACATTGTGATTGTTTGAAAGTGAGTCTCAGTTAATTAAAATCATGATTCAAACTTCAGGACCTGCTGTAGAATCTTTGGAGGCTGGTCTGACTACCAGATTCGGAGTGGGGGGATCCATAGGTGCCAGTGATGGTTTGCGAATATTTCCTCTGGACAAACAACCCAAGCAAGTAAATTCCGCCATTTTATTTCCTTCAGGTACGGGGCAGCCTCGCGACCAACATCATCAGTGCTGTAACGTCTATGGCTTCAATGCTAATCTACATTGCATACATGTTAGCACGAAGTATCTTTTCTATTTGGAGGTCCTCTTGCGACTATAACTACCCAGAAATGTGTGACAAAGTTAACCAAACTCAGGTAAGTGCCACTTTTAACGACTTGTTACCTACAGTTAGGTAAAGACAATCTGACAGCTGGAAATGGCTGTATTTGACGCTAACAGTGCTGTTTTATTTGTTGTTGGGGTCCAATTGAACACCTGAATTGTTTGACTAACTGCTGTGCTCAAGAGCTAAGTTGATCAACTTTGGCTTGAACAAAACATAGAGTGAGAACGTACTTGCAATCTATTTGTACCTATAGTCTGTCTGATTTGCATAATAAGCTAGGAGCTGCACTTTTATCTTTCAGTTGCGAGGACTCCAGTAGTGTATTTTTGATTTAGGGAGTAAAATGCACTTTTTTGTCAGAGGCTGTGATAGAGCGCGCGAGGCCACCCGACCAATAGTTTCGCCGTTTCCGGCTTCAGGGCCCATATACTTATCAAATCACCATATACATCGATCAGGTGACTTCACGAGCTCTATCAAGTTGGGGTGCGTGTGTTCCCTGCTACCAATTTTCAGTGCACCCGACTTACCATCCACCGATGCGGGTGCCTAATGACCACAATGAATCAGGGAGCTAGCTGTAAAGGAAAGGCAGCAAAATACAAACCCAACCAATATCATTCAAATACTGTTTAAATGACCACGGACAACTGGAAGTTTTAAAATGTTTATCTAAAGTTCAATATTTTCTTGCATGAGATACAGTAAAATAAGGCAATCAATAACCAAGATAACGTAAATCACATAGGCAGAAAGAAATAATGACAGAGTAATCATCAAAGTATTAATAAAATGTAACGAGAAAAGATACTATGTAAAGTCAGTATTATCTAAACAGGGATAGACTAAGTGTGTGTTACTGTAGAAGAGCTTATAATGAATAACACGCTTCACTTAAGGTGAAGGGGCCTTTGAACAATCTAGGCAACGAAGTTCTAGACCATATCAGAAAATGACACACTGCTATGCAAAATATAATTTCTAACAATTGAGAAGACATAGGAATAACTTTGCAAAATTATAAATGACTGTTCAATAGTTGCGGAAAGGCATGGAAAATATCACATATGCAATGTTTAAACTTTATTAAAGCAAAAGTTAGAAATTCAGAAGGTGCAAGAATTTCAAGAGGTTCAGAGTAATATTTACCTAAAAAAGGTGTGGAAACCAAACCCTGGCCACGGGTCTGTTAAGGACAGGAAACCCTCAAGGAAGGATACCCCTCAAAGGACAGCAGGTGCAGAATGGACACCCAGGACAGGACAGGATACCCTCGGAATAGGAATCAGGACAGGACCCTTCAGGACAGGACAGCAAACCCTCAGGACAGGACCCTCTTCAGGACAGGACCGGAACCCACAGTTCGGAAGCAACGCCTGCGCTCCACCCGCTCTGCAGTTATCGATCAAGACCCCGATTGGGTCAGCGAACTCCCAGCTAAGTGCTTTGCCAGCACTTTAAGGTTCAGTAAAACCTTAGTCTATGGTCAAATTCGGACAGAGTGCTCCGCAGCGCTCTGTATCTTCAGTCACCTATTGAGTGCGTTGGGTCAGTGACAGGTCAGCTAAACCAGACAAGTCGGACGGTTCACTAGGTGAACCCAGGGTAGATATACAGTTTGGGGACAGTGTACCACCCCCCAATGTTGCAAAGTGTCAGAATCCCTCAATTTCGATTGGTCCTAAGGTAGGGTTTGGGTAACACACCAATCACAATACGCAATTTGAAGCCTTCATTTACATATTTGGGTACCGCCTAACGGGTTTGGGGTTCCCATGAGCTAACAGTAGCGCAACATTACAATGTATCACATAAGGAGCTACATTCGCTGTTCTCGCAGGGCAGAGGTGACTTTCTCAGGAGCATCTCGCCCATCACTGCCAGCTGGCTATGTTCCATCAGCCAAGGTCCCTCGTGCTGCCGAATGTTGCACAGGCGCAGAAGGGACCTCCAATATGGCTCTCCTCTTACTCAGACCCCCATTTCCCGCGGTACATGAAAAGTAAGCGAAAACAAATTAATACATAATAATGTCATTATGAAAAACACATCACAGGGTTGGTACTTTTAACTCATCATCAAGAAATAAACTTATGCAATTAAATGTTAGCTACATTGAGACGGACACAAGAGCAGTGGCACGAGCAGTACCACATGATAAGCACAGCTATGAATTACGCATGCGCACAACTTTCCCTCCACTTCTGCAGACGCGTCAGGACACGTGAGTGTGGCTGACGCATGCGCAGTAACTAAAATACAAGCGGCGGCCATTTTAGAGGACACAGATTAAATTCATTAGAAATACACATAGGCAAGCGTCTTAAACTTTTACTCAAACTTAATATAAATGTTAGTAAGACGTACATTTATTACCTTGTTATACATAAACGAGGTTCTTGATTTCGGCAAGCCGCAAAATATGCGAAGCTTTGCTTCATCAATCCCCTCTTTGATGATATCTACTATCATCACAAATTATAATGGAACCAGATGCCAACTTTCTTTCACACTTTATAAAGTTCTATTTCTTCCAGCAGCCGTTCTAACTTTTCTCTCTCAGTTTTTGCAGGGTGAGAAGTCTTCACCTTTTTGTATATCTGATCATTCACTTCCTCTAATTCAATCTCATCCACACTTCGTTTCACTCCTCTTGCATTAACCTCGTGCTTTTTGGTGCGCTTGCGGTATTTACAGCATAAGAAAATGGAAAGTATAATAAGACCTATAATACCAATTGGCATCAGAATTTTGAATAATAAGCTTTTACCTATGCTAGCAAGCCAATGACCTACATTTGAGAGACCATCTACCAGTCTCTTCCAGGCACTATCAACCTCGAGTGGTTTGAGTTCCTTTGCCAAATTAGTAATGTTTTTCACATATCTTTTGATCTGTACACTTTTGTCCGGAATATAAGTGCAACAATGTTGCGCCTTCAACATCCGGCAGACTCCGCCCTCTTTCGCTAATAAGGTGTCAAGAGCAAGTCGATTTTGTAAAACCATTGATCTGATCGCAACCATTTCAGTATTGACCAGCAGAAATCCATGAGCTGTTTCAGTAGACAGCACATCTACTATAGTAGACAATTTGCAAATTCTGTGAGTGTTCAGAACCACTCCCACTCCAGGTATCAGTGCACTGAAAATACTACCCATAATTTCACCTATACTTTCTCTTTTACTACGCACTAAGCCGTTAGTATCTTCATTGCTTCCAGCTTTTCCATTCACATGGTATATTTTCGGGAAAACAATGCCAAAGTAGCAGCTCCCATACCAGTGATCCGGCAATTTGAAATAAGCCTTGTCCCCACAAATGTAATAAATTCCAGGAAACACAGGCTCTGACCCATTTTTGAAACCCCAACCTCCAATTACCTTGTAATTATGTTCGCATTCACTGGAACCAATGAAAACATTATTATAATAGCTAGTCTTCTCGCGGTGAAGACATAGCTTGCCTTTCTTTTCAAAATCCAGCAACAGAGCAGGACCCGCTCCACCAGATGAGGTGCCTTCCATGTTTTCTGCCCACTTTGGCTTTTTCTGACTTTCGTCATTAACCTTCTTCTGAATTTTAATTCTCCTTTTCTCTGCCATGTTCAGGAACATCTTTTCCTGCTCACGCAAAGAACAAGTCAAGTTATCTCTGTGTGCGTCTGCTATGTCAATGTTCCCTATAGTCAGAAAGTAGTCTCCCATATATCTTATGGTGTCAGTTTTGGTATGTACAGGATTCAAGTTCCCACGTATAGGAAGTTCAGAAAAGATCACGTCATTGTTAGAGTAATAATACTGTAACGGTCCCCTTTTGTAAAATAAACTAGCTAAAATGCTACAGGAAATTCCATATGTTAATGGCAGATGATGGTATGTCACGCCTTCAGCCACCGAAGTAGGTAGCTTCATGCAGACATAGCAATCTTCAATTTCCATAGTCTCTACATAATGTATTAACAAGTTTGCGAAAACATTTAAATGTGTCCTGTTCTTCATGCCATGATAATGTAGTCCTTTCTCATCTGATGCTTCTAAGTCTCGTTTAGTTTGTCTCAATGCTCTCTCATGTCTTTCTACACTCTGTGTTGTCAGCTCCTCATTGTCAGTATTTACAACTTCAGTAGGGACAATGTTAGTATCTTTACTTACAGCAAAGGGAATGAAAATTGTTAATCCTATCCAGATAACTATCAGTACTACTACACTACATATACACACCTTGCAACACGTCTTAAAACGGCTGCAACTAGGACTACCATTCACTGTTGAATCAGACATTTTAGCTCAGTAGGAGTGTTCTCACCCCTCTTTTTTACTTTTTACACAACTAGCTTACTTTGTGCAAATTCACGGTGGTTCGTCTTCCTCTTCAGCTGAGTACTCTGGGACAGGTTCTCCGTCGCTCACGTCAGTTATATCAAGATCTTCAAGTTCTTCCAAAACCAGTGTCCATTCAGGAGACTTGTACTTTTTGTTTTGTCTTTTTATTCGCTCACTCCTTCTTTTGGAAGTGTCTTCTTCTTGCTCTGCTATTCGAGCACTTCTTCTTGCTTCTGCACGTTTTTCTTCCACTGTCTTTATCCTTAGTCTCAGTCTTTTTACAAACCTAGGCTCAAGGTTGTTTCTTTTCTTTAGTCTCTTAGTCGGTACTTGGACTTCACTTTCTTTTCTTCTTCTCTTGTTCTCTTTATCTTGTGGTAATTCTTCTCCACTTTCTTCTCCTACTTCCCTTCTCTGACTAGTTCCAGGGCTAGCATCAAATTCTTCTGCCTGGTTGCTAATCTGGCCTTGTTCAGGAATATTTTGTTTTTGGCTTTCGATTGTCTTTATTTCTGTTTCTGTTTCCTGAACCCGTTCCTCTAACCCTCTCTGATCCTGTTCAAGCACTTCGATCTCTTTATTTTCTTCTGCTCGAACTATCACTCTATTTCTAGTCTCTCCCTTATCTGCATCAGGTGTTCGTGGTGGTGTATCGAATACCTGCTCTGTCCCTGTCTGACCTTCTCCTTCCTCAGTTTTGATTTGAATCTCAAGCGGCTGAGGTTCTTCGCCTGTGCCTTGCTTTTCCTGACTAGTCCACTCTCTACCTTCACTAAGTCGTTCTCTTGTTCTGATAGGATCTTCGGTCAGATCAATCATCGGTATCCATTCTTCTGGCCATATGCTTGGCAGCTCGTCTTCAGCTACTCCTGGCTCAGTTTCCTGGACCTCTTCAGCAGGCTGGTTTCTTGGCAGTTCGCAGTCAACTACTCCTGGGCCAACGTCTGCTGTTCCTGCAACCTGACTGGTGCTGGGCTGCTCGTTGTCAGTTGCTACTGGTCTGGCTCCTTCAGGGTCCTCTGCTGGTTGCCCTGGTTCTTCAAATCCTTTGTCTGGCAATACCTTCTGAGTGTGTCCGGCGTGGATCCACTGGGGAACACCTGCGACTTTCACTGCAGTGGTTGTCACCAAGATTACTTGGCGTTTCTTTCCCCACCTTGGTGCCAGACAGCTTGATCGAGTGTGCTTCTTTATTTTGACCCAGTCTCCTGGAACCAAGTTGTGGAGAGGAGTCGTTGGATTAAGGATGCCGTCGTCTCCAATCTGGCGAGAGATAGAACGCACTTGGTCACCCAATCTTCTGCAGTATTCAAGCACCAAATCATCAGTAATACTCAACAGTTTGCTTCCTGGCACCCATGCTTGTCTCATCACTCTTCCCATAATGATTTCATGGGGACTTAGGCCTGTCTTGCGGTCTGGAACACTTCTCAGTCCCATCAGGACCAGGGGCAGGGCCTTCACCCAGGTCATGCCAGTAGCATCTGTCAGTTTTGCTAGTCTGTTTTTGATAGTTCCATTTACTTGTTCCACTATTCCAGAAGCCTCTGGGTGGTATGCACAATGGAGTTTCTGCCTTATTCCAAAGGCCTTACAAAGTTCAGCCAGTATGTCATTCTGGAAATGTCCACCCTTATCTGATTCAATAATGCATGGTATTCCGAACCTAGGTATCAGTTCTTTTAGTAAACACTTCGCTACTGTCAGTGCGTCACTTTGAGGAGTAGGGTAAGCTTCTACCCATTTTGAAAATACGCAAACAATGACAAGGACATATCGTTTCCCTTCACAACGGGGCATGGTGATGAAATCAACCTGTATCTTTATAAAGGGACCCCCTGATCTCCCAATCTTGCTCAGCTCAACCATTGTCCTTTTGCCTGGGTTCATCTGTTGACATGACAGGCACCTCTGGCAGAGGGACTCTGCTACCTTCCTGAATTTCTTGCTGTACCAAGTCTGTTGAAATACCAGAATCATGGCATCCCTACCAATGTGTGATCCTTCATGTATTAATCTTGCCATTGTGCCAAGCAAGTGTCGGGGTAACACAGGCATACCAGTTGGGCCCAGAATCACACCATCCACACGTCTCGGTCTACAGCCATCCTCCTTCCATTTCTCCCTTTCTTGCCAAGGAGCCGACTCCTGCCACTCTCTCACCTCATCCCATGTAGGCACTTCCTCAAACACCTGAAGCTGGCAGCTGGTTCCTGACCCCCCTCGTTTTGGATTTACAATATACCGATCTTTGGCACACCATTGAGCCACTCGATCAGCATAATCGTTTCCCAGAGATACTCTGTCCATGCTCCTTTGATGAGCAGTACATTTTACCACTGCCAGTTCTTTGGGTAACTGGATGGCCTCTAAAAGGTCATGAACAACTTTTGCATTCCGAATGGGAGTACCTGAGGAAGTCATGAATTCCCTTTGCAGCCATAATTGGCCAAAGTCATGCACAACGCCATAACAGTACTGACTGTCAGTATACACTGTTATGCGTAAGTCCTTCCCAATTTTGCAAGCCATTATCATGGCTATCAATTCGGCTACTTGTGCGGATTTGATGTTATATAGGTAACCTGCTTGTTCAATTTTTGTGAAAGACACTACTGCATAAGCAGCACTTAAGCCTCCTAATTCATGTCTTAGACAGGAACCATCCACAAATAGTTCTTTATCATGCTCAGGCAATGGTACTTCTTTTATGTCAGGGCGTGGCTTGGTACTGAACTCTGTCAGGTCAATACAATCATGTTCATCATCATCCCCACCTTCCATTTCCAAGGGGTCGGGGAGTAAGGTGGCAGGGTTCAGGATACCGCACCTAACAATGCTCACATTTGCTGCACCCACAAGAATCCTCTCGTATTTAGTCAGCCGACTAGGGGTGAGATACTGTGTTTTAGTTCTGGTCAATAGAATTACCACTCCATGTGAAACATACACGGTCACAGGATGTCCCATGACAATGGACTCACTCTGTTCCAAACTTGCACAGGTAGCAGCTACTGCTTTCAGACAGCCTGGTAACCCAGCAGCTACTGGGTCCAGTGTGGCAGAGAAATAGGCCACAGGCCTTCTGGTCGTGCCATGTTCTTGAGTCAGGACAGACAATGCGCAATTATCGCGAGTGTCACAGAATAGTGCAAACTCTTTGGAATAATCTGGCATTCCCAACGCAGGGGCCGTACACAGACAGTTTTTCAATCTTGTGAAAGCCATTAGACTTTCATCGTCCCACTGTACAACATCTGGCATTCCTCTCGTGGTCATTTTTATCAAGGGCCTGGCTAAGGCTGCAAATCCTAGAATCCACTGCCTGCAGTACCCTAATACACCCAGGAACATTCTGACTTCTTTTTGAGTACGGGGCAACTGCATTTTTTGAATTATTCTCACTCTTTCTGAAGTGACTTTTCTGACACCCTTTTCTATCTGGTGTCCTAGATATTTCACTGATTTTGCACAGAACTGTAGTTTGTCAGGGGCCACTTTATGCCCTTTCTCACACAGGTGATTTAGGAGGGCAATGGTGTCAACTACACAGTCCCTGTGACTTTTAGACGCCAATAGAAGGTCGTCTATGTACTGCACTAATACAGAGTTCCCAGGTAAGATCAAAGTCTCTAGACATTTTTTCAAGATCTGATTAAAGATAGAGGGGCTTTCTGTATACCCCTGAGGGACCCTGTTCCAACAATACACGTGACCCTCGAAAGCAAATGAGAAAAGAAATTTGCTGTCGGGGTGCAGGGGTATCGAAAAGAATGCATGACACAAATCAATCACAGTGAACCACTCAGCATCCCAAGGAATCTGGTACAGAATTACTGCAGGGTTCGGGACAATAGGGCAGCAAGGAACTACAATTTTGTTAACCTTTCTCAGGTCCTGCACTACCCTATACTTGCCACTAGGCTTTTTGATGCCCATAATCGGTGAGTTGCATGGGCTGCTCATCACTTCCTGTATGATGTTTCCTTCCAATAATTTTTGTATTTCCAGAGTGACACCTGCTTTCACCTCAGCATTCATTCGGTAGGGCCTAGTGTTAGGATATACTGCATTGTCCTTGATGGCTATTTGTATGGGGTCCACATCTTTCATCAACCCCACATCCTTTCCAGTGAAATCCCACACCTCTGGCTTTACGGCTTCCTGTAGTTCTTGGGGCAAGTCCTGCAGGGTCAATCTTTTAATTTCTGAGTCAGGTCTAAGCAACAATAATTTATAAATGCCGTCTTCATCTGGGGTCTGTATTTCAACACCTTTTGGTGTGCAAAAGATGGTACAGTTCATTTTGCACAGCAAATCACGTCCCAGTAAATTTACTGGACTGGTGTCACAGACGACAAATCTATGCTTCTGTTTAAAATTTCCAATTGAAATCTCCATTGGTTCGGTAACAGGAGTACTAATCAATTGATTAGATACACCTACTACTTGGATATTTTCTCCCGAGAGGGGTAGGTTTGGAACGTCCACTGTTCTTACAGTAGAACGGGTAGCGCCAGTGTCCAACAGAAAGGTGACATCATTTCCGTCAACCTTTCCTTCAATATATGGTCCAGACTGGTCTACCGGCAAGGAAGCGCCAAGTACGCACTCCTCGTCCTCCCCTCTCAGGCCCCGTCAGTCCTGATCATTACAAAGGAAGGTATCATTCAGCAGATACTGCGAAGTTGCTGTATTTCTGTTCTCCCCGCTTTCCCAAACCTCTATCTCTTCATTTTCTGCCTGTCTTCCCCTGTATACCTGCTTGGGTGCTCGAGGCACCTGAATTGTTTTTACCTGGGGTTGAGTCTTTCTTGGTTTTTCTTTCTGCGTCTGTGAAATTAAATCAGGAGTTTTCTCATTAACATCGACTAATTGGGGACACTCGTTTCGCCAGTGTCCAATTTCGCCGCACTGATGGCAGGGAAATTTTTTCATAGCCTCTTCCCTGCTAAATTTGGGCCGGGGCTTTCCTCCACCCCCTCCCCCAGGACTTTTGTTCTCAACGTTTTTAACCATGTTACTCAATTGTTTTTCCTGTTGTTCTGCGAGCTTCACCTGAGCCCACATAACCTTCTCCTTAAGGGCCTTTTTCTTTTCTGCCATCTCGTCCTCGCAGTACTTAGCGTACCGCAGGACCTCATCCATTTTCTTAGTATGCCAACAGATTTTATTGTCTTTTATCCACTGACAAATTTCAGGTCTTAAACCATTTACAAACCTGTAAATAAAGTGCGTCATATCCTTCAGGTCGATGTTGTCAATACCACTGTATGTTTTAAATACCTGCAATAACCTCTCATAGAAGGAGTGCACTGTCTCGTCCCTTTCCTGTGTTGTTCTATCTATTTTTGTCCAATCAGTTTCCTTTGCAGGCACCTTTTCTTTCAAGTGCTGAATTACCTGCTCATATTTTCGCATGACATCCTTTGATGGCTCCCCTGTTTCCTTGTTTCTGGGATACTCTTCACTGGGCCAATCTATGGCTATTTTACACTGGGTCCATAAATCTACTGGAACCACAATGTCGAAAAACCCATCCAGGTCTTTCCACAGACATTTCTGTACCTTCACGAACCTCTCCACTTGCCGGTACCAGTCAACTGGTTTCTCTCGTAATTTTGGAAAATCGTTCGTGAAGGACACAATATCCTGCCTAGACCAGGGGACATGCACATATTTCCCTCCTGGAACTTCGCGCATGGGGCATAACTGCTCAGGTTTTTCTACCTCTCTTAAAGCAAACTCGGGAGTCACTTGTCGGGAGCGAACCTCTTCCCTCTTTTTCGCCCACCTGCTTCTCCATTTTTCCACATCTCCCCATTTCTGCAGTACCCCCATTAATTCTTTAATCTGCAACTTCTTCCCTGCCACATTCAGGTGTTCTATATCTTTGTCTGAGAAGTCTGCTCTGTACGGTTTCTGTAAGGGCTTGGATTTTGAGATATCTACCCCCATACTAACTGCTGTTTCGGTCAGTTTTTCATGGAGCACTCTGGTATTCCTTGTAAAGCTTTTACATATGAACGACAATTCTTCCTCAGAGTAGGTATTTAATCGATCCAACCCCACATTTCCTGCCATTAATTCTTCTATTTCGACCCTCAGCTTGTAGAGGTCTAAAGGTTTTGTTTGCGGAGTCTGTTTCTCTAATTCACGACTCCAACTCTCAATTTCATCCGGAGTTACCAGAGAGACATTCCTGGTACCTGTTGCTGTCTCTAATTTAATTTCTTTTGTATTAAAAGGATTATACCTCTGCTGTATTCCCTTTCCAGTCTGTTTGTTTGGCAATTCCAAGAACGCAACTTCAGACTCGCACTCACTGGACTGATCATCTATGATGATTGGTTCCTGTCTCGGGGTTGCTATGACTGGGGTCATAACTGGAGTAATCGGATTTCCCTGACCATTTCCGTATAACGGGACCACCGGTCCAATAGTTACTGGAATAGTCAATGCCTCAGGACTGGTATTTATCTGAGAAATTTTCTGAATTATTTCTGTTCTTTGTCTAGCTAGAGCCTCTTGCTCCTTTTCCACTAGTACCCTTCTTAGAGTTGTGTCATGTAATATCTGGGGGGTCAATGGAGGAGTAAAACTCGGGGCAGTAGGATGCGTTTCACTTGGTCCTCCCCCATAATTAGGTTTCGGGAATAAAGTTCCAGTATTAAAGGACCTGCGCTCTTCCCCATATGGGGGTTGAACAAAAGGCAGTCCTGAATTCGATGGTTTCTCTTCGCTTTCATACAAGGGTCGGGGAAAAAAGGTTTTCGTACGTGAATATTTTTCTTCCTGGCTTGCGGGCACCTTGGGATATATATCCCTTGTTTCCGTCGGTTCGGGTTTTTCAGGATAGGGTAATACTTGACCACCCCCTCCCAGTCCCAGGGACCTGTCTTCTTCTTTTAGGAAGTGGCGTCGGGGAACATCTCCTACACTGGAAGGTCGGGTTCCCTCATTGTAAGGTGGCGGACTTCTGGTACAGATGTCATCTATTAGTTCATCATCTGAATCCCCCAGGGCCCCCCAATGCTTACATTTTTCAGTGCTTTTCTCACCCGCTCCAATGTTATGACATGCCGGCATCATGGGAAACAGACCCTCAACAATCATGCTCTGCCTCCACTGTTTCATCCTTTTATCCCTGGATTCCTGTTTCTGCCTGGGGTACCACTTGGTCAAACCCTTGTCCATTCGGGGTCTTTCTCTTTCAAAAGCCTCAATCTCCCATTCCTCTAATGCCTCATACTGCGTTAGTCTTGGTCTGGGATGCAGCTCATTCATTCGGGTTCTTAAATTAAATAAGATCCTACCATTGAAAGTACCATCTAACGGAAACGCCAATACTCCGTCATCCTTTGTATACTTCACCCAATTCTCCAGCCACACACAGGTATTGTACCCTCGGTCAAACATCATGAATGAGGCGGGAGTATTGGGTGCTGGGACAAGAACACCTTCCCTAGATTTAATCGGTTTGTCCGTTTTAAAATAATTTTTCACCTTACTTACAAGGGACATTTTTCTCTTGGTTCCGTACATAATATCGTATCTGTTAGCCTTCCACTGATCCCTTTCAAACCCTAGATGCCTTGGATCAGGTCGCGTCTCTGTAGTCCGCGAGTGCCACATACGACTTCTGCGCTAACTTTGTTTACAAACTACCTCCAATCAGAACGCGCTTCAGAAATTCGTGCAACCAATGGGTGCGCGACACAAAATAAGCTCCGCCAATGGGTGCGCGGCCCCTTCGTGAGACAGTTCCCACGCTCCGGCGCTCACCCCTCCTTTACAATTTCAGCTCCGCTACCCGCCCGCTGCGTCTACCAATCCTAGCGCGGCACAGAGTGACGTCAGAGGCGCTTCGCGACTGACTCCCTCCCTTCACAAGGTAACGGAAACTTTCTTTCTTTTAAAGTGCTCAGTGCTTGGTTATTTTACAACAAATACACATTCGCCACAGTGCTCAAGTGTCTAGACAGAGAAAGAATTCTTTTACAACAAGTAAACTACTTCCATTTACTTTTCACTCGCTGCGGGCAGATCTCTTCCGCCTACCCTTCACTCTAGCATCGGTGAACCTGTTATTCCCCTAAACTCATCCACTTCTTTCCGGGATATATTCCGAGTTTAAGGTTTCTCAGCGGACCCCTCTGCTTTCACGCTAGCTCCGAGGAACCTGCTACTTTTCCGATGTGACCCTTACTAGGTTACGCCACTATGGGAATTTTGCCAATGAACCCCGTTACTGTCATTTATTCACACATGTATTCAGAAAACCCTAGTTAGTGCTTCCCGGTTATCCTAACCTGCACCTAACTTTCCTCGAACCTGTGACCTCAGGACAATGGATTCTATTCACCACTTGCCCTTTCAATTCCCCGGGGAGTTCGGACAACACTTAACTAAACGATTGACAATTGCATGGATTAGTACATATAACAATATAAGAACAAGAATAATGGCAATACAGTAATTCATGAATTATTTTTACAAGATATTATTCGTGCGTATTCACAAGAGATTGATCAGGTCTCTTAGAACAGCCGCTCTTCTAGCAGCATCAATATACTAGCAGCTTCCGACTTAACTAGTCCAACTAATCCTGCCTAACCTTTAGCTAGTCCCTAACCATCCTCTAGCTACCAGAAAACTGATAGAGCGCGCGAGGCCACCCGACCAATAGTTTCGCCGTTTCCGGCTTCAGGGCCCATATACTTATCAAATCACCATATACATCGATCAGGTGACTTCACGAGCTCTATCAAGTTGGGGTGCGTGTGTTCCCTGCTACCAATTTTCAGTGCACCCGACTTACCATCCACCGATGCGGGTGCCTAATGACCACAATGAATCAGGGAGCTAGCTGTAAAGGAAAGGCAGCAAAATACAAACCCAACCAATATCATTCAAATACTGTTTAAATGACCACGGACAACTGGAAGTTTTAAAATGTTTATCTAAAGTTCAATATTTTCTTGCATGAGATACAGTAAAATAAGGCAATCAATAACCAAGATAACGTAAATCACATAGGCAGAAAGAAATAATGACAGAGTAATCATCAAAGTATTAATAAAATGTAACGAGAAAAGATACTATGTAAAGTCAGTATTATCTAAACAGGGATAGACTAAGTGTGTGTTACTGTAGAAGAGCTTATAATGAATAACACGCTTCACTTAAGGTGAAGGGGCCTTTGAACAATCTAGGCAACGAAGTTCTAGACCATATCAGAAAATGACACACTGCTATGCAAAATATAATTTCTAACAATTGAGAAGACATAGGAATAACTTTGCAAAATTATAAATGACTGTTCAATAGTTGCGGAAAGGCATGGAAAATATCACATATGCAATGTTTAAACTTTATTAAAGCAAAAGTTAGAAATTCAGAAGGTGCAAGAATTTCAAGAGGTTCAGAGTAATATTTACCTAAAAAAGGTGTGGAAACCAAACCCTGGCCACGGGTCTGTTAAGGACAGGAAACCCTCAAGGAAGGATACCCCTCAAAGGACAGCAGGTGCAGAATGGACACCCAGGACAGGACAGGATACCCTCGGAATAGGAATCAGGACAGGACCCTTCAGGACAGGACAGCAAACCCTCAGGACAGGACCCTCTTCAGGACAGGACCGGAACCCACAGTTCGGAAGCAACGCCTGCGCTCCACCCGCTCTGCAGTTATCGATCAAGACCCCGATTGGGTCAGCGAACTCCCAGCTAAGTGCTTTGCCAGCACTTTAAGGTTCAGTAAAACCTTAGTCTATGGTCAAATTCGGACAGAGTGCTCCGCAGCGCTCTGTATCTTCAGTCACCTATTGAGTGCGTTGGGTCAGTGACAGGTCAGCTAAACCAGACAAGTCGGACGGTTCACTAGGTGAACCCAGGGTAGATATACAGTTTGGGGACAGTGTACCACCCCCCAATGTTGCAAAGTGTCAGAATCCCTCAATTTCGATTGGTCCTAAGGTAGGGTTTGGGTAACACACCAATCACAATACGCAATTTGAAGCCTTCATTTACATATTTGGGTACCGCCTAACGGGTTTGGGGTTCCCATGAGCTAACAGTAGCGCAACATTACAATGTATCACATAAGGAGCTACATTCGCTGTTCTCGCAGGGCAGAGGTGACTTTCTCAGGAGCATCTCGCCCATCACTGCCAGCTGGCTATGTTCCATCAGCCAAGGTCCCTCGTGCTGCCGAATGTTGCACAGGCGCAGAAGGGACCTCCAATATGGCTCTCCTCTTACTCAGACCCCCATTTCCCGCGGTACATGAAAAGTAAGCGAAAACAAATTAATACATAATAATGTCATTATGAAAAACACATCACAGGGTTGGTACTTTTAACTCATCATCAAGAAATAAACTTATGCAATTAAATGTTAGCTACATTGAGACGGACACAAGAGCAGTGGCACGAGCAGTACCACATGATAAGCACAGCTATGAATTACGCATGCGCACAACTTTCCCTCCACTTCTGCAGACGCGTCAGGACACGTGAGTGTGGCTGACGCATGCGCAGTAACTAAAATACAAGCGGCGGCCATTTTAGAGGACACAGATTAAATTCATTAGAAATACACATAGGCAAGCGTCTTAAACTTTTACTCAAACTTAATATAAATGTTAGTAAGACGTACATTTATTACCTTGTTATACATAAACGAGGTTCTTGATTTCGGCAAGCCGCAAAATATGCGAAGCTTTGCTTCATCAGCTGCACGGAAGGCATCTTTTACCACATTGTCACATGCTGGCGGCCTATGCCATGCTGCTAGACGTGTGCTGTATTATAAAGTCACTCTTTTTACTTGTCGTGAGGCACAGCGTTGCAGACCCTTTCTACAGCCTTCCACCGTTACTTCCACCGTTACTGCTCGCGGTACCCGCTTCGCGGGTCCCGCTTCGTGCGTGGGCTCACCTGATATCGTCGCTTTGGGATAAGACTGCATCTGAAGAACAGCGACCTCCCCCAGAGGTAGCGACTGTGGGAGGGAGTGCAGGGCTGCGAGCGAGAGCGGGCGCTGGACTCCAAGTCCCAGGAGCGCCCGCCAGACCCAATTGGAAGCACCTGAGCCGCTCTCCCTGCATTCTCCGCCCCTCTCACGACTTTTAATTAAATACAAGCTGTTAGACCCGCTGCGCGGGAGCGACCGGGAGAAGCCCGGGACAAGGGCGGGCCCGTTCTAGCCCGTTACAGACCGAGCAAGACCGGACCGGGCCATCCCTCTTGGCGGTGTGATTGCACCATATGGGTGAGGTATTAACACACATTGTATACTCCTGACCAGGGCCTAAGTTGTACGATGTCTACTCGCGAAACTCGAAGCAGGGCCAAAGTTGCAAAAAAGGGCACTGGAACTCTGGACGATTTTATTACAAGGACCAACACAAACATTGATATCGAGATTAATAAACTCCAACATAGAGTATCTTTGGAGCTGGAAGCAGCCAGAAGACTGTCCTCAGATCTTGCTTTAAGGAAAAAATCTTCTCTAGGCAGTATTGCTCTAGCTAAAACTCCTGAGCGTCCTGCTGGCCCTAAACCTATTATTACATTGGCCGAAGTACACATTGTCCCCGATGACATTGCCACTATTGTTGATGCTACACTTGACCCTACTCAACAAATAGTTGACATTAATGTACCTGAAATTCCTCCAAAGTTGGACATACTGTCGGAGGTCAATAAAGGTAATGACGAGTTTAAATTTACCCTGGGCGTCATTAAGGAAAATCCATTACAAAAGAGAAAATGTCAATCAAAGTCAGGGTATGCTAGGAAAAAGTTTAAAGTGGTAAAAAATCAATGTTTTACAGCAAGGTCTAAGCCACAAGGGGGCTTAAATAGCATGTTTCATCAGACCCTTCCCACTATGCTGACGTCCCAAAATGGTGATAAGACGGAAGCATGGAACACGGATATCACAGGCGTGCACCTTGCAAATGGGGACGAGAATACTACCACACTATTGGCAGACACAGAGGGTGGCAAGGAAGAATTTATGAAAACTGTGTGGGAGACACTAAAGAAACTTCTTAGGCCTCTGGAAGTTAGGCTATCATGTATTGAAAACCAGCTCCTGGAGGTAGAGAAAAGCATTATTACCTTGTCTAGCCTAAGTTTACATTCAAATGGCAGTGAGTTACAGAGCTCTGCTGTAGCTACTAGTAACATACTTGTCCCTATGCCCCCGGTATCCTTGAAAATAGATTCTAGCGTCAACCAAGTTGCTAAGAAGAGTGTGCCAAAGATGTTCGACCAAACTGTGAGTGTTGCTCATACCTCTGTTGGAAAATCTGCTAATAATTTAATCTGTAAAGGCACTGTAATAGACAAGAATAATCAAACAATGAGCATTGCCACCACTCACACTCCTGCACATACTGCGTCTACCCCTCATGTTCCCTTGACTAAAAAAAATACGATAAACAAAGTCCACAATTACCAGACTTCTCATGTTAGCAACAAACCAAGGGGGGGATTTATAGATCTTCCACCTGATGCTAGTCCTTTTGTAATTGTATTAACTGGGGTCCCTGAGCTAGAAAACCAATACGAGGAAAACATTTTGTCTTTAAAAAACAAGGTGATTTATTGGTTAAACGAAAACAAGCCCATCTCAAATCACTTGAAAAGTAGAATCCTTATGGTAAAAAGGGTGCCTTGGATTGGTTCTATAAATAAATCAATCTCGGGTGACTGCATCGTAGTATCATTTGAGAACCCCCAAACTGCCCAACATATATGCACTTGGAACACTTATGCAGGTTCATCCTCCATTGAAGCTAGACCTTTAACATTGTTTTTATCCTCCTTTGAGGGGATCTAATCATGGAGGAAATTGGACAACGATTAACTATAATTTTAGGTGTGGCACTGAATTGGGTAGGCAGGGCCTTCACAATGTGTGGTATGGAGTTCCTACCTTTAATAGGTTCAGTTGCCTAGATGGAGTCGACTGACTTACAGCCCAGTCAAATCGCTCTACTAATTCTAATGGCACTGATCTCTTAGTCTGCAATGAAAGTCCTTTCATTAAATCTGATAACTTTAAGGTAATGCGGGGAAAGGGGAAGGGGGGTAACGACCATCGAACCAATGGGGATGCCCTAGCCATCAATCACACTCTAGCAGCAAGCTTGATGAACCCTGGGAACGAATTGGGAGTTTCGATTGATGGTGCCAAAAATGGTATAGTGGGTCTGGCATCTGGATTAGATACACATTCTGTAGATGCCTCAATGCAAGCCAACATGACAAGACCAGAATCGCTTACTTTGGTCCCTGCAAATCTAATATGTCCCAGTAAAGGGGTAAAAACATCATTGCTTCTAACCTCCTGGAATATTGCGGGGGTAAACAAAAATTTGAGGGACCCAGAGTGGGCTGATTACATTGATTCCTGCGACTTCTGTCTTTTGCAAGAAACCTGGGCAATAGATATACCCCATAGGATAGGGTATAAAACCTTTGGTATTGGGGCAATTCAGGCAATCAGGGGCAGACCTTCGGGGGGTCTCATTATATGGGTCAAAGTTACATTGAATATAAAGATCAAAATTGTAGCTGCGGGTTCTCCCGACATCTTGGCCCTGAAACTTATAAACGTGAATGGGGAACAATGTTATATGATTAATGTCTATAACAGGCCCTTAGCGCACTCTAAAAACTCCCCTACTATTGAACTTTTAGATAGTTTCTTAAAAAGGGTGGTTGGTGATGTCCCAGTAATTATGGGAGGTGACATTAACTGTAACTTTGAACCTGTACTGGGGCTTGTTGATGTCTTTACGGACGAAGACCAAGCTAATAGTATTCCCCAGCTTGAGACCACAAACTTTGTCAACTGTTCGGCCCTGGCCGTTCAGTTGGTGAGATTAACGGTCGACCATAGTCTTAGGGCATGTAATGGTCGTTTCCCCTCCGACCTCTCAAAACATCCCACTTTTGTAAGATCGGACATTTCAAGTAATTTGGATTTTATCTTTGTTTCATTAAGTATCTGGCGTCATATGATTGACTTCCTGGTGGCTAATAGGGGCGAAAGTGACCACTATCCATTGGAATTGTCGGTTGATCCTATCCTGTTTAGTGAAACTTCTTTAACATCTGAAACCGAGATTTCTAATTCCTTGTCGTGTGATGTGGTTCACGTTAGTAACAACAGACATGCACTGAAATGGGCTCATTTACTCGCTAATTGTAATTCACTTGTAAATGTATATTCACTCTTTTACTCGATTTTCGGGTCTTTAGATGACCACCTCCTTTCACCCAATTGCTATGATGAATTCATTGAATTACACCAGTCATTTTTTTCAAGAGCTAAAAATATGTTTGACAAAAATGCCAAGAAAGAAGCAACAAAATGTAAGGATGGGGTGTCATGGCAAACTATGGTATGATCGTTCATGTAGAATAGCCAAGAGTGAGCTACTGTTTGCATTGAAAAACAAAACGAAGGATGATGTTAAAATTGCCAGGGAAACCTATAAGCTTACCCAAAAAGCCTCAAAAAAGGCATGGGAGGAGTCAAATTGGGCGGACATGTTGGCTGCAGCCAAAGCGAAGGATAATGTTGGGTTTTGGAGATTGGTAGCCAATGGCTCCCATGCAGGTAGAGTTGTGAAGGATGTTTTTTTAGACGAAATGTCTTGGGTGACGCACTTTACATCTCTCTACAAACAATATGACAGTGGATCTGACGACACTTCTTGGTTCCCACCACCTATTGAGTGTTTGAACTTTTCGATTGGTGAAACAGAAAGGGCAATCTCCGAATTGAAAAGTAGTAAAGCCCCTGGTCCTGATAAAATACCAGGTGATTTGTATAAACACGAGATAGATGTTTGGGCCCCATACATAAATTATTTATTTAATGCCTTATCCAGCAACTGCCACTTTCCTGATAGGTGGTGTGCTGCAGAAGTTGTTCTGATTTTTAAAAAAGGCAGCAGATTTGTTCCATCAAACTATCGACCAATTAGTTTGATGGCCATTCTGCAAAAACTTTATTCTAAGCATCTTCTATTTCGGATAGATGATTGGCTTGAGGAAAAAGCAATTTTAACCAAATTTCAAGCCGGTTTTAGGGGCAAGGTCAGTACTGTAGACCAGGTCTTTAGATTCTGTTGTATATACTGGAAGTATGTACTCATTAGGAAGGGTCACCTGTACGTCGCCTTTGTAGATCTGAGGGCGGCATTCGACCTTGTCCCTCGTAATCTACTTTGGAGGTCATTAAACGATATTGGATTACCTGGTTGTCTTTTGGCGCAAATAGTTGAGCTACATGCTAGGAACCACGCTAACATCAGGTGGGTTCCTAAAGGGGAATTGACACGTGACATCCCCATAGAGCGTGGTGTACGCCAAGGATGTGTTTTGGCCCCTACTTTATTTTCCCTATTTGTTAACGATATCCCTGATCATTTGCACAGTTGTACTAATGATTCACCAAAACTTACTGGGGAAAGGGTGCCTGCGTTACTTTTCGCAGATGATACCATCCTGATATCTCAAACTAAGAAAGGTCTCCAGGCACTCCTGAACTCCTTTAGTACATATTGTGTGAAGAAAGGTTTAGAGATAAACGTTAACAAAACCAAGTGCATGGCATTAAATCCATGCAGGCCGGACAGGGGGACGTTAAGTCTGGACGGTCAAGCTCTAGAAATAGTGGACAATTTCTCTTATCTGGGGGTGGTGCTAGATTCAAACTTAACTTGGAAGCACCAAATTAGGAAAAGTAAGATGTCCTATGCCCACAACGTCAAACCGATTATTAATAAACTTAATACTAGCTCAAGCAAAAGTGTGAGCCCCGCGCTTGAGCTTTTTAAATTTAAAACTCAGTCTGCTGCCCTTTACGGGGCCGAGATATGGGGTCCGTGGGCAAGGGACAGTTTTTATGGCCTGGATAACAAATTTATGAGAGCAATAGTAAGGGTGCCCATCAGTACACCACTGATTCCCCTCCAAATGGACTTGAATTGTAAAAGAACTGATAATTATACTATCTTAAGACCATTAATGTTTTGGGTTAGACTATGGTCTACACCTGAATTGATTGACTATAGGAAAGGCCTTCAGGAGATATTGAGCCTTGATTCTTTACATTCTGTTTTATGGCTCAAACACATCAAAAAATGGTTTTTCATCCTGGGTTTATCTCAGTTTTGGGATTATCCTGAAAGGCTACCTTCTTACGCAAAATCTATGGTGAAACAAGCCTTTTGGTCTTTCATTATCAATCGGTTAGCAAATGGTAACAGCATTGGTTCTCTCACTCAAAATTTTTTAGGCTTTAAAGAGGAACCTCTTTGTGAGGAATTCCTAGACGAGATAGAGCCTCCTCTTGCGAAGTCCCTATTTCTGAAGTTTAGGTATGGGAACCTTATGACAAACTCTAATGTTGAACGCTGGGCTAAGAGAAATCAAGATGGGGTAGACCCTACACAGGGAACGTGTTCAATGTGTCCAGGCCTTCATATGGAGGATGAGGTCCACATTTTGTTTTTTTGCCAAGCTCATAACAAAGCAAGAAAAAGGTGGATCAAACCCCTATGCAACATCCTAGGAATAAGATCTTGTTCTTTGGCTTATAGACTTGTCAAAACCAACACTTCACAAATTATTGTTTTTAGCATTAGTAGATTCCTCCATTCAGTTTACTTTGCTCGAAAGAAGATTGGCCAACCATTTTGAGTAGCTTAACACTGTTAAAAATTCTCTTTTTCTTTTATAAAGCTAACTGTGTCAAGGTTTGTGCATATGCATGTACTGTTGTTGAAGAGGGTTTTTATGAATTTTTTTACTTAATGGAATAATTTTCTTTTATTTGTTTAAAGTAAGATATATGTAAAATGATATGTTGTGTTTTTTTTATGTATGTATCTTTTATGGCTAAAGCAGTCGAAATAAAGATTGAAAATGAAATAAATAAGGCTCCCTGTTTTCCGTTTTTATGTATTTTAACAGATAACTACAGATAGAAAACTCATGCCTGCATTTATTTTTAAAAGTGGATAAATACAGAAAATTGTGCTTCTTTTAAGTGACTCTCTGTGCTGTCTTTCATGAATTGTAGCCCAACAGGTGAGCGGATGGACAGTATGGGAAATTAAAAAACAGGATGACATTTCTTTAAATAATGGCATATGTGAACATACATCTGTCGCTTAATGCTAATATTTAGTGGATATATTGTTGCGTAATATTTGGCAGCTTAAATGGCTAAATCACGACAGACATCAATGTATGAGTGCATGTCTATCAGTTAAATAAATATGGAAATGTACAGTTTTACCATTTCATTTATACACAAAATAAAAATGGATACATACAGACAAAATGGCCTAAAAATAAATATGGATACATACAGACAGAAATGTTAAAAAAAAAAATACCATAAAACCGGGAGCCCTAATTATAAAGCCCAAGGTGCTACCAGTGAAGCTTCAGGGTGACTTTACTAAATCCTCGGCTTGGTAAGACAAAGCGGACGGCACACAACAGGACCCCTGCAATGAGTTTGACTTTCTACTAGCATTTTTGTATCCGTCAACACTAAGCATTCTAGGAAATATCACCTTTCCCCATCATAAATATAGGCCTAAAAGTCTCATGATGCTTAGCGCTACTAGATGAAAACAGTGCACTGACTTGCATGACAATGGGCCAGCTGACTGGGATAGAAAAGATGTTTGTGACTGTTAATCCGGCGTCAAACACCCTGCATTCCTGAGTGGATAAGGGGGTGCGCTGCTTTGTGATGGAATTTCAAAGCACTAACAGGTTGGCAAAAGACTCACGAATTTCATTTTTCATGATGTGAACTCAATATCCATAATACTGGAGGGGAATGTCCCTCCACAAGTCTCTTGATGTATACTAAAAAAAACTGTGAACATGTTTGTGTAGGATGCAAACCTGTGTGTGGAGCAAGGGGCTGTATTATTTATTTTTGGTGAGAGATGGATATTTTCTGAAATAATATTTTCAGGGCTCATTAAGTGCAGGATTTATTTGAATTATCTCACTTGTGACAATTATTTTTAGGATGTAACCTTAATATTGATTAGTATCGCTAGCCCAGCCATCTTGGTTAGGAGATTCTGGGCAGCTGACTTCGATGGGTGGGGTAGATGAACCCAACAGCGAGGGTAAGGGGAAACAGAACAAGATTATACGTTCAGTCAAATGTGTTTGATAGAAACCAAGGGTCCGATTACCTAAGTGATCCCCAAAAAATCCTAACCAAGAAGGTAAGTGGACTAAGGACCAGGATTGAAAGAGATGCACTTTTCCATCAGACAGGCCAATTGTTAGGCCGGAATCAGTACAGATAGCTAGCTGCTGCTGGATTCAGACGAGGGTCAAAGGGGAAGCAATTTTCAAGAGATCCTTACCATCCGAAGTGCAAGAAATGGAAAGACACACAGGGTTGCTATAGGGCATGGGTACTCGCAAACATTTGCCCAGGGGCCACAAAGTACGGTCTGTGGTGTGACCGAGGGCCGCACTAATGCCAGCAGGTGGAGTTAGGTGGTCTGGGTGGGTCAGGGATTGTGTAAGGAGGTCTAAAAATTTTTAAATAAACAGGCAAGCATTTATTTGCAGGTCAATACATGCTTGCCTGTTTATTTTTTTTATGAATACTAATGTTCAGAAACTAAACAGCAGCTTGTGCTGCTGTTCACCAGGGGGGCCGCATGTAAAGGTCAAGAGGGCCGCAAGCGGCCCCCCGGGCCGTACTCTGAGTATCACTGCTATAGAAAAATGTCAGGAATATGGGGGAAACAGTCAATAGCCTCATGTTATCAAAGGGAACTTTAACACAATCATGGATGAAACAAGATGGAGATCTGCAGGCGTAGAGTTGGGAGGTAGGGGCCATTTGGGATTGAAAAAGTTTGCAGAGGCTATGGGTCTCAAGTGTTTATGGTAACTCGGGCATGAGGGCGATTTACTGTTCAACTACTCAAATGCACATGTACCTTTCCAGAGTTGGCTATTTTTTTTTTGCTTTGCATTCTAGAGAGGTGAAAATCCTTGCCTGCAGGAAATTGGACTGTGCGCCCCATGTCATGACCGTAGAGATTGAATGCATAAGAATTGAAAGATCAGGAGACGTTCAAGTGTCTGAAAATGGCCAAGTGGCACATTGTCAGTTCAGTCGACCATAAAATAGCTTTGGGGCAGCAGTGTTGCAGGGATTTCTGTTCCTACACAGAACTGTGCACAGAGATGTAGGACCTTAGTGAATTAGGGTGTGCCAAAAACTCACCTTAGTACCCAACATCCCCTACCAGACTAGCATCAGTGACTCATTGGTTTCTCTTCCTATAGCAAATACACCAATGATTAGTCAACCCAGAACATGCGACTGATACCTCAGGTAAGGTGGAAAACAGGAACACTCTTTCGTTATACTATCATACCAGTCCAAAATCGGGAATAAATGGAGACACAAGCTAATTTGAAATATTTATTTCTAACGCAGTGATCTCATGCGCAGTACCTTAGCTAATACAAGCAGACATATTATGAGAAACAAAATTGTCAGCATAGTTACTGTTCTATAGAATACAAAGGGCGAAAGCATGTTATAATGCTAAATGGAAACAGGTTTTACATATATCTAGATTTCCCCCTCCCTTGCTAGTAGGTTATTTTATAACTAATAGAAGGTCTCATAGGCTTACATAGGCGGCCCCATACCTCTGGTATTTAGCAGAAGTGGATCACATCAGATTCTGCACAAGCCCTCAGCATACAAATGTTCTCCAAATGTGTGTGATCATGCCTACGCAGTGCATTATTAAACACGCCAATATCAGTGGTGGCCACGGCTGCAAGTGTGTTATGGCTGGAACGTGCGCTGATCAGTTAGAACAACAGCCACAGTGTCCAAGATAACCTTGACGGTCTCGGCTCACACTGTACAGACTAAACTATCGAAGCAGCTTAGAAATGCAGCAAAACAAGTTATTCTCATGTGAAGCAAAATACTCAGTGTTCTCTAAACACCAGCGCAAGTGCGTGTTGTGTGCAAAGCAGAGTGGAAAGTAAAAATGGTGTTTAAACTTCTCATAAGCCCATGTCAACTTAACACTGTATAAATGTACGGATCTTCCCCATGACAGCAGGGGACCGGGGGGGGGGTGCAAAAGTATAATTTTTTTCACACAGCGCTGGGCAACAATCGATGTTGCTGCACTGCGTTGCTTGAAACGGGACACCGATATATCTACTAAGATATGGTGCCTTCTGCCACACACACCCTTACACAATAGTGTAAGGGTATATACGTGATGTCTAGCATAGGTTTTGTACCAGAAGGACCACCTTCCAGTTGAAAACTGCATGCTTAAATTTAGTTTCAATGTTTTCTAAGTTTATAGGTATGCTGTGCATTATAGTGCAAATGCTAAGTTAAAAAATAATTGAGAAAAAAAAATTCTTAAACATTACGCCTGCCTTTCGGAGTCATAATTTTTTGGCTCAAAGCCTCTATCTTTTTTAGTAGATAGGGCTTTGCGTCAAAATCCATTCATTGCTGCACAGGAACACCCATGTACCACCCATTGGACACCCCATGATGCAAAATAGAGCAAAGTAGCATAGTACTTTATCGCTAATTCCCAGCGCAATGAAGTAAATCCCAATTCAACGTTGCATCAGTTTGCATCACTTTTTGTGCCACTGCACCAACACAAAGCTTTGATAAACGTTGCCTAAGTAGTCTGAAGGTAGAGGGTGACTTGTTAAAATTAATATGCAACATCTCCCAATCCAGAAACTAAGAGATACTTTGCAATTACAACGGTGTCATTGAAATCATTTCTCAGATGCGATAAAGGTTTAATAGTATACATAGCATTGCAGAGGAAGTGGTCAGTGGCGGCTGGTTATCTCTGAAAGTGGTAAGCATAATACTTGCCTCGGGTTCCTCTCCTAGTTTTCTAAATGTGCCTTGGGTGCCCTCACCCACAAAAGCACCCATACACTAACACTCACTGTTTCTCACACACAAACACACCTGCGCGCACACACACACACACACACACACACACTTTCATAATCACTGACCCTCCCTTACAACAACTGGTGTACAGGGTCTCTCATTTGAACTCTTAGGGTTACTGGTGTTTTAATTGTGCTTTAATTGTGTAGCGGGTGCAGCTGCACTGGGACCTATGTGCCCCGGTGCAACTGCACCTGCTGCACCATGATAGAGGCACCTCTGACTCACTCCCACTCCCTCTCATAATCTCCTTTTCACTTGCTCATTCTAACTCACACTGCTTTACTCACTCCCTCGCTTTCCCTTAATCACTCTCACTCACTCATTGATTCTCACTGTTTCATTCTCGTTGACACTTTCAAACGCTATGCTCAATCTCATTCTCTCTCTTAGTCTCTCACAAACTCACTTTCACTTGCACATGCAGTTTCCTTTTCTGGCAACTCAGAGGCTCTATGGCACAGCAACTCAGAAATCAAATCTGGTGCTGGACACTGGAACCTGCAAACCATGATTCTTAACCTGGAACAAAACAGAGCAGCAGGGCCAAATTTCAGAGGCATGAACACTGCTAAATTAAATGAGTGCAAGTGTAATAATGGAATTTACAGTGGCTCCATGGTGTCACAGGTGGCAGAGCTACGCTCTTGAGCCCCTGAAGAGGAATCACCCAAGAAGCAGTAAAGGTGCACTACTTCTGCCATCTACCCTGTTGCTGTGCTTAATTTTGGGGAAGGTTGCACAGCTGGTGCCAATGCTTTGCCTATGTTGGGTAGTGGTTGAAACTTTTAGTGCTAAAAAAAAAAAAGAATGAAAAGTTCTCTGGCCCATCCATCCATACACACATGGCACTAGAAAGATCTGTATTTACACCGAACACATTTTACCTTTAAATTAACATCCACAATCCTCTTCTAATAACATACCATGCAACACAACACACAACATATACAACCAAATAGCGCAATATCTAACACTGTGCAAAAGGGGGCTCAGAATAAACAAGCATCACTGTGCCATTCGAACGACAGAAAGAGCTATGCAAATGCCCATAACACAAAAGAGCCAAAAAAGCTGGCATTGCCAATGTTTTTGCATTGTTTGCTGTCTTTGTTACTATGATAAAAACTATTCAGCATATTCACCATAATTTTTGTGAAGAACGTTTTCTTAATGCTACTTGTTGGACTTGGCCCTTTTTGCAGTGTCATCCCTGAACTTATTGCCTTACTGAATAGGGCTGTGCCTTCCCTCCACAATGCTAGCTCCACCTCTTGTGGTGCATCTGATGTCCCTGGCCTACACTGTGAAAGAAAAGGAGTCCGGTAAACAGAGTGCTCCAGGACTGACCAGAACTGGTTTGGACTAGGCAAAGGCCTCTCTGCCTTCAGAGAACAAAGATATAAAAAGGGGGACCCAGACCCCAGAATTTTAGATCACTACTGGGAAAAGAAGAAGAAACCTTTTCTGAGGTGAGGAACCAGGGAGCGAAACTGAGAAGGAGACTATCCCTAAGCTTGAGGGATTGGCCTGCAGTGGCTGCCTGACTGCCAAAGAGAGAAGAAAATAACTTTGTGCTACTTTCAATCAACTTGTAAAGGATCTCCAAGGGCTTGAGATAGAGCTTGCCTCCTGCTGAAGTCTCAGGGACAACAGACTTCACCCACAAGCTTTTCCCTGCCTTCCCTTGTTGGGAATTGAAGTGCCTGCTGTTGAGCTGGGTCTTCTGAGAGACGGCGTGTCGCTGGGAGCTCGAAGCGCAACTCAAGACGAAGAAGCGTGTTGCCGCCATTGTCGCTGCATTGCCGGAGAAGAGTGTCGCAGTCGCTGCAGATGCCGTCCCATCACTGGAGAAGCGTGCTGCCACTGTCACCCTTGCATCACCTGCAGTGCCTCCCATCCCCGGAGAAGAGTGTCGCCTTCGCAGCAGACGCCGTCGCATCACTGGAGAAGAGTGTTGCCATTGCAGCAGCTGCCGTCACATTGCATCACAAGGCGCCCTGCATCCCCGTAGAAGAGAGTCGCCGTCACAGCAGACACCATCGCATCACCAGACAAGCGTGTCGCAGGGCCTGTCTCGCCTCAAGAAGATTCACCAAATCGCCGCACGGCCATCGGGCGTGCACGCATCACCCCTTTGTTGTCGCAACTTCAAGAAGACAGCATTTTTGTTGCATTGCACCGGATCTTCATCGCATCACGGTGTTGCTAGCCGCACTGCCACGGAAGCGCAGTAAGAAACCGACACATCACCTCCCCACGCCGAGAAGAACAGACGCATCATTGTCCCCTATACAGCAGTAAGGAACCAACGCTTCACTGTTCTTGCGTGTAAGGAATCAACACATCACCTTCCCTGCAACACTTTTGTTGTATAGCGTTACGCATCCTAAGGTACATTGAACAATAAGTGTCGCAATTACCATCTTAAGTGAAATAAGCTATTTCTACCATTTTAAGTACAGTATTGTGAATTTTTGTTGTGTGTGGTCTTGTTAAGTCTATATAAAAATTCCTTATTTTTGATATACAACCTGTGTGGTGTCCATCTGTAGTGTTGTCACTGGATTACTGTATGTGTTCACTAATGCTTTACACACTGCCTCTGAGATAAGCCTGTCTGCTCGTGCCAAGCTACCAAGGGGGTGAGCAGGGGTTATTTTAGGAATGTACCCCCTTATCCTGACTAGACGCAAGGGTCCCTATTTGGTCAAAGATACCTACCTCTGCCAACTAGAGACCCCCAAATCTAACATTGGTGGTCAGCGGTGAAGATTCAGGACTTGCATTTGTGACTCATGTACAGTGATTGGTGAACACTACTGGTGAGTGCAGACCAAAACGCAACTACGTACTATTTTTCCCTGTTTCCCTTAGGAATTTGGTTGTTGGAACTCTGGTTAGTTGTTGCACCTGTTGTATCTTGTCAAACTGGAAGTTAACTTTTCTCACTTGTACATCTACAAGATAGGGGAGCTAAAAGTATTTAGCAAGGAGAGGGGGCTGCCTGTGAAGAGGAGATCCACAGGGCAGGATCTTGAGGCAGCCCTGTATAGCTATGAGGTGCTACGCTGGGAAGCAACACTAGCAGATGACTCTGAGGAGGAGTCTGAGGGGGAGGATCCCCAGCCAGGATACCAAGAGGGCAGTGGCCCTGAGGAGGAAACATTTTGAGAAAGATTGGCTTGTGAAGAGAGGAATCTGATTCGTGCTCGTGACCGGAGACTGAGGCAGCTAGATCGGGAGTGCATGCAAATGGATCGAGCCTTAGCTGAAAAGAAAGTTTATAGCTCAGGAACTGAGCTTGGCTGTGTTGGAGGTGGAGTCCAGCTCAGATGGTGGCAGCAAAATAGAATTTTCTAGTGCTGAGGGAATAGTACAGATATGGCGCCTGACTTGAAGGAGGGGGTTAACATACACCAGGAGGTTCAAGGACAGGAGGTAGCTCCAGTAGTGCGCAGTGTCTCTGAGGTAGATGGGGAAACTGGCGCAGTGGTTCATGGTCCTGGTGGTGTGAGGGACACTCTACTGACTCTAGATGAGAGGTGCAGAGAGAGGGGTTCCCCCAAAGTTGAAGTCCTGCTATGTGAGTGTGAAGACCGCCCAGATCAGTGTGGGTTGAGTGATGGAGACAGTCAGATGCTGTCTTGCCAATCTCAGGAGAGTGGTGTGGAGTACGTGTGCGAGGCACTGGATGGTGAGGTGTAGGATAGTTTGGTTAGCCCTTGTAGGGGGCTGTGTGACCCAGTCGTGTGATAGCATATTGTAAGTCCCTGTTTTCCAGAGCTATGCCAACACCTGTTGGAGAGTGAGTTCTCTGACCCCAGGGAGCTCACATTGGAGGCAGACCTTTTGGTGGATTCCAGAGGGTCTGGAGAGACATTGGGGAGTGATCCTAAGAGGAGTGGTTCAGGTATCTTCCAACCCAGAGTGGGGGAAGAGGTGCAGAGTAGCCTAGCTAGGTCCCAGTGTAGTGGGAAGGGTATAGGGACTCACGTCCTGTCTCAGTGGAGAAGGAGTGAGTGTGGGGCTGCGTGTCCCAAAGTGCCCGAAACCCAGTCTCAGGGCCTCGATGGTTCTTTAAGGGAACACCATGTGGGGAGCCTAGGCTGTCCTGATGGGCCGCCCGTTGAGGGAATCCCCTAGTGTCTGGTGAACTGGGAGTGGCTGCAGCAGGCCTCCATCAGTTCTTGTGTCTAGCAGTGCCACTCCAAATTGGCGGGTGCAGAAGTCCCGATTGAGGGGCGAGAAGGGGAAAGAGTCCCCAGTGGAAGAACCAGTGGGTCAGGGGCCAGCCAGAAGGACTGAGTCACCGGTGAATGACCATGGTGACCCCACTTCTGTCCCGGGGGATTTTCATGTGCTGTCAGATGGACAGGGGTCCGGAGATCTGCGCCAGGCAGACTGTCACATGAGTGGTGTGTCACCCATCAGGGGGTGCTTATGTGCTCCCAATGAAGTCCTGGTGCGCCGGGCAAGTGGTCAACCACAGGGTGCAGACCCTAGGTTGGAGAGCCAGGTTCAGGTGTTGTCTAACCTGGAGGGAGGGTCAACTGTAAACAGTGTCCTGACTGGTTGATCTTATAGGTGTACCACTCCAGGTGGTAGGGTACAGCACTCTGGAAGGGGGTGCAGAGGGAGGGAGTCCTCGCCTCGGACCCCGGATGAACTGGAGGGTTTAGGCCCTAGGTTGGAGGACCAGGTTCAGGGTGTCCCCCCTGACCTGGAAGCCCGGTTGCCGGATAGAACCACTGAGCTGGTGGGCGAATTGTGCAGGACACCTGCTATAGGCACCCTGATAATTCTGGAAGTGGGTACCGCTTCAAGTGGGAGGGTACAGAGCCCCAAGGAGGAGGACCGGGTATGGGAGAGCCCACCCCAGTCTCTTGTCCAGCCGCCAGGTACAGGCCGGGGGCTGGCTGGTCAGTGTCAGGATGTCATACCTGACCTGACGGGAGGGAGAGTGAACAAAGGGTGCCAAGCACCTGGGGCTATTGCCCCCTGCTCTCTGACGCCACAGAGGTTTGAGAGCCCTGCGAGGCAGAAGTCGTGGGTCTCATCACTGACTACTGTCAGTGGCCACTGACGCTTGCTGTCTGTCTGTTGGGACACAACTGTGAGCAAGCTAAGGTTAGGTGCTGCACAGATGGTGTCCACAATTGAGTAAGTAAGACGCCATTATCTGTTAGTTAATTCACCTGCGCTTGAACCTTATTTATGTTTCGTCACCAATCCATTTCACAGGTTTCTTTTAACGAAATTCAGGTTTAATCTTATTCATTTTTATTTGGGCAGTTTCAATACATGGACAAAACCAGGGCTAGCACCACCTTGTACATGTGATAATTTTTCTGCACAAGACACCATGCACTTTATTATGTTTTGTGATTTTTGTTCTGAACAGAGAAAAAAACATTTGTTACCTGTTTTAAGGGAAGCTGGCTTCTCTCAGGTGAGACCAGCCATGTTTTACCTACAATCATTGAAAAATATCCGCATTACATTTTGCATGGCAAATTTTTTAGTGGCGGCAGCTAGATCAAGAACATGCAGGAATTTAGTAAACATCCCTGTATAAACTGTTTTTATATATTTTTAAATTTTGTTTTTACTGTAACACCTTGTCAAATGTATTCGATTGTTATGAAATTGTTTAATTGCAGTTTACTTGTATATAATATATCTTTTATGCTCTTGTATGATTTTTACCTAAATCGAATAAAGATAATTTGACTGACTGACTGAGTAGAAGGGTTCCCCATGGGTTAGCATGGTGGGCCTTGAGAATATGGACAGAGGGATTGAAATGGGTTCAGATGGTCGTAGAACTGGAATATACCCCTGCTGTTTCGGGCCAGGGTCCATGTTCTATCGCCCAAAGCAGAGAAGCCCATCAGGGTAGTGATTGATCTCCTCTGCGTTTTGGCTGGAAGGGGGGTTTGTCAGACTTGGCCCTTTTTGCAGGGTCATCCCTGAACCTTTTTGCCTTCCTCCTGTATTTTTTCTGACCTGTTTGTGTTGTTTGTATGACTCTGGGCACTTTACCACTGCTGATCAGTGCTAAAGTGCATATGCTCTCCCTATTGTAAATTGATGTATGGATTAGTGACTCCATGATTGGCTGATTTGGTTTACTTGTCAGACCCTAGTACAGTGCACTGAGTGTGCCCAGGGCTTGTAAATCAAATGCTGCTGGTGGGCTTGCAGCACTGGTTGTGCCACCCACCTGAGCAGCTTGTAAAGTGTGTCTAAGGCCTGCCATTGCAGACCCTTGTGCAATCTGGTTCTGCCATGTTGACTGGCAAGTGCACCCACTTGCCAGCCCCTAAACCTTCCCTTTTCTTCATGTCAGACACCCCTATGGTCGGCTCAAGGGCAGGGTGCATTGTAAATATAAGTTAGGACACGCCCTGATGTGTGTGGCATGTCCTGATAGTGAATTACAGCCATTTTCGTTTTTCACTATTGCATGGCTCCCTGTTCCCCATAGGTCAGAATGGGAAGTTTGATTATTACATCTTATAATCCCAACTGACCCAGGGGAACATGGTAGAAATTCGAGTTTAGTATGCCTGAACTCAGAATGATAAAATGCATCTTTTAGTGAAGTTGGTTTTAACATTCTGTGTTTGAAAATACCACTTTTAGAAAGTAGGTATTTTCTTGCCTAACTATCCAAGCCTGCCTCTGCTAGGTTGTGTATTCCTTGTCTGGAGATTGAGTGACAGGGGCTGGGGGATTCCAGGAGACAGGGTAAGTCAGCACAAGGCTGAATACAGAGATCTACATGGAGAGCGGTGGAAGGAGTTTCACCTGGGTCCGAATAGGGCTGTGCCTTCCCTCCACAATGCTAGCTCCACCTCCTGTGATGCATCTGATGTCCCTGGCCTACACTGTGAAAGGAAAGGAGTCGGGTAAACAGAGTGCTCCAGGACTGAAGAGAACTGGTTTGGACTAGGCAAAGACCTCTCTGCCTTCAGATAACAAAGAGAATATTGATATACAAAGGGGGACCCAAACCCCAGAATTTGAGATCACTTCTGGGAAAACAAGAAGAAACCTTTGCTGAGGAGAGGAACCAGAGAGAGAAACTGAGATGGAGACTATCCCTAAGCTTGAGAGATTGGCCTGCAGTGGTTGCCTGACTGCCAAAGAGAGGAAAAAATAACTTTGTGCTACTTTCAATCAACTTGTAAAGGATCTCCAAGGGCTTTAGATAGAGCTTGCTTCCTGCTGAAGTCTCAGGGACAACAGACTTCACCCTCCAGCTGTTCCCTGCCTTTCCTTATTGAGAATTGAAGTGCCTGCTGTTGAGCTGGGCCTTCTGAGAGACTGCGTGTCGCTGGGAGCTGAAAGCGCGACGAAGAAGCGGGTCACCGCCGCAGCCATTGTCGCCGGAGAAGAGTGTCTCCGTTGCAGCAGATGCCGTTGCATCACCGGAGAAGCGTGCTGCCGCTGTCGCCCTCTCATCACCCGAAGCACCTCACATCACCAGGGAGGAGTGTCGTCGTCGAAGCAGACGCTGTCGCATCACTGGAGAAGAGTGTCACCGTTTCAGCAGACACCTTCGCATCGCATCACGAGGCGCCTTGCATCCCTGGAGAAGAGAGTCGCCGTCACAGCAGACGCCGTCGCATCGCAGGGCCTGTCGGTGCTCAAGAAGATTCATTGAACCGCCGCATGGCCGTCAGGCGTGCACGCATTACCCCTTCGTTGTTGCAACTTCAAGACAACGCCATTTTTGCTACTTTGCACCAGATCTTCATCTCATCACAGCGTTGCTAGCCGTGCCACCACGGAAGCGCAGTAAGAAACCGATGCATCACCTCCCCACGCCGAGAAGAACCGGCACATCATCGTCCCCTATGCAGCAGTAGGGAACCAACGCTTCACTGTTCTTGCGTGTAAGGAACCGACGCATCACCTTCCCTGCAACACTTTCATTGTATAGTGTTATGCATCCTAAGGTACATTGAACAATAAGTGTTGCATTTACCATCTTAACACCTTGGCTGCTAGAGGCTTTCCCCTTCTGCGCTGAAAATCCTAAAATCCCATGGTTCATGACAAGGTCAACTCATCATAAGCACAGCTCCAGTGTACTGCATGACAAGCTGACCTTGTCATGAGCACCAAACAGGTTAAGAGAACTAAGCTATTTCTACCATTTTAAGTACAGTGTTGTGGATTTTTGTTATTTGTGGTCTTCTGTTAAGTCTATATAAAGATACTTATTATTGATATACAAACCTGTGTGGTGTCCATCTGTAGTGTTGTCACTGAATTACTGTATGTGTTCCCAAATGCTTTACACACTGCCTCTGAGATAAGCCTGTTTGCTCGTGCCTAGCTACCAAGGGGTGTGAGCAGGGGTTATTTTATGAGTGTACCCCCTTACCCTGACTAGACGCAAGGGTCCCTATTTGGTCAAAGGTACCTACCTCTGCCAACTAGAGACCCCCAAATCTAACGCTACTCTCGATCCTCGTCCATTAGTTCGTCTTTTATGGCTCTGTGTTTTGGAATAAACACAACGCTGAAATATGCTCACTTCCGGTGCTTGAGTTATCCCTGGGTCATTTACCTGTCTCCTTCAAGCCCCACCCCTCCCTTCCCCCCTCGTCCGGACTACGCACATTTTAATCATTGTATTAATCAACACAATATCGTTTAAGCCACCAAAAATGTGGAAATAAAAGACAGAAAAGCTGAAGTGGGTGTGTCACGATTCGCTCCCTGCTCTCTCATGCGCACCACCAGGGGGCCAAATTGTGGGACTTTTTTAAGCTTCCGGACACTCCCCTGCAAACTTATGCTGACTTTCAGCCATTTGGACGCTACTCGGAAATTGCTATCCGTTCCCAATCCATGCCGGGTTTTGTGGAAGCCAGTCTACTCATGCTTGAAACTCCATAACATAGAATTCTCTGCTCACTGCTTCATCTCCGACTCTGCAGGACAAGGATGGGTTGAGAAATTCAGCTCACCTGTGGCTAACTGCTGCTAGCCTTCTCACAGCTGATGCATGTGATTATTGTGAGCTCTTTAAAGCAAAAAACACAAAATGGGGTGCTACTGGTCTGAATTGGACTAGAAAGGGTCTGCTTTCTCATGAGTGTGTGTATAAACTAAAGAGTGAGGAGAGAGAATAAGAAAACCCATCAGCCCACCCACTGGCGGAACTTCATCATCTGGGATTTTTAAAGAAAGGACTGGTATCCACTAGGTTGCTCACTGTTGTTATCATGAGTAAACTCTAGTAACAAATCCACCAGTGATGAAAAACCAAAGAGTAGTGGTGTGGAGAACTGAGGGAAGAGAGGTTGCAGTGCTCAAAATATGTGTGCTAATAGAATAGTGGTATAAAATTGACTAACATGGTGCCTAAAAGTTTTATTCTGGCGGTCACCATGATGCCAAGGTTAAAAACAGAGTGTGGATAGTGTTTCAGCAAATACTGCTATCCTGATGGAAAGTTAACTGGTCGACATGTTTCAGCCAAAAAATGGCTTTTTTCAGGACCTATGAAAACAGCACTACTGCAACAATAACAAAAAAGTGTGTGTAGTGACCTACCATCTGACAGGATAATGAGTGGTAGCTTCGAAAGTCATGGATGTAGAATCACCTCTCCTAGAAAAAACAGTATATACAGACACATAGTATAACGTATGAAAGCAACAATTTGCGAGAAAGACCTATACCAGCCAACGAGACATTGCTCATTCATTTCTTTATTATTTATTCACTCACCCAAAATTTACTTAGGAGTGGCCCCACCTCGCCTGGCACTCGCTCAGGTAATGAGGCCCCGCTCTGAAGAAATGGAAACAAGAAATACCTTTAGGGTCGCTTTCCTGGTATTGGTTCCACTTCATATAAATCTCCTTGTGTTAAAAATGGGCATAGAAAGGGAAGCGGTACTCAGCTAGCCTAGCCAAGTAATGATGGACAATGTTGAATTAAAAAATGGAAAAACCAGAAACATGTGCATAGTTGCCTGTATAAGGTTGCCAATTAGTCATGTGGTAACTATACATATCTGGATAAATTCGGGGTAACCCCCAAGGAAAAACTTGATCTTGCATCATGGTATACAAACTGTTGTTTATGGTAAAATGCAGGATACTTAGTTGGAAAAGTATAGTCTGAATACAAGGCAAGAAAATATTCTAGCGCAAACAAATATTGAAGCAAAGCAAACAGAGTGCTAGTTGGACACAAGTTCAGGCTATCAAAAAGCAAAAAGAGACGGTAATGGGGTAAATCTGGTAAATCCCCTATCAACACCACTAGGGATAAGCAGTCTCCCAAACCGCCTCTTCTTTATGAGCCACGAGCCTCTACTCACCTGTCTGACGTTGCCCCATGAGCTGAGGGGAAGGTGACGAGACGGACTAGGGCAAGCAGCTTAAATCTAAAACATGCGGACCACGAAGGAAACGTGTAATTTAAAATTACCATTTCTTCAATGTTTAACTACGGTCATAATGTATGCATCATGACGAAAAAAGCAGACCAGAAAGGAAGTCGTGAACGCCCGCAATGATGCATTTAGAAACCAGCATTAGAAATGCAATCGGGCTCGGATTTATTTGAGTTTGAGCTAATGGCATTGTAAATGCCAATGTATTGTCGCTATGTGTTATGGAGTGTGTTCATGTGGTGTGTACTGCCAGTGATCTCCTTGTGAGTGTGAGAATATTGCACCATTACTGCCTGTGTTGTCCTTCTTGTGAGTGTGAGAAGCTTGCACCTCTGCTGCCTGTGGTCTCCTTGTGAGTGTAAGAAGCTTGCACCTCTGCTGCCTGTGGTCTCCTTGTGAGTGTAAGAAGCTTGCACCTCTGCTGCCTGTGATGTCCTTCTTGTGAGTGTAAGAAGCTTGCACTGCTGCTGCCTGTGATGTCGTTCTTGTGAGTGTGAGAAGCTTGCACAGCTGCTGCCTGTGAGTATGAGAAGATTGCATTGTGCATCTCTGTGCTGTGCCTGTTCTTTATAAGGGACTCTTGCTCTGTTGCTGCTGCTGCCTTGGCACAGTACCTGCTGTGAGTGTGTGAGGGAAGCTTGCACCGCTGCTGCTTGTGATGTCCTTCTTGTGAGTGGGAGAAGCTTGCACCTCAGCTGCCTGTGGTCTCCTTGTGAGTGTAAGAAGCTTGCACTGCTGCTGCCTGTGATGTCCTTCTTGTGAGTGTGAGAAGCTTGCACCGCTGCTGCTTGTGATGTCCTTCTTGTGAGTGGGAGAAGCTTGCACCTCAGCTGCCTGTGGTCTCCTTGTGAGTGTGAGAAGCTTGCACAGCTGCTGCCTGTGATGTCCTTCGTGTGAGTGTGAGAAGCTTGCACCGCTGCTGCCTGTGAGTATGAGAAGATTGCATTGTGCATCTCTGTGCTGTGCCTGTTCTTTGTAAGGGACTCTTGCTCTGTTGCTGCTGCTGTCTTGGCAGAGTACCTGCTGTGAGTGTGTAAGGGAAGCTTGCACCACTGCTGCTTGTGATGTCGTTCTTGCGAGTGTGAGAAGCTTGCACCTCTGCTGCCTGTCGTCTCCTTGTGAGTGTAAGTAGCTTGCACTACTGCTGCCTGTGATGTCGTTCTTGTGAGTGTGAGAAGCTTGCACCGCTGCTGCTTGTGATGTCCTTCTTGTGAGTGGGAGAAGCTTGCACCTCAGCTGCCTGTGGTCTCCTTGTGAGTGTGAGAAGCTTGCACCGCTGCTGTTTGTGATGTCCTTCTTGTGAGTGTGAGAAGCTTGCACCGCTGCTGTTTGTGATGTCCTTCTTGTGAGTGGGAGAAGCTTGCAACTCAGCTGCCTGTGGTCTCCTTGTGAGTGTAAGAAGCTTGCACAGCTGCTGCCTGTGATGTCCTACTCACTACTCTACTCACTACTCACTACTCTGCACTCACTACTCACTACTCTACTCACTACTCACTACTCTACTCACTACTCTACTCACTACTCTACTCACTACTCTGCACTCACTACTCACTACTCTGCACTCACTACTCTGCTCACTACTCACTACTCTACTCACTACTCTCCACTCACTACTCTGCACTCACTACTCACTACTCTACTCACTACTCACTTCTCTACTCACTACTCTGCACTCACTACTTTACTCTCTACTCACTACTCACTACTCTACTCACTACTCACTACTCTACTCACTACTCACTACTCACTTCTCTACTCACTACTCTGCACTCACTACTTTACTCACTACTCTACTCACCTCACTACTCTACTCACTACTCTACTCACTACTGACTACTATACTCACTACTCTGCACTCACTACTCACTACTCACCTCACTACTCTACTCACTACTCACTACTTTACTCACTACTCACTTCTCTACTCACTACTCACTTCTCTGCACTCACTACTTTACTCACTACTCTACTCACCTCACTACTCTACTCACTACTCTACTCACTACTCACTACTCTACTCACTACTCTACTCACTACTCTGCACTCACTACTCACTACTCTACTCACTACTCTACTCACTACTCTACTCACTACTCTACTCACTACTCTACTCACTACTCTACTCACTACTCTACTCACTACTCTACTCACTACTCTACTCACTACTCTACTCACTACTCTACTCACTACTCTACTCACTACTCTACTCACTACTCACTACTCTACTCACTACTCTACTCACTACTCTACTCACTACTCTACTCACTACTCTACTCACTACTTTCTACTCACTACTCACTACTCTACTCACTACTCACTACTCTACTCACTACTCTACTCACTACTCTACTCACTACTCACCTCACTACTCTACTCACTACTCTACTCACTACTCTACTCACTACACTACTCACTACTCTACTCTACTTACTACTCACTACTCTGCACTCACTACTCACTACTCTACTCACTACTCTACTCACTACTCTGCACTCACTACTCACTACTCTGCTCACTACTCACTACTCTACTCACTACTCTCCACTCACTACTCTGCACTCACTACTCACTACTCTACTCACTACTCACTTCTCTACTCACTACTCTGCACTCACTACTTTACTCTCTACTCACTACTCGCTACTCTACTCACTACTCACTACTCTTCTCACTACTCTACTCACTACTCACTTCTCTACTCACTACTCTGCACTCACTACTTTACTCACTACTCTACTCACCTCACTACTCTACTCACTACTCTACTCACTACTGACTACTATACTCACTACTCTGCACTCACTACTCACCTCACTACTCTACTCACTACTCACTACTCTACTCACTACTCACTTCTCTACTCACTACTCACTTCTCTGCACTCACTACTTTACTCACTACTCTACTCTACTCACCTCACTACTCACCTCACTACTCTACTCACTACTCACTACTCTACTCACTACTCTGCACTCACTACTCACTACTCTACTCACTACTCACTACTCTGCACTCACTACTCTACTCACTACTCTACTCACTACTCTACTCACTACTCTACTCACTACTCTACTCACTACTCTACCCACTACTCTACTCACTACTCACTACTCTACTCACTACTCTACTCACTACTTTCTACTCACTACTCTACTCACTACTCACTACTCACTACTCTGTACTCACTACTCTGCTCACTACTCACTACTCTACTCACAACTCACCTCACTACTCTACTCACTACTCTACTCACTACTCTACTCACTACTCTACTCACTACACTACTCACTACTCTACTCACTTCTCTACTCACTACTCTACTCACTACTCTACTCACTACTCACTACTCTGCACTCACTACTCTGCTCACTACTCACTACTCTGCTCACTACTCACTACTCTCCACTCACTACTCACTACTCTCCACTCACTACTCTACTCACTACTCACTACTCTACTCACTACTTTCTACTCACTACTCACTACTCTACTCACTACTCACTACTCTACTCACTACTCACTACTCTACTCACTACTCACTACTCTACTCACTACTCACTTCTCTACTCACTACTCTGCACTCACTACTTTACTCACTACTCTACTCACCTCACTACTCTACTCACTACTCTACTCACTAATGACTACTCTACTCACTACTCTGCACTCACTACTCACCTCACTACTCTACTCACTACTTCTCTCACTACTCTACTCACTACTCTGCACTCACTACTCACTACTCTGCACTCACTACTCTACTCACTACTCTACTCACTACTCACTACTCTGCACTCACTACTCACTACTCTGCACACTACTCTACTCACTACTCTACTCACTACTCAACTCACTATACTCACTACTCACTACACTACTCACTACTCACTATACTCACTACTCACTACTCTACTCACTACTCTACTCACTACTCTACTCACTACTCACTACTCTACTCACTACTCTACTCACTACTCTGCACTCACTACTCTACTCTACTCACTACTCTACTCACTACTCTACTCACTACTCACTACTCTGCACTCACTACTCACTACTCTACTCACTACTCTACTCACTACTCACTACTCTGCACTCACTACTCACTACTCTACTCACTACTCTACTCACTACTCTACTCACTACTCTGCACTAACTACTCACTACTCTACTCACTACTCTACTCACTACTCTACTCACTACTCTACTCACTACTCTGCACTCACTACTCACTACTCTGCACTCACTACTCACTACTCTGCACTCACTACTCACTACTCTACTCACTACTCACTACTCACTACTCTACTCTACTCACTACTCTACTCACTACTCTGCACTCACTACTCACTACTCTGCACTCACTACTCACTACTCTATTCACTACTCTACTCATTACTCTACTCACTACTCACTACTCTGCACTCACTACTCACTACTCTGCACTCACTACTCTGCACTCACTACTCTGCACTCACTACTCACTACTCTACTCACTACTCTACTCACTACTCTACTCACTACTCTACTCACTACTCTGCACTCACTACTCACGACTCTGCACTCACTACTCACTACTCTATTCACTACTCTACTCACTACTCTATTCACTACTCTACTCACTACTCTATTCACTACTCTATTCACTACTCTATTCACTACTCTACTCACTACTCTACTCACTACTCTACTCACTACTCACTACTCTGCACTCACTACTCACTACTCTGCACTCACTACTCACTACTCTACTCACTACTCTACTCACTACTCTGCACTCACTACTCACTAATCTGCACTCACTACTCACTACTCTATTCACTACTCTATTCACTACTCTACTCACTACTCTACTCACTACTCTATTCACTACTCTACTCACTACTCTACTCACTACTCTACTCACTACTCTACTCACTACTCTGCACTAACTACTCACTACTCTACTCACTACTCTACTCACTACTCTACTCACTACTCTGCACTCACTACTCACTACTCTGCACTCACTACTCACTACTCTGCACTCACTACTCACTACTCTACTCACTACTCACTACTCTACTCTACTCACTACTCTACTCACTACTCTGCACTCACTACTCACTACTCTGCACTCACTACTCACTACTCTATTCACTACTCTACTCATTACTCTACTCACTACTCACTACTCTGCACTCACTACTCTGCACTCACTACTCTGCACTCACTACTCTGCACTCACTACTCACTACTCTACTCACTACTCTGCACTCACTACTCACGACTCTGCACTCACTACTCACTACTCTATTCACTACTCTATTCACTACTCTATTCACTACTCTATTCACTACTCTATTCACTACTCTACTCACTACTCTACTCACTACTCTACTCACTACTCACTACTCTGCACTCACTACTCACTACTCTGCACTCACTACTCACTACTCTACTCACTACTCTACTCACTACTCTACTCACTACTCTGCACTCACTACTCTGCACTCACTACTCACTACTCTGCACTCACTACTCACTACTCTACTCACTACTCTTCTCACTACTCTACTCACTACTCTACTCACTACTCACTACTCTGCACTCACTACTCACTACTCTGCACTCACTACTCACTACTCTACTCACTACTCTACTCACTACTCTACTCACTACTCTACTCACTACTCACTACTCTACTCACTACTCTGCACTCACTACTCACTACTCTACTCACTACTCTACTCCCTACTCTACTCACTACTCACTACTCTGCACTCACTACTCACTACTCTACTCACTACTCTACTCACTACTCTACTCACTACTCACTAGTCTGCACTCACTACTCACTACTCTACTCACTACTCTACTCACTACTCACTACTCTGCACTCACTACTCACTACTCTGCACTCACTACTCACTACTCTACTCACTACTCTACTCACTACTCTACTCACTACTCTACTCACTACTCTACTCACTACTCTGCACTAACTCTGCACTCACTACTCTACTCACTACTCTACTCACTACTCTACTCACTACTCTACTCACTACTCTACTCACTACTCTACTCACTACTCTACTCACTACTCTACTCACTACTCTACTCACTACTCTACTCACTACTCTACTCACTACTCTACTCACTACTCAACTCACTGCTCAACTCACTGCTCTACTCACTGCTCTACTCACTACTCACTGCTCTACTCACTACTCACTACTCTGCACTCACTACTCACTACTCTGCACTCTACTCACTACTCTACTCACTACTCACTACTCTACTCACTACTCTGCACTCACTACTCACTACTCTACTCACTACTCTACTCTACTCACTACTCTACTCTACTCACTACTCTACTCACTACTCTACTCACTACTCTACTCACTCTGACTACTATACTCACTACTCTGCACTCACTACTCACTACTCTACTCACTACTCACTACTCACTACTCACTACTCTACTCTCTACTCAACTCACTACTCAACTCACTACTCACTACTCTACTCACTACTCTACTCACTACTCTACTCACTACTCTACTCACTACTCTACTCACTACTCACTACTCACTTCTCCTCTCCCTACTCTGCACTCCCTACTCTGCCCTCCCTACTCTGCCCTCCCTACTCTGCCCTCCCTACTCTGCCCTCCCTACTCTGCCCTCCCTACTCTGCCCTCCCTAGTCTGCCCTCCCTAGTCTGCCCTCCCTACTCTGCCCTCCCTAGTCTGCCCTCCCTACTCTGCCCTCCCTACTCTGCCCTCCCTACTCTGCCCTCCCTACTCTGCCCTCACTACTCTGCCCTCACTACTCTGCCCTCACTACTCTGCCCTCACTACTCTGCCCTCACTACTCTGCCCTCACTACTCTGCCCTCTGCCCTCACTACTCTGCCCTCTGCCCTCACTACTCTGCCCTCCCTACTCTGCCCTCACTACTCTGCCCTCCCTACTCTGCCCCCACTACTCTGCCCTCACTACTCTGCCCTCCCTACTCTGCACTCCCTACTCTGCACTCCCTACTCTGCACTCCCTACTCTGCACTCCCTACTCTGCACTCCCTACTCTGCACTCCCTACTCTGCACTCCCTACTCTGCCCTCACTACTCTGCCCTCACTACTCTGCCCTCACTACTCTGCACTCACTACTCTGCACTCACTACTCTGCACTCACTACTCTGCCCTCACTACTCTGCCCTCACTACTCTGCCCTCACTACTCTGCCCTCACTACTCTGCCCTCACTACTCTGCCCTCACTACTCTGCACTCTGCCCTCCCTACTCTGCACTCCGCCCTCCCTACTCTGCACTCTGCCCTCACTACTCTGCACTCACTACTCTGCCCTCACTACTCCCTACTCTGCACTCCCTACTCTGCCCTCACTACTCTGCCCTCACTACTCTGCCCTCACTACTCTGCCCTCACTACTCTGCCCTCACTACTCTGCCCTCACTACTCTGCACTCTGCCCTCACTACTCTGCCCTCACTACTCTGCCCTCACTACTCTGCCCTCACTACTCTGCACTCTGCCCTCACTACTCTGCACTCACTACTCTGCGGGTGTGTGGTGGTGGTGTGCGTGGGCATGCGGTTGTGTGTGTGCGGTTGTGTGTGTGCGGTTGTGTGTGTGTGCGGTTGTGTGTGTGTGCGGTTGTGTGTGTGTGCGGTTGTTTGTGTGTGCGGTTGTGTGTGTGTGTGTGTGCGGTTGTGTGTGTGTGTGTGTGCGGTTGTGTGTGTGTGTGTGTGCGGTTGTGTGGGTGTGTGTGTGCGGTTGTGTGGGTGTGTGTGTGTGTGCGGTTGTGTGGTTGTGTGTGTGTGTGCGGTTGTGTGGTTGTGTGTGTGTGTGCGGTTGTGTGGTTGTGTGCGGTTGTGTGCGGGTGTGTGGGTGTGTATGGTTGGGTGTGTATGGTTGGGTGTGTATGGTTGGGTGTGTACAAGCCACATCGTTCACACTGAGCTCTGTATATAAAGGTCATGCAATTTGTACATGCGATTTTGAAAGTAATGTATTTCTGAGAGCAGCACCCATTTTTTTTTTAGATACCTGCTTACAAGATAAACCATATCTTCTTTACAAAGTAAAGGAGGCCTTCCCTTTGTAGGGAAAAACAATATAATTCTGTTAAATGAGTGAACGAAATGCATTGGGGCAGAAAAATAAAAGGGAAATGAAGCAGGAGTGAAGTGTGCGTGAAAAGGAGCAGGCTGTTAGTGCAAGAAATCAGTGGCTAGGCTTGTATGAGAAGCAGGAGGTGTGGGAAAAGGTGTGAGGGGGAAGTGAATGCGTGGGATCTGCGAAGGCTTTGTGTGAAAGGGAACTGTTGACATTGGTCACAGGAGGATGTACCAGTGTCTGCTTGGGCAGTGAGTGAGTGATCTGGGAATGAGTTTGAAAAACTGGTATGAACATTAGGGTGAAGCAAGTCTCTAATGATAGGACACTGAATGATAGTACAATGAGTGATCTGGTACAACGGCAGTAGGAATCTGGTAACCGGACTGTGAGAGTAAATGTGAGGCTCCCAGTGAGAGGAAAGCGAGGTGGAGTGTTTTTTTTATGAAAGGGTGGAGAGAGTGAGTCATGGTGACGAGACAGGGAGCGAGTGAGGAATCTGGCAATAGCTGGGAAGATGCAAGGGATCTGGTAAGAGGACAACGAGAGCTACTGCAAGGGGTCTGTTATGAGGGCAGTAAATTAAAGTGATCTTCTATTTTGACATTAAAAGTTGGAGTTCGGGTGAGTGGGCACGAGTGCTTATCAAAGCACTTTGTTTGTTTTTTTACTTTCAGCTGTGCTGCATAGCAGCCAGGCTGCTGTACAACATGGCTAAACATATCCCTGACAAAACCAACAGATTTTGTATAGGAGAGTCCTATTTGCTTTGCCAATGCTTGTTTAGCCTACCTCAGTCAAAGAGCAGGCGCGGGTTTGCCGGCTCGCACACAGAGCTCAGGGGAAAAAAAACACATCAGTGCACACGCTCCCAGCACCATCTGCCTTCAATTACCGGCACCTCGGACAGCTGGTAATTGAGGATTTATGTATTCTTCTGCGCGTGTCCGAACACTTTATGCAGGAAGTGGACATTGCAAAAATTCCAAAGCCCTATGGCGTGCTGCCTTACTTAAACACAGCCTTGCCTGGACCAATTACCATTCACATGGCAGAATACCACACGCAAAAACCGCGCACTTTCTGGAATGCGGCAGCCCACAGCCCTTTCTGAACTTTTTTTTTTTTATAACATTAGAGCTCGGAAGCCCCGCCCCACTTCGTGTGACGTAGGCCCGAGCCCTAAAAATGGGTAAAGGTGTATAAGCCTGCCACTGGTAGGTTTGCTGAAGCGCAGACATGTTACCGATCTGGTGATTTGGTCGGAAACCAACTAATCAGGGCATCGCTTTTGCCTGCAAATAGGAATCGGAATAAAGCCGAGTCATCCTATTTCTGCCGCGATCTTTTGTTTACTGGCAGCTCAAATGGTAATATCGGAGACTCAAATTGAATATGTGCAGACCGCGAAAAGCATATAAATGAAGGTTTTACCATTCCCAGATACGACGTGAGAATGTACTATGCCGTTATAATTAGGATGGCGGACCAGAGAGAGCACCAGTAGAGAAAGGCAGAAACGTGTAAATAGCCACCGATTGGTTTGCTACAATGTGGAGATATAAGGAGTCTCGCTATTGGATCACGAAACAGCCAATCGGTGCCTGACTCATACCCTTCAGTTAGATTGAACAGACGGCAGAGTCGTCTCAAGTCTGCTTCGTTTTTGTTATGCCTCACCATATAAACTGTTTCCTTCAAAAACCTTCTGCATTGAATTCTTTGCTATGTCTAGGGCCCTAAAAGTAGAAACATATTTACCAAGCAATTTACCCATACCTTCCACACTAAAAGGCATCAAGCATCTTCACTTAATTACTTTTTTGACAAAACCCGCAATTTGAGGCTAATACGCATCAAGATTGTTCTGCTATAAGGTTTGCATTGCCTAAAAAGCACATATTGCCCTTTCGTAACAGCCTCTCAACAGATTAATGTCAAAATTGCTTCCTTTGGCATAAGTGTCAGCCACCAGATTAAATATTCAGGCTGAATGATCTAAAACATCAAATAAAGTGACCTCACATTCTTTTAATGAATGGTCCAAACACCTACTTGGTTCTCTGCTCCACTTAAAGAGATACATTATCAGTACAGAGTCTAGATTAGGTGTTATGGCCAATTTCTCGCCAATAATTGTCAGAGAGCATAACACTTCTTTCCAAATTCTTTCAAATGTGCTGTTTTACATATTCTGTGGCATGGTCCAAAGCACACCAGTCTGCACTTTTTGGATGTCCAACATCCTTTGGATAAAGTAACATCTGACTCAAATGGTCTTTAACTATCTTATTTATACCTGTTTTACCTTCTACAATATCCCCAAATCGTTTCATGCACAACTATCGTTTCACAAACTTTTATTTCGGTCACTAGGACAATAAAACTCCACAGATGAAATAAAATGCAAGTTTTAAGGCACAACTATCATTATCACAACAAATATAGACTCATCCACATCTTTATACTTGTCTTTTTCAACGGTATGACTGAATACCCCATAATTTGCAGGGAACTCTTGCCTTTTATTTGTGCCAGTTTGGACAATCATCTCTTGTGATTAACCGAAGACTCCAAATATTTTAAAGCCTGACACCTCCTGAACAGATAGGTGCTTACACTTTTAATGCACTTAATCCTTGGACCACCCCTTTTTTTACTATTTTCATCTGCTGACAAGGACCAAATGTCATCTTCATCATTCACTATAATTCTTTTCTTAATATTCTCTTTAATCATCTGATATTTACCAGTCTGTTGAACTGTGCCTTTCGGTTCCTGTCTAATAATTATTTTACTATTTCTTCCTGCTCATATACAGGAATCAGTTATTTTCTCTGTAATGTTTCTCAATTAAATAAGTAATCTATTGGCTTCCTAAATCTAGGTTATCCTAAATAACCTGTCCGAAAGAACGTTACTTAATTTAATTACCAAAACTCATATTATTAATATTTTTTCAGACACTTCGCATAAAACAATCTTCCTTTGTTTGTGCTGAACCCTCAAGTGACAGTTTAAAATTTGCTAACATTCGTGCCAAGAATTTTCAATTCTATTAAGGACAGGAGGCGAGGATTATGCTATCTCATTTCTTTACTACCAAAAAATACAGCAGCCAATCAAGTAAAGAAAAAGCAATAAACTACATATCCCATGAACCCCTAGGATACCATAGAGTAGGTGTAGTATAAAAGGTATCCTAGAGGACAGTCCTTCCTCTTTCTTTGTGTAGAACAGTTCAGTCATAAGTAAAGTCATATAAGTAAAAGTTCCAGGGATCCAACAAGATAAAATGAAGATAAACACAAAACCCAGTCTTCTGGAAGCAGAACAGTGGACCAGAAGAAAGACGGATGGCCAAGGATCCAGGACGTCCTAAACAGAATGCTGCAACCGGAGAAACCGACCGAAGAACAGTCATCGCTGGCCCGTGGGACACGACCAATCCAATCATTTAGGATCAGAACCTGAAAGGAAAAAACAAATCCGTAATATCCAAAACAACCAGATGGAGGCATGGATAAAGGATAAGGGAGGGAAAAAATACAACATATGCATATAATACAAATGTAAAAGCAATGAGCAATACAATGCATATATATAAATAAGGGTGGGATAATCCTCGCCTCCTGTCCTTAATAGAATTGAAAATGCTTGGCACGAATGTTAGCAAATTTTAAATTCTATGTCAGGACGGAGGCTCCGATTATGCTTTTTTAAAGCTGTTCCACCACAACAGAAGCAACATGCATAATAGGTTTAAAATAAAAGGTTTTAAACACTGACTCTGAAGACCAATCAGCAGCCTTCAAGAAGTCTTGGAGGCCGGCACCCAAGGAAAAAGCTTTAGATGCCATAGCTCCTCTAGCCGAGTGGGCACCAAAAACAGAGACATCAATGCCCGCCTCCTTCATGAGCCAACGAACCCATCTTGCTAAAGTGGCAGGAGAAACAGGCTTAAACGGTTTCTGTAAAGCTATAAGCAGTTGACCCTGGAGATTGCTACGAAAAGGAGCAGTACTCACCTCATAATCTCTGATGCATTGAACCACACAGAGTTTGGGATTGTGAGGAAAAGAAGGATAGGAGACACAAGAAGTGTTAGACTTAGTACGGCGAGAAATAGTAAAGGAAACCCCTTCCGGGGTGAAAAGACGTCCAGCCAGATCTAAGGCACGAACATCAGATACACGTTTGCAAGAAAGCAAACACAACAACATGGTCAGTTTGGCCGATAACTGTTTGCGAGAGAGCAAAGAATTAGAAGGCCATGAATCCAAGAAACGCAAAACCACTGAAACATCCCATAATGCGACATACTTAGGGCAAGGAGGTTTTACCATCCGAATGCCTCTGAGCAATTTGCAAATAAGAGGATGCTCACCAATAGGTTTACTATCAACAGGGACATGACCAGCTGAAATCGCAGATCGAAAGTTGTTAATCGTCCTGTAAGCCAAACCCAAAGAAGCCAGAGAAGCCAGGAAATTGGAAACTAAAGTGACATCTGCAGAAGAGGGATCCACTGACCGCTGTGCACACCAATCACACCATCGTTTCCAAGATGAAGCATAACGCTTGTGTGTGTTGGGAGCCCAAGCTTCCCCGATAAATCGGGCAGCCTCCGAAGAAAGTCCAGGGACTTGCCAACGTCCCCCGAAATCCGCCACGCCACTAACCGAAGCTGACCCGACAGAATGAGAGGGTGGGGATTTTGCAGAGGGTCCAGCAACAGATTCTGCAGGTTGGGAAGCAGAATGGGAGGAGAGCAACTCATCTCCAGAAGAATCGGAAACCACGGTTGGGCCCTCCACAGAGGAGTGACCAGAATCAATTCCGACAGAAAGAGCCTCGCGCGAGCCAGAACCCTCGGAATCATGATGAAGGGAGGGAAGGCATAGCATAGAAGAGGAGGCCAGGTCTGAAGGAACGCATCCGTGGCGAGAGCCTCGGGATCCGGTCTCCAACTGTAAAATTGAGGAACCTGCATGTTCAGCCGAGAAGCAAAGAGATCCAGATGACATGGACCCCAAGTTCGGGACAGGAGCCGAAACACCCGAGGGTGAAGCCTCCAATCGCTGGCATCCCTCAGATGGCGAGAATTCCAATCCGCCACTTGATTCTGGCGACCTGGAAGGTATTCGGCAATAACCGTGATCTGACGTTGCAGACACAGATGCCAGAAGTCCTTGGCAATTTCTGCCAGGAGCATGGACTTCGTACCACCGAGCTTGTTGACATACCTCACAGCCGAAATGTTGTCCATGCGTAGAAGAATGCAACAGTTCGTCGCATGGGGAGTCAGACAACGAATCGCAAAAGAGCCCGCTAGAAGCTCTAAGCAATTGATATGGAGGGACAACTCCGCTGGAGACCAACGCCCCCCTGTTGTCAGAGAGCCGCACCGAGCCCCCCATCCCCAAAGACTCGCATCTGACTCGATCACCACCTCTGGAGTCTGACCGAAAAGAGCACGTCCGTTCCAGGATTCCATGTGGTCTAACCACCACATCATTTCCCACTTGGCGTCCTCCGAAAGAGGAACCATATCGGAATACCGCAAGCCCTTCTGAAGGTGACGGATTTTGAGACGCTGAAGGGCCCGATAGTGTAGAGGACCTGGAAAGATTGCTTGAATTGATGAGGACAAAAGACCCACAATCCGAGCTACAGATCGCAAGGAAACCATCTGTTTGGACAAAACCAAACGCAATTCCCGTTTGATCGCTCTGATCTTCTGTCCCGGGAGTAGAAGTTGACAAGCAACTGAGTCGATTTTGAACCCTAGAAAATCCATGGTTTGAGAAGGACGAAAGTCCGACTTCTGTGGATTCACAAGAAATCCCAGAGATTGCAACAGATTGATGGACCAATGCAGATGTCGTTGTAAAAGGAGAGGACACTGGGCCATCAAAAGAAAATCGTCCAGGTAAACAATCAATCTGACCCCACGGGCACGCAAGGACTCTACAACTGGACGCAATAGCTTCGTGAAGCACCACGGAGCTGAAGACAGACCGAACGGAAGGACCTTGTACTCGTACCACTTTCCCAGCCACTGAAACTGGAGAAAGCGACGATGAGGAGCATAGATCGGAACCGAAAGATACGCATCTTTCAAGTCCAGACGAACCATCCAGTCTCCTTCCCGCAAAAGGTCCCTTAGAAGGTGAATACCCTCCATTTTGAAGTGACGGTACACCACTCCGCCGTTGAAGTCCTTGAGGTTGAGGACCAGACGAGAACCCCCTCCTTTCTTTTCCACTAGAAAGACATTGCTGACGAAGCCGTCTGGATGAGGGGAAGAAAGGACTATGGCCCCTTTCGCCAGAAGAGACTTTATCTCTGTGGAGATGAATTCCTGATCTCGTAGGGAAAAAACATGGGGAGAAGGAGGATGGTGTTGGAGAGGGTGAGCGTAAAACTCGAGTTTGTAGCCCTGGACCGTCTCCAACACCCAAGCATCGCTGGAGATTAACTGCCAATTCGGAAGGAAATATCTCAACCTGCCCCCCAAAATTACTTCTGAAGACAGAATTAATCTCACCTGAGGAATCCGGTCGACCACCTTGGGCACCTCCGTATCCACCTTTGGAGTACTGACCCCGACCTTTTCTTGAAGGGTAGAACTTTGGTTTTCCAGAATTGTAGGACTCCTGACCGCCTCCTCTGTGAGACTGACCTCCTCTCTGAGTAGGTTGGGAATTTCCACGGCCGGACGAACGCCCCCTTCGTCCAGCCCGACCGAAAACCGGACGGAAAGCCCTACGCAGGTTGGCCTGCGCCCTGTCCAAGCCGCTGAAGGTGGCTACAAAACTGGAGAGTTCCTTTAGAAACGGCTGACCAAAGAGTAAACCTTGAGCCAGAGGCCCAGACTCCGAAGGAGCCAGATCAGTGAGTTTAGGATCAAGCTTCATGAGTATTGATCGACGGCGTTCACTATTCGGGGCGCATTTAGCATTACCAAGCATGCAAATAGCACGCTGAGCCCATCCTACCATCTCCTCTGGATCAATCAGGGCGTCAGAGTCTTTCGCTCGAAAAGCCAGATCCAAAATTTTCGTGAGTGGGCCAAGAAGATCTAGCATCTTATCCTGACAGGATCTCCAGGACCTGTCGAGACCCTTTTTGGGATCCTTGGAATACTTCCGTAGATATGTGACCATTGTAGGGTCCACATCAGGAGTGTCTGCTAACTTGTCGGAAAGATCAGGACGAGGACACTCAGACCTTAAACGCGCCCTTACGGTATTGTCAAAAGATCTCCTGATATTAGATTGAACATAAGCAGCCACCTCAGGGGAAGGCAACCAAGCTGAAGAATTAGGATGCACAATTTCAGTGGGCTCAAAATCCAGCACCGGTGGTTTAGACGGGGCATCAACAAAGTGCTCTTTACGAGCCTTCTTCTTAGGAGGGGGGGCCTCGGAGTCAGAAGATGGAGAGTCAGAGGAGTTCGAAGTGGAAGGGGAAGGATTGCAAGATTTTTTAGAGCGTTTCCCCTTCCTAGAGGATTTAGGTGTGGCCAGAGAATGCACCAATTTAACAAAGTCCGCCACATGCGGATTCTTGGGAGATCTAGAGGAACGCCCAGAAGACGTCTTCCACCCCTGCCGAGAGGCATATTCTGCGAGGTGCAACTGGAAAGGAACAAGATTGGACTGGAACGCTTGCCCTTCATACTCCATACCCATGGAACCAGAAGGGTCCTCTTCATCATGGTAGAAGTCCTCCTCTTCATAATAATCTCCCATCTTTGTATACAAGGAATAGTCAAGTAGCCCACAGAGGAAAGGACCGAAAATTCACACCCTTAGGGTATTCAGGGGGAGTGCGACCCCAATAACAAGCCTCAGGCAAGAAAAAACTGACCTGAATTAACAATTTGAGTGTGGAGGGAGGGCTTGTAGCACTCTAGGCGAAGCCTACGTTAAATTTTACAACCCCCAGTCCTCACTGACAAAAGGGCGTCTGGAGCCTAACAGCCGGCAGGTGGGCAGAGGCTTAGAAAGCCGAATTCAGCGTCTTCCGACAGATTAGTGAAGTCGCGCCGCAATTCCCTTTCCACAGAAGCCAGGAATGCAATAAATGCGCAGTACCGCCGGGCGCCTGAAGCGCGAGACAAAGGCACTGCGCATGCGCTACACAGAAGAACAAAAAGCCGGCTGAAAATGAGAGACGCGCGAGCAAGGCGCGTCTCTCAGCTCCCACTCCCGCTCCACAATTCCGAAACGAGCGCAGAAGAGCAAGCCCGCATGCGGGGGGTGACCACACGCCCCCAAGGGAAAACCAGCGCGAAGGCAAGCGCTACAATAAAAGCAACCACAGTAATTGGCTAAAACAGCAGAATAAGGTAAGCGGAGCAAACAACAATTAACTGTTGATAAATGTTATCAAAACGCCAAGAGAAAATCACAAAGCTCAAAGAACAAAGACAAAAGGCACTTAACTGGCTGCGGGAGCAGCAAAGAAAGAGGGAGGACTGTCCTCTAGGATACCTTTTATACTACACCTACTCTATGGTATCCTAGGGGTTCATGGGATATGTAGTTTATTGCTTTTTCTTTACTTGATTGGCTGCTGTATTTTTTTGGTAGTAAAGAAATGAGATAGCATAATCGGAGCCTCCGTCCTGACATAGAATTCCAGTCAGCCCGCAATGTAATTTCAGCTGTGTACCATAGCAACAAGCAGCAATAAAAATGTGCCCAACTCCCATGTAAAAATGGTACATGCCAAGAAAGTTTGTTCGTCTTTAGAAAACGGTGTAAATCCTTGAAGATAAGGTCCACTGCCTTTTGAAAAATGCCTCAGTGTAGCAAAATGCCCTTTCCAAAGATAGCCCTTCCCACTAAAGGTGCCTCTGAAGACATTTTAGTGCGAACCTGACCTAACGTAATGGACTCTCACTCTTTTCCTTGCGACGCATCACAAATCACATCACTCGTGTGTCAGTTGAATGGCTGTTTGATTGAAAGGTAAAAATATCTTTAAAAACAGGTATTCTCATATTCTACATTTTTATCTTCCTTTTCAAAACCACCAATATCAAAAACACTTAAATCAAGCCTAAAACAATTTAAAAGATATTCATACTTGTATATACAGGCTCCTAAATTTTTGATTTGATGTATGACGCCAATCAATAGCACTAATTTCAATACTATAACCCATAAATTGGGCTACTGCCAAGTCATGCATCCAACCAGCTCAAAACATGCATTCATATTTAAAGAATTAGAAGCGTGTACCTCTCTGCTTAGAAGCAGCAAACGATAATAGAGAAATGGTAGAGTGGAGAGCGCTATTATGGACTGTGTTCTACTTTGCTCTATGTGTTCACATATAGTGGTGATGATAACGAGGAAGCAACTTCAGGGAGAGTGGCCCGGCGCCAAGCACTGGTCAAAAGAGAAAGTAAATCTGGTTGTTTTAAAGCTGGACAAATAGCCAAGTTTTCAACCTAGAACTTTGAAGTGTATCAGCTTGGAGGTAGTGAATACAAATTAATGGATAATGCTAGCCTCCTGTCTTGCCATAAAACTAAGGTTTACTGTTATATTACCAGTGACTTTCCTATAAAAACTAAAAATGCATGAAACTTGCAAGTTAAGGAGCTACTTTGACCTTTTTTTTTTTTTTGCTTTCACGCACTGCACATAATGTTGACTGTGATAGAGGCTATTCTGGCTTGTCATGTTAGGTGTGTTGGCATTTAATGTGAGGTTTTGGGGACATTGGATGGTGGTTGTGTTGGCCTCTGAAGGTGGATGTGTTGGCATTTCATCTTGGTGGTGTAGAAACATGGTGGTGGCTCTGTCATATGATGGTGGGTGTACTGTTGTTTGATAGTTGGTGTGTTGACATTGGTTGTTTGGATGTAGGTGGTTGGACATTGTCATTTGGATGCTGTTCAGATGTTTTGTTGATGTTTGCATGCTGGCTATTTGGATATATGTTGGTGGGTGTGTTGGCATATGATTTTGGTTGTGTTGGAGTATTATGGTTGGTGTGTTAGTGTATGATGTTGGTTGTGTCATTGTATGATAGTGTGTGTGTTGATGTATGTTTAGTGTGTAAACCTATGATGTTGGCTATGATGAGATATGAGGATGGGCTTTAGTGGGGCTGTTAATTCTGGTAGGGATGATGATGGTGGTGTTAATACTGAGGGTGTTGGTAAGGATGGTGGTAGTAATGGAAGTGGTAGTCCAGTGTCAACAGTAGTTGTAATGATTGTGTTAACGAAGGTGCTAATTGTATTGGTGTCAATGTTGGTAATTCTAATACTGGTAGTGATGGTATGGGTGGTGGTGATAATGGTGTAGATGGTAATTGTGATAGGACTAAAGTATTGGCAATGGTACTGGAGATAACAAGGGTGGTGGTGGTGGTAATGGTTGTGAGGGAGTTAATGTTGGTGGTGGTACAAGTGGGAATGGTGGTATAAGTAATGGTAGTGCTTGTAAGGGTGATAGTGATGCTCATAAGGGTTGTGGCAATGGTGGTTGTAATAGCTGTGGAATCAGTGATGCTGAAATAATGGTAATGGTGTTAATGACCGTGGTGGTAGTAATGGTGGCGGTAATGTTGCTGATTTGTGAATGTATGATGATAGGATGATAGTTGTGTTGGCATTTGCAGGAGGGTGTGTTGGCCTGTGAAACTGATTGCATGCACGTATGATGTTGGCTGAGTTGGTGTATGATGATGGGTGTGTTGGCAGATGTTACTTGTTGTGTGGATGTATAGAGGTGAGTGTGCTGGCGTATGATGTGTGTCACAGGTGTTGACCAGAGGGCCTTACCCAACCCTCCCTGGGTGACTAACCCCTGCTATGCAAAGGCTATGACGTTGCCACCGGTGTTTGTTACAGTGCCTGGCCTGCAGCCAGGCCCTGCATCCAACTCACCAAAGTTGGCTAACCCCTGCTAAGCACTGCTACAGCCTTGACCATTGGGGGTTAGTGGCAAGGCCTCTCTTATTGCCAGGCTCTGCAACCTCATGGCCATTGGCCGTAGCTAGCAGAAGTTAGCCTTGGAGGGCTGACTGTCATGATTATGCCAATTCTCTGGATCGTGTTACAGTGAGATTCAGTATCACCCTCGCAGTTCCCCTGCTTCTCCCAAAATGATGCCTCTTCTATCTGTTGTCAAGGAAATGGCAAATTTTCTTTTTGGGCGAGGTTACCAGACTTTGCAAATAATCAGCATCTCACAATAATATGTAAACTAATCTGGGAATTTACATGGATGTTACAGGAAACCCAACCCTCCTTCCTGAGTTTGGTGGGTTTGTATTCTTACAAAAAATGTAAGGGGACTCAGCAGTCTTGAAAAAAGTTGAGATGGGTATGAATGATCTCCTATAATTCGATTGACGGCCCAGTCAGACCTAGACCGACTTCTTAAATTACACAAAGATGTGCGTTTAATTTCATATGACCACCTACTGTGTCTGTTTTGTGGGCTATTTTTCAAGGCCGGAGACACCACACACCTAAAATGGTGCCAATAGGGTAAGATGCTGCCCAGAATCCTTTGTCTAGGAAGTTGCCTTATTGAGGGCCCTTTTAGGGTTCCTCACTAAGGTCTTGGGTCAAGAGCTGCTTACCCTTTCCCTTTAGGTGGCCCTTACCATTTTTTGGGGGACATGGGTGACTGTGCCCTGCTGCCTGAAATGACGGCCACAACAGTAATTTTTCTCCTGCAGCCAGCCAATCACCATTGTTGGGTTCATGGTCCAAGCTTTGTCTGCTGACCTGTAATGGTCGATAGGAGCTGAAAGCTCTGAACAACGAGTGGGATTTTTTTTTATTTTAGTATCAGAATGGTCCTTGAACTTAGTTTGTGAGCCTACGTAGACTGAAACAATCAAGATATTCAAAAGTTTTAAACCTTTAATCCCACACGGCAACTGTTTTATTGTGTTCATTTCTCAAGAACTACTGAATGGGTTTGCACAAAACCAACAAAAACTCACTGTCTGAGTAAAGCACCACATTCAACTTGCATGCCAAGTTTAGCATAGACCCGTTTACAAATTCTGCTGCAAGCACAATTTCCTATTAGTGCTAAAATAATAATAAAACACATCTTTTTTACTCCCTCCCTTAACTGTTTTCACTTGCACTGAAACTGGATGAAAATTAGCCTGCTGGACCTTATCTGACTATGCTTTTTAATTGCTAAATTTGATACAGATAAAGGTTAGGTATGGTTCCGCAAACACAAACCCGCGAAAGCCCTGAAAGTCACCAGTAATGGTAGGCAAATCACAATGCTTAACTCTCCTGCCATGGTATACTCGGGGTTGGCAGCCATTTCTTCTGTGGCTTTGTTAGGGCAGTATATTAAGCATAGTAGACAACTTGAGTTATAGTGCTCTTTTTGGTGTTTGTGTTTGCTTTTCCGTAACTAATCTTTAACTCGGTTTTGTTGATGAATTTGAATGTATTTTATTGATGCTTTTCATTCATCTATCAACAACCCAATTATCACGGCTGAATAGGGTGCCTTAGGCCTCGCCCAGGCCCAAGCTTCCGCAGGCAGCCAACCAGTGCTCTACATCTGCTTTGGCCAGACCCTGCACAAAACTTGATGTGAGCTGCCAACGTCACTGTGCACATTCTTTGGCTGTGCATGGGAGACCATGGGGGAGGGTCGCACAGGGCCAGGCCACCCCACCTCTGACAAACTCTTTCAGTATTCACCTTATAGACGCAAGCTCCTTATAGGGCAAGCTCTTTAATTTGTTTTTTGTTGACGGTTCTCAAAATAACCATTATTTGGCAGGAAGGGTGGGAGGGGGATTTTGTGTTATGCTTTTTTGTTTTGCTTTTTAAGTATTGAGGTGAGTAGCAGCTTATACTTTTTTTTAAAAACTTTTTTCTCAGTTCAGTTCAGTTTGTCTTTATTTCGAATAAAAGAAATTCATAAAAGACAACATACAAACCATTCGCAATAAAAAGGTTCCACTAGCGAAACCCCAGTACAAATAAGATAATTACAACATACACATAAATTAATACCGCTAGTAATCCACAGAATACACAACAAACAGGATACAAAAAGGTGCATATAGTTGGAACAATCAATTTAAAAGCATGTTCAATCTCTTAGCTCGAATCAACCAGGACCAACCCAAAAATTTGGCAACGCAAACCACAACCGTTTCTGATCTGATTTCTTGTAATTTAGAGAGTGCATCTCGATGACCGCTACAATCCAGGGTTGCACATATGGGTTTTAGCCACTTGTTACGAGGGGATCGATAAACAGGACAAGCAAAGAATAGGTGACCAACACTTTCTTCCTGGTCGGGACACCAGAAACATTTGCTTCCTGTTTTCGTTACCCACTTCGCTGTAAAGGAATTGACAGGCAAGGTACCTGTACGGAACTGGTGGTACAGTTTGCGGTCTAATACCTTGGAGATCAGATCCCAATACTGCCCTGGGTTAGACCATAGCTCTGGTAGGCCCATCATATGCAGAATGTTTTTGACTTCCCTGAGCCATGGTATCTTTAGCGCGCCCCACAATGATTTTACCTCATCAAGCTCACGGGAGAAAAGGCTAAGCTCTGGGGTTGTCCAGAGACGACGCCATAGTGCCACTAGGCGATACTGTGCCAGCTCAGTGATAGGTCTGCAACCAAGATCTAGTAACAGGGGTTTTATAGGTGCAGACTGCGGGAGACCTACCAGGTTCCGTAGGAATCTATTCTGGGCAATGGCCAAACATGATAAATCCTTGTAACCCCAGACATCAGCTCCATAAAGGGTTGCAGCGATGATCTTGCGTCATAGATTTTTAGGGCAGGGGTGATGCGTTTTGTGAGAGATTTCTTTTGTTCTTGGACCAGACAACCAGCCAGGCGATTAAATTTAAGTTTAGTTGTCTCCAGTTGGGGATTCCAGTTGAGTTGATGGTCAAGAGTCACACCTAAATAAGTCATGACCTTGACCTGCTCAATTAAAACGCCGTTAAGTGTAACAGAACAATTGGGGGGGGGGGGTTTCTTGCAAAAAACCATAAATTTGGTTTTCTCAACGTTAATCTGCAGGTCATTTTTTTACAGAACTCTGAAAATCTGTTCAGGGCTACCTGTAACCCACCGCTAGTTTTCGAGAGGAAAAGGGTGTCGTCCGCGAAGATTAGCATGGGAATTTAAGACCGCCCAGAGTGGGTGCATCCGACTGTGTGTTGTTAAAGTATTGGACCACCTGGTTTATAAACAGAAGGAACAAGGTGGGGGCCAGGACACAGCCTTGGCGCACCCCTCGTTGAACAGGGAAGCTTTTGGTCACCTGACCCTGGCTCCCCCACCTTACCTGAGTGAAATTATCCTCATGTAAACGCTGGACTAGACTCAACAACTCTAAGGGAAGGCCCATTTGTCTAAGGGCCTCCCATAGTTTCTTCCTAGGGACTAAGTCAAAAGCCGACTTAAGGTCGACAAATGCGGCGTATAAAACCCCACCACCCAAAAGAACCACCTTCCAAAAAAGCAAAGAGAAACGGAACACCTGATCTATGGTACTGGTACCAGATCTAAACCCTGCCTGCATAGGGGAAAGTATGTTGTTTGAATCGATCCAGCCCTGGATTCTTATTAAAACCATCCTTGATACTATTTTCTGGATCGAGTCAATCAGGCTAATAGGCCGATAATTATTTGGGATGGAGCGGTCTCCTTTTTTGTAAACTGGCAGAATTTCCGCCCCTTTCCAGGATTTAGGAATCTCAGCCCCAGCAGCGATGTTATTCGCCAGATGCGTAACATAGGGGACCCATAGGTCAAGGTTTAGTTTAAAAAGGTCGGCTGGTATGGTATCTAAACCAGGGGCTTTACCAGACTTGACAGACTCGAGAGCGTGAACGGTATCAGATTCTAAAAACATTAGTCCGGCCCCCAATTGTAGTTGGGTGGACTGTGGTGCCATTACAGTGGATGAGTCCAGTGTTACACTTGAGTCTTTGAATTGGGGCGAGAAAAATTCCACCCATGACTGGGCTGAGACATGGTTCTCCGGAGCTTGAGGAGCTGAGTCCCTGCCCCGTCTAACAATCAACCAAAATTCAGTTTGGTTAGAGGATTCACATGCTCTGAGGAGGTCAAGCCAGTAAGAATCGTCCCAGTCCCGCTTGGCAACCCAAAGAGTATGCTTGTAGCGCTGCCTGGCTATCCTAATATCATCAATATTCCGGCCTTTTACAGCAACTATTAAGTTGCTGTGGGCATCTCTACAACTTTTATTATACCATTTGTTGTGCACCTTTACAATGCCAGACTTAAATGGTTTTGTAAGAAGGTTTTTAAGGCCCAAAAAACACTCCTCATGAAGAATGGTAATTGTAGAATCAATATTACCAGAGGGGGATATTGATGACATCCTGCTCCACACATTGAGAACCTGCTCCTCAATCTTAGGAATAAGCACTGGATCATCTAAAACCTTGGACCATTTAACTCGCCGCCTATTGTCGCACAGAACTACATCTGACGTTAGATAGTTGGTTCCCATAAGGGGGGCACCCATACCGGAGACCAAAATCTCCAAGGAAAGAGGATTATGGTCACTCTCTGGTCTGGACTCCACCACCATATCTTTCACACATGACCATGATTCAATATTAATCAATATATAATCGATACAGCTAGAGCTCAGACCGTTATCAAAGGTTGCTGTCCCTGAACTATCAGAACGTGTGCGCCCATTAACTGCCCGAAGACCCCACTCCAGACAGAAACCCAACCAGTACAAGGCTGCCTCGGTGCCCCTGACTCCCTTGATAATAGATAGCGGGGGGATGTTCCAGGCAGTATCTTCTTCGGATCCCACATCCTCTGCCAAGGTAAGAATGGGCTCGAAAGATGTATTCATATCACCCGCTATTATAACTAACTGATCAGTTTTAGATTTCCTAAGAAATTGATCAAGGTCGTTCAGGACAGTTTGTTTCCTCCCACCCGGACAGCCACGGGCATAAACATCAATTAGGAGAAAAGCCTTTGTATTGGCTTTGCTCAGGGTAATACCTAGGAGGTCGGCAGTCTCTACCAGAATTTCCTTTGCGTGAAAACCCAAGTTGTTTTTGATCCAAATGGTTAGGCCACCAGAGGCCCTACCCTTGGGACCCTGAATAGCAGGTTTAGTAAAGTTTAGGTAACCCAGCCTAAAAAGGGGGACAGTTGACCATGTTTCCTGGAAAACAACGATATCATAGGAGTCAATAAAATTGACCCAATCGTCGTTGTCCAAGCGTCCCCGTAACCCTGCGATGTTCCAGGAGACCACTCTTAAAGGGTTATCTGTGCCGTTGGAAAAAGCAGAAGATGTCGATTCCAAGCCTATTTCCCCTTTTCTGATCTTGGCTGGGATATTATCTGAAACTAAAACTGTACCTATGTTTTTAAGAGAGGTTTAACCTTTTGTGGGTGTTGTCAATGATGTAGATAGAGCAATCCCCCGTGGGTAAGGGGATTCCACAGTAGACATTGCATCAACGGACCCCCCAAGTCAGTCGACCTCCTCCAAGCACCCATACCTATTGGAGGTAGATGCCCCTTGCCACCAATTGTGCTGGCTATAACCATCAACCCTACGGGTAGTCCATCTAGCATTCTGGACGGTTGACCATAAGCCCTCCTTCGCTGGAAGCTGCCTTGGGGGATAGAAAAAAGTGAGGGGGCGCACTACTATTGTTGCATTAGCTTCATGAGAGGGCCATGCACAAAGGTGCTGGGCTGTATGGGGGTCTGCAAAGGATACCACTATGCAGTCACCAGTTATGGACTTGTGTGTTTGGCCTATCCAAGGCACTCTACGTACCATTAATACACTACTTCTTTGATGGTCGGGGAGCTGTTTATTTGAATGAAGCCAATGGATGACCTTGTTTTTCAGGGAGTGATGGTTCTCCTGGGATTGCAGCCCTAGTTCAGGAACACCAGCTAATATAATAACATAAGGGCCAGCTTCCGGAGGAAGGTCAATAAACCCGCCACGAAAGTTGGGACGACTAGCCGGCCGTTGAGGGTTGTTCACAAAGTCTGGCCTTTTAGCGTAGTGTGATAAGGTTCGTGGATTAGGTTTCTGTTTGGGGTTGGCTAAACTTTGCAAAGGAAGAGAGCTTTGTACAACGGAACTAGGGGTGGATACAACATGGTTTACAACAGTTGTTCGGGGCTTTGGTATGGGTTTGGGTATTGGCGGAACTGCTGAGATATTTTGGGGTGTTTGTGGGGATAGACGCATAGATTCTAATGCCTGGGTCTGTGGGATTGGTACGGTTTCACGTGGGAGTTTTGCCTTTATTTCCTTTAGGCTGAGACTAGCCAGAGTGACTATGGTTCTATCCATTTCTAGCAAATTGTTCTCTATACGAGACAGCCTAAGTTCCAGGGGGGTGAGTAATTGTTTTAATGTGCCCCAGACTATTTTAAGGAATTCTTCGTCACCCCCCCCTGTCTTTCTCAGATCCACTCAACCGACCCTCAAATTCATTCACACCATTCGGGGCGGAAAAGGCATCCAAGGAGTGGTCTTCCACTGGACTATGAGAACCAAGGACATCGTCCCCACCCAGGGAACAAGGATTAGTATTAGGACTTTCGTCCTTCATCCCATTGGAAGCCAATGCCCTTCTGCTGTTAAAAAACTGTGCTCTAGCCATTTTTGCTTTTTTCCGTGCGTAAATGGACCTGGCAAGGCATTTCTTTTTATAGGTGGCAGCTTTCTTAACCCTGCTTGGTGTCGGGGGTAGGTTACTTTTGGAAGGGAAGCAGGTGCCTGTCACACAGGTAAGTGGGGCAAGAACCTGATTGGGTTTCACTGGAGTGGGTAAAGAATTAAGGGGAGACTTTGGAGACATTGGGGAGGCAGTAGTGGGGGCAGGATGGATAGCTGCCGTTATTAACAGAGGACGGGGACCTGATATTTGCTCGGGGGTACGGGCGGAAGCAATTTTCCCCAGAGATGATTTTTTTGTACTAGCTAAGTGGACAGAAAGCCTTCGTGCCGCTTCAAGATCCAGAGAGACCCTGTGCTGCATTTTACTAATTTCCTCATCAATAGCCAAGTTAGTTTTGATGAGAAAATCATCCAAGGTTCTGTTCGAATTATTCGCAGCCATAAGGGTTTTGCTGCGGCTACCCCGTGAGCACATTGTACAGGATATGAAATAAATATAAATACAAACACAGTAAAAAATGTGCAAAGTACCAAACAGGGGGGGTGGCCCAGCCCAGCCCTCTTAGTCCTCGAACGGCCTCAAACGGCCCGCTCTTAGCCCGGTCTTTGCCCCGGGCTGCGTCCCGCGCTGCGGGAGAACGATTGCTGTTTATAGTGTTAGGAAAGGGCGGGGGTGGAGCTGCAGGGAGAGCGGACCGGAAGCTGGACGCGGTCTCGCAGGGACACCTGGGTCAGGTAGTCCCTGCACGCTCGCAGCCCTGCAGCGTTGCCGACCCTGAAGACCACACAGGGGTTCTCCCACAACAGGCAGGCAAAGATGCAGCAAGTCCCTCGTCGAAGCGGCACCCGCGGAGCGGGTGCGGCGAGATTCCAAAGTGCTGTCTCTCAAGGTAAGCGCGAAACCAGCGAAGCGCTTTTCTGTGAGCAAAGTGTCCCAATGGCAAGGGCAGGCCAGGTGCTTAAAATAATCCTCTGATGGGCGGGGGGTGGAGCTGCAGGGAGAGCGGACCGGAAGCTGGACGCGGTCTCGCAGGGACACCTGGGTCAGGTAGTCCCTGCACGCTCGCAGCCCTGCAGCGTTGCCGACCCTGAAGACCACACAGGGGTTCCCCCACAACAGGCAGGCAAAGATGCAGCAAGTCCCTCGTCGAAGCGGCACCCGCGGAGCGGGTGTGGCGAGATTCCAAAGTGCTGTCTCTCAAGGTAAGCGCGAAACCAGCGAAGCGCTTTTCTGTGAGCAAAGTGTCCCAATGGCAAGGGCAGGCCAGGTGCTTAAAATAATCCTCTGATGGGCGGGGGGTGGAGCTGCAGGGAGAGCGGACCGGAAGCTGGACGCGGTCTCGCAGGGACACCTGGGTCAGGTAGTCCCTGCACGCCCGCAGCCCTGCAGCGTTGCCGACCCTGAAGACCACACAGGGGTTCCCCCACAACAGGCAGGCAAAGATGCAGCAAGTCCCTCGTCGAAGCGGCACCCGCGGAGCGGGTGCGGTGAGATTCCAAAGTGCTGTCTCTCAAGGTAAGCGCGAAACCAGCGAAGCGCTTTTCTGTGAGCAAAGTGTCCCAATGGCAAGGGCAGACCAGGTGCTTAAAAATCATCCTCTGGTGGGCGGGGGGTGGAGCTGCAGGGAGAGTGGACCGGAAGCTGGACGCGGTCTCGCAGGGACACCTGGGTCAGGTAGTCCCTGCACACTCGCAGCCCTGCAGCGTTGCCGACCCTGAAGACCACACAGGGGTTCCCCCACAACAGGCAGGCAAAGATGCAGCAAGTCCCTCGTCGAAGCGGCACCCGCGGAGCGGGTGCGGCGAGATTCCAAAGTGCTGTCTCTCAAGGTAAGCGCGAAACCAGCGAAGCGCTTTTCTGTGAGCAAAGTGTCTTTATTGATGGTATGTTCTTCTTGCATGCATGCACTGCTGGGCAAAGACACTCAGGTGGAGGTTGGTCTCCTCTAACTCTGGTAGCACCTCCTGTAGTGCATGTTATTCTTGCATGCAAGCAACACAGAGCAAAGTTGGTGGTTGGTCTCCTCTACTTCTGGTAGCACCTCCTGCAGTGCATGGTCTTCTTACATGCAATACAGAGCAAAGAAGTGAGGCGGTGGTTGGTCCCCTCTACCTCTGATAGCATCTCTTGCGACACATCCTGTGGTATTCTTTCTGCTTGTTATCCAGCATTTTGTTTTCTCTGCTCTTACAGGAACCTATAGTATTCCTTCTCATTCATCAACTTTTGTTGTCTCATAGTCATTATGCATGTAGTATTGCCTTCGGTGGCCCCTGCTGACTATCTGGTTACAAATGTTGCTGGTGACCATCCTGGCATTCACTGTTTATCAGATGGGGATGGCTGAAAAAATCCCAGCAGTTTTCTGTTTTTCAAGTTCTCCACTCACCTTTAGGCATTGGAGGTCGTCTTCTTCCTTCTGTTCAGGAGCAGAGGCTGGTTGTGGAACCTGTGGGTCTCTCTGTGCCATTTCTGATCAAAATGGTGCTCTGAGCAAGCTCAGGTGCCTGCTTCTGTCGAAATGAGTCATGTTCCTCTTGTTTCACAGGAAGGGCACTTTTTGTTGTTGTGGGAGCTCACCTATATTCTTAGCTGAAATGCTCATCATGCTCTTTAAAATATAAAATTGTCCATGGACTAAAAAGGAATCCCACAGACCATAGTGGGAGCCCTCGTTGCTAATCATGCCAATTTCATTGTTTTGCAATAGAGGCTGTCGATGACGCACAGCAAAAAAAAGTCGGGCTGACTCTGAGCGACTACCTAAAACTTGTAAGGGAGGCCAGAGCCCCTAAATTCATCATTAGTCTGCAATGCTATTTTTCAAGGTTGCAGACTAGAAAAAACACAAAATGCTGCCCATAGTCTGTAGCCTCTATAGTGAGAACAGGCTAATAAAGTGGACCCAAAGCGGATACAGAATCTCATAGTTGGCAGTCCAGACAGTAACAGCGGACTGTGGGCGCCATTTTGTGTTTCTCTAGTCCACATGCTCGAAAAATAGTCTATGGACCATGGCACACAAATAAATTAAAAACAAATGCTTTTATATTTGGGAGGGATCTTCAAACATTCACTGACTAGAACATGGGGATCATCATGTTCCCACCCTACACCTTATGTGGGCTTCTCATTATTTCCCAATGTCTTGTAACGGCACCCACAAAATGTTTTCTTTCAGTTAACCAGTCAGAGCCTTCCAGCGCATGATCTCCTTTTGAAGAATGTGAACCCCAAATGGACAGAGGGAGGACAAAACTCCACCATTGAATAGGATGCCTTTATTTCTTATAATTTTAGCCCATTTTAGCCCACAGACTGTCTGCATGTTGGGTCTACAGACCATCCGTGGACTAAAACAGCTAAGTTACACTAAAGTGTCTATACTCTAAAGCCCACATAGCACCTTTTTATGGTTTAAATCTTTTATTGAATTTTATCAACCCACCCCTTCAGTCACAGCCCGCAACCTTGGGGTTCTTTTTGACAACCAGCTGTCTATGAAGCAACATGTTGTAAAAGTCTCTGCCACCTGTACAACCATCATCAGGTGGCTGAGAAAAATCACGTGGATGCTTCCAGCTGACACCCTGAGGACCGTAGTCCAGGCCCTTGTCACCTCACGCATGGACTACGGGAACATCCTACTTTTGGGCGCCTGTAAGGAGGTAATAAAGAAATATCAGGTGGTTCAGAACATGGCAGTTCGCCTTATCTGTAACTTACCTGTTAGATCCTCGGCCGCCATCCATCTGCGCAAGTTGCACTGGTTGCGAATTGAGAGCCGAGTAAAATTCAAAGCCTTCTGTATAATGCATCATATCAAGTCAGGTAAAGCTCCGAAATATCTGTCCTCTTTGGTGCAGCAATATGTTCCCTCCCGCACGCTGAGATCTTCTACTCAAAACAAGTTTCAGATCCCTCGTGTCAACAGAGCTAAAATGGGCGGTCGCTCGTTTGCTTTATTGGCACCCTCCCTATGGAATTCCTTACCTCAATTCTTGCGATCTGAAATTTGTTACTTGACATTCCGCAAAGGAATTAAGACCTGGCTTTTTAATACTTAACCTGCATGCCCATAATCCCTCACACTTAGTTCACCTTCTGTTTGCTTTAGCGCCGGGAAACCTCCGGGTAGCTGCGCGCTCAATAAATGCAATTATAAATAAAATAAAATCAACATACAATACGTTCCGTGTTGCAAAAGTGGAATCGCAGTGAATGTCACGTTTAACACAATCAAAGCTGGGTGATGTTAGCAGGTGAGGAACGTGATAACATGGGACGAAACATGACATAAACTGTAAAATTTACTTATTGTAAATCCCACCCCACCCCGTCCCTCGTCCACCCCAAAAAATTAAATAAAATGAATGTGTTCAGTGCTTTAGTCTCACAGTTGGAGTCGGGCCCTTGAGGGTCAGAGAGCCGCAGGAAACGGAAGTACCTTGGGCAAGTGATTTCCCTGAATTCAGAGGAGAGAAGAGCCAAAAAGGGTTGCCAAAGCTCCTTGAACGTGGAACCCTTTCCTGCCAGTGTCAACATCAGCTTCTCCATTCCTAGGACGTGCCACAGACGGTTTAACCAGCCTGTGAATGTAGGGGGTTGTGGGGTGCGCCAGTGAGTTAGAATATTTTGTACTGCCGAACCTAGCACTATTGCCATTAGCCGGCCTCGTCGGGATTTGAGTGAGCAAGTCAGGGCGTTTGGGAGGCCCAGGAGGATGTAAGACAAGAAGCGTGGGATTTGTGTATCTAAATGTTTGTCTACCTCGTCCAATACCTGGATCCAGTATGTCTGGCGGTGGGTACAGTCCCATAACAGGTGCGCTAAACGTGCCCACTTTCCCCGCAACCCCTCCAGCAAGTAGCTTCCTGAGTGGAATCTATGGAGTGAAGCCGTTCCGGGGTGTGATACCAGTAGGTGACTAGTTTGGTAAGGGTTTCTGTCAGCCCCATGTGATACGCTGAGTGGCGAGCCCTGAAGTATATCCCCTCCCATTCTTTATGACTGAATGTTCTGGCCAAGTCCCTTTCCCACCGCGTGCGGCTAGCGCTGTGCAAGTGTGTATTGTGGGCTAATAGCATTTTGTATAGGTCTGCGGTGAGTTTTCTGTCGGAGTTTCTGGTGATAAGCCACTTCTCATAAGGGGACGGGAGCCTACTGGTGATTTGTCGAATGTCGAATTTGACAATATCAAGGCCATTCGGATTCAGGAAGGCCATAATCCAGTTTGAGGTGGTGGAAAGGTATAATACCATCCAGGTCGAGTAGGTGGCCCAATGAGCAACATCCGGAGACTCTCCACCGAGTGAAGGCCGCTGCGTCCATGCCAGGCCGGAAGTCAGGGTTCTCAAACAGCGGGGTAAGTGGCGAGGGAAAGGTGGTAAAGTTGTGCTTAGTGTTAGTATGGTCCCACGTTTCAAAAATGACCCGGGTGATATGGAACGCGTAGAGGTTGGGCGGTCTATGCGTTCTCCTGAGGAAGGGAATTCCCTGCAGAGTCCTGGCAGCTACTGCCTGTTCCTGAAACAACCAATGCTTCTCCAACTCCAGTCGGCACCACTCGACCAGGTGGCGTAGCTGGGCCGCTTGAAAGTAAAGGAGGAGATCGGGAATACCAAGACCCCCTCTCTCCGGGGGGAGCATTGTTTTTTTTTGTTTGTTTTTTTAAATTTATTTTTTTATTGAAATTAACAATAAACAACATAACACAGTTCACAAGGCAAAGATACAGTAAGGTGATCATGAGTCCATGCGGGGGCCGCTTCGAACAGTACAGTACGTGCGAAATAAGTAAAATCGGTAGCGGGGATGGGGGCAGCGAGGAGATAATGCAATATATACAATTGGTGCAAAGTATTTGGAATGTCATTTATGGGGACAAGGGAACATCAAGGGTAAGATCCTGTGGGGGAATACATACATTTCCACGATAAGCATTCCACTGTGACCAAATTCTATTCCATTTTTGGGGTCTGCCCGTGACAGGTACACAGTCTTTTTCCTAAACATGCACCGGTCCATGTTCTCCTTCCATGCCAATACAGTGGGTGATCTATGGGAGCCCCATAGCTGTGCAATATCCCTCTTTGCAATCATGTTGCCAAGGGTAGCCCAGCTGGTCTGTGCAGTATTATAATCATTTGGTCCCACACATTCAAGAGACAGCGCCGGGCCTCGGGTAGAAGCGAAACCCCCATGACCCTCTCCATAATTGCATGCACTCTGGACCAAAACTCAGCCACCTCGGGACATTCCCATAGAATGTGAAGGAAGGTGCCAGTCATGCCACAGCCGCGCTTACATAGCCCATCCACAGAATAACCCATTCGAACCAGACTCGGACCAGTGACATACACACGATGAAGGATCTTAAGTTGGACGAACCGAAGGCGGGCAGGTATGGCAACCTCTTTAGGCGAGGACAGTGCAGATTGCCAGTCCTCGTCATCCAATTCCAATCCATCGTCAGTCCATAAAGCCCTGAGGCGCACAAGCAGATCAGCTCTATTATTGATCAGTTTTTTGTAGATCAATGAAATTGTACTATCAGATACGTAGCCATCCAGAATACGGTCCTCGAGAGGCGAGGACTCAGGAATATCAGTCCCCACAGCAAAGACTGACAGCAGGGCATGACGTACCTGAGCATATCTAAAAAATTCCCTGTCTCCAAGCTCGTATTCCGTCTTAAGTACCTCAAAGGTCTTAACATTTCTTTTAGACCAGAGGTCGTCCACCTTGCTCAGGCCAATCATATCCCATTTGTCAAAGCCTTTCGTCCTCCACAAATTGCCCAAACCTTCAGAATCATACAATGGTGTTGCGCGGGTCAGTCTATCACACCATCCCAAGGCCGCATTTGCATCATGCCACACTCGTACAGCGATTTTAGTGGGCCCGGACAATGTTCTATAAAGCCCCTTAGAATATAGCGCCCTATTAAAATTCCCACCTGGCAAGAGATGTTTGTCCATTTCAAAGGCCGGGGTAGGACTGGGAGCATAAGTTGCGAGGTTGATCGCACTCAATTGAGAAGCCCAATAATAGCGCCTGATATCTGGAAGGGCAATGCCTCCATCATACCACGGAAGCGTAGGTTTAGACAGAGCAATGCGCGCACGCCCATCCCAAATCAGCCGCCTCTGCAGGCTCTCCACTTCACGAAAGTAACCCGAAGGAATGAGGTCAAAAGAGTTCTGGAGTGCATATAAAAATCTGGACAGTGACATAATTTTAAAAAGAGCCGCACAACCCAGTGTCGACAGAGGCAGCTGACGCCATCGTGCAACATCAAGCTTGAGCCGTTGGAGAGGGGGCAGCAAATTGCGTTCATAGCGAACTGTGGGATCCAAAGTAACATAAATCCCCAGGTATTTAAAGCCAGTCTCAGTTACTTGAATTGGGAATCTACGAGGCAGAGGAGGAAGACTCCCTGCCAAAACGTAGACACATGATTTAGCCCAATTAATAATGAGACCCGAGTTCCGACCAAAAGAGGTCAAAACGTCAAAGAGCACATTGAGGGATTTCTGGGGGGATGGAAGGCATAGGAGGATGTCATCCGCGTATAGCGAGATTCGATCCTCAAAGTCGGGAGTCCACCGAATGCCTTTCATCGAAGGCTCCCAACGGAGCCACTCTGCCAATGGTTCTAAGGCAAGGGCAAAAAGCAACGGGGACAGGGGGCAACCCTGCCGAGTGCCTCGCCCAAGTGTAAAAACACTGGAGACCCTCCCATTAACAACCACCTGGGCCAGGGGCCGCTCATAGAGAAGCCTCACCCAGGCGATGAATGTCGGACCAAATCCAAATTTGGAAAGAGACGCCCAAAGATAAGGCCATTCTATAGTGTCAAAAGCCATAGTGGCGTCCAAGGAGGCCAAAATGGCCGGCTCAGTAAGAGTCCCAGCTCTCGCGAGAACTCCGTGAAGTCTCCAAAGATTAAGGGCAGTATTCCGGTGTGGGATGAAACCAGATTGATCCGGATGGATCAAGTCGCTAATCACCTTAATCAATCGATTAGCTAGCAATTTGGCCAATATTATGGGTTCGGCATTGAGTAATGAAATGGGCCTATATGAGGCACAACGATCGCGCGGCTTACCCTCCTTGTGGATAACAAAGATGGTAGCTAAGCACTGATCAACGGGAAGGGAACCACAGTCAAAAGCCTCAAGAAGCATACCCCTTAAGTAAGGCGCCATTTTGTCGGCACGCAGCTTGTACAATTCGATGGGCAAACCATTAGGGCCCATTGCCTTACCAGAACGAAGGGAACGTATAGCGATAGCAACTTCATCTACCGTAAGAGGCGCATCCATTAGATCTCTATCAGCATCAGAAAGGCGAGGCAGTGGAATGTCCCGCAACAACAATTGGGAATCCGCCTCATCCCTATCGCTGACCGAGGCATACACAGTTCGGAAATGGTCAACAAAGCATTCAACTATACCAGCCGGGTCAGTGACACAATTACCATCCAGCCTTTCAATCACAGGGACGACACGATGCACTCTTTCTTTCTTGTCCAGCCACGCAATCAATTTACCAGCCTTGTCGCCCCATCATATATCCTGCCTTGTTGCTCTCTCTTCATCACTTTCGCCGCATCGGTCACAAGGGCTCTATAATCAGCTTGTTTCAGACTGAGGGAATGCAATTTAGAACGAGTAACACCATCTGCAAGATCACTCTCGAGCACTGTTATGTCGGTTTCGAGGCGTACAAGGTCCTCACATTTAGCCTTCTTGGCGGCAGCAATCAACGACAGAGAATGTCCACGGATAACCGTCTTAAAAGCCTCCCACAAGGAAACAGAGGAAGAAACAGACCCCACATTTTCATTGAAATAATGGTCAATAGATTTTATCAGTTCAGAGCGGGTTTTAGGATTGCATAGATACCAGGGGTTTATAGGAGCCACTCTACCCTCACTACCCACTCCAGCCTCAACACAAAGCCACAGGGGGAAGTGATCAGAAATGCACCTGGGAAGATGACGAATCTCTCTGATGGAGGATGATTGGGCTGCTGGCATTAAAAAATAATCTAACCTGGAGAGACTACCATGGGCCCCCGAGTGAAAAGTGTATTGCAGCTGTGCGGGGTGCATCAATCTCCAACTATCTATGAGCCCAAAGGTTTCCAGCAAATCACTCAACCACATTTGAGACCTAGGTAAATCCCTAGAAGGGTAGCGATCAGAAATGCCAGAGACCACGGAGTTAAAGTCTCCGCCCAGAATCAAAAGACCCTCAGGTAGCCCCAGTATGAGCCGCCCAAGGTCAGCAAAGGTGGACTCCTGCAGGCCCGGAGGGACATACATTGCGAGTAAAGAAAGTGTCTTACCCTCCCATCTAACAGTGAGCGCAGCGTAGCGCCCCCTGTCATCGAGTGTTATCTCATCAATTTCAAGGGGGAGAGAAGACCGGACTAGAATGCCCACCCCTCTGGAGCCGGAGGTGAATCCAGAGTAAGCGACCAGGCGGTATCCACGTCTATTCATAGCCTGGCATGCATTACCAATTAAATGCGTCTCCTGCAAAAGGACAATATCGGGGGAGTGACGTCTAAGGAACTGCAGCACAACCCCACGTTTTATCCTGTCTCCCAACCCATTAACAATCCAAGACAGCAGCATCAACTCACTACCCCCCATCCCCGTGAAGGAAACAGAGCACACCCCCCACAAGACCCAATGATGGATGCAAATGAGAAAACAATACAATGCCTTGTGAAAAGAAACAAACACACAAACATCCCCCCACTGCCCCCCAACTTGAATCCGTTACAACACCCCCCACCCTGCACCCCTGCCAAAAGCCTCCCCAACTTGCGGTGTGCCTGTCGCCCCATCATAAAACTACTCTACACAAAGAACTCAGGAGGCGGAAGAGACCCTTTTACACCCCCACCACCCTCGGGCCAACCTAACCTAGAACGAAAGAACAATTATCCAAACTCAGCTGACAAAACAGATGGAAAGTTCAGACGTCTGGAACCACAATGTCACTCTTGCTCCAGCGAGCCACCGTCGGCGCCACCGGGGTGCTCAGTTCGAATATCTCTTTTCGGCAAGGAATCAAGCCAGTCACTGACATTGTCCGGACGATCGAAGAAAAACGTTTGTTCCTCATATTCGATCCGAAGTCTGGCTGGAAACAACATAGCATACTTAAGGTCCAAATCGCGCAGCCGTCGCTTCACTCCCTGAAACCCCATTCTCTGCCGCTGAACCAGTGGAGTAAAGTCGGGATAGAAGTTCACAGTGGTGTTTTCAAATTTCACAGGGCCGCCTTCCCGAGAAGCTCGAAGGATAGCGTCCCTGTCCCGAAAGTGGAAGAGTTTGGCAATGATGGGTCTCGGGGGCACCCAGCTTCAGCTTCCCACCAGGAGATCGATGGGCCCGTTCAACCGCAAAGAATTTACTGAGTCCGGCGGGGGCGAGGTGATTCAGGACCAGTTCTTCCAACAGGAGGTCGGTGGGAGCGTCCTCTGGATTTTCCGGAACACCTACGATGCGTATATTATTGCGCCGGGCCCTATTTTCAGAATCCTCGAGCCGACGGGCCATCAAGTCACGTGAGGAACGCAAGTTGCCGATCTCAGTCTGTATGTCCGTGACATCAGTAGTCAGGCTGGAGGTCTTCAAATCCAACGCCTTGACCCTCTCATTGGTCTTCGCCAGGTCCGCTCTAATCAGCGTGACATCGACCGCCACCGTATCAATCTTGGAGGCGAGGGCCTCATACTGGTGTCCCATGGAGGCCTTCATACTGGTGATGACGCTCATGACGTCCTGAAGCGAAACCTCTGTAAGCGCCGCAGAATCCATCATGGGGTCTTCAGGAGTACGGCCAGTGCCGCAGGGGGATCCTTTAGGATGGGTGTAGCGATCCATCACATTAGTTTGAGTTTGTCCCCCTCGGAGAGGCGTTTTCATCTTGCGCTTCTCGGTGTCCGGTCTGGTGGCCATTTTGGAAATAGCGCCCCGGAGGGGCCCTCCAGACCTGGTAAAAATGGCCGATCTCAATGAAGCCAAAATTATACGAAAGTGGGCCAAATTAACGAAAATGCCAACAGGGCAGGAGACCAGACGTTCACGGAAGAGGGCACTAAACAGTAGAGCGATATCAAGCCGGATCTGGGGTAGATCTGAGAGAATGCCAGTCAAGCAGAACCCGGAGTAGGAAAGTGAAACTGAAAGTTGAAATGAGGCCGCCCTGGGGAGGACCCCTCAGGCCGTTGTTGTTCAACCACTCCTCGGCCTGAAGATCAGCAGAGCCCCCAGCCCTGTCCCGGGGCAGGCCGTAAAAGTTCGAGTCGATGTTAAAGCGGCTCCCGACGTCCGATTTCAATTTGGAAAAGAATATTGAGGTCAGCCAAAGGTCGCCTTCAAAAGCCCATCTTCAGAATTAGAATATAGTCAGGATATTTGCGAAGGGCGGCCCGGGTCTCGGGAGCTCTGTGCTCACGCGACCATCTTAGATGCCCGCGAAGCTCCTCCTCCGGGGGGGAGCATTGTTAATGCCTGTTTCATCCTGGGTTTACGGCCGTTCCAAATAAATCGTGCAAGTTTGGATTGTGTCTGTTTTATCCAACCTAATGGGGGTCGGAGAGGCAAGTATGGAACAAGCATAAAATCTGAGGGAGGATGGTCATCTTGATCGCCGCTATTTTACCGAGCCAGGAGAGTGGGTAGTGTTTCTACTGGTTCAGTTCCTTACGGATTTTCTGCCTCAGCTGTGCGTAGTTAAGGGCAACCGTGTCTGATAAAGAGGGAGCTAGCTGAATCCCCAGGTATGGGATCGCGCTGACTGCCCATTGAATGGAGTGGCGGCTTTGGAGATGCGCGGGAGTAGAGGTCACAAGAGAGAGATCTAGTGCAATGGATTTGTCCATATTCACCTTAAACCCGAATGCCAGCGCGAAGGCTTCTAATTCTGCGAGGCTAGCTTTTAGCGCCAGAAGTGGGGTCGATAATGAGATCAGGACGTCGTCAGCGTATAAGCTGACCATATGCGTGTAGCCCCCAAATTTGATCCTTGTGATCTCTGGCACCTTTTTAAACACTAAACCTACTGAACTGATTAATTTACACCAAACCAATAAAAGCAAGTATCTGGGCAAAGTTCTACTTTTATGCCAAGTGTAGTGTAAATGTGTTACTCTAATTTGACTGTAGGTGTGAGCAAAGTTTCCTATTTGACCTCAAATGGAAAAGCACATCTTATTTTCCTTGCACAAAATTTGACACGCTGGACCTTACAAGCTGACTGTGCTAAAATAAGTGCCAAATTTGGGACCGATCTTGCCTTGGGTACCAAAGTTATTGACCAATTAAAGTATGCCTTTTCGGTAGACTGTGCGACTGAACCATAATTACACTGTGGTGGCAGACATTGTGTAAAATAAGTCCGAAATAATGACTACTTATTGTTAGGCTTGTGTTTCCTTTAAAAAGAAAATGTTTGTTTTGTTTGTAACTTTGATGCTGTGTGATGAATTTGCACAAAACTTTCAGTATATAAGAAATCCCACTTTGAGTTGGGCAAGAGGTAAAGGAGTAAAAAAATAAGAGTGTTTCCCACTATGCTGTCCGATACAGGAAACACCACCAAATGGAATTACTCGAACCTTAGCATGAAAGTAGAACTTTACTGAAAGGAGTGTCTTTTCTTGGTTTAGTTTAAATCAGTACAGCAGTTTTAAAGAAATTAGTATTAGAAAAATGTGCCAGGTAGGCATCAAAGGGATTATGTTATAGAGATACCTGGAGCATTAAGCTCATGGACAGTCCTCAATCCCAGTTTCACAGACTGCCGACAAACCCAAATGTCAAATATACAGGCACTCCATAGGATGAGGGACCATTTTCTCTCTTTGCCCTTTTCTGGTCTGCGTTCCCAGAGGCTCTGATTGGCTGGCTGGAACAGAAACCTTTTTGTTTCTTCAGCCATACCATGTGCAGGGCACAGTCCCTCGTTATGAAAAGATTTTTAATAAAAGCCAAATTATGGAGCAGTCGTAGCCCACCCTAAACACAGGTCTTCAAGATGGGACAGCCAAAAGGTTCCCTCTCCACTTGAGATATAAAAACATTGTGCAATGCAGGGGCTTTGTAAACCCAGTTCAGAGTTTGTAGTCTGGCAAGTTCTCCTCAACATTCGTGGACTATGTACACAGCGCTGTATCTACAACTAAGTAAAGCATTGCAGTGCCGCAAGCCATTTGGCTTCGCCATGCTGCATTACTTTGGAAGCATAGGGATACATCATATCTTCAACAATATGACAGATCCTTTTGCTCTTCTCTGTGCTCACGCATAATTGACTGCCATGCGCGGATGCAGGCACCCTTGAACCATGGTGCAAGGGTGCCTGTGTTTGGGGAGGATTGTTTTTGTGCAAGAAGAGACTCCTTCCCGCACAAAAGCAATCACAAGAGGTGTTTTCCTCTTTCTATGCGTGCTATAGAATGCAGCATGCATAGTGTGAGAAGTTGGCCTGATATATGATGCTCACTAGTTCTAGTGATCACCTTGTATCTGTCCAAACAACCCTTATGGTGATTGGTTGTAAGTCAACCTTATAGACCAGCTATCCTAATGGTAGCATGGACAAAGCAGTCTTAGGCTAAACTCTTTTGGTATGTGAAGCCAGCTGTTTTACCACAATATAACCCCTTGAATACCAGATGAAATGACACCACACAGGTTGTTATGAAAATAAACAGTATATTTATTAATAACAACACCTCTGAACTCTTTATGAGGTCAGAGGGCTAAGCACATGACAATCTCTTACGAAAAATACTACAAGTTGCACAAAATTACAAAGGTGCCTAAGTAAGTGGAATGTGAGAGTCGATAAAAGGAATGGAGCTGTCCAGAGGCTGTAGGATCGATGGGACCACGCTATACTAACTTCAGGTAAGTAATAGGAGGCCAACGGAACGCGTGTGCAGAGTGTGAACTCACACCCGAGATGCGTAACAACGTCTATGGACAGTACAGTACAGTTCAAGTTAAGAGGTAAGTACGGACAACCCTGACTAGTTAGGACAACGACGACTGTGGAATTGGACACTAGGACAGTTAGACTACCCTTGAGCACCGAAATGCTCTCGTTACCTCACCCACGGGCTGCGGGTGCATAGGTGCCAAAGTGTGTCGGGTTCTCGCGTTGAAGTCAATGGAGCCTGAAAGAAAAGATGCTGCAGGCGACCAGGAGGAAGATGTCCGGTGCGATCCAAGGGTGGATCGGTGAAGAAGAGGACCTGAAAGCAGAGGGGACAGTGTTCAAAGTCACTAGCCAGTGACCAGTGTGGAACCAGGAAGGAACCAGGTGCTGTCGTCGCGATCAGGTGAAGAGTGGACGCTTGACTCTGCAGCCACGTGGACCAGGAGGCGTCTTCAACAACCAGGATGGAGGCACGAGCTGTCCCACGCAGGCTCTTGCTGTCGGCGGGGTCGGATCCGGGATTGGACTCAACAGGCATTGGCAAAGGCAACCCACGCGTGAAGGGAAAAGACGTCTGGTGCGGACTAGGAGAGTCCAGGGTGCCCCTCTTTTGGAAGGGAGCAAGGGCCAGTCTGGAGCAACCAGACCAGCAGTGAAGATTCAAAGGTTCGTCATCTAGGAGGTCACTAGCCAGCCGGCAAGTGACCAGACAACGCGTCGAGCAGCAAACAAGCAGAAGGGCCCCATGCAGATCTCGTGGATGCTGGAGGGCTGATCTTCGGTGCAGGGGCTGCTTGGGGCTGGGGCTTCTCAGTCCCCAAAGCACTTGGTCGAGTTTACCTCGGGAGTTGTGCTGGAAGCGAAGTGCAGGTTCGTTCAAGATGGCCGGTCCCACGTGTCTCGTCGCACCCACGGGTCTCAGCTTTGCTGCAGATGTGAGTTGAGGTCGAAGAGGTCTGGGAATCCGGGTCTCGTTGGGCTCTGAAGTCTGGATCCTCAAGGGAAGACGACAAAGTGAAGCCGCTGAACGCTTGATGGTGCCTGCAGTTGCAGGGTGGACACTCCTTGTCCACAAGGGAGATTCTTCAGTCTTCTGTGGAGCAGAACGTCGAAGGCCAGAGTTTCTTCTTGTTGAATAGTTCAGGATAATCTAATGTGGAATGGGACCAGCTCCTACCTTTATTCTCCTAAAGGGGGCTGCACTACTGACTAGGTCCCCCCCCTGGGTGGGACCAGGAAGGGGGGTAGTTACACCCCCTATCCTTTGTCCGGTTTCCCGCCAGAGCTGGGGCTGGGATGCCCCAGCAACTGGTTTGAACCGGTGTATGCACAGGGCACCTTGTGTGCCCCAGGCATGTCTCATTCCTTTCAGGCCTATCCTCCCCAATACACAAAATCCTGTCTGGGGTGGTGCTAGCACCTCCCAAGGCAGAAAACCCTTTGTCCAAGCCATCCTCGCTGGAAGGACTTCCAGCAGCAGGAGGTCAGACTTGTGTCTGTGGTGGCAGCATCCATTTTGTTATGCTGAGGCTCGAGTTAACTTTAACCGGGGTTCACAGTTACATACATGTCGTGTCCCTCTAGAAGGGTGGAATGCTACCCCCGTCGCCAGAATTGGCGAGGGGGTAGTATTCCAAATCGTATGACACCTTACTCAACATATTTTGATAATTTTATACCAGAGTTAGCATTTAACCCGCGAGGTTGATAATGCACTTAAGAGTATATGGTATAGCGTTATCATGGAACAGCTATTAGGACTTGGTTCCGCAAGCTGCAAACGGCTCAGCTTATGCCAGAGCACCATCTCACATAATTCCAAGCACTCTGCCTTCAGGATTGATAAGGCCTTCCATAGGAGTGACTGATAGGAATATATGTGTCCATTTTAGGGTTAGATATAGGTATACTATATCTACAGCAAAGGGTGTTTACACCACCTTGCCCCAGCTGTCATGCAGCCAGTTGTGTCAGATTTAGATGGCCAGCCAGGGTTGGCATAATACATGCTTCAGCCCCTGGTAGGCCCTGGGTACACCTATGCCCTGGGTACAGGGACTGTTAAGGTGGCCCAGTACCAATTGGTAAATGCACCTAAAGTACATGGTTGTCAATTTAGAGAGAGAACAGCTAGGCTGTGGGTCTGATTAGCAGGCCCACAGCCAGGGAAAATCGTAAACCAGTGAAGCAAAAAGCAAAAAATCTGGGGTGACCATAGGATTGCAGACCCCACTCTCCTACACATAGGAAGAGAAAAAAACGAGGAGAAATGAAAATATTTCTCCTCGTTGCATCTCCCTACGCCTCCCCTGGCAAGGCCTGGTATTCTGACGGCTTTCCAGGTTTACAATTATTCATAAATCTGAAAAAGCGGCAGAAGCTATGGGTGCTGCATAGGAACATCCACAGCAACACCCATGGCACGCCGCTTTCATGTAAAGTGGTGCGTGACTGGTGGCTTTATGTGGCCATGTAAATATGGGGCAGCACGTTGCTCCGCTTTTGACGCACTGGGAGCGCAAAGGGTTTGTAAATATGCCCCACAGTTCGCTAATAGTGAAGCTCATAGATCCATGTTGGGTCCACTCATATGAGCCATGGAGTTTGTGAACTACACAGGGCAATTAGTTGAAGTCAACTGTCTGCAAACTCAGGGGCATATATATCCTAGGTTTTGGGTCATCCTCTGCCATGCAAGGCAATGCAGGGTGACGCAAAACCTACAATGAGATTCATCCAGACACTCATGGACCTGTGTGGCTTTGTGCAACTTGGTAAATTGTGGGGCATATTTATTAAGATATCACACAGCGCAGAAAGTCACCTTGCTATGCTGCACTGCTTGATAAGGAGAGAGCAGGTATGCACGATACTTAATATTATAATTTGCATTGCTGTAATTCCCCATCGCTGACGCACAATGTGCTGCCTAGAACTAATGCAGGCACTCCTGCACTTTGCGCTGCATTGCTCTGGATTTATCAAGCCACTTAGGGACATGCAAGGTGGACTTGTGTGGCTTGATAAATTCTATTTAGTTTTTTCATTGCACTTGTGCTACGGTGACCCAAAACCTACATAAATATGTTGCCTAGTGTTCTGTAAGGCAGCGCAAGTTGCATGGTGAGATAAGTGGGTGTGTAGTGACTTTATGGGTGAGTGAGTGGGTGTTTGAATGGCTATATGAGTGAGTGACTGGGTGTGTAAGTAGCTGTATGGGTGAGTGAGTGGCTGTTTGAGTAGGTGTTTTGTTAAGTGAGTTTGTGTGTGAGTGACTGTATTGGAGAGTTAGTGTCTGTTTGAATAGCTTTATGGGTGAGTATGGATTTGTGAGTGCTTGCACGGATGTGTAAATGGGTACATAAGTAGTTGTGTGAGTGGGTGTATAAGGGCTTATATGGGTGAGTGAGTGGCATTGTTGAGAGGCTGATTGGGTGAATGAGTGGGTGTGTGTGTGAATTCAGAGGTAAATAAGTGGGTCTGTGAGTAGCTGTGTATGGTTAGTGTGTGGTTATGTGACTCGCTGTATGGGTGAGTAACTGGTTGTATGAGTGGCTGTATGATGAGTTGTTTGGGTGGCATTGTGAGTGAGTGGGTGTGTGAGTGGCTCTATGAAGGAGTGAGTGGGTGTGAGAGTACTGGTATAGGTCTGTGAATGGGTATGTCACTGGTCGTGTGGGGATGTGAGTGGGCATATGAGAGGTTTTATGGGGGGTGAGTGTATGTGTGCATGGTTCTGTGGAGGATTTCATCTGTGATGTTCTTTGAGAGCTCATCAGTGATGTCATTAGTAATGTCACTGACCATGTCATGCGTGATGTAATATGTGAGGTCATAAGCAGTGCATTGCGGAACCACTGCTGTGAGATGCATGCCAAATTTCACTGGTTTTGTATGAGAGCTTAACTATGTCACTGTCATCTTTTGGTATTTTCAGTGAATTTCTAAGGTTTTTTAAATAGCATTTGCTAACTCGAATTACCCTATAACCTTTGTTTTTTTAAGTGAATTTGTAAGGTTTTCAAAATATCTATGGTTTTTTAACTAGTAGTTGCATTTGCAGAATGGTGCAGAAAGGGGGCAGGGCCTCTGACAAGCTCTAAAGAATCCTGTTGTATCAGATTTACTGGAGGAAATAGGAAGACTTCTTGGCCCCCATGATCCCTCATTAGTAAAGTTGGCTTCATCCCCCTATCCACGCCCCCTTTCTCCACAACTCTGCAAACGCACCTCCGGGCGCACTACTAGTAGGGGGATAAAGATCCCTTTGATTATTGAGCGTCCTTGGGGGCCAATTACCCCTTCTGTTACCTACATTAGGACCCACACAAGCTGGAATCCTGAGAGGTCGTCAGAGGCCACACTCATGGGCATCCGCAGAAATTTTTCCAGGGGGGGCGCTAACCTGGCAAATTAAGGGGCGTGGCTAATGTTAATCAATAGGGGCGGGGCTAAAATGGCAGACAATCAGGATCGGGTAATGCTCAGGCCAATTTTTTTTTTTTTTTTTTGCAAAACCTTTATTGATCTTGTTACAAAAGTACACCCGTATTGGCCTACAACCCTGGGGTCGGCCTTAAAGCAACACAGACGTGACTCAGGATTAATATACTTTTGTGCATGAATACTAACATTCGTTATTGGCGTCGGCGATGACGTCGCCGCTTATTTGAACAAAAATTGCAATCATGGTTTTGCGTTTTGTACCTTTTTTTGGTTGTCTTTGTAACTAAAGGTAAAGAAACTTACCATAACCTGAAATGAAGAGACCTAATTAAAGCATACTTTGCAAACTATACATCTGCTCCTACAATCCGTGTGGATTGAGGAATATTAACAGCGTCGTGTTACAGCGGAATCAATTAGGCATCATATCAACACAATAGCAGATGTCCGTAAGATAGTTAGGCCTTATGAGCTTCCCTCCCCTGTTTCATTCAGTGTTAGTAAATAGTCTGTTAGATAGCACCAGAATTCTTTAGGCTTTGATTTCGCCAGCAACTCCTCCTCATACGTTATAATCTTATCTCTGCAGCTGGAGATATCTTGCAGCCATCGGGCTAGCTTAGGTACTTTTCTACTGTGCCAGCATTGAGCAACCTGCCTTTTGGCCAATAGTAGTGACACCGCACAGAACTTCCATCTAGTGGATTTAAGGTGCGGTATGAGATCTAAAAGACAAACCTGTATCGTGCAGCCCACTTCAGAACCCAGCATAACTGAGAGGGTTTTAGTTACGTCTACCCAGTAGTCCTGCACTTTTATGCAGCTCCATGCTAAATGTGAGAAATCTGCGCCATCTCTACCGCATCTCCTGCACATATCGTCCACTTGACCCCCAAATTTACTCATCCGTGCAGGTGTATAATACGCTTGGTGGAGGAATTTATAATGTATGATTTTGAGGTTACCATTCGGGGTAAGGATCTGCGTTAGTGCGCATGTCTGCGTCCATTCATGGTCAGTCAAAGGTTTGGCTAATACCCTATCCCAGCGTGTCTTGGCTTTCCCCGTGTCATGTGGTAGTTCCTCCTGTGCTTTGGTGTATAGTCTGGATACCATGTGAGCTGTGTCCGTTGTGGTAATGATCAACTGCAGTGTGTTCAGACTTTCAGGCTCAGAAGGGAACGAAGGGTAGAAGTCTTTTAAGGCACTTTTCAATCTGTGATATGTGAAGTGAAACATGGGTGATCTGTTCTGGATATATGTAAGGTCTGTGACTTCCAGAAATTCGCCCTCGGTAAACAGATCTCCCATCTTGTCAATTCCTGCTCCTTGCAGCAGCTGCATGCCCACCTTCTCCCCAGTTACCGATAATGCATGATGGTGATGTAGTGGCATTGCAGGAGCATATAACGGTGTTTTATGCGTTAACTGAGCTAGTTTCTGCCAAGCCCTAACTGTCGCATCTACTGAGTTGATGTCTCGTGCATGTAGTGGTTGTCTAGTGTGGGATATAATTGCTGTTAGTGGGATTGGTGCAGCGTCATCCTTTTCGATGGCGGTGTGTGTGAGATATGGTATTTTGTGGTACCAATAGGCAGCATATTGCGCCTGTGCGCATAGGTAATATAGTAGAAAATCTGGAACGCCAAAACCACCGCGTACATAGGGAAGACTAAGCGTCTGGAGGTCGATACGGGCCTGTTTTCCTGCCCATATTAGTTTTAACACCAATGTTTTTATACGGCGAAAGACCTCTGCAGGGGGCGTAATGGGGATATTGTTAAAAAGGTATAGTAGCTTAGGCAATATGTTCATTTTGACTATCGCTATTCGATCCGCAAGGGACAGTGGTAATTGAATCCATCTTTGTATCTTATCCTCCAGTTTGGAAATTACTGCACCATAGTTTGACCGAATTTCCTCCACCGGATCCCTGTGATACATCACTCCCAGGTAGCGTATTGGTTCACTTTGCCATTCATCGAGTAGAACCGCTGCCGCCTTTGTAGTGGGTTGTAGGTAGTGTGACAAAGCAAATAACGACCGGGTGTTATGTGATGTTGATCGTGTGGAGATGAACCCTGCCTGGTCCGGTAGAACCAATTTCGTCATCAATGGGGTTAGGCGGATTGCTAGTAATTTCGCTAGTATTTTAGAGTCAGTATTTATGAGTGATAACAGTCTGTAGGAGTCACATTTCTCCGGGTCTTTGGCGTGTTTGAGAAGAGCTATTATTACCGCCTCACGAAGTGTGGGAGGTAGCTCTTTCTGATCGAATGCCGCCCCAAACATGTCAACTATGTGTGGAGCAAGTAGATCTACATATTGTTTGTAAAATTCATTGGTGTACCCGTCAGGACCTGGCGCTTTACCGTTGGGGAGGGTCTTAATTACTTCTGACACCTCGTCCGCTGAGATTGGCCTCGCTAGGTATTCTCTATGTCCATCTGATAGCCACCCGATTGCCACATCGTCTAAATATTGGAAGATTTCGTCTCTGGAGGCAGTTTGTTGTGATTTGTATAATGACGAATACGTGTCCACAAAACTATTCAATATACCCTCCGCATGTGTGTGTGTCTCGCCCTCTGTTTGTATCTTTAGTACAGCCGAGTGACTTTTGCCCTCGCAAATTTTATGTGCTAACACCTTTCCTGGTCTGCCACCTTCACCAAATGATCTAGCGGTGATTCTACGGTCCAGATATTTCAGTTCGTCATCAATGAATGTTTGATGCTCTGAATGTACCTGTCGCAACTCATTCAGCAAGACTGTGTCTTGCGTAGCTTCAAACGCTGTCTCAAGCTCTCTCATGCGTGTCTCACATCGCTTTATCTGATGTCTTTTAGAATGCCAATAGTAGTTGTCATGCAGACCCCCCGAACAGTGGCTTTGAAAGCCTCCCACAGGAGCACCGGGTCTTCCACCACTGGTTCGTTTATGTGGAAGTATTCTTTGATCGCCTTTTTAATAATGCTCAGGCCAAGTTGAGAAAAAAAAAGTGGTGAATTCTGCATTTGAAACTGGACATTAATTAGAGCACACATATGAACCCTAATATTACACCCTGGCCCCTTAAACCTCATAGATTCCCTAATCCCTGAAATTAGCCCCCTGGCACCCCAAAACCCATAACCCATACCTGCCCTGACCCGTAAAATTAGCCCCCTGGTACCCCAAAACCCATACCCGCCCTGAACCCTAAAATGTCCCCCCTTGCAACCCAAAACCCATACCCACCCTGAACCCTAAAATTACCCATGCCACCCCAAAACCCATACCCACCCTGAACCCTAACATTACCTCTGGCACCCCAAAACCCATATCCACCCTGAACCCTAACATTTCCCCTAGCACCCCAAACCCCATATTTGCCCTGAACCCTCAAATTACCCCTGGCAAAACAAAACTCATACCCACCTTGAACCCTAAAATTATGCCTGCCACCCCAAATTCCATACCCACCCTAAACCCTAAAATTACCCCACTGGCATGCCAAAAGCTGAACGCTATGGGGCAGATTTACAAGCCCCTGCGCCACTTTTGCGTCACTATCAACATGGAATAAGTGTCGCAAAAGTGGCCCAAGGGGCTTGTAAATCTACCCCTACAAGCTTACACTACATTCGCATATTCGGAGGGGACTGTCCTCCTTGAGGTTTCCATGCATGTAAGTCTAAAACACTGTAACCTAGATATGCAGCCAGTAGGTAATGCTGGTGATGCTGCAGAATGCATTAAAGTTACTAGAACTTACTTTAAAACTGCTGCCTACTCTTCTGATACTATTCGGTGGAGTCGGGCTGATCAGCAGCACTGTCGTCCTGGCATCCAGCCCCTCCCGAAGGTCTCACTTTCTAGATAGGTGTTGGTCAAATGTCTCCTGGATTCTCCTTCCCTGGGCCTCCTCTGCTTCTTCGCCATGGATGTGTATTCCATACAAGTGCACAGACAGCAGGGAGAAAGGGATGGCAGTGCAGGTGGCGCTTTCTTTTGTAAAGTCATTCCTGCTGGCGTCATAGCCCATGGTTTGCTGTCTGTGCACTTGTATGGATACACATCTATACAAGTGCACAGACAGCAAACCCTGGGCTATGATGCCAGCAGAAATTCCTATACAAAAGAAAAGCGTCACCATCCCTTTCCCCTTGCTGTGCACATCTTCCCACTCCCACGCCATGACCAGGCAGCTAGAAGTGGTGATTTGTCATTCTGAGGGGTGTGAATGTTATAAGAATGTGTGTGCCCGGCTGAGACAGCTTCCCCGCACACCACACACACACAGCTGCACCCGAGTACTTCACACAGGTCTTTAAAAGACCATTTACTTGGTAATGAGGCTTTGTTGTGTTTTCACCCCTACTTAGAGCCCCTGCATCTCCACTCTGCACATGGCTTTGGCTGGATGAATTAGCCCCCCCCTCCCGAAATTTGAGGGAGAGGAGTTGACGTGAGTTTTAAAAGAGGGGTGAACAAGGGATTGAAGACACTGAGTGGTGACCGTGATGGGGCAGACATTTAATGCAGTTTCCTTTACAAATAGGTTTATTGTACAAATCTAATTTGACATACTCGCAGACAGCAAATGCTGTTGCCTTTCCATGGTGTCTGAAAGTTTTTTTCAGGAAGTTGGGTCGACTAGCTGATCGGGTTATTTTCTTCCTTCATGTGGTGGTGATGAGTGGGTTGCAGGGCGCCTGCACTTGTCACCTCTGTCATTGGTAGCCCCCTCCATCTGAACGCCAAGGATCACCGCCCCCCACCCCAACCACCAGTACCTGGAGGGGTCGCCTTGATGCCTAGAGTGACCAACTGGCATGGGTGCAAATTCAGGAGAGTGAGTGTAAAAATTCAGGACAAAGGGTCAAAATTCAGGACAAAAATTCAAGACAGGAGGTCAAAATTCAGGACAAAAGGTAAGGTTTAAAGACACATCAGAGAAGGTTGCGCAATAGTATATAAGTAAGTAAATAGACAACCACTAAAGTACAAGTGAAAATAAGTTTATATTAGGTTGAGACAATTGTGCACTTCATGGTTTGTCAGTATACGTGCAGCTTTAAGCAAATGTGCAGGTATTTTTATGGTAACAAAACTGCCCCCACCTTTCCAGCTCCCAGAGAAAATGCCTGATGCCCGTTCCGGCCAGTCTGGCCTTGATACCACCCTCCAATGGCGCCCCTCATCTTGACATAGACCCTCTCTCATGTGTATTTAAGTTCTTGTATAGTGCTACTCATCCCAAATATGTGGGGCAGAGTTTTGGAGTGCGTTACAACACACACATATTATATAGAGACAATCACTCATATAAATGAGAAAGTCAATATATAGGAAATGCTGCTTAAGATAATGGGGCTTACAATGTGTAATCATACTTTCATCCATCATTCAGTCTTTCACGATTCATTCTGTCCTTCCATCTGTGTGCCGATCCATGTCCATATTCATCCATTTACAAACCTATCCATCACGTTTCCTTCCATCCATCTGTACACTCATCCATCCACTCTTCCACACATCCATCCATTAACTCATCCATCCAGCCATTCACCTGTTCAGTCATCCATTTACACATCCCCCTTCCTCTTTCAATTCCCCTTTCACTTAGCCATCCATCCTTCCATCCACCCACCCACCCATCCACTCATCCACTCATGAATCCATCCATTGAACCTATCATTCATCTATCCTTTCTCTCATCCATCCACCCTTTCTCTCATCCATCCACCCTTTCACTCCTTCACTCATCTATCCATCCTTTTGTCCATCTACCCGCCCTTTCACTCACTCATCCAGCCTTACATCCACCCTTTCACTCATCCGTCCAGCCATTCACCCTTTCACTTATCAATTCATTAATCAGCCCTTTCACTTATCAATTCATCAATCCATCCATCATTTCACTCATCCATCCACCCATTTACTCGCCCGTCATCCACCCTTTCACTCATCCATCCATCATTTCACTCATCTATCCAGCCATCCATCTATCCACTCATCCCTTAACCTACTTACTCACTCACCTTTTCACATTAATTATGAGACCCATCAAGGACTCCACCCTCGCTGTAGTTCCTAAAGTAAGGGGTGGGGTGGAGCAGGGTTCACTATGCCCCTGCACATAGGCAATCTGAAAAAGTGGAAGGCATGAATCATGCATGATTCGCAGGGCCTTGACGTGGGGCGACTGTGACATGGTGTTGTTTCCAGAGCTTTAAGTGGGATGAGAAAACTAGGGGGTCTCTTCAAAAGGGTGTTTGATGTAACAAAATGCGTGCCTTAAAACATATAAGCTAAAATTCTGTGCTTAATATAATGTGCCGCCTGACTGGTATTTTTGTTGCTTCTGTCATTGCATCCAGATATATAATACAAGTAACGTTATACTTAGAACAAGCCAGAACTATTGGCTTTGTCAATGGTTGTTAGTTGAATAAAATAAAAAAGCAGCAATCATGGTTGCTGTACTAAAACTATAATCCTTTCCTTTCAACTTCTTTCACCGCCTTCCTTTGGCTAAGTGGATTCTCACCTAGCAGCAGCATGGGCGTTTTTGCACTTCCATGTGACAGAATGCCCTGCCCTAGACCGAGGCTGGATGAGGCCACCACATGCTGTGCCAGCCCAGACTGACCTATTGTCATTCTTTATGGGGCAATCAGCCCCACACAGAATCATAATGGGCGGGGTGGGGCTGCTCTTGTGCTCAGAGGAGTGCGAGGCGCATCAGGGAGCTGAGGCCTTTTGCAGGGGAACAGCTCTGTTCCCTGCAATGCTTAAAAGCCCCAGCGTCAGGCCTCACTCCTGGATGCATTGTACAGATGGGCTTGCGCAGGGGGGGGGCAAGGAGAGGCGCTCCAGGGGGGGGCAAGGGCCCCTCCTTGCCCCCCCCTGCGGACGCCCATGGCCACACTCACTTTCTCCACCACTCTGCTAACGCGCCTCATGGCGCACTGCTGCTTGGGGTAAGAAGCGCACTTTACTCCTGAGGCCCTCAGGAGTAAAGTGGAATTCATACCCCAACAAACAGCACACCAGGAGGCGCTTTTACAGAGTTGTGGAGAAAAGGGGCGTGGCCTCCACGTCGTCTCAGTAATCCTGCTGTCTTGGACTTACTGAGGTAACAGGAGGGGTCCTTAGACCCCAAGGACCCTCAGCATTCAAGGGGACTTCATTCCTCAACCACCACTGCGCCAGGCACGTTTGCAGAGTGGTGGTGAAAGAGCCGTGGCCACCGGTGACTTTCCAGCGTTTATTTTCTATTTTCTAAGTGATGTGGGCTGCATGGCCATTTCTGGGCTATTTTTGGACCTGGGGACGCCATAATCCGGGGGCCAGGCCTTTTTTCAGTGGGTTAGGGGGGCTGCGGGACCCCCTACCTGTGTTAAATTCTAGCCCCAGGGACCCTATTCTCCGGCCTTTTTTAGTATAGGGAAGGGGACTGTGCAGCTCCCCTGTCCGGGCCGATTTCGGCCCGGGAGACCCAATCGGGGCCCGGTATTTTCTTTTTAAAAAAAATAAAATGTAAAGGGAGCGGGGCTGAGTGGCCCCCCTTCCTTGGCTATTTTTGGCCCTGGGGATCCCATCCCCCAGAGCCTGGCCTTTTTTTTTCTATTCATTTTTTTTATTTAAAGGGATGGAGGCCGGGTGACCCCCTACCTGGGCCAATTTAGACCTTAGTGACCCCATCTTCGGGGTCCGCCCTTTCTTTTTTACACATTTTTTGCTTTTTGGGTCAATTTTGGCCCCGGACACCCCAACCCACCGGGGCCTGCCCTTTATTTTTTTTAATATGAGAGGGGGGCTGGGTGGCCCCCTCCCGGGCTGATTTTGGAACCGGGCCTCATCTTCCGGTGCTTAGCCACAATACTGGGTGCCTTGGTCCCACCCAGGGAACCCAGTTTCCTATGTTGGGGACCGAGGGCAGATCCTTAGGGCCCCCTGGTCCCTGTCAGCTCCCCGCCTCAAGGGGGAGTCCACACTGCATCTTTGCAGCACCCTCTGTCCTAAAGGAATTCTGCTGAACTTCAAGCAACCAAGAGCATTTTCGGCTCTCCCTTACTTGAAGGAGAGCAGTGTTTGCTATGGCTTGGCGGGAGCGATGCTGTGGCCAAGCCATAGTAAACTGCAATGTCCTGGGTGTGGGGACCCCGGACATTGATGGAGCTAGCACTGGGGGGTGGCGGTCCCCTGGGCCATCTAGGGCTCCAGGAGGGGGGCCTTGCAGCCCCCCTCCTTTCTTTATATGTGGAACCTTAGCACCAAAGCACACACTCATGAATCAATATGTTCCTTGATAAGAAAAAGATTGAATAGTCGTTTGATGGTTCACAGTGATCTCTCCATTTATTGTTCCATTTATATCATAATGTGGACAATTGGATCTTACAAGCAGCCGACACATGTTTTATCCACAGGACTTCAAGGCTGCAAAATCATATATAGTATTTTAGACGAGCTCAGCAAACTTGATATTGCAAAAATCTCAGTAATTGTATTTGTGTGCTATGTGGAGGAGATACGAAAATGTACCAGTTGTAGTTAATGAGTGCTATAATTGATGTGATACCAAGAAACATGTATTACAACATGGAAAGTAAGTACTCATGAGAGGCAAGGGGATGATGATATGACCTCTAAAACAGTTTATTAGTGAATACGCCAAAAGAAAAGGGACATGTTGTGTCACAACATCAAAATTAAATATCGTGAGCAGCAAGGGGATGATGCTGTGACCTCTGCAAAAGGTTGTTAGTGCATAGGCAAAAGAAAAGAGGTGCGGATTGCAAACAAACTGATGTGTGACAGAATAAATGATTGTGAGAGATATTCACCAACCCGGTGGCATGCTGCGATGAGTAAGGTGATCCTGTGTTTGAAGTATCTACCTAAAATCAGTCACTAGAAGGATTCACACAATGTCACTCAATAGTTTGCGATGTCCCAAATAAATGTATTGTTATATACGGTAACACCATATACTTATGAGTGTTCTCCAGACAAACAAATGGGGCTTTCAGTAACAGGGCCCCAGGACAGACCTATCCAGGCTGTAAACGAGATCTGCAAGCAAGTAGTGCAATTTAGTGCATGGCATCCACATCCCAAATTAACCATATGTACGTCATAAAACCAAGTTGTAGGACTTATTGGATAAAGATCCCTAAACTTTTTCTTTCCCTCTAGACCTTTTTTCTGACATGATGTTGCCAACTTAGATGCTTTGGCCACTTTGCCACTGCTAAACAGTGTCAAAGTGCAAGTGCTCCCTGTATAAAGTGTAATGGTAATTGGTTGTTCATGATTGGTATGTTTGCCTTACTAGTAAAGTCCCTAGTAAAGTGCACTGTGTGTGCCAGGGCTGGTAATGCAAATGCTGCTAGTGCACCTTTTGAAAAAAGGGGGGGTTGGGCCCTGTGGGAAAGAGGGTAGGTTGGGCCACTGGATACTGCAAAAAGGAAAATGTACCTATGCCTCTAACATTGTTTCAGACAATTAATGCTTGAACAAGGATAAACAAAACTTTATTAGTTTATCCTGACACTTTATTTATGTCATTTTGTTTTTTTTAAATAATTGTAGATCTTATTTTATGGTTAGCCAGAGAAAGAACATCATCAACTGAACGTATTGCCATACAATTGCAAATTCGTGAATCACAAAACATAAATCTTACAGTGAAACACACAGAGAAATATACAAATATATTCAAATACAAAAACAAATATACTGATAATTTGTACACAAATTAATATACAGTTGCCAGGGAACAATGAGAACAAAAACAATTATATATTCAATTCCCAGGGGGTGAGAAAGACTTTTTGTGAACACCCCTAAAATCTGATTCAGTGTCACATTTAATCTTGTCAATTTGATCAGGGAGTGAATGCATGTATTTTTACTTATGTTAAATGTGAGTACTATGCCTGACGTCTATACATTATGTTTTCACTTTTTTTTAAAACTGCACCTTGTTTCTAAGGGCAGGTGTGCACGTTATTCACTGCTTTCACTTTAAAAAGGTCAAAGTTAATGGACGCATCATGTGACCAAGCTCCCTAGAGGAGTGAAACGCGTTATGGAAGGCACTTGCCTGAGACATTTTATACCGTAATAAACCGTCTTTCCTGCTTTGAAACTACTATTTGTGTGGAGGTCGTTATTTATTCGCCTGGAAGCAAGAGGTCCGTGCCTGCAAGCTGTTTGCTGCTGTTCCCGGACCGGGACTGGCAGGATTTGTTTCTATAGATATATATATATATATATATATCGACTCTAAGTGGCCTGGGGGATTGAATACTACGGAAGACTTTCACACATACTTGTAAACGATCATTAAGTAAAGATATATGTGAGGTCTTCAGTAGAAATATGGGGTGTTAAGTTAAACAATACAAACATTTAATATAGAATATGGTATAATAGGTAGAATAGGAATATCAACTTGCTAGATTTGCACAAATTTTGTACTAACAATATTTAATTCTTTTAAACCATTTTAGTTTTTAGATATAGTACATGTGTGGAAAATGTATTAGCAGTGGCCCACAATAAACTCTGGCTGTTTTTTTAGATATCAGGGTAGGTTTTATCCGGGTGTCTATTAGATAGATGGTTTTAATTGTGTCACCGATATCCTTCCTTTTTTACCAATGTATTGTGTGTATTAATGTGTTTTAACGTAACTACAACCCCGTCATTCAAGGTTTTATATTTTAGCAACAGACTAAATATACTGCCAATTAACTGAAGTACTATATAACATATTTTGAACAGTATCCTCAAAAGAACACCAAATTTATGAATTCTCTTTCTCCCCTCCGAATATATCCTATATTACTCTAAACCATGAACTTAACTTATATTATTATGAATTGATGATTGATAAGTTTACGTGGTTTGAATAATTTTGCAAGCATGAGTCACTTTAGCAGATCTGCACTTTTGCACGAGGGCACTTTAGCAGTACCATAGGAGGGGATCCTCCTATGTAAGTTAGACAATTATGTGTTGAACGTAACAAGTGTTCTTATATACTGCTGAGAATGACTCGTCAATAATGTTTAATGACTCAATGTATACTTTCAAAGTTAACTTCTATGAATTCTCATTCCTTATTATATTTTAGGATTTTTTCAAAGTTTTTTTCATTATGATTTATAGTTTTTGCACAATTGGGTGAGCACGTGTTATAATTAACAGACATGGCAAATGGTTACTGTTTTTGTGAATGATGACTTGGATTATGGAATAAGCATTCATGCTATTAGTTGTAAATAGATTTTTGTCATAAACCTGTGTCAGAAATAGAAGACATTCACAATTCAAGCAGGTGATTAACTGTCTTTCCAATGTATACATATTTATACGGTGATAAGTAAGGCAACATACCTGTGATTTACCAATGTATTTAAACAGGTAGTATTTCTTTTAGTTTAATTTGCGCATGTGATGCATTTGCACTTTAAATGGGGCTGAGTATTTATTTTATTTATTTAAGAAATTTGTATAGCGCGGCTGTCGCCTTACAGGCATCCTGGCGCTGAGGTAACTCCTGAAGGGGGAAGCACGGGGGCAGCAGATTAGTGGCTGGGAGGTTCACTTTTAGGAAACAGCCAGGTTTTGACCTGTCTCCTGAAAGGGAGGAGTTATTTCGTTTGACGGATGTCTAGGGGCAAGCTGTTCCATAGTTTAGCAGCCGCAACTCTGAAAGATCTGCCTCCGGTCCTAACTTTTTTTAACCTTGGTACTTTTACAAGGCAAGCCGTTGTAGAGCGAAGGGCTCTGGTTGGGAGGTACCAATCAAACAAGGCTTGTAGAGAGCTGGGCCCAAGTCCCTGCAGGGCTTTGAACACCAGACAGAGGGACTTGAAAGCCACTCGTTGTTTCAACGGGAGCCAGTGTAGTTTGGCCATCGCCGCAGTGGCCGATGCTCTCCTAGGCCAACCAAGGGCTAATTTAGCAGCGGCAGATTGTACTCTTTGGAGTCTGTCTAACAGTGTGGCTGGAGACTCGAGTAGCAGCCCATTGCAATAGTCGAGGCGACTAAGAATAGTACACCTGACTATTAAGGCCCGGGCCTGTAAGGGAAGTAGTGGCAGGATCTTACGTAGGGAACGAATGAGGGCCGAGCACGTGGATACTGTTTTCGCAACCTGGGCTTCCATGCTAAGTTTATTGTCATAACACCCAGATTGCGGACAGTGGTGACCGGTTGGGGTTTTTCCGAGGATTCAGGGGGCCAAAAAACCACCGGGAAAGGGCGAGTGATCCGACTTCCTGCACAGAACAGAACCTCGGTTTTGGAGGTGTTGAACTTTAGCGAGTTGTTGTGTAGCCAGCCAGCTTTGTCTCGTAAACAGTCATGAAAGGATTCCAAAGGGATCAATTCCTCACCCTCCCAAGAGAGGATGAGTTGAGTGTCGTCGGCGTAATTGATCGCCTCTAGCGAGACTTTATCAACGTAATCAATGGTTTAAGATATACGTTAAATAAAATCGGGCTAATGGACGAGCCTTGGGGCACCCTGTGAGATACAGGGGAAAAAGCCGATTGAAACGGAGGAAGGGACACAGCCTGCTTCCTGTCCCGCAGGAAGGAGCAAAACCAATGCAGGGCAGTGCCACCTACCCCGGCCTCCCTCAGTCTCTCCAACAGAATCTCATGATTGACCTATCGAATGCGGCAGACAGGTCCAGCAGAATCAGAGCAACTGCCTGACCCCTGTCCGCACACATTCGAAGGTCTTCCATGGCGGTAAGAAGGGCTGTTTTGGTGCCATGGGCTGGGCGGAAACCAAATTGTATTTCGTCGAGGAAATGGTACTGCTCCAAATGTTTGGAGAGACATGAGCTCACCCAGCGCTCAGCAATTTTTGCCGGGAATGGTAGCAGGGAGATAGGTCTATAATTCTGTAGACACTCAGGATTTAGGGAGTTTTTTTTTAGCAGTGGTGAAACAAGGGCCTGCTTCCAAGAAGCAGGGACTGAGCCGCTACGCAGAGATTGGTTGCAAATCCTGCAGAGAGTGGGGAAGAGTTCCTCACCAGAGGCCTTCCAGATTTTGTGGGGGATAGGATCCAGAGGAGATCCAGATGAAATACCGCGAGCCAGTCTGTCAAAGTCTGTCTCAGAAATAGGGGGGAGCTCCAGCAGACAATCCTCAAGCTGCCAGCCTGGATACTCAGCTCCGATGTCTATTGTGCCTTCCCCAGAGCAGGGGGGCTGATCGGTGTGGGGGAGATGTTCAGGTTACGAATGATGGCTGCTATTTTTTCGTTAAAAAACAGAGCAAGGTTGTCACAGAGGGCCTGTGTGGGAGGGGTCGAATTTTTAGAGCAGTCCGGGTGAGTAAGGCTATTCAAAATCTGAAAAATGCTTTCGGAGCTGTTCGCGGCTGTGCATATTGTGGAGCAAAAATAATCAGATTTAGTTTTCTGGATCAAATATTTATATTCGGAAAGTTTATTTTTCCAGAGTAGCTTGTTGGCATCAAGGTAGCCTTGCCTCCATTTCCTTTCTGCCTGTTTACAGGCAAGTTTTAGAGCCTTTAGAGAGTCGTTAAACCACGGAGACGACACTCTGCCCTTATGCTTGCGATATTTTTGTGGAGCAAGAGAGTCCACTCTCGTGGTAATCCTGAGACACAAAGCCTCATAATTATCATCGACTGCACAGTCCGGAGAGAAGCTGTCATCCACTTGGAACACAGTAAATGGCATTGTCATGTGATCTAGGCCGCAGGGACGGCCGAAACGCGTCATGACTAGCTCTTGGGGTGAATAAATTATATGCTACGAAAGAAGTGGTCCATGCCTTGTTTTTTCGCTGTTTCTGTTCCACTCTTCCTGTTCACTGCATATCCGTCGGACTCTCAAAAATTCACCGTACGGTATGCTGTTGAGTAGTGTTTTCTGGTGGAAGCTGGTAGCTTCAAGTGTGGCATTGGTTGAAGTTAGCTTACGATGGAGAGTTGTATGTATCTGTTGGTTCTTGATATAAATTTCTGTGTCCAGGAATACGATTCTTTCCTTACTCATGTTGTAAGTGAATTTAAGGTTTTTCACACTGTTGTTCATTATTTGAAAGTATTCCTGGAATTCTGCTTCGGTTCCATCCCAGATGATCAACAAATCGTCGATAAATCTCTTCCAACTCACGACTTTATTCACAGATGTTTCATTCATTGAGTTCCACGCTATTTCCTGCTCCCACCATCCCATCGTAAGACATGCATACGATGGGCTAAAGGCAAATCCCATCGCTGTCCCACTTCGTTGTTTGAAGATTTCTCCTCCGAATGTGAAAATGTTTTGTTCTAAACAAATTGTAATCATTTCCAGTAGCATCTGGTTATGGTTACTGAATTCCAAGTTTCTCTCCTTCAAGAAGAGATTGCATGCTCTTACTCCCATTTCATTATCATTCCAGGAAACAGCGAAAAAACAATGGAAAGATTCATAAAAAGGAAATACCCAGCACAAACAGTCAGAAATAGCCTAATAAAAACCAATATGAAGACAAGAGAGGAATGTCTTAAGAGGAAAAACAAAGAGGATGACACAGAAACGGATAAAATCCGTTTGATAATGGACTTCTCCCAAGAAAGTGACAAAATATCCAAAATCCTTCGGAAAAACTGGAAACTCTTACAACTGGATAACACCGCAAAAGAACTCATGGGAACGCACCCAACAATAACATACAGGCGTGCAAAAAACCTGAAGGATCACCTAATACACAGCCACTTCCAGAGGAAACGACAGGACGATTGGCTTAAAACCAAGGGATTCGTGAAATGTCACGGCTGCAAAATGTGCCAGATTGCAAAACAAACGAAAGAGATCACGTTGGCTAACAAAAACAAATGGCAAATCAAACAATGCATTACGTGTAAAACACCATTTACTGTATACGTAGTGGAATGCCCGTGCCCTATGCAATATGTGGGGAGTACAACTGGGGAACTAAAAAATCGCATTTTACAGCATATGCGTGCAACAATTCATAAGGACCGCTCAAATGCCATAGCCAAACACATGGAGCAATCACACCAGGGGGATTGGCTAAAACTGAGATTTTATGGCATACAAACAATCACCAAAGGTGAGCGGGGAGGTGACCGAGCAAAAAAACTAAGGCGAGTTGAATCAAGATTTATCATTACCCACTTGGATGCTAAGGTGTTTTATGGCTTTGCATGTAATTTCCATTGAAGTCAATGGAAACTCCATGACGAGCTGGGCTCGTCATGAGCGTCGAAGGGGTTAACCTGAGGACTCTGCACCCAAATGGGTTGAATCAATCTGAGGAATTGCATGTGCACCTATAAAAAGATAATGCAAAGAGAACTATGAGAACACTGTATAGAAAAAGTTGTGATGGCATCTGCCTATTGGGAGGCGGAACAAATAATGGAGATATTAGCCTATTAGAAGGCGTAATGAGTTAATGCATTTACTACTTATCAACAGACTTTAACTTTGTAATTATTGTGCACATTTAAAGTATTATTTTTGTTTCAAACAACCAGTAAAACTACAAGGACCAGAATCCTTAGCATAACATGTGACAGGAAATGCCAAACTTTGAAAAAAATGTGTTTAAATGTTTGAGGGTGGGGCAAACCCGGTGATCGTGAGCAAGGTGGAGTGACACCGAAACGCGTAGATCAATGCGCTAGTTGCCCTTTGATTTGAGAAAATAAAAAGGATTGCTGTTTAAATCCCAGCTGGTTGTGCGACCCGTTGTTTTCCCCTTCTGGGGAATAGTTGTTGGAATAGTAAGCGGCTGGGTTCTGCCGCAGGATACCGCACATGTGTGAGCGCTGCGAAAACTCCCGAGAAGGAACCGCTGTGGAGGAGATAGATATATATATATATATATATATATATATATATATATATATATATATATATATATATATATATATATATTTTTTTTTTAATATATATATATTCACTGAAAAAACCATAGGTTTCAGCCACGTTATAGTTAGTAATTAGCATTTAAAAAACCTTAGAAATTCACTGAAAAAACCTTAGAAATTCACACATGTTATAGTTAGCTGGACATTTCACTCATACAAAACCTTTGAAATTCCCCGTTGTAGTTAGTTCAGCTAACTATCACTCACGTGCCCGCAATGCACTGCTGATGACATCACATATTACATCACTCATGACATCACTGATGGCATCTCAAATGACATCACTGATGACATCATACAGTGAATGTGTGTCTTTCTGAAAAATAAATATTTTTTATATATGTATATCTAAAGGTTGATGGAAGAATAAATGGGTAAATAAGTGTCTAAATGTTTTTTTTGTAAAATTGTATAACTGACTTAAGTATATCTTAGTGAATACATGTATTAGCGAGTAATGTTTAAATATTTAAATATCTGTATCAGTGTCTCACTTTGTGTATAAGTGACTGCATGGGTTAATGAGTAGCTACATGAGTGTTTATATGGGTTATTAGTTGGTTATTTTGAGTATCCGAATGAGTGTCTGTATGGTTTGGTGGGGGGTATTACTTAGCGCCCAGATGCATGAATGACTGACTCACTGTTTGCATGTGTTTTGAACACAACGTGTGTGCAGGACTGTATGGGTGGATGATTGTGTGTATGGGTGTGTTAGTGAGTGAATGACTGCCTCAATAGTGTCTTTATGAGTAAGTACATTTGTTTTAAACTAGTATATGTGAGTATTGATGTATATAAGTAAGGATATATGACAGTGACAGATTGAAAGAGTTCCTGTATAAATAAGTATGTGTTTCTATAACTGATTGTTTAGGAGAGTAAGTATGTGTACGTTTCTGTAGAAATAAGTGTAGTGGTGTGTGTAGAGCTGTATATGCAAGTAAATGTAGTTTATTTGCGTGTGAGTATATGTGTGAATAACTCTAGGTATACGTGTAGGTGTGTACAGGATGTAGGAGTACATATGATGAGTGAGTACATGTATGAGTGACTATATAGAACTATTGGTGAATGAGTGGATGTGTATGTAGATTTTGAAATTACTGAATAGGTTGTTCTAACTGGTATTGGTATCTCCATTTTTTGGAAAATTTTAGGTTCTATTTATGAATGTGTGTATCAAAGGTTATATTAGGGTGAGAGGAGGTCTGCCACTCTTTCACAAGGATGATGTCATCAGTGAGGTCATTTGAGATTTCATCAGTGATGTCATGAGTGATGCCACTGACCATGAGTGATGTAATATGTGATGTCATCAGCAGTGCATTGCGGGCGCGCCAGTTATAGTTAGCTGAACTAACTATAACGGGGAATTTCAAAGGTTTTGTATGAGTGAAATGTCCAGCTAACTATAACATGTGTGAAACCTATGGTTTTTTTCAGTGAATTTCTTAGGTTTTTGTAAATGCTAATTCCTAACTATAACGTGGCTGAAACCTATGGTTTTTTCAGTGAATTTCAATGGTTTTTTAAATGCTAATTCCTAACTATAACGAGCGTGAAACCTATGTTTTTTTTCAGTGAATTTGTAAGGTTTTTTAAATGCTAATTCCTAACCATAACGTGGCTGAAACCTATGGTTTTTTCAGTGAATTTCAACGTTTTTTTAAATGCTAATTCCTAACTACGAGTGTGAAACCTATGGTTTTTTCCAGTGAATTTTAAAGGTTTTCTAAATTATAATTTTTAAAGGTATTCATTATTATATTTCTGTCTTTCTATACTAATTTCCTACTTTTTTTTATAATTATTTATAGTTATTTTATTTTTTAACTATTCTTAATGTAAAATAATAACAAAACAAAAGTCTAAAATATTTTTTATATTAATTCTTGTCCCTCCAAATTTATGAAAAATAAATTCTATATATTTCCTTTTTGTATAATCGTACTGTACGCGTACGGTGATCACACATACCTTTTACAAGTAATCATCCACGGCGCGCACCAATGCATACGTTACGAATACGTTTTGACGTTACGCGTCACATCGACGCTCCCGTGTGACGTCATGTACGGCGCCCCGTCGAGTACGGCGTGAAAGCTTCTAATTGTTTAAAAACATATATTTATGTATTTAATGTACATACTAAGGAAAAACAGTATCTGGGATAATCATGAAAAAACGTTTTTAAACTTTTAATAACCGTATATTACTTTTGAAAGCAATTCCGAAAAATGCAACTGTACGTCTTACGTACTCGCAACGTAAACGCACAGTAAATGCACTGTAAGTGTATGCAAAGCCATGTGACAATAAAAGGAAAGTTTTGATTTCTTCATAATACTTCACTGTTGAAAGACCCTTCCTATTTTGATCATTCTACTTGGACTTTCTCAAGAGAAGCATCTATTCTGTGGAGCTGTACTCCTTTAGAACCAAACTATACAATGGCTGTTCTTTTTGAAACTTCATCAGAACATTCCTGTGAGCAAGAATTTGTTGCTGAGCAACTTCAGAAAAAGAGAAAAGAAACTTTCATTTTGAAGTTTTTTTACATATCCTGAGGAACTAAAAAAAAGTCAATGCACCGAAAGTTACTTGCAAGATCTGTGAGGTTACTCTTTCCAGGGTTGATCCCACTAAAAAGTACTCTTTCAATACAACTAGCATGGTTCACCATGTCAAAAATTTACATCGAAATATCTATGCAAGGATGGCAAAACAAACATTGCAGGAGAATCCTCAACCTGCAGTTCCTACTACCTCATCTCCACCACCACCTCCTCCGAGCAGTCCGCATCCTATTATTGTGCCACAGTTTTCAGATCTGAAATTTCATTGTAAATATTGCACCAAATTACTTTGTTACAATCAGCGCTCTATTGATATCATTGTGAAGACTAAAGAAGAGCACCGTTGTCCAAAACATTAATTTTATTTTTAACTTTCTTGTTCCTGTCCCACCCTTTTTTTGTTTACAGTTCTATTTTTTTTAATCTTGTTGAAAAAATACAAAAAAAATAGAAAACTAAAAAGACAAAAAAAACAGTTCTTATCAGACCTACCTTCACTGGTCAAAGAAAGAACTACATTTCTATATTAGTCTCTGAGTAGTTCATAAATGAATGAATGAATACATTAATAGTGTATGGTGAATGTGAAACTGCCAAGTGTCGTGTGGCGGCTTTCCGCTGTCCCGGGCGCCACAGGACGCATGCAGGCATCGGGATACTCACTTCCGGCCGGAAGTGGTGTCCCGGTCTAGTCCTCCACCACAACGTCTTCACCAAGCACTTCCGGGGGAAACACTTAAAATGCGTGAAGCCCGCCGGATCGGTGCTTCTGATACTTCCCAGCAGCCGCGCTTCAGCCCAGCAGACGTCGGAGGTCCGGTCTTCTGCTGCTCTACTGGAGGTGCGGCTACTTCGAGTCACGGTAACGCTTCCTTTCCTCACGCGTTACGTGACTGCTTGCCGCGTTTTCTTTTCGGGAGTCAGCTGCGCAGGAGCGCTGCTGATAGTACCTTTAGGAAGCAGCTGCGAAGGCTCGCTGCTACATTCCTGCCTTTGTTCTTTTGGTTGGCAGTGGCGCTGGAGCGCTACTGCCTGTTTGCAGTAGAAAGCGCAGGTGCGCTTTAACTTTCAGCACTTTGGTTCCTCAGTTGTTTTGACCGTAGCGCAGGAGCGCTTTGACTTTGTACTTTGGTAATTCCTTTGTTTTGGCGGTTGCGCAGGAGCGCTACTGCTTGTTTCCTACACAGCGTGGGAGCATTGTACATTTGGGCCGCGCTATAGCGCTTACCCTGGAGTTCTTGTTCGTGATTTCCTTTTAGCGCAGAAGCGCCTTCCTTTGGTTCTTTTGGTTCTTTGGTGGTCCTGGCGCGGGAGCGCCTCATTTTCGTTTTCTTGCCAAGAACGTAAGGCTCCTGGACGACACTTCACAGACCTCTTCATTGAGTCAACCCGAACAACGAGTTGTAGTGAGTGTCAGAAACAGGGGCTCCTGTCTGCATGTGTTTTGTGGGGTGTTTTCAGCACGAGCGTTGTACCTAGTCCTAATCAGGCATTTCTTGTTCCCTCAGCTGTGCCAAGATCCTTCCTAACATCCCTACCACCAAAAGCCACTTCCCTGGTTCCTTTGGCCCCCATTCCTGGATCCATCTCTTCCTTGTCGGATGTTACTCCCCACGGGGGTTTGTTGGGACCAGGGGCGGTGGTTTCTGTTGTCGCTGCAGGATTGCTTCACAAGCCCAGGTGAGTCTTGTGGGGTACCTGACACCAAGTGAGAGTGAAAGTGAGAGTGTCTGGCTGAATGTATAGCAGCTTCACTTTTAGAACAGTATATACATAACCGCATACTGCTAACTGACTCACCAGAACATTGAACCAGTAGTGTGAGAGTGTTTGGTGAAAGTCTAATGATACACACTAGGAAATAGAACTTATAAAACACAAGTTTGCCGGTGCATAAAAAAATACGTATGTTGTCTATAAGAGAATGAAACAGTCCATACCCTAAAGCCCACTTTGCACCATGACTACTTGGGTAGTAGCTAAATGATTACAGTTCTGGAAGTAGAGTGTCCCAAAGCATTATTTTTATATAATAATACATTTATTATTGTAACATTTCACAAGTTAATGTAGCTTCCATTATAATTTCATCAGGAATTTCATTTTCCTGGATATCATTTTCAAAAGTCAACAGATGAATCTCAATCTGATCTAATGCTTCCACAAACGCATCATCCAAAGTTTCATAAAAAAAAATCACACCTGTTATCTCCAACATTCACTTCTTCCACTTCAATAACGTTGCTCATAAAAGCTATGTTCATCTCCCCTACCACAGTGTTAGTATTTTCAAAATCGTCTTCCATATTGTTTTCTAGATTTTCCATTGTAAATTTGTTATGCTGACCTCCTTCTACAAAAACATAAACACTTTATTTTATATTTTTTCCTAATACAGAACACAAAACTAGCTTTATCAACTAATTTGCCCATCAATAAATATTATATAAATACCATTCTCAACTACTTTATAACATTATATAATTATAATTATTTATATGAACGTACAGTTTTAAAATTTCTTAAATTACCACACCAGTCACTCCTCATCACTATCTAAAAAAAAAAAACAGGCTGTTATTATAAAATACGGTAGCAAAAAAAGTACAATATCCCTATTCACCTTACCTGGTCCAAACTACTACTTGTGTTGTAGTGAAATGCAAAGAATACTGGAACACTCAGTATATTTATCTTTTATGATTTTCTAATCTATATAAAAGATACAAACCATCTTTGTATCATTGACATGCATACGTAACGAAAATAAAAAAAAACAATTATTTAATAACCTACCCCACTCTATCTCCATTCCTTATCTATAATTTAGTTTAACGCTACTAATTACCTACTCCTTGATCTTTCGAACAAGCCTCTCCTCTAGTGTTTATCTTCAACCTTTGTGCTTTCTCTTCAGGAATATCTCTGAAGCAATTCAAAACGAGTCTGAACTCTGGAACGTAGTAGGTGAAGTGCGCACTCGTTAGGGAGCGCGCGTCTCACCAAGGATTCCACACAGGTGTGTGTTAAATGACTAGACCGCCACCGCGTCTTTCCTCGACACGGCCATATTTGAATTCCTCTGTTGCACTAAAGCACTTCAAGTCTATTTCCTTGAGGACTCTTCATCTCTCCTGCGCCAGCTAGGGTTTAGATAAGCCATTATCGTATGCACTGATTAATTACGGGTTCTGACAGGTACACTCACTATATAATTTTTTTTAAATGTCTTGAAAAAATACAAACCATCTTTACACACTAATTTTCTCCAATCCTTGTTTTGTTACTTCAGCTCAGTTGAAGCACATTCCATCGACCATTTTCAACAATTCTTTGTACTTACCTTAAGCATAATATATATTAAAAAAATTATATATTATGAAATTACCATCTGTGGAAGACACAAAAAATACAGTTACAATATATCTTTTACAATACAAAATAATTTGTAAACTATTACATTTGCCTTTTTTGCGGTTATCAGAATATGTTGAATTTCACTAGAAACAGTGACTTCAACACTACTCATCACATAACAGAGGGCAAAAAAAAGATAATCAATAAGATTATCTTTAAAAAAAACATTCAACATTCTCAATAACAATCTAAGAAATAGAAATAAAACATATCTTAAATGTTTTTTTCTAAGAGCAATTTCTTACGTAAATATGAAACATCTCAAACAATCCTAAAATAACAAAGCATTATGATTAATTTCCATACACTGTAAATAATGTTACTTACAAATATATGCTGACATAATATACAACAAAAATTCGTTATTGCTTTCACATACTTTTCTGCATGGCCAAATAGTATGCGTCAAATTCGTACTTTGCAAACTGTCCAATAGTAATCCTGAGCATCTGCCTTCCAGCCTTCTGATCCAAAACCACTGAAATCAATTCCTCCATCCGCCAGTCTTCATCCCTCAACCCAATGCTAATCAACATCTACATGGCCACCCTCACACAAGTAGCCCACCATCACAATTTAACAATATCTCCTACGCCAACAACACCCAGCTCATCCTCTTCCTCACCAAAAAGCGACATACCACCCAAAGCAACCTCCACGACACAATGAAGGACGTAAACAACTACATAAAGAGCAGCTCTCTAAACATGAGCTCAAACAAATTGAAGGTACTCATCCTCAGACCCACCCCCTCAGCCTTGGACGACTCCTCCTACCTAACTACACTGTGGACAGTACCAACACCTACCAACCATGTCCACAACATAGGATTCATCCTCCACTCCTCCCTCTCCATGTATAAGCAAGTCTACACCATCTCCTCGTACTGCTATAACACAGTCCACATACTCCGCAACATTTACAAATGGATCCTAACCAAAAGAAGAACAGTGACACAGGCCCTCGTCAGCAGCAGACTACACTGTGACAAAACACTCTACACAGCAATTCCAGCCAAACATCTGCAACAACTACAACAAATCCAAAACACCTCCACCTGAGTGATCATCAATGTCCCCTGCTGTAGACACATCATCCACCACCTGATACAACTACACTGCCTCAATATCAACAAGATGATCACCTTCAAGATCCTCACCCTCACTTACAAAATACTCTACAACACCAGTCTAATCTACCTTAACACTAATAATCCCGAAAGGCCAAATTTCGATCTTAAAATTTTGGCTTTAAAAATATTAGGTAAGAATTTGGTAACTCCTTAGGCAAACGTTGCTTAAAAACTAATTGACTATCATTACAATGTATCCAACGTTTCAGACATCTTAAATAAACAGTGTAATGTCCAGATGTTGTAGAAAGTCCATCATGAAAAATAATTGCAACAGCTACAAAAGTTCTTCCTGATATTGAAACTTGACCAGCTACAATTATTTTTATTAAAGCTTCCAATTTTCTTCCATCACCTTTACAACGTTGCAGCATTAAAATTACATACTATCCATATCTTTGTATAAATAATGTTGATGACATTTCTGATTTACATTGGCTACACTCCATGATTTGACTTGCTCCTCTAATTAGATTGTTAAAAGACACTGATTCACAGTCAGGTAAAGTAAAATATATTAATCTTTCAGTGTCTATGTTAGTGCTACATGCAAACAAACAATTTTCACAGTCATGTTGCCATTTATAAGAAAGGCCAAAAAGGTTTTCAATATCTATACCTTCATTTTCCAGTACAGCAAGCATAAACATTAAAACTTCCTGACAATCTTGCTGAATATTTGGCGTAAATTGACTAGAACCAGAACATATGTCCAAAACATTTCGAATATCAGAAACACTTTGTATTTTACTTTTATCACTACTACATTTCTCATAAACAGAATACAACAATGAACAGAATCATTTGTCCCGATTTCCAACAATTTGCTGTTGCAAACTTTCAAGAACAAAAACAACATTAACAACTACATTAGTATAGCAGTTGACACCACAACTATTTTCAAACCGATAACCAACATTCTCTTCAACACTGTCCTTTTTCTTTTTGCTTGCAGGCACAACTTCATCTTGTTTTTTTTCTTTCTCTACATTTTCACTACAGATATTCTCAAATCTTCTTTTTCTACCTACCACACACTTTTCAAATACTGGATATTGACCTAAATTAGGCGCATATTCTCTTCTTAACCTTTTATACTATTTCACACAATTTACATGTTATGTTATGTTATCCGTTTTGTAAAGCGCACAGCTGCCCCAGCTAAGGGGTGTCCCGGCGCTACTACATGAGGAGACGATAACAATGTGGGCCATCTGCACTAACCTTTGTCTCATCAAAATCAATTAAGTACAATACAGATAAAGTTCTGACTCGAGACAAAGCAACATGTGCCATACCCTGTTTAAACACAGTTCTTCCAATATTCACTAAAGCACTATCTACACTTAAACCTTGAGATTTATGAATGGTCACTGCATACGCCAAAGAAACAGGAAACTGTGTTCTGCTAACATACAAACCTTTTACAAGCAAAAAACGAGCTGAACAACGACTAAATTGTTGTACTTCTTCAATTTGATCAAATTTGATTTTCAAAAATTCAACGCCATCTCTATTTACATAATTAACGAAATCAACAATTTTACCCATTGCTCCATTTACTAAACCTTTTTCCACATTCAAATTACGTCGTAAAATGACCCTACAGTTTACACATGCATACAAATTCTTTTCTAAACCAGCAGTTTTACTTATCGATTTCTCTAAAGAATCCAATTTCCTCTTCAACTTTTCACTCAAAATAATAGTGATTCTATTTTATCAATAGCTTCCAATTTTAAAATTTCTTCATTTTCCAACTTCAACATTTCTTCATTGAATTTAGAACATTCACGTAGTGTTGGCATTAAGCAGATTACAGATTTATTTTCTGCAATTGTCATGTATATTTTCTCTGGTACAATATTTTCATTCGGAAACAAATTGGAAAGTAACCGTCTCTGTAAAGCTTGTTTGCCATGTGCAGGATTTTTCCAATTCTTATATCTTGAAGAATAGTTCCATAATCAACATCATTTGCTTGTCGCATATTTCTAATAAGTTACTTATACTCAAAATATGACCAAATGTTTACATTTCCAATACTCCCCAAAGACTTTCTAGTATCTTCATGCAGCAGTGTTTTAAACACTGGTTGTCCTTTTACAGGAGTAAGTTGTAGAAGATCTCCAAACTCTATGACGTGCTTTTATCCAAATAATGCGTCATACTCTGTTTTAAGAATTTGCTGCATTCTTAAATGCACAAAAGCAAACATTAAGTTTGATACCATGCTTACCTCATCAATAATAAGAAGTTTCATTTTCCTCAAAACTCTTGAAACTTCACAACAAGCTTCTCCAGATAGCTTGTGGTATTCTAATTTGTTTTCATGCTCTACTGGTAGGATTAATAAATGATGTAAAGGAATTCCTTTAATATTGTGGGCTGCTAACCCAGTTGGAGCAGTGACAACACAAGACAAACGTGACTCAGTTATTTTGTGTAGAAAACCTCTGATTACTTTAAATTAAAAACTTTTGTCTGTTCCAGCTTGTCCACTCACGTACATTCGGATAGGTTCAAATGATGAGCAAGAGCACTCTTTCTTCTTGTGAAGTAATCCATGGTCAACCTGTTCTCTCACTTGCTCATATATTTCTTTCTGCTCAAGATTTAGTTGTTCTTCCAAATTTCCTTAGTTTCTAACATCTTCTTGACCTTGATACATTGCTGTTTCCACCTCTTCCATAGCAGTTGCTGCTTCATTTTGAACAATTGGTTCTCCTAGTAGGTCCTGACTCAACGGAGCAGAAGTTTGACTCTCTTGAGAACTTTCTCTAGCAATCTCAGCTGCAATTGTAGCTTCTTGCTCAATTTCATCATTCAACATTTTCACATAAATAGCAAAAACAGCACATTGTATAGTATCTTTAGTTGCATTGAAAGAATCTTCATAGCTCTCAATCTCCAAGTAATTCCAATTCTGAAAGGCATGGCTTGAAAAGATGCAAAAGAGCTAAATAGTAAAATTCCCTTTTGTCAGGTGTTTCGCAACTCAGTTTATGGTGATTAATCAAATGACCTTTTCTTTGTTTCACCAGACATTCTTCGAAAACCAATCACAGCAAATATACCATTATTGATGTTTTCTGTAATATTCCGTTTAAAAATATAGTTTTGCAGCACTTCATAGAGACAAATGTTCTCAAGATGATGACTTCTATTTGGATAATATGTATCCAACATATTTGTTTTCACAATATCTGTACTTTCTGGCTTATTTTCAGCTAAATATTCAATTTCTTGTACAGATTTAAGAACTTGGTTACGTGTTCCAGCAAGACCTAGACTCACCCAAATGATTCTTCTTGATTTGGAGTATAGACTTACAGATGATAAGCGATCCGAGCATTCATTCACTCCAATTTCTCGATGAGATTACATCTTCAAACTGTAAGTATATAATTTCTTACTTAGACTCTTCTCGTGGGAAATCTCTTCCCACATTTCTTCAATTCCGTCTTTTCTGATTTTGTTATGTACAATGTTACATATCGAGCAACAGCAATGGAATTGTCTGCAACATATTGAATATCCATGCTAGCATTCCACATGGACAAAATGACTTGGTTATAGTCATTTATGTATTTTGACTCTTCATTTCTTCTTAAGTTGTAGGTATTTTTTGGAGACTTTCTTGTGATAGTATGTCACAAAGATGACATAAAACTGTTCACTCTTCCTTTCGATATTACTGGACATTGAAATGCAAAACGACATTTGGTGTAGAATTTGTCCTTAGATTTGTACCTTTGACGACAGTATTTCCCACAACGATGGCTTTAGAATCGTAACACTTGTTGTCTTAAGTCCTTATCTTGTGTACTTTTGGGTATATCACATATAGCATATTCTTCAATAAAAGACAACACAGTATTATCTGAGTCTGTACCAAATTTGGGAGCATCTTTGTTCCATATTAGCATGTGTATGTGAGGAGCACCTCTTTCTTGATACTCCTTTCTCCGAAAGAAGTCCAAAACCTCTCCAAGAGGAGGATTTTTTTTAATTGGTGATGAGACATCATAGCTTCAAATCTATGATTGAAATTTCTGCATACATTAACTGGATCCAAAGAGCACAATTCTCCAGGTGTCTTGTATTCAATATTTAGTATATTTCGATTTGCCTCTCGAAGAAATTGAACTAAATCATTCCAAGCATATTCAGCACAGCTTAGAGTAAGGAAACATGTAGGAGTTCCTAAGTTCCTTAGCATACATTTGAGTTCTCCATGACGACGGTACCAGTACTCATTAGTACCACGCTGACACGCCATCAGATTAATTAGCTGAGATTCCAAAACATTATCTTTCTGCACTACTTTATCCATAAATTCCTTTGCCGAAACATTTTGCAGATGTACACCTGTTTTCAATATATGGTTTACTGCATAAGAAAGTCCAGACAAATCACTCTCAAACAAAAGATGAAACAAATATGGAATACGTTGTCGAAATCTTGGATCTTCTGCATATAATCTTGATGTCCGGTATTCAGATGCAGGAATCTGCACAGGTTGGTCATCATATCGTCCTCCTTCTCCTGTGGGAAACAACTGAGGGAAACAACGAGCTTCCAAGCTTTTTTCCCATACACTAATGGGACTCCCTTTTGCTTCTTTCATTTGGAATAACTCTATAGTATTCCCCATCACTTCTTTAGAATGCAGTGGATGAACACTGTAATGTTCGTAGATTTCTTCAGTTCTGGACAGATCCACTTTTTCAATTTGTCCAGATGGCAAGTCACTATCTTCTTCTACAGTTATATCTTCTTCTCTCACATACACATTTCTGTAATATTCGTTATTTTTTTACCAGATACAACGTTGCCTTTTTCACTTTCTTAACATCCACTAATTCTTGCCAGATTGTCTTACTCTTAGTAGGAATGCCATTAACAAGAATAACTAAAGGCTCATCCTCTACATTTTCTACACCAATTGTTTCAATATTTTTCTTTAAATCTAGAGGCAAATATACAACTCTTCCCTTTAATCCCCTCTGTAAATCAGAAGGAGGCAATTTTGCTGCCTTAAGCTCCATACCAACAATAGCCTGAAATGGATGCACACATTGAATAAGAATAGATTCATAGGTATTTAAATCCATCAGTTCAGAAGGAATATTTACCAACTCAAGAATATTATGCACAGCTCTAGCAGGCATTTTGTTCTCATCTAATTTGTTATAACAATATTTACAAATACGCTGATCAGAACCCAAATTAAAACAATTCTCTACCAATAAATAAGTTGCAAAATCCTTCCAGTCATTATTAATTTCTTTTTCACTCTTTAAATACAAATCAACACTCCTAGTCTGATTTTTATAATGAGTTCGTCGACAACAGACACAACAATAATTTGGCCTTTCACCTGAAATTACCTTCAACTTTGTAATTTCTTGCTCAAAATTATCTGCACTACAATGTTGTACATTCTCTACTACATTTCCTTCTATTAATCTCAATTTTTGCACTGCCTTCCTCAGGACAAAAATAACTAACCTCAATCTCATCACAAACGTTCTTTACATTTGATACAGATCCATGCAAAAGAGCACTGTTCAACTTTTTTAACAGTAGAGCTGGACTTTTTGCATAATACAATCTTCTGACTAATTTCCTCATTTCGGAATGATGTACTGCTAACATACTGAAATGGTGAAAAACACTTTGACATACTTTTTTAGAAACACAAGCCAGAGAATGACCTTGCAAACCAGTATTTTCTCTTACTCTGCAAGGGTCTAGTCCTTGAAACATCTTAATCTTTTGTTTCACACTTTTCTTTGTATAGTTACGTAAGAAACTGCGTAAAAAGTCAATAGATTCTTGCCGTACACTACAAATACTACTACAATTCCAAGTGTACACTGGAGCTTTAGGACGTCTCCCTAAAACTTCATCAGCTAAATCCTCTTATGCATTTCTAGGAACAATTTTCTCTTTCTCAATAGGACAACCATTTCTAACCTCATAAGCACGACCACTAGTGTCAACTGCATGCAACAAATCATTACTCTGAAGATAACTTTCTTCATTAATAAAAGGCTCAGAACTGGAACTTTGTTTCCATTCACCCAAAACAAACTCACAAAAATGACTTCTGTTAATTACTCTTCTCCCCTTACTTTTGGCCTTCATTAAACGGATTGGTTTATCAAGTGATCAAATTCTATTGATTACTAAAATAAACAAATTTGCTTTCAATTCGAAAGCTTTCTCAACTACATTTTTGCTATACCTTTATTCTTCTTACAAAAAACTTTTTTTTTACATCCCTTAATTTCTTAAAATTAAATTTAACAGAACTCTATTAAAAAACATTTTTTTCCAAATTTCCATAAATTGGTTTTTCCTCCATTTACTACTATTCACTATTTTTTCTGCAGTTGACTTTACATGATTGTTCTCTTTATTCTTCTTTTTCTTTTTCATTGCAGATACACTAATACCATTCTTTCCTTTGTGCACACTACTCTTAGTCTTTAATATTTCCCCCAGAAACGTGTTCCTTCTCTTACCAGGACTTTTTTTCTTTTTCTTAACACGTGGTTCTTCATGTAAATCTTGTGGATGACTTCTCTTCAAATAAACACCTTTCTTTCGTTGTTTCTTCTTTTGACATTTGGTAGGCATGATACTGTTTTTTCAGTATTGATAAACAGAATCTATTAAAAATATATATATAACATTACAAAAATAAATATATGAAGTATTCTATAATATGACTTATAAGAACAGAGGGACGATTATGACGAGAAAAGTGAGACTATGAAAATATAAGTACTTACAACAAGAGAGGAAGAAGTATGAAACAAGGGAAAATATAACGAAAAGTGGGAGTATAAACAGACACTGCAATATAATGGGATAAAGGAAGTATGAATAAACTGGAAAGTATCAATAGGTAACTGAGACTATGAAGAGAAAGATGGAAATATGAGGAGAGAAGAAAGAGTATAAGAAGAAAAAAGAAACTAAGAAGACAGAGGTAGAACTATAATAAGACAGAGAAAGACTCTAAAGAAAAAAGAAGGAATATGTGAAAAGACACGCAACTATAAGAACAGAAAACTAATACTAGCAAAGGACAGTGTGTATAATTACAGACAGAACAGTACCAGAAGAGAGTACAAAGAATGTGGGGAAAAGTGGAGCATAAGGAAAAAAGGGATGTACAAGAACAGAGGATACAGTCTGAGGAGAAAAGGAGTACAAACAGATGGAATATTATGAGGAGTGAAAAGTGTATGAGGAAAGAGGTAGAAGTATGACAAGAGAAACAAATATAAAGAGAGATCAGTATGAAAACACAAATAATATGCGGAAAGTGCTGCAGTGTATGCAGGGAGTCAAGGAGGAGTAAGAGAAGAGAGCAAACAATATCAATAGATTTAAGAAGTATAAACAGAGAGGACAGAAAATGAAAAGAGAAAAGGAATATGAAGAAAAAGAAGAAAATATTAACACAGAGAGGAGTATAGGACAAAAAGAAATATAAGAAAAACTCAATACTACAAGGAGACATGCACAAGTAAGAGAAAAGAGAGGAGAATATGAAAACGGGGGAGTATAAGAACAGGAGGGAAAGTGAGGAGACGAATATGACAAAAAGAAAAGACGGCAATATTAGTAGAGAATGCAAAGTATAAGGAAAGAGAGGAGAAATAAGAGTACAGAGAGAAGAGTATTAGAAAAAAAAGAAAAGTGTGAGAAAACAATAGAGTACCTACAAAGGACAGCGAGAATAACAAGAAACAGAGAATATAAGAACAGAAGAGTATATATGAAGAAAGAGGAAAGACTGTAAAAAGACACAGACACAAAAATGTGGACAAAAGGCAATTATAAAGGAAGACTGACCGTATAAGGAGAGCGGAAGTACTATGAGAAGACAATAAGAACTATGACAACAGTGGTGAATATACAGACAAAAGAGAATATAAAGAGGAGGACAAATATGCTAAAAGAGGAGCAAGTATGAAAAAAAGTATAAAAAGAGAGCAGAGTATAAGAAAAACAAGATAGTATAATGATAGAGGAAGGAGTAAGACGAGACAGGAGGAGTATAACAAGAGAGTGTAGAAAATATGCAAAATTTTCGAATATAGGGCCATATTATCAATCCTGGGAGATAAAATTATCACAGGTTTATCGGCAGGAAACTGCCGCTAAAGTGGCGATACTGGGCTTGATAATAGGCTCTATGGAATTCCAATTGAAGCTCATGTTAGATGTCCTTCACATCTAACATGGGCTTCGATTGGAATTCCATAGAGCCTATAATCAAGCCCATTATCGCCACTGTAGTGGCAGTTTCCTGCCGATAAAGAGATGATAATTTTATCGCCCAGGCTTGATAATATGGCCCATATTTCCTTAATATACACACATGCACAGTGTGATATTACCCAAAAAATTATAAGACCATACAGTTTACCAAAACACATTCACTACTGTAAAACGTTTAAAAAGGTTTGAATATAACTCCTTAATGTACACACATGCACAGTGTGATATAAGACACAAAAAATGAGACCATGCATTTTACCATTTACTACTGAAAAACGTTTAAATAACTATACATATTCCATATATATACTTACAACATTTCAGTGAACAGCACTGACTCATTAACACATTTTTCCTGCCACTATTACATAAAAAAAACTAAGGGGCATATTATCAAGGTCTGGTGTTAAAATTATCGCCAGGAAACTGCCGATAAAATGGCGATAATGGGCTTGATGATACGCCCTTGGTAATTCCCATAGAAGCCCATGTTAACATCAGAACATGGGCTTCTATGGAAATTAACAAGAGCATATTATCACGCCCATTACCGCCGTTTTATCGGCAGTTTCCTGCCGATAAAACGATGATAATTTTAACACTGCTCCTTGATAATATGCCCCTAACACAATACAACAACAAAGATGCACAAGAGGCTTGTAAATCAATTCAGACTATATACAGAGGGAAAGAAAAAAGAAAGAGGACAGAACCGGGAGTATCAGGAAAAAAATGAAATATGAAGAGAAAGGGAAGAAATTGAGGAGACAGAAGAAATAAGAGAAGAAACCGAAAAATATAAAGACAAACAAGGGCAATATGACCACAGAGGACAATATAAGAAAAACACAGTAGTACAGAGAGAGAGAAAACCGTAAGATAAGAGAGAGGGAAGTATAAAAAGAAAGGCTAGAAATTATGGAAAAAGGGACAAATATAGGGCCATATTATGAAGAAAGGGCGACACATTATCGCCGCTTTTATGGGCAGGAAACTACTTCTAAACCGGCGAAAATAGGTTTCATAATATGCCCTTGTGAATTCCTGTTGAAACCCAGGTTAACACCATAACCTGGGCTTCCATCGGAATTCACAAGGGCATATTATCAAACCCATTATCGCCGCTTTAGCAGCAGTTTCCTGCCGATAAAAGCGGCGAAAATGTATCGCCCTTTCTTGATAATATCGCCCATAATTCCTTAATAAACACAGATGCACAATGTGATATTAAACAAAAAAACATAACAGCATGCATTATAGCAAAACACATTTACGACTATAAAACGTTTAACAAGGGACGACTATAGCGGCATATTATCAAGACAGGCGATAAATTATCGCCGCTTTATCGACCGAAAACTGTTGATAAAGCGGCGATAATGGCCTTGATAATATGCTCTATGGATACCAATCGAAGCCCTTGTTAGATGTGAAGGACATCTAACATGGCCTTCGATTGGAATTCCAAAGAGCATATTAACAAGCCAATTATCGCTGCTTTATCGGCAGTTTTCTGCCGATAAAGCGGCGAAAATGTTATCACCTGTCTTGATAATAAGATGCACCTCACACATTCCCATACAGCTTATCAACTCACCTTTCAAGTTGATTTCCAGATTAAAAAGAATACCACTCACACAGTAGATATTCTTATACAGAATCTTTCTAGTTCAGTGTTTCCATCAAAACGACAAAATGGAACACTTTCCCTCTCATTTTACACATACATACATATAAACAACCAATTAACATCCTTCACATATCAAATCAAAACGAAACACACCTTTCTATTGCTTTAACATTGCAAACCTTTCCAACTGACATAACTTTCCACCCTACCCCCAACAGATCATGCAAAAGTCGACTGTCAACAGAGTTCAGAAGTTCAGCACTGTATAAAACACAGCTCCTCAACAATTTTAGACTATGCATAAGCACTTACTTATAAGTACCAATAAAGAGAAAAGGTCTCATTACAAGCAACCAACACATAAACACATAAACTTGATAGATATCGGAAAAATATATTTTTTTAATTGATTTTTTCTTGCTTACGTACGTTTATGTGAAACGACTTTCAGAATTTGCACAGTACACGTACACTAAATATACCGTAAAAAAAAGGTAGCATCTATCGCTAATTTTTTTCAATCCCCGGGAACTCCATCCCCCGGTGCTCAAATATAACGTTCAGCACCGTGGGGAGAGCCCCAAAACCCCCACGGTCCCAGCCGACTCCCTGTGTCCTTCGGGAGCCAGCATTCCTTTTTGTCAGAGAGACCAGCTTACAGGCTGCTCTCTCAGACGAAAAGCAATCTGCTTTCCTACTTGAAAGAGAACTCTCGCCCTACCATAACAAACAGCAGTGTCCCAGGGATAGGCACCCCATAACACTACACGAGCCGGCCCTGTTAGGTGGCCGTCCCCACGGCCATCAAAGGCTCCACAAAGCCCATCCAAAACTTTGACCTTGCAGATCATTCTAAACTCCCCTAAGCAGTCCTAGTGGGACAGGAAGTCCTATAGCAAATAGCAACTTTTCCTGTCAATCTACACACTCAATCTACACACATATACAAATAAATAAAAAATCATGTTTATTCCCACATTAAATCAAAACGAAACATACTTTTATATTGCTTGAACTTTTGCACCCTTTCCAACTGACAAAACTTTCAACCCTTCCCCCATTCCACAATCTGCCAGTTACCATAGAAACACTTCAGAAAACATCTAACTCAGCACACAGGTGAAAAGCTCATCATACATTGTTGCAAATTAAAATAGCAAGTGTGCTTGACTTGAGAATATACCAGCTTATCTTATGTAACATTCTTTTCTATCAGTTTTTCATAACCAATAAAAATCAGGCTTTTAAAAAACAGAAACATGCATCCTAGCTTAGTGTACAATATTGTCGAACAACAAATCATTTCTTTTCTTTTTTCAAAACTGAATGTTGTCCACCATTTTAGAAAAATCTTACTTTTCAAACTGCCATTTCATTTACAGAGACCTTAAGAGTGCATCCAGGTCTCTCTTCAAGATGTTTACAGTGTGGATTGTGGGACACAGCTATATTTTCTGGAGCCAAAGGTACGCACAACCGAAAAGAATTCACAAAGCCCTACGTTTACCAAATGTAGACATTAAATGGATTGAACGGAGAGGATTAAAGTGGCATCAATTTATGCCATTGGTGAAATCCTTTTTACATCCCCAACACCCTGACCTCATAATTGTGCACTGTGGTGGCAATGACCTAGGCACTTTGACTGGGGTAGGTCTGGAAATGCTTATGAAGGACACCTTTCAACAATTGATGACACTGTTCCCCAAAACTGCCTTTGTATATTCTAATATATGCCAAAGGCAGAAATGGAAATGATCCAACCACTATAGTCCACAGATTGAAAAAGCTAGGAAACATGTGAATAAATCTGTTTCTGCCTCTCTCCGAGACTATAGAATGGGGTCCATCTACCACAACAATCTACGTTTCAATATGATGGCATCTATAGGAGAGACGGTGTACATTTTACAAATGAGGGAAACAGAGAATTCCTCTTAAACTTTAGACTCTGCAGTGGTACTTACTTGTAGGTACTTAAATCTCCCAATAAACACAAGGGCTCTTTTTAGAGCCACCCAACATCTAAACACATACACTTCATAAATATCTGAAAAATATTCTTCTTTTTCTTCCTTCAGTACGCTTATGGAACGACTTCTAATCTTTGCACGGTACGTCGTACATACGTGCTTGGTACGCGTACCATAAATCAACCATAAAAAATAGCCTTTATCACTATTTTTTCATAATCCCCGATGACCCCATCCCCCGGGGCTCAAATGTAACGTTGCGGACCGTGGGAAGACCCCAAGGCCTCCTCGGTCCCATCCGGCTCCCCAATTTCTGCAAGAAAAGTCATTCCTTTTCATCACAAACAGCAGCTTACATGCTTACATTCTACTTTCAAAATCGATTTCAACTCTTATACATTTTATAAAATAATATAGTACTGGATGCTAAAGGAGAAAAGTTAGCACAATTATAATAGAATAGAAAATAGAAAAATAAATACTCAACAAACTCGTAAGCAGACTTCACAGTTTAATTTAAAAGCACCCTACCACAACTAGTTTTTGAAACGCATTATACAATAAAATACGTCACAAAAAAGGCTACATACATGGGGACTGTATTGTAACATCACATACAAAAAAGAAAGCCACTCTTATGCTACCAGGAAAACACAACAACACTATGAAACCCAAATTTCCATTGTAGTGATTTCTTAGTTGCAGGTCTAGTTTTCGGATCGACACACACACTCCCTCATGACTGGTATACGCCCACACCACGCCCATGCAGCGTATCCGTCACTACACACTTGACCCTATGTATAAAAAAGACCGATCACACACGTTGTACGCCATTTCAGAGTTGTTCCCAAAGCACCGAACAAGGGGCCCACTACTACATGCGTGGCCTCTTAGGAGTTAGTGGTGCCCGAAGCACTGAGCGGGTAAAGAACCTGCGATGATGATAATGGGAGCACGACTATGTTGTTAGCCGTAGAGATATCAAGGCTCGGCACCATATATGATACTTCTTTGTTGGAGATCGGGACTACATCATGCAGAAGGTGTCTTTTCCACGAAAAGGTGAGCAGTAAGGCTTGAGTGTGCATTGGAAGGAGTCAAAGGGTTGTAGCTGACTACATACAAAATGCGACTTAGTGTTTTACACAAATGCACTCCTACATAATGTATTAATTTACATGTTTAATTTTTTTCCCCAATAGCAGTAACATTTTTATAATCGCTGAAATGTCCGGAATATATTCACAATACAAACAGTTCGTAGAAATCTGACAATCAACGTCTATAAAAGCGCGATATTATCTAACTCCAAATTGATATAGCAAGAATTACCAATCATAACATCTTTCTTTTAATATCTTTTAGATGTACAGCTTCAGGATGGATTATGTAACACGGGCAATAGCACAAGGTGAGCAAAGAAGCTTGTTTCTGAAACGACAAGTTATCTGTTAAAGGAGAGAATATGTAGTATGCAGCAGGCGCAAAAAATAACATTGGGCTAATGGGGCTTCACCTAGGATAGGATAGCTTCCTGGGCCCACACACAGTCGCACCCGAGTACGTCACAGATCTTTTTTTTTTTTTTTTCTTTTTATTGAGCAAAATTCAAACAAAAAAAGATTCGACAATACAAGTTCATTGGATGTAAAGAAAAGAAGATATTACAATAACAATAAAACAGAAAGGAACAAATGGCATACATATTCCTGAGTATACAATCTAGAAGAAAGTACCATAAAATACTAGAAAGAACATAAAAAGGAAAAAAAATAACTAAATATAACCGATGTTGGTTGAGTTTAAGCCAATCAAGTCGGGGGATGGATACCAGCAGGCCTCACATTATCATACCAACTAGAAATTGGGGCCCAGATCTGTGTTCCAAATAGCCTAGCTTTTTTGCCTCTTGTACCGTAAATTGAGATCTCTTGTTTATAGGTAGCTAGAAATCGACTAAGCCACATCTGAAATGTAGGAGGCTCAGAGTCCTTCCAACGGGCAGCTAGAATAATACGGAAAATTGCGGTACCTATAAAGATGGTTCTTTGTTCGTCAATACTATGACCGAGGGATTAGTCATGGCCCATCAAATAGAGGGTTTCTGAATCTCGTATATTTTGCCCAAATATTAGAGTCCAAAATCCCCTAATCATTGCCTTTAATAAGTCCAACTTGGGACATTCGGCGAACATGTGAATTAAGTTCGCTTGAGGTTGTGTACATCTTGGGCAGTTGTCGTCAGCCCGTAAACCCCAAGAGAAGATCTTTGCGGGTGTATAGTACAAGTTGTATATGACTCTGTAGTATTGGGCTTTAAGATTAGAGGCAATGAACAGTTTTGATGAGAGGGCCAGGGAGAGGTCGATATCGATATTTGGATTACCTAACCTTGCAACCCAAGCTTGCTCAACCCGCTCTGTCATCCATAGTTTTTTCCATCAACATCTGATATAACTTACCGATGCTAGTGGAGCGCTTCCCAATAATTGAAAAAAAATAGATACTATCTAGTTTGATTCTGGGGATACAGTTGCGAATACTTGTAAACACCTGAAAAAATTTAGGAAGATCAGTTGCTGGAATAGTATACTTCTGTTGTAACCATTGAAATGAGGGTGACATTTCTTGGCCATAGAAATCCGCAACTGTGTTGATGCCTAAAATTTCCCACATCCGAGAAGTACTATCATTAAGGCAGGCCGAAAGAATCGAACTACGCCACAACGGAATGTATTTTGTAAATTTTGGGATAGCTAGTTGTTTAGATACAGATTTCCAAACATTCCATGCATCTTTAACTACCTTTAACTTAATTTTTTTATAGTATGATGGTTCAACCTGCCTTAAAAATAGTCCTTGGCACTTGACCCCAAGACTCAACTCATAAATAGAAGGGATATAAGATGTAATAGTAATTGTGGTGGCTACTTTACAAGTTAATAGAGGACCCATATGTTGAATAAGTGTTGCCCATAGATATAGAGTTAGGCTAGGGATAGCTAACCCCCCCCCTATCTTGGAGTAGAGTCAGGAGTGGTAAGGCTCTTCTAATCTTTCCAAAGCTCCAGATAAATTTAGACATGGAAGAGTCGAGGATCTTAATAAAACTACCTCCAGCCAGTAGCGGTATAGCTCGGAACAGGTAAAGTATCTTTGGGAAGACAGTAATTTTTAGGTAATTAGCCCTTCCAATTATAGACAGGTGTAAATTATCCACTCTCCTAAGATCATCTTTTATTTTATTAATCAAGGGAGTATAATTTAGATGGTTGATTTCATTCACATCGGAGGACATACTAACCCCCAAGTAGGTAGCCTGTTTCACTTTATATGGGCTCTCAAATATAGTGTTTTTTGTGCATAAGACCATTGTTTTGTCCCTGTTAAGGGAATAGCCTGAGAATTGCCTGAGAGAGAACCAAAGGTCTGGGTGATTAACTCAATTTCCTGGATTGCGTCAGCAGAATTGGTAGTTAAAACAGCCACATCGTCGGTTAACAGGTTGAATAAAAGGTGAAGAAAGCAACTTTACAATTAGGGGATTGATATAAAGGGAGAATAATATCGGGGAGCAGGGGCAACCCTGCCTTGTGCCTCTTTGTATCTCAATAACGTCCGACTCAGACCCACAAATGGAAAGTTTAGCCATTGGGTCAACATATTTTTTGTAGAAACAATTTTTATTGGCATTTCAGATTATAGCTATTCAAGACAACGATCAGTACTTGCAGTTACATCCGAGAAGATGAGATGACATTTCTTTTCTGAGTACATGCCTTTTATGATAAGTCCCGCAACCAATCCCTCCCTGTAGCCCACCCCCCTTGTCAGTGCGTCAATGTCCTCTTTCTCAACAGCCAATAATCAACAATCCGTTCCTTCCTGGAAGCAATCGAAAGGAGGAGGTAGGCGATGCCTTCCACTTGGGGACCTGAACTCTCAGAACCCTCGTTGTTACTCATGTCAGTTGTGTACCGTACCAGGAACGGGGAACCTCACCCCCGAAACACTCTATGGCGTCTGTGCCTCACTATCACCGCTCTGGTCACCCTCAGGCATTTGCAGCTCGGTCACAAGGGCCTCCCACGCCCTGGCTGATTCTAGCGCCCTATCATTATCTAGTCCCCTGGCCTGTTGCAGCCGCAACGCGCTCTCTGCCTTCGCCCACCGCTCCAGGGTAGATCTCCAGCGCGAGTAGCTGGGGCCCCGGCCGGACTTCCAATGCATGGTGATTTCCCGTTTGGCCAGTATCAGGCCCAAGTCATAGAATTTGCTGGTGATGCGAGTACGGGGGGTGTGAGGGAACCACAATAATAAACAAACGCCCATATCCGCTTCAATTTGCCGATCCGTGACAGCATTCAGGCAGGCCACCACCGCCTCCCAATAATCAGTTAGCTTGCACAAGCCCAGAACATATGGGCAAAATCCGCACCTTCCAATCCACATCTAGGGCAGAGTGAAGATGCGCCCTCAAAATACTGTGAGATCTTAACCGGCGTCAGATAAGCCCGGTGGAGAGAGAAAAATTGGACCATCTGGAACCTGGCATTCCTAGTGCCTTTCCATGCTCGCCGCAGAAGCTGTGGCCAAGTCGATTCGGGGATCGGTCGCCCAATATCCTCTTCCCATTTGGCTTTCAATCCGTCCAAGGGCTGCAGCGTTCCCGTCGATAGCCTCCGATAGAGACAGGTGACGGCCTTGTAAGTACCAGCCGCCATAACCACATATTGACAGCTCTCAGATGTCGGTGGTTCAGAGAGGCCCTTCTTCCAATGGGTCTGGATACTAGCCACCAGCGAGGCGTGTAATAGATAATCCCCCCTCGGGAGGTCGTAATCATCGCGCAACTCCTGAAACGAAAGCAATGATCCCTCCTTATACAAATCACCAATCATTTGCAGGCCTAGTTCTTCCCAAGTCGCCAGTGCCGACCAATCCCCTCCATGCGGGAAGGCGGTGCACATCCCTAGTGCGATCTCAGGGGCATATGGGCGAGCGACACCAGCTCGCCTATGACAGCGCAGCCAGCAGTTGAGGATCGTCCGCTCCTCACTTGAGAGTAGGGAAAGGTCCAGTTTCTGGGCCAAAATAATGAAGGACATGATATGTCTCGGAAGGAACCCGCCTGCAGTCCCCTCCGGGCCTCTGAATTCAAGAGCCACTGCCTGGGTAAGCCACTGCAGCTGGGCCGCTAAATAGTACCATTCGAAATCAGGGGCAGCTAGTCCCCCGTCCGATCTAGGGCGCATCAATGTGGCCAGCGCCACTCGCCTCCTGCCCGTTCCCCAAATGAACTCGGTGAGCAAGGAGCGCAATCTGGTGAACACAGATGCCGGGATCCAGACCGGTAGTGTGCGAAACAAGTACAGTAGGCGGGGCAGCGCCACCATTTTAAGTAACGCCACTCGCCCTGCGACCGACAACGGCAGCGTCTGCCAGAACCCCATGTAGCCACGTAGGCTCCGAATCGCTCTCTCAATATTACCCTCCAGGAGGTCCAATTGTGACCGGTATATGCGCGTGCCTAAATAAGGGAGGCAATGATATTCCCAGCGCAGCTCATCCTCCGGCTGGGAGTCGTCCGTTCCCGGCACCAGCGGGAAGATGCAGGACTTCCCCCAGTTGACCCTCAGTCCCGAGAGGCGGCCGAAATCAAACAGCAGGCGTCTAGCCCCACGCAGGGCAGCATCCGCGTCAGCCAAAAACAGCAGGCCCTCGTCGGCATAAAGGGATATGTGGTGGGTATCGCCTCTCAGTTGAAGGCCCTCATATGCATGGCCCAGGCGGGCGTGAGATGCCAGGGGTTCTATAGCTAACGCAAATAGGAGGGGGGACAAGGAGCACCCCTGTCTGGTCCCCCGCCCTACCCTGTATGGGGACGAAATAGTAGCCCCAGTCTTGACTCGGGCCGTGGCCGCAGCATAGAGTAAGGCGGTCCACTTCACAAATCGCTCGCCCAGGCCAAAGGTCTCCAGCACGCGAAGTAAGTACGGCCACTCGACACTGTCAAACGCTTTCTCAATATCGGTTGACAGAACAGCGGCTCCCGGTGGGCCATCAACATAGCCCCCCATGACCCGAAGCAGTCGACGCACACAGGTGGCAGTAGTGCGCTGGGGGATAAACCCCGCCTGGTCCGGATGCACTAAAGCACGCATGTGGGCCAGCAGTCGCGTCGCAAGAATCCTGCTCAAGATCTTATAGTCCGTCGTGAGCATGGACAGTGGACGGTAGGCCGAGCGTGAGGTAGCTTCGCCATCTCGCTTCAGTAAGGGGATCACCAAGGCTTCTCGGGCGGTTGCAGGGAGGGTTCCAGTTTCCCATGCCTCCTGGCATACCACAAGCAAACGCGGCACCAACATGTCTGCATAAGCAGCATAAAATTCGATTGGTAGCCCATCTGTACCAGGAGTCTTGCGGCGAGCCATCTGTTTAATGGCCACCCGGATTTCGCCCTCAGAGATGTCCCCGCCCAATCGGGCCACGTGCTCAGGGTGAAGCCGGGGGAGCCGCGCCACCTGAAGAAACTCATCCAATTCCTCTGGCACACACGGCATCGCACTCCTATAAAGGTGCTCGTAGTACGTGAAAAATTGGCCATTGATCTCCGACTGAGTGTAAACCTCATTCCCGTCCGGCGTAGTTAGCGCTACAATCGGGGTGCCGCGGGCTCCCGGAGCGGCCAGCCAGGCTAAGAGTGAGCCCACTTTGTCGCGCTCAGCATGAGCCCGAACAAGGAACTCCTTGTAATCAAAGCAGCGCAACTTCTCCGTTGCCGCCGCCACTTCCTCCCGTGCCACCGAAACCGCCTCGCGAGCTTCCGGGGTCGTGTGGGAACGCCTCTCCTCCTCGCGCAGGCGATCCTCGGTCCCCGTAAGGTCCCGCAGGAGAGTTTTGCGGACTCCCGCTGTGGCTGAAATGCAGACTCCCCGAATCACTGCCTTAAAGGCGTCCCACTCCAGCGCCCTACTGGAAGCAGAGCCCGCGTTAGCGCCAAAATAGCCCTCCACCCCATTGCCTACCTCGGCCCTAAACACAGCGTCCTCCAGCGCCAACGGATTCAATCACCACGTCGGTATAGCTTGGCGTTGGCGCGTCCAGTGGACCGCCACCAGGCAAGGGTTATGGTCAGAAATTGTCTTAGCCAGGTATTCACTGTGGCGGACCAAGCATTGAACATCCGGCGTGCATAGAATGCTGTCAAGGCGAACATGAAGCTCGTGCGGAGGGGAATAAAACGAGAAATCTTTCTCCGTCGGGTGTTGGGTCCGCCATGCATCAACCAGGCCCCAGCTACTCTGCCATGCTCGCCTGCTCTGCGCTAGCCTGTGCGCCGCTGCCTGCGCCAGTGGAGGGTGAGACCTATCCAACCCCACATCAAGTACTGAATTAAAGTCCCCCCCCAGTAAGACCGCATTGGCTAGCACTGACGCCAGTTTCCCTGATAGGCGTGCAAAGAAGGCAGTTTGGTCTACATTGGGGTCGTAGACGCTGCAAAGTGTCACATCCCTCCCATCCAGGCGGCTCTGTACAGCTACAAACCTCCCTTCAGGGTCGAGCACCGTCTGCACTGGCTGAAAGGGGACCCCCGCCCACACCCAGATCAAAACCCCCCGCGCAAAGGCTGAGTAGCTCGTGTGGAATAGTTGACCCCGCCACCTGCGCTGTAAAGCCCGCCCCTCACGTTGGTCAATATGTGTCTCCTGCAGAAAGGCTATTTGTACCCCCCTACGAACAAGATAGGCATGTACCTTATGGCGCTTCAGCATAGAGTTCAGTCCCCTCACATTCCAGGTTACACACTTTAGGTCAGGTATGATCCCCATTCACAGTAATAATGGCAGTCCTGTCGATAGATAAGGGTCTAGACACACTGACAACACCCCAGAACCAACCCCATAACACCTCCCAATAACCCCATGTCCCACCCACCCCCAGAATAGGCCCCAAACAGCAGAGTCCCATCCAAATGTCAATAAACTGAGTGCAACAGTCTCCGGTAACTGCCAGAGTCCCACAATAGGTGTGAGAAAGGGGGGGCGGCCTGTCGCTACACCCAACAGGCCCTGAGCTAACCATGCCACCAGGCCAGCCCTCCTCAGTTGCCCCACGTCCCCACCCCCGCAAAGGCATAAACCATCAGCAGCGGGAGGGAATCCCTCCACCACCCCGCATCACTCCACACATCCCAGTCCTATGCCTCCGCCCTAGTCCCAAACAGGGGTCCAGCTGCAAATACGATACCAGCATAACAGGTCCTGAGGGTCACTCATCCAATAAGCCATCAGCTGTCCCAGGCGTGACATGAGGTGGCCCCGGACCACCAGCGCCCGACTCCTCCGACACTGCGTCCTCCGAGCCCTCCCGTGAGCCTGTCTCCGCCGCAGACGCCGCCGTGACCGCCCTGGAAATAGTAGAGACCGCCCGAAGGGCCTCCTTGCGTTCTAGCTCGGTCTGCGAAACAGAAGGTGTCCCCGCCTTCGGCGGTCGCTTTCTGGGTCTCCTGGGGCGCTTGGATTTCTGTGTCTTCCTTCGCTGGTCTTCAATTGCAGGACGAGCATCCGTCCCAGCCTTGTAGCGCTCCAGCCAATCCCACACTTCGTCTGGAGAATTATAGAAGGAAGATTTACCATCTAACATGATCCGCAGGCGTGCAGGAAACAGAAGTGAGTAGCGGATACCCTCCTCTCGTAGTGCTCTCTTGACTGCTAGAAAGGTGGAACGCTGTCTCTGTACTTCGAGAGAGTAATCCGGGTATATGGAGACCTGAGCATTGTCCCCTCGGTAGGGCCCCAGCGCCCTCGCCCTCTGTCACGGTCTTTGTAGTGCAGCAAGCGCGCCACCACTGGACGTGGAGGTCTGCCTTCAGCCGGGGGCCGAGCCGGGACCCGGTGAGCGCGCTCCAGTGTGTAGAACGGGGTCAGACCCTCCGGCGCCACCACGTCGCGCAGCCAAGGCTCCAGATAGCCCAGCATGTCCGCCCCTTCAATTTTCTCCGGCAGGCCAACCACGCGGATGTTGTTGCGGCGATTTCGCCCTTCCGCGTCTTCCGCTCTCTGCTCCAGTAGGTGCACCCTGTGATGCAGCTCCCCCAGTGCAACCTCAGTCGCCTTGGTCGTTGGTTCCAGCGCGTCCATTCGACACTCCGTCTGCTTGACCCGATCTGCCAATTTGCTGTGGTCCGCTCGCAGGAGCCCCAGGCTCGTGGACACCTGGCTGATATCCAGACGGAGTGCCTCCCTGGTGTCTGCAATGGCCTGTAAAATCTGGTCTAGTTGGTCCTGCGGGAGGCCCGATTTCGGGCCTTCGTCCATCATAGAGCTCTGGCTGCTCGCTGCCCCCTCCTCTGCATCTGTTGGGGGCTTTTGGCGGCGCCCCATGGTGGCAGCCGGTCTCAGGCGTAAGGCGTCACCTCAATCTCCGCTCCCTGGAGGGCGCAAGGTGTGCAGAGGGGCCCCCAGCCCCAGGGCCACCACCCGCTTCTCACTGCAGCACAGGGGGCTCCGGGCCCAGCACCCCACGTCCGGGAGTCCGGTGGTCGGCAGCGTGTGTACCCCTCCTATGTGGAGGGGCCAGCCCCAGTTCGTGTCTTGCCAGCACCAGTCCCGAGGGCTGGAGCCCACAGTCCAGAGGCCTCCCTGATGTAGCAGCGCCCAGGCCAGCAGTGCCCAACAGCATGGTCCCGGCCTCAAACACCTTGGTGGTCCCCCCAGCGCTGTTTCCCCGAGGCTCCCACTGCCAGGGGTCTGAGTAAGGCAGTCAGGAGAGGGGGGGGCCACCTACCGTCCGATGTCCGCCCCTTGGGGTGTGCCGTGCCTCCCCGGGTCCGGGCTCCAGAAGTCCTCGCCGCCACCTGCGCCGGCCCTGTCTTCCCACCGACGGGCTCCGCCAGTTGTTGCTGCCCCTGTGCCTCCGCGGAATGGTCCGTTTCTCTCCGCCGAGGCTCCGGCTGCACCCACGTTGAGCCGGCTCGTGCGATGGTCGGCGGCCGGGCAGCTCTCACCGCGGGTCGGCCACCCGCCCACGCAAGGACGGGGATCTCGCCGCGCGCCCAGGCCGCTCAAAATGGCCGGCGCCGCGTCGGCGATCCCTAGGCTAGCGCGCCCCTCTGCTGTCTCCGGGACCGCTCCTCGATGTCAACGAGGGTCCGGTGGTGCGTGGGTGGGGATGCGGTCAAGCCCCCTTCAGCGGCTTCCGCGGAGGGGATTTAAGGCAGGATAATCAGGAAGGCCAGTGAGGAGCGCAGTGCTCACGCGTCCATTCCTCTCATCGGCCAAGCCACGCCCCCCTTTGGGTCAACATATAAGGCCTTAATGGCTTTGATGAACTTGTGCCCAAAGTTATTAAATTCCAAGATGTTCCATAAAAATTGCCATGAAACACGATCAAATGCCTTCTCGGCATCGAGAAGTATCAAGGACATCTCTCCCCCCGCGGCCCCCATGATGTCAAATAGTGTAATGACTCTCCGGGTATGATCCGTGGTACCCTTCCCGGGAATAAAGCCATGCTGCCACGGGGAGACAAGACGCTCGACCACAGATCTTTTAAAGACATTTTGCTTGTTAATAAGGCTTTGATAATCCCCCCGCTTAGAGCCCCTGCAGCTCCACTCTTCTTTTTTTTTTTTGTTTAATATTTTTATTATAATTTTTTCCCCAGACTTTTTCACCCCCCAAATGATTACAGTCAGTCTTACAGCACAAAAAAACTAAATTTACATAATCCAGTATTATACAAAGCCAATACAGGTACATTCTTGCAACAGAACCCTGTAGAAACATGAAAAAACATGAAAAAGAAAGAATTGACCCTGCATTTCACCCCTTTCAACATGCTACTATTTATCCAACCCCTTCCCTATTTTGCCCAGTTTTCCATCTCGTAATAGGTTGCCACATCTCCCCTCCAAATGTTTTCGCCCTTCTACCCTTCCACTCATATATTGCTTTCTCTAAATTATATGAGGCTAATAATCTTGCTATCCAAGTTTGAAATGTTGGGGGTGTCTTGTCTAACCATGCCTGTGCAATACTAATTCGAAATACAGCTGCCACCATAAACAAAAACTGTGTGGGGCCATCTTCACCCTGAGTCTTCACCCCCATCAATATCAATTCATCACTTAATTTAGTCTTTATATCTAGTGAACTCTCCAAAAAATCTTCGATGGCCCTTTTCAAGGTGTGCAGTTGTGGACATTGTGCGAACATATGTACTATGTGAGCTTCAGTTAAATTACATCTAGGACAAGTTATACCTTCCACCCCACCCCACTGCGCTATTCTTGCCGGCGTATGGTCGAGGCAGAATAGTGTTATATAATGCTGTGACTGCAGCGTCGCCGAGCACAGCGCTGATCTTCCTAAGTCTAGGGACTTCTGAAATCCATCCAGGGTGGTCCCTACTTTTTCTACCCACTTCTTTGAGAATTTCTCTCTATCATCTGTTTTGAAAACATACAGTTCTGCTTGCAGCTGGCGAATCATGCACTGTTTACTTTGTTCTATATAATCCAGTAACCTACAATGTTTAAATCCTAACGATCCTCTCTTTTTATCCCTCAGGTAGCTCCTCACCTGCAGATACTTAAAGAAGGTGTTAGTGGGTATTTCAAATCTCCTTTGTAGCTCCTCAAATTATATTATCCCCCCTTCTATATCCATGAGGTCTCCTATTTTCCTAATGCCCCTATCATTCCATATCCTCATGGTTCCGTCCCTAAAGATATCTACCGGGAGTGTTTCTTTAGATAATAGTCTAGTGTATCTACTAAATCTGCCAACTCACAGTTTTTTTCCCACCCCTTTCCAAATCGTATATGCAGCTTTTAGTGTTTTAAACCTGGTGTGTTTAGAAAGTCTATAATCTATTGTGTTCAGGAGCCCATCAACCGCACCCTCCCCCAGTGCAGTTCTGTACACATTTATAAAGCCAGTCCCACCGCCTATTAATCCCTGGAAGTATTGCAAAGCTGCAGCCCAGTAATAAAGTTTAAACTCCGGAGCGCCCAACCCCCTTTTTCTCGTGTAAGTGTCATATGCCTGTAAGCCCTTCTAGTTTTCCCTTGTGCCCACACTAGTCTATTAAGAATTGCTTCTAACTTAGTAAACCAAAATTGTTCAAAGAGAAGAGGTATGGCCCTGAACAGGTAAAGAAATTTCGGTAAAGTAACCATTTTAATTACGTTTATGCGTCCCATTAACGTCAAATGTAGGTTGTGTATTCTTTCTGTGTTGCTTTTTACCTTAACTAATAATGGTTCCATATTTATCTTCACTAATTCCCCCAAGTCTGCCGTCATCCTTACCCCCAGATACACTGCCTCCTTCACCACTCTGGGATCTGAATAGGATGTATATTTATTCATAATAATCTGGGTCTTGCCCTTATTTTTCGAGTATCCTGACAGAGCCCCGAAGTCTTCTGCCTCCTGCTCTATTTCTCTTATAGCCCTCCCTGGTTCCGTAGTTATCAATACCACGTCGTCTGCGTAGGCAAGTACTTTATATTCTGCTTCTTGTAGCACAACCGGGGAGATATTATTGTTACCGATTAGCCTCCTGAGTAGCGGATCTAAATATAAGGCAAAGAGTAGGGGCGATGCCGGGCAGCCCTGCCTAGTTCCACGTCTTATCCGCACCAATTTAGTAAAAGTCTTATTTATTTTCACCCTTGCTGTTGGCTGCTCATACAATACCTGTATGGTACTACTATATCCTTTACCTATGTCGAACCACTCCATGACATTCCACAGAAACTCCCAGGAGACCCTGTCGAACGCCTTCTCGGCATCAAGGAATATGGCTGCGACAGGGTCTCCTGCTACCTCGGCAGCATCCATTATAGTAATAAGCTGTCTAGTATGCTGAGTAGTCCCTTTCCCGGGGATAAAGCCATGCTGTGTCTTACTGACTAGCCCCTCGATAACTCTACTCAGTCTTTGTGCTAATGCTTTGGCATACATTTTAACATCCGCATTCAGTAGAGTAATAGGTCTGTATGACCCTGGATCCAATGGTGGTTTATCTTTTTTTCAAAATCACAATAATATTTGCCTCGCCCCAGGACTGTGGCGCTAATCTATGTAGCTGGGCCTGTCTAAAGGTCTCCAACATATCCTTCCCAAGCCTGTCCCAGAATGTTTTATAAAACTCGGCTGGTATTTGATCTGGCCCTGTAGCCTTGCCCCCTGGTAGATTGGTCACTGCCATTTTCAGCTCCTGCAGTGATAAGGGTAGATCTAATTTGTCTCTTCCTTCACTATCCAATTTCTCATGTGTTATCCCTGTCAAAAAGTCCCTACACCCTGCTCCTGTATCATCCACATTCTGGTCATACAGTTTCTCATAAAATTCCCTAAATACCTCCTGAATCTCTTCTGTTTTACTAACGATTTCCCCTGCGCTATTTCTAATTACTTTAATTTCACCTGCTGCCAGGTTTTGTCTAATTCTAATAGCCAGTAAGTGTCCTACCCTCTCTCTATACTCGTAGCACTTTTCCTTCTTAGCAAGATAATTCCCTGCTGCCTTCTCCGCCAAAGCTACTCCTGCCTCTGCTTTCTTGACTTCAATCTCCAATAAATGACCCTCTATATCTATTGCATTTTGTCTTGTAACTGCCCTATTTAGTTGCTCTTCTAATCTGCCCATTTCGTTTATCCACCTATCCAACCTTGTTCTCTCCATCTTGCTCCTCTTTAGGGTATAGCTCAGGGTCTCCCCCCTTATCCCGGCCTTAAATGTGTCCCATATCATATTAGCTGGAGCAGAGCCTCTATTAATTTCCCAGAACTGTGTAATCCATTCATTCATCCTATTGATATATCCCTCTTCTTTCAACAATCTTCTCTCAAATGTCCAGGTATAAGAATTGGGCCTCCCTCTGTCCGCCCTCGTTATGGTCAATACCAATATATTATGATCCGATATCAATCTAGGCAGCCGTTCTATCTGGGTCCCCATTAATTTATCGTTGGACACTAAGACATAATCTAGCCTAGTAACCGTTCTATGTGGTGCTGAGTAAAAAGTACTCCCTGACCCAAGTGGATTGTATTTAGTCCATACATCTGACATAGCATTATTCTGCATCAAGTTGTTTACTGCATTGCATATTTTTCTTTTCCGCCCAACATATCTCCCCCCTCCTAATTTCCCCAGCCCGTGCAAACCATTAATATTAAAATCACCGCAAAAAATTACCGGCCCTATCCAGAGTGCAAGTTCCTGATCTAGCCATTCGAACATTTCAGGGTTATCATCATTTGGGCCATATACAGATACAATTGTTAAATTGCCAGCAATAGTTTCCACTTCAACTATGACCCATCTTCCCTCAAAATCCTCCCTTTTTCTTCTGAGTTTAATAACCCCTTTCCTTGCTAGGATAGCCACCCCCTTTGTTCTTGTATCCTGACTTGTGTTAGCCAATAACTCGTATCCCATCTGTTCCAATCTAAATTTTTCTTTTCCCATAATGTGCGTCTCCTGTAAACAAATCACATCTAGTCTTAGCAATCTGAACATGGCTGCCGCCTTCTGCCTTTTACCTCCATCATTTAGGCCACATATTCACTGTCGCAACCCTTAGCGCCATATTTCGTTATAGGTTTTTCCAGTGCTCTTTGCCCACTTATTCCGTTCTGTTGCATATCTTATAAATTTCAACATCTCCTCCCAATTTGACCTTTTGTGCTGTTTTTCCCACTTTCTTAAGCCCTTTCCCTCCCCCCTCCCCCCCACCCCTTTCCACCTGCTGCTACCCCTCCCCCCTTGTACAGGCAAATAGGTCAATCCTGACCTATGTGTTGACTGCTTGCATTGTAGTGTCGCCCTCCCTCTCCCTCCCATTTGTACAAAATACATAGTCCATAGTCCATAAACCATATTCAGTTCCACGTGGCTTTTCTTATCCTACAGCATTATTAATCTTCCTTAGTTCCCCCTGCGCTGCTCCCTTAGCTCTTCGGGGTACTCCCCTGCTTTTACCTCAGAGAAAAACATCCTCGTGCGACCGCCGTTAATGACTTTAAGTTCCGCCGGAGACATCAAGTTTGCTTCTGCGCCTTGTCGTTGGAAAGGGGCTATTAGTTGTCTTAAACGCCAGCGCCTCTCAACAGTTACATGGCAGAAGTCAGGCCTCGCGAAAAATGTAACCCCCTCAACTGTTCTCTTAGAGTCCGGCCTGGCTTTTTCCATCACCTCCTGCCTTGCCAGAAAATTGCCAAAAAACACAAGCATCGCCCTGGGCAGGGTATCCTGGTTCCCTCCTTGCCTTTTTTTTATTGTCAATGGGAACCTGTGGGCCCTTTGTACCTCATCTTCCCATTGCCACTTAGCCTCCGGGAAGGCGCCCTTTAATAGCCTAATCACGTATCCCCTTGCGCCCTGCCCTTCCACCCCTTCCTCCAGTCCCAAAAGCCTTACGTTATTCCGTCTCTGGCGGTTCTCAAAGTCCTCCACTTTCCATTGCAGGTCTTCCACTATCTTTATCTGTTCCAGCTTGAATTTCTGCCAATCTGTCACCTCGTCCTCCAATCTTCCTGTCCTTTCCTCTACCAGCTCCACTCTCCCCTCCACTTCCTCATACTTCTTGTTCATCTTCCTTATGGAGGCTTGTATTTTTTTTGTGTCATGCCTAGCTCTGCGGCTTTCTGCCCTGGCCTCTCCCTGTATTTGCTTTAACATATTAACTAATAAGTCCAGGGTAGCGTGATTCCCCATCCCATCATCCTCACTTACAAAGTCCTTCCCATGTGCCCCTTGCATACCCTCTTGGAAAGTACCTGCTGTGGCGGAATAGTCCCACAAAAGTTTTTTATTTGTTTTTGCGGCTGAACAACGTTTTGTAGCTGACTTTTTCTTTTTCTGCGTGTTTGCTACGCCAGATTCAGTACTTTCTTCCTCCTCCTCCGATGATAGTTCCGTTGTCCCTAACTCTTCTTCCTCACTGGATGAGCTTGACCCCTCATTAACTGAGAAAAATGTATCCCCTTCGCGTTCCCTTTGTGGGTCTAGGCTCGCCAGACTTCCCCAAATTGCGTCCGGTTTCATCCTCGGGTTGTTGCTAATCTCAGCCTCTACCTGTAGCAAAGCGCCCATCATTAACGCGTTATTCATACCTTCCACCTCCTTTTGCGTTGACCCTCCATTTTCTTTTACTTCTTGGGTTTTCCTCTCTCCCGTGCAATGTGCGATAGCAGGAGCCGCCTCAGCCGCCTCCGCCGCTCGGTCTGTCCTCCTCTGATCTTGCATTCTATTCTCCTTCGCGCTGGGCGTGTTCTCTCCTATACGTCCCCCAGGTTGCTCAGCAACCCTGATGTTATTCTTCACGAGGGGGGAACTGCTCTGTGCTGCTCCCGTCTAAGCAAACGCCATTGCTTCCTGGAGCTCCACCGGCTCGTTCTGCCATCTGCTCCACAGTCTCAACAATCTCGACAATGCTCTCTCCGCTACCGCCATCCCCGTCTACCGGCTGCTCCTCGGCGATGTCCGCAGAACCCGCTCCTGTGTCCTTAATGGGTCCGCCGGACAGAGCCGCCATGGATCTCTTGGCAAATGTTTCCGACAAGGTAGGCTGTCTCAACGCTGCGTCCTTGTCCTTATCTTTGCTTGATACGCCGACATTTCTGGTGTTCTGTTTGCTCTCTTTCTTTTCTCTGTCAGCTGTTATATTTAATACCTCTCCTTGCAGCGGTGCTCTTCGTGCTGCTCCAGCCTGCGCCTTAAGTTCTGCCTTCTTCTCTCTCTCGATCTTCCGTTGTTGCGCCTTCTGAGTTGCGCTTAGTGCTGGAGTAGTTTTCCTGCCTGGTATCGGGACTTTCGGGATGGCCCCCGGTCCGCTGACCTCCCTTGAACACGCCGACATTCTTCTCTTCTCCCCGCTGAAGTCTCCTATCCAGCGTCTAGCCTGTGCCGCTCTCCAGAGCCTCAAGATTGACCAATGTACTAGCCACATAGCCTTGTGACTTCACCACATCTCTTTTCGTTGTTAAGGTCCTGCACCAAGCTTGGTTCAGGAGAGGGAGTAAAATGCGACTACTCCCTACAATGCACTAGCTGCCATCTTGCCCCCTGCCTCACTGCTCGGCAATGGCAGCACTTCTTGCGCCGCAGATTCCACAGCTCCACTCTTCTTTTTGCTTGAACTAAACACCCACCCAAAATTTTTTCTAGCCCCCTCACCCCCGATATTTTTTACTGTGGTTGTGCCTCTGGCTTCACGTACCACTCCCCTATCGTGTGTGTCTCTCCCACGTTTTAATGTCCTTTTTTCCCTTTCTCTTTCTTACTCTCTCACATTTCTCTTTCTTTTTTAAAGATTTGGACACTGCTATCTCCACTCTGCTGTATACAACCATATCTGAATTGAAATGATTAACTCTCTTGATTACAGTGAAGGCTTCTTCCACACGTAAAGCACCATCTTTCTATAACGCCAATGGCACTAGGTGACAAAGATATTTTGCTTCCGAAACAACAAATTATCCATGAAAGGAGTGAGTGGGTAGTGTGCACCAGCTTCACTGTGTAAAATATATAATTATCTCCAAGTACTGACAACAGATAGATTACAACAGTCTGACAAACAGATCTACAAGCTTATTATATAGACACCACTTGAACGCGGCACTATAACAGAAGTAAAATGTACCAGGCACACTGCACACGTAAAATCGTACTGTTAACTTGACTTGTAATGCTTCATCTCATTTACTCACATCTACATAATTCTAAACTCAATTTGTTTATAATATTGTTTTTTTAGAGTTATTTTTCTGGTTCCTTATAATATAGTTATCATTAAGTTTCATTTACAGTTATTCTTTTAATAAAAGTTAATAAAAAAACTACATACTTCTTTTTTTTGTGGGGGGGTTGATGGTCCTGAGAGACTGTACAGCGGGGGCACCGAAATATCGAGGGCACACACGAGCTGGCTAGTAGAGGTTATTTTTATTTGTACATCCAATGTCCCAGAACAATGTATTCAAAGAGTTCCTCTCTTCGAAGGGGTTGAAGATAAGGCAGACAGCAGTCCTTGAACTCTTCCAATGGACTTATCTTCCCGGAAGTCGCTCTTGTTGTCGCTCCGGCGGGACAGGCAAAAGGAAACCAAAAAGAAATAAAGAGCTTGGGAATGGGTGTGAGGAGTCACCGAAGGCTGCCACCACGCAAAGGACTATAAACCCCGGGGGTATAGACCAGGATTGGTGAGTGGACAAAAACAAGTACAAAAAATCTCCCCCGCAGAGCCCCGTGACCTCCCCCCTAACTTTACCCAGTCCCTCCCGTGAAAAAGTGTTCCGTATAGGACTCCGTACCTTTTCCAGCCACGCTTCCCTTGAAGCGTGGCGGGGCGATTCGTGGTCTCGTTGGCCTCCTGGCTCCTTGGTGTTTTCGTCTCCTCCGTCTCCAACTCGATCCTTCCGTCCACTACTCTCCTCTCGACTCGCCTCTCGTAGTGTATCCTCCTCTCCAACACCGGCTTTCGCGCCGTCAGGTTCCGGGAAAGTTTCCTTATCCGCTTCAGTGTGCCTGCTTGGTTTGCGTCGGGTGATGTCAGGATGATAGACTCCTCCTCAGGGGAAGCCCAGGCTGAGTTAAAGGGCCCGTAGGTGTCCTGTGGGCGGGGTGGAAATGAACAGATATTAAACTCATCACCCCTTCTGACCTCGGCAGTGGCCCCCTGACAGGTCCACAATAAAAATAATATTTATAATGTTGAAGTACTATAGTAAGATGTTCAAGAGTAAGATTGAAAAGTACTGACTTATATTTTCTCTGGGTACACTACAACATGGTGAAGAAATCAAACTAATACGAAACAATGTTTACCACATTTACAAACCTCATGAAATATTTTCCCATGCAAACCTTCCACCCTACAAAATTAAGTGTGGGCCTCAATGACGCCCCTCAAACCACGGAAATAATCACACCACAAAGATTTCTATATTGTATGAGAGGGGCTGCGTGCCCTCCGCCTGGTGCCCTGGAGTCCACCACGCCCCCGGTTCCTGCAGTGTCCTGGGGGAACAGCCATTACAACGCAGTCATAACCACGCGTGATCGTCACCACAAAGTCATTAGCACGCATATGGCTTTACCACGCATGCCTTTACCACACATGCTTTTACAACTAGTAAACATTTATCCCGCATGATAAACACATATTCTTAATAATATCTTTGTGTTGACGAACACGCGTTGTAATGTCTCTGACTTGCGTCCTTAAAATCAGTTTTTAGGTATTCTTGTGACCAAGTCATAAGATCGGACGCCAAGGACAAACACTGTGGTGTCTGTGCCAGGTAATCTCATGGATCTTAGAGAAGATAAGCTGAGAGTAAAATAAAAGTAACCGGTATAATAAAAATAACGGAGAAAAACTACTAAAATGGCGGTGGACGGATTATGGATGTAACGTTTGGCGCCTCGACACTACATTTCAAATAAACATAGATACAATATGTTTATTTATATATTACAAAAGTATAGTAGCGGATGACACACGGCCCGGGAAAAAAAGCGGCAAATTTAATACCTGAAATGAGGAGAGGATTGCTTGGCGAACTTGAAGAAAAAGAAAAATCGTGGGCTTGAAAACGAGGCTGCGCATGCGTAGAGTACAACTGCTGCACAAAAAAAAGCCGGAAAGTTTTACGTACTATCATAGAAATATAGCTCTTTTTTTGACCAGTAAAGTTAGTCCTTCGTGAGCACGCATTGCTTTATCAGAGACATCACCTCATATGCTGCTCTCTCTTTTGAAAAACAATCTGCTTTCTTGAAAGAGAAAACAAATTAACTTACTCTCTTTTTCAAAAAGGAAAGCGGTTTCCTGTGGTAAAGTGAAAGCGGCGACGGTACCGCCCTATCATACCAAACATATTTACAACAAGGGGTGGTGAGGGACAGAGTCTCTGAATTAAGCAGAATACTCTCACCCAGTCAAGAGATCAGGGCTAGATCCAACACCGTTTTTTAGCTCATTGCACCATCCCAGTTTCAGAACCTGGCTGTATGCAAATTAGTCTGTCCCTGGCCCAGTGCATCATGGGAACAGGGCAGACCAGACTACAAAAGCCAATTCTTACACTGGGAAGGAAACAAGCTTCCGGGGACCGGTTTCTGGCATTACAGCCGTCTTCGGCCCGGCTTGCTTGAATCCTGATGGTGCAATGAGCAAGGGACTCATGTCTGAGTATGCCCTTCCACGCTTAGGGTGGACAAAAATATTTACAACAAGGGGTGGTGAGGGACAGAGTCTCTGAATTAAGCAGAATACTCTCACCCAGTCAAGAGATCAGGGCTAGATCCAACACCGTTTTTTAGCTCATTGCACCATCCCAGTTTCAGAACCTGGCTGTATGCAATTTAGTCTGTCCCTGGCCCAGTGCATCATGGGAACAGGGCAGACCAGACTACAAAAGCCAATTCTTACACTGGGAAGGAAACAAGCTTCCGGGGACCGGTTTCTGGCATTACAGCCGTCTTCGGCCCGGCTTGCTTGAATCCTGATGGTGCAATGAGCAAGGGACTCATGTCTGAGTATGCCCTTCCTCGCTTAGGGTGGACAAAAATATTTACTACAAGGGGTGGTGAGGGACAGAGTCTCTGAATTAAGCAGAATACTCTCACCCAGTCAAGAGATCAGGGCTGGATCCAACACCGTTTTTTTGCTCATTGCACCATCCCAGTTTCAGAACCTGGCTGTATGCAAATTAGTCTGTCCCTGGCCCAGTGCATCATGGGAACAGGGCAGACCAGACTACAAAAGCCAATTCTTACACTGGGAAGGAAACAAGCTTCCGGGGACCGGTTTCTGGCATTACAGCCGTCTTCGGCCCGGCTTGCTTGAATCCTGATGGTGCAATGAGCAAGGGACTCATGTCTGAGTATGCCCTTCCACGCTTAGGGTGGACAAAAATATTTACAACAAGGGGTGGTGAGGGACAGAGTCTCTGAATTAAGCAGAATACTCTCACCCAGTCAAGAGATCAGGGCTAGATCCAACACCGTTTTTTATCTCATTGCACCATCCCAGTTTCAGAACCTGGCTGTATGCAAATTAGTCTGTCCCTGGCCCAGTGCATCATGGGAACAGGGCCGACCAGACTACAAAAGCCAATTCTTACACTGGGAAGGAAACAAGCTTCCGGGGACCGGTTTCTGGCATTACAGCCGTCTTCGGCCCGGCTTGCTTGAATCCTGATGGTGCAATGAGCAAGGGACTCATGTCTGAGTATGCCCTTCCACGCTTAGGGTGGACAAAAATATTTAAAACAAGGGGTGGTGACGGACAGAGTCTCTGAATTAAGCAGAATACTCTCACCCAGTCAAGAGATCAGGGCTAGATCCAACACCGTTTTTTAGCTCATTGCACCATCCCAGTTTCAGAACCTGGCTGTATGCAAATTAGTCTGTCCCTGGCCCAGTGCATCATGGGAACAGGGCAGACCAGACTACAAAAGCCAATTCTTACACTGGGAAGGAAACAAGCTTCCGGGGACCAGTTTCTGGCATTACAGCCGTCTTCGGCCCGGCTTGCTTGAATCCTGATGGTGCAATGAGCAAGGGACTCATGTCTGAGTATGCCCTTCCACGCTTAGGGTGGACAAAAATATTTACAACAAGGGGTGGTGAGGGACAGAGTCTCTGAATTAAGCAGAATACTCTCACCCAGTCAAGAGATCAGGGCTAGATCCAACACCGTTTTTTAGCTCATTGCACCATCCCAGTTTCAGAACCTGGCTGTATGCAAATTAGTCTGTCCCTGGCCCAGTGCATCATGGGAACAGGGCAGACCAGACTACAAAAGCCAATTCTTACACTGGGAAGGAAACAAGCTTCCGGGGACCGGTTTCTGGCATTACAGCCGTCTTCGGCCCGGCTTGCTTGAATCCTGATGGTGCAATGAGCAAGGGACTCATGTCTGAGTATGCCCTTCCACGCTTAGGGTGGACAAAAATATTTACAAAAAGGGGTGGTGAGGGACAGAGTCTCTGAATTAAGCAGAATACTCTCACCCAGTCAAGAGATCAGGGCTAGATCCAACACCGTTTTTTAGCTCATTGCACCATCCCAGTTTCAGAACCTGGCTGTATGCAAATTAGTCTGTCCCTGGCCCAGTGCATCATGGGAACAGGGCAGACCAGACTACAAAAGCCAATTCTTACACTGGGAAGGAAACAAGCTTCCGGGGACCGGTTTCTGGCATTACAGCCGTCTTCGGCCCGGCTTGCTTGAATCCTGATGGTGCAATGAGCAAGGGACTCATGTCTGAGTATGCCCTTCCACGCTTAGGGTGGACAAAAATGTTTACAACAAGGGGTGGTGAGGGACAGAGTCTCTGAATTGAGCAGAATACTCTCACCCAGTCAAGAGATCAGGGCTAGATCCAACACCGTTTTTTAGCTCATTGCACCATCCCAGTTTCAGAACCTGGCTGTATGCAAATTAGTCTGTCCCTGGCCCAGTGCATCATGGGAACAGGGCAGACCAGACTACAAAAGCCAATTCTTACACTGGGAAGGAAACAAGCTTCCGGGGACCGGTTTCTGGCATTACAGCCGTCTTCGGCCCGGCTTGCTTGAATCCTGATGGTGCAATGAGCAAGGGACTCATGTCTGAGTATGCCCTTCCACGCTTAGGGTGGACAAAAATATTTACAACAAGGGGTGGTGACGGACAGAGTCTCTGAATTAAGCAGAATACTCTCACCCAGTCAAGAGATCAGGGCTAGATCCAACACCGTTTTTTAGCTCATTGCACCATCCCAGTTTCAGAACCTGGCTGTATGCAAATTAGTCTGTCCCTGGCCCAGTGCATCATGGGAACAGGGCAGACCAGACTACAAAAGCCAATTCTTACACTGGGAAGGAAACAAGCTTCCGGGGACCGGTTTCTGGCATTACAGCCGCCTTCGGCCCGGCTTGCTTGAATCCTGATGGTGCAATGAGCAAGGGACTCATGTCTGAGTATGCCCTTCCACGCTTAGGGTGGACAAAAATATTTACAACAAGGGGTGGTGAGGGACAGAGTCTCTGAATTAAGCAGAATACTCTCACCCAGTCAAGAGATCAGGGCTAGATCCAACACCGTTTTTTAGCTCATTGCACCATCCCAGTTTCAGAACCTGGCTGTATGCAAATTAGTCTGTCCCTGGCCCAGTGCATCATGGGAACAGGGCAGACCAGACTACAAAAGCCAATTCTTACACTGGGAAGGAAACAAGCTTCCGGGGACCGGTTTCTGGCATTACAGCCGTCTTCAGCCCGGTTTGCTTGAATCCTGATGGTGCAATGAGCAAGGGACTCATGTCTGAGTATGCCCTTCCACGCTTAGGGTGGACAAAAATATTTACAACAAGGGGTGGTGAGGGACAGAGCCTCTGAATTAAGCAGAATACTCTCACCCAGTCAAGAGATCAGGGCTAGATCCAACACCGTTTTTTAGCTCATTGCACCATCCCAGTTTCAGAACCTGGCTGTATGCAAATTAGTCTGTCCCTGGCCCAGTGCATCATGGGAACAGGGCAGACCAGACTACAAAAGCCAATTCTTACACTGGGAAGGAAACAAGCTTCCGGGGACCGGTTTCTGGCATTACAGCCGTCTTCGGCCCGGCTTGCTTGAATCCTGATGGTGCAATGAGCAAGGGACTCATGTCTGAGTATGCCCTTCCACGCTTACGGTGGACAAAAATATTTACAACAAGGGGTGGTGAGGGACAGAGTCTCTGAATTAAGCAGAATACTCTCACCCAGTCAAGAGATCAGGGCTAGATCCAACACCGTTTTTTAGCTCATTGCACCATCCCAGTTTCAGAACCTGGCTGTATGCAAATTAGTCTGTCCCTGGCCCAGTGCATCATGGGAACAGGGCAGACCAGACTACAAAAGCCAATTCTTACACTGGGAAGTCCCCCGGAAGCTTGTTTCCTTTCCAGTAAAGAATTGGCTTGGTAGTTTGGTCTGCCCTGTTCCCATGATGCACTGGGCCAGGGACAGACTAATTTGCATGTAGCCAGGTTCTGAACTGGGATGGTGCAGTGAGCTAAAAAATGGTGATGGATCAAGCCCTGATCTTTTGACTGGGTAGGAGTGTTCTGCTTAACTCAGATACTCTGTCCATCACCACCCCCCTTTTTGAATTGTTTTGGCCACCACAAGTGTGGAAGGGTATGCTCAGATGTGAGTCCCTTGCTCACTGCACCATCAGGATTCAAGCAAGCCGGGCCGAAGACGGCTGTAATGCCAGAAACCGGTCCCCGGAAACTTGTTTCCTTTCCAGTAAAGAATTGGCTTGGTAGTTTGGTCTGCCCTGTTCCCATGATGCACTGGGCCTGGGACAGACTAATTTGCATGTAGCCAGGTTCTGAACTGGGATGGTGCAGTGAGCTAAAAAACGGTGATGGATCAAGCCCTGATCTTTTGACTGGGTAGGAGTGTTCTGCTTAATTCAGATACTCTGTCCATCACCACCCCCCTTTTTGAATCGTTTTGGCCACCACAAGTGTGGAAGGGTATGCTCAGATGTGAGTCCCTTGCTCACTGCACCATCAGGATTCAAGCAAGCCGGGCCGAAGACGGCTGTAATGCCAGAAACCGGTCCCCGGAAGCTTGTTTCCTTTCCAGTAAAGAATTGGCTTGGTAGTTTGGTCTGTCCTGTTCCCATGATGCACTGGGCCAGGGACAGACTAATTTGCATGTAGCCAGGTTCTGAACTGGGATGGTGCAGTGAGCTAAAAAACGGTGATGGATCAAGCCCTGATCTTTTGACTGGGTAGGAGTGTTCTGCTTAATTCAGATACTCTGTCCATCACCACCCCCTTTTTGAATCGTTTTGGCCACCACAAGTGTGGAAGGGTATGCTCAGATGTGAGTCCCTTGCTCACTGCACCATCAGGATTCAAGCAAGCCGGGCCGAAGACGGCTGTAATGCCAGAAACCGGTCCCCGGAAGCTTGTTTCTTTTCCAGTAAAGAATTGGCTTGGTAGTTTGGTCTGCCCTGTTCCCATGATGCACTGGGCCAGGGACAGACTAATTTGCATGTAGCCAGGTTCTGAACTGGGATGGTGCAGTGAGCTAAAAAACGGTGATGAATCAAGCCCTGATCTTTTGACTGGGTAGGAGTGTTCTGCTTAATTCAGATACTCTGTCCATCACCACCCCCCTTTTTGAATCTATCATACCAAACAGCAGTGTCCCGGAAGTACGTACCCCGAGACACTGCAAGAACGGACCCTGGGAAATGGTGGATCCCAGGGCCACCAAGGGTTCCAGGAGGGGGGCAGCACGACCCCCTGCCAACATTAAAAAACACCGGGGAGTGCAGGTACCCGGGGCTGGAAGGTCATTTTACATATTACTGCCCCTGGAAGGTGGCGGTCCCCGTGACATGTACGGGGAGAGAGAGAGAGGGAGAGCTGAAAACACACTTTAAAAAAAACAGTTTTTAAAAAAAAAGCCTCGTCGGGGTGACAGTCCCCGAGACTGAGGGGAAGAGGACCGTAACCCCCCGCATACGTCAAAATAAAACCACAGAGGTGTGGCATTCCCCGGTGCTCGGGAGACTGAGGGGAAGAGGATTGTAACCACCCACACACTTCAAAATAAAACCACGGAGGGGTGGCGTTCCCCGGTGCTTGGGAGACTGAGGGAAAGAGGACCGTATCCTCCCGCATACTTCAAAATAAAACCACAGAGGGGTGGCGTTCCCCGGTGCTCGGGAGACTGAGGGGAAGAGGATTGTAACCCCCCACATACTTCAAAATAAAACCACGGAGGATTGGCGTTCCCCGGTGCTCGGGAGACTGAGGGGAAGAGGACCGTAACCCCCCTGCATACTTCAAAATAAAACCGCAGAGGGGTGGCGTTCCCTGGTGCACGGGGCTCCTTACAAGCCCCCCACTATGAAAAAAATTGCCCCCCAAATTCACCCCCCGGGACCTAATGAATAAAACGGACTGCTATTTTTTATTTCCCTTTTCCACCGCGTACGTATACCATACGCGTACCCCCCGATTTTTTTATTAAAAAATAAATAAAAATTTAGCCTAAAGATCCATGTACGACCCCCTGAGCAAGCCTAGAGGGTCAGGATGTTTCTACCCTGCCCCTTTCCTTATTTCTCAACTTTGTTTTACTATTTTTTTCTGAGTCGCTTCTAGCGATGAACAAGATGGCTGCCAACACTTCCTGGTTTGGAGTGTTCACGCAAAGTTGACAGCCAATCAGCATGCAGCTCGTGCTCGTAATTGTACGGATTTCGGTACGCGTGCTGTACTCCATCTCTAGATATCGCTATGATTTTACTTGTAATTTTCTAAGGAACTACTGAACGGATTTACACCATTTAACAAAAAGCACAATCTGCGAACTGAACTCTACCTCTCTGCCAAATTTGGTGTAATTCCGTTCAGCAGTTCGCTGTAGCCCTGGCTAAAGGTCCCTATGGAAAATTGCATGGGGAAAACACGTTTTAGGACCCCCATTTTTTCTCGGCCCCCACTTGACGTATGACCCCTAAACTTTCAGGGAAGGAGCAGAACTGAGCAGGACATTTTCTTGGAGGAATTTGCGAAGATTCGTCCACCGACGCCAAAGTTATTCCAAATAGAATGTTGTGGATTTCCTATGGAAAGTAGGTCCTAACTATAACTACCTACTGGCGACCGCCAGTAGGTAATATATATATATATATATATATATATATATATATATATATATATATATATATATTTTCTTGGCTCGAGGGTACTGCCCCAATTTAATACAAGATGCCAGAGATAAAGCCAACAGCTTGAGCAGGGAGGAGTGTCTAACTCTTGGGAAGAACAGCAGGGACCGGGATCCCAACACTGGTGAGGAAAGAATCAGTTTGATTACCACTTTCAATTCAAAGGAGAGGAAAGTCAGGGGGATTCTAAAAAAGCATTGCCCATTACTCAAAACCGATATTACTTTAGCCCCAATGTTACCAGAGGAGCCATCCATCACCTACAGGAAGGCTCCCTCTATGAGGGACGCCTTGGTAAAAAGCAGTCCTGAGGTATCTGGCACCAAAAATTGGTTCCCAAATAAAATAGGCTTTTGGAAATGTGCTTCATGCCGAGCCTGCAAATTTGGGATAAACACCTCTCAATATTTCTCTGCATTTGATGAAAGATCAATCCAAATTAAAGAACTGTACACATGCCGCACCGAGTACGCGGTATATGTTTTAGATTGCACATGCGGGCTCAAATATATCGGGAGCACGAAGTTACAGTCCTTCAATCGCATCCTCCAACATCTAAGGGCGATTGTAAACTCTGATGACAGTTATCCAGTGGCGCGCCACTTTGGTCTGGTCCACAATAAAAACTTAAATGATTTAAAATATTTCATCATAGATGCAGTACCTAAAAACATCAGGGGAGGTGACAGGGAACGACAGCTAAGGCAGCTAGAGATCTAATATATACTACTATTAGACACCCGAATCCCTAGAGGGATGAACACTGGGGAGGAAAATAAAAACCCCTCCCCCCCCTCCTAGGCCATGTTTACCATTTCCCCGTTCTTTGTCATACATTGAATCACCACCTTTTCTTATGTCTACTCATGATTACTTAGTCAGGCATCAATCAGGGAATTCAGTATGTGCTGCCATATACCTTAAATATCATCTAAGACTTTGTTGGCAATTATTGCACTTTATTGATAGGTCAGTCCGTAACATTCAGTTTTCTGCTGTGGATATATGAATTTAATCATAATATGAATGTCGTTTTTCACGATTTTAGTTATTTTATGTAAAGTTGTCACATGGGGAACATGTAAATCATCCTAATTATAATCTTCAACATGGGGTCCCCTAGTGCTTCCATTGACAATTAGCCTGCAACCTGGAAGGAGGGATATGCATAATTTTAATATCCTTCACTTCGGATTGTTGGCATTTTTGCACTATGTACTAATTTGCACAGTTTTTTTAATTTATGTGTGTTCTGCACTAGCACTTTAAACGATCATTGGCAGGGATTGTCTTTGACATAAGGAGAGGAGTTATTTAGGAATGCCCATTGAGCTGCGTATCATGAACCTTTTTAGATGCAGCGATTACCATGTATTATTAATAGAATATATTTTATATTTATATACAAGGCATTGATAATCTGTTAAGTATTTAGGATTCATTATTGAACATCCTCTTGTAATTATTTTGAATGTTTTATGCCTATCTTGAACATGCATTGCACGGTCACTTTAAGAATAACTCTTCAATGTCTATACATTGTTATCCCGCCATTTGTATTGCACTCACTATATAAACACAATCATTGGCTCCTAATGTCATGTGAACAAGGCTACAGTGACGTAGCCGAAACGCGTCATGCTGGAGGCGTTGAAATAATTAAACCACCTTGAGAACTTTCAAGGCGCATTCTGTGTGGTCTGTACCTGTTCGTCGATACTCGTGGGCGAGTTACAGGATTCAAAAGCGATGTATTCACTGAAAAAAACCACATGTCATTTGAGATGTCATCAGTGATGTCATAAGTGATGTCACTGACCATATCATGAGTGATGTAATATGTGACGTCATCAACAGTGCATTGCGGCGCGTGAGTTATAATTAGCTGAACTAACTATAACGGGGGAATTTCTATGGTTTTGTATGAGTGAAATGTCCAACTAATTATAACGCCCCTGCAACCTATGGTATTTTCTTTGAATTTCTAAGGTTTTTTAAATGCTAATTTCTAACTATAATGTGCCTGAAACCTATGTTTTTTTCAGTGAATATATATATATATATGTTTGTTATACTATGTATACATGTGAAAATGTCTCGGTCCGCCTGTTTGCCTCGGTGGCACGGAAAAAATGGGTGGAACTGATGTCAGCACGCCGACGAGGTACTCTTATGGCTCCGATGACGTCATACGGTGTCTCGAGCGGAGCCGTGCTATTATGACGTCCTCGACGATGTGGAAGAGCTAGCAAAGAATTTCCGTGGAATGCTGGTGCAGGGGATATTCACCTAAGTGTTCAGGCTAGTCCTTTGGGAGCAACTGTTTATGTTGCCACTCCAGAAACACGAAAACAGTGATCCAGGGGCAGAGGTCCTACAGATGGTTTACGAGGTGGGGAGCCCTGTCTTGTGCACCGGCGGGGCAGCAAAGTGACAAGCACCACAACCCACAAAAAAGGTAACAAGGGTACTGAATAACACTGGATCTTCTCTTTGTATCTGGCAGGAACAGCAACGTTAAAAATTCCTAGTACCAAAATGTAGAATTAGTGCTACAACGGTCTGCAAGAGGACCTGCGATGCGGCTTCTGCCTCCCGTACCCTGGAGGCGGCCCATGGGTCACGCGATACAGTCATACTGCGGTGGGACGCACACTCGTTGACCTCTCATGGCACTGCTCCACACTTCAGGGAGGACGCTTTCCATTAGCTACGTTTTCTGATGACGTGTCGCGCCGGCCCCGTCCAACAACAGAACTCCTTTAGATCCAAACAGACTCTTCCACTTTCTCACCGGAAGTGAAACCAGGCCACGTGGACACTTTCACAATACAACTGCTGGGAATGCACTTTTCTGGTAAAAAAAACACATTCCTTCCTCCTAATTAATCAAATAAACGTCTCACTGAAGAACAGGGACCAGCTTCGATAGGCAAACAGCCATTACAATGACTTTTTTACTTTGCGATACCATTACAACGCATGCATTACCACGCATGCGCTGTACATCGCAAAGTCATTACTACACATTTTTTTGAAAGCATGGTCATTTACCACGCATGCCTTTACAAAAAATGTTGTTGTAAAGGTATGTATGGTAATTGAACATTCTTTCTAAAAAAACATGTAGACGATCCACGTAGTTGTAAGGAAACAGAGACTGTTCCGTTTCCTCACAACGACGTGCACCGCCTCTCAGAGACGACATGCAGCAGGAACCAGGAAGAGAGAGGAGTAAGAGGGAATGGGGATTGGGCATGGGGTGGTTTTTTGTTTCTAGGGTTTAGGGTAGTGCAGTGGTGTTTGGGTAGTGTGGGGGGTCGTTCTGGGGGTAGTGTTTTAGGGTTTAGGGTAGTGCAGTGATGTTTGGGTAATGTAGGAGGTTGTGCTGGGGTAGTGTTTTAGGGTAGTGCAGTAGTGTAGGGGTCGTGCTGGGGGTAGTGTTTTAGTTTTTAGGGTAGTGCAGTGGTGTATGGGTAGTGTAGGGGATCATGCTGTGATAGTGTTTTAGGGTTTAGGGTAGTGCAGTGGTGTTTGTGTAGTCTAGGGGGTCATGCTGAGGGTAGTGTTTTATGGTTTAGGGCAGTGCAGTGGTGTTTGGGTAGGATAGGGGGTCGGGGTAGATTTAGGGTTTAGGGTAGTGCAGTGGTGTTTGGGTAGTGTAGGGAGTCGTGCTGGGGGTAGTGTTTTAGGGTTTAGGGTAGTGCAGTGGTGTTTGTGTAGTGTAGGGGTTTGTGCTGGGCGTAGTGTTTTAGGGTTTATGGTAGTGCAGTGGTGTTTGTGTAGGGTAGGGGGTAGTGCTGGGGTAGTGTTTTAGGGCTTAGGGTAGTGCAGTGGTATTTGTGTAGTGTAGGGGGTAGTGCTGAAGGTAGTGTTTTAGTGTTTAGGGTCGTTTAGTGATGTTTGTGTAGTGTAGGGGATAGTGTTTTAGGGTTTAGGGTAGTGTAGTGGTGTTTGTGGACTGTAGGGGGTCATGCTGGGTTCTAGTGTTTTAGGGTTTAGGGTAGTGCAGTGGTGTTTGTGTAGTGTAGGCGGTCGTGTTTTAGGGTTTAGGGTCATGCATGTTGGGAATTAGGTAAGGTAGGGTCCTATCTTTCTTTCCACCCCCGTTTTTCCAAGTCCTCTCTCTATGTGTATGCAGATGGTCACGCCCCTCTCCTACCTCTGCCCCTGTGACGTTATTTAATGAAGCCTGGCTGAGCATTCGGTGCTTGGTTTCTGAACGGTCACGTTGTCTTTTTTGTCCTAATCCTTCGTGATCACAGCGTTGGATTTCCTGTCGTGTTCGTGTGGTGCATTTCTGGACTCTTTCGAGTGAGCAGAGCGAGGCTTCGTTTTGCATAGCGTAATGGAAGGATTACCGTGAGAACTATCCGGTAATCAGAAGATTGGGTATTGCGATCTGGACTTTGGACCTGCAATTGGGATTTGTTACGGTCTGTGCGCGGCTGCGTGCAGGCTGAAGAAACACTTCGGAGACTTCACATCCGGGTGTTGCACGTTCTATCCGCATCCTTGTGTGTTTTGTTTGGATGCTTTCCCGAACCGGCTGATAGTCGGTGTTTGTTTTTCTCTTTTTGTGGCCACTGTTTCGGGGGTTCGGGAATTGGGTGTTAAACACGCATTACACCTGAATCGTCAAGGGTTTTTTTTTAGTCTTAGAACTTTTTTCCCCATTTGTCCTTAAGAAGGAAGATTACGTGGTGCTATTTGTTTGGAAGGCTCAGGACTGCAGGACTGTCCCGCTTTTCAAAATTCCCTTTCATGGAGTCTCTGATATCGAACTACTGAATCCCTCATCGGGTAAGAAGGGAAAAAGAAGGGGGTTGTTGTAAGAAAAGATCGTATGCGCAAAGAGAAAGGACTCCTATGTTATGTTGATTATTGTCTTGTTTTTCTTTTCTCTTTTCTATGCAGTGTGGGAAGTCAGTCCATTCTTTAAAGTAGAGACTAAAGGGAGCTGGAGACATCCTGGGTCCATTGAAGCCTTTTCTTCCCCTTGTTTCTTTTTACCCTTCCCTCTCCCCGGGCTCAGACTGTAGTTGGTTGTGGTTTGATTTCAGGCAGGCTGCAGTCTGTGCGGGGGTAGAGAGTAGGGAATATCGTCGCTCCTGCAGCGTGGTTCCTAGTGGGTGATAATTCTGACAGAAAACCAAGCCCACGAAAAGTTACGCTGCCCGAGTGAAGATGGACGTTGATAAGTCAGATAGTGGTCAGGAGGAAAGGGTCCCCTTTATGCAGGAACTTATGGGGGCCATTACAGCATTGCAGACGCAGTTGCAGGATCTAAAACAGGAGAACTAGGGGTTACGCCAGGAATTGAGTACGGCTAGGTCGAGAGATAAAGGAGGTTGGGGAATGGGTAAATCTGTGCTTCAACCTGCCACATTCCAGTATGATAGGGGAGCTGGTAGTAGTGGCACCCCTATAACTGTTAATGTCACTACTCCTACTCATGTTCCTTTCGCTGTTCCAGAGCGATTCACAGGCGACTCAGACAAATATGCGGTCTTTATGAATCAGTGCCATCTTCATTTTATGTGTAGGCCCACTGCTTTTCCTAACGACTCCGCAAAGGTGGCGTTTGTGATTTCCTATTTAGCAGGGACTGCAGCTACGTGGGCTGTACCTTTGGTTGAAAATGACGACCCTGTGTTGTATAATTATATTTCATTTAAGGAACAAATGCGGGTCTTTTTGCCAAACATGCGTTCATGCAAGCTAGCGACGCTGAGCTGCTAAAACTAAGACAGGGTAAACATGATTTGTTAACCTATGTGTCTACCTTCAATAGATTGATGTCAGAGACGCATTGGCCAGCAGATAAGAGAACCTCGTTGTTCTATCAGGGGTTATGCGAAGAATTAAAGGATGTGGTGTCCCAGGTGCTTAACCCTCCTGAAGATTGTACAGAGTTTATCGACTTGGTCGTAAAGTTGAATCACAGGTTGTTGGAAAGACGGGGGGAAAGAAATAAATTCCCTGTGTCTCGGTCCATGCCAGTTCGGAGTGAGTTACGAGGCTCCGGAGAACAGAGACAGGTACCTGAACTGATGGAAATAGGTGGGGTAAAGGGTCCCCTGAGTCATGTAGAGAAGGAAAGGCGTCGTACAAACCTGTGTTTATACTGTGGACAAGGAGGACATTATGCTAGGGATTGTCCTGTGAAACCATCGAATGTGCCTCCTCGTAAGGCTGTGGCTTGTGTAAAGACACAGGAGGTGGTGGTGACGGAATCTGAGGTTGTTACTCCTTATCAGATATCCGGGATAGTGAAGAGGGTGCCTAGACATTTTACCATCATGGTGTGTTGGTTATTTCCAACAGTCACAGGGCTCCGGTTTCTGCATTATTGGATTCTGGTGCCACTGGGAATTTCATGGATATCAAGTTAGCAGAGAAGATGTGTGTTCCATGGGTCTATAAAGAACAGCCAGAGCCAGTGAAAGCCATAGATGGTACTGAATTATCCTCTGGGACCATTACGCGGCCGACGGAACCTCTGTGTATGATTTGTGACAACGGGCATTCAGAAGAAATAGGATTCAATTTAATCGATGCTCCTTCTTTTGGTGTTGTTTTGGGTGTACCATGGCTGCAGACACACAATCCTAAAATAGACTGGATTAGGCGAACAGTGACTCTTGACACTGTTCACTGTTTACAGAGTTGTTACAAGGTTGCCACAGATTGGATAACACCGTTGACTTGTGCAGTGGGGACAGGTGGGAGTGGAGAAGAAGAGATCAAGGTCCCTGACCCTTATTCTGAGTTTAGTGATGTGTTTGATAAGGGGAAAGCCAGAGATCTCCCCCCTCACAGCCCCTTTGATTGTAGAATTGATTTGGTGCCTGGTGTTTCTCTACCGTGTTGTCGTATCTATGCTCTTTCTGGCCCGGAAGAACAGCATCTGAAAGAATATATTGAAGAGATGTTAGCGAAAGGGTTTATTCGTCCCTCCTCTTCTTCTGTTTCTTCGGCCATATTTTTTATTCCGAAGAAGGAGGGCGGTCTTCGAGCATGTGTGGACTACAGGGCGCTCAATAAGGGTACGATTAAGAACAAGTACCCTCTTCCCTTAATACCTGTGTTACTGGATCAACTGAAGCATGCGACGGTATTTACCAAACTTGATCTCAGAGGCGCTTACCATCTTATTCGTGTCCGTGAAGGCGATGAATGGAAGACTGCCTTCCGGACCAAATTTGGCCTCTACAAGTATTGCGTTATGCCTTTTGGGCTGTGTAACGCTCCGGCTGCTTTTCAGTTCTTTATTAACGAGGTGTTAAGGGAATATATGGATTTGAGCGTCATTGTCTACATTGACGACATCCTTATTTTCTCCAACTCTGTCGAGGAACATGAAGTGCATGTTGTTCAGATTCTGCAGCGGTTGAAAGAACACCAGTTGTATGTGAGACTAGAGAAATGTTGCTTTCACACATCTAGGGTGGAGTTTCTGGGGTTCATAGTATCAGCTGAGGGGATCATGATGGGCCCTAAGAAAATTGAGGCTATAACGTCTTGTCCGTCCCCGACTTGCATAAGAGACATCCAAGTATTGCTGGGTTTCGCCAATTTCTATCGGCGTTTTATATCTCACTTTTCGGATATAATAGCCCCCAAGACGGTTTTGTTGAGAAAGGGAGTACCTTTTGTTTGGTCGGATCTTGCTCAGACAGCCTTGGATCTGTTGATAGAAAGGTTTACTTTGGCTCCTGTCTTGGTTCATCCTGATCCGACATTGCCCTTTTTTGTTGAGGCTGATGCCTCTTTGTGTGCAGTAGGAGGGGTATTGTCGCAGAGGGATATGGAGACGGGATTCATGCATCCCATAGCCTTTTTTTTTAAGACCCTGTTGCCCGCTGAACGGAATTACACCGTAGCTGAGTGTGAGTTGTTGGCCATTAAGTTATCCTTTGAAGAATGGCGTCATCATTTATGGGGGGCAAGGCATCCTATAACGATCTTTACTGATCATAAGAACTTGGAGTTTTTTTGTTCTGCACGGGCTTTGACCCCTCACCAAATGCGCTGGGTTTCTTTTTTTAATGAGTATGATTTTACCATTACTTATAGGCCTGCAGCTCAGCAATTAAAATCGGATGCCTTATCCTGTATTCATGTGAATCAGGCAGACCTTGATGTTGGGAAGGAGAGGGGGTCTTTCATAGCTCAGGACAGGATAGTGGGCAGCATTTCTACGGAAGACTTTATGACTTCGGTTCAACAAAAGATGGTAAAAACATATCTTACACCTTGGTTGTCCCAACCTCTGTTTTCCTTGAGAAATGGGTTGCTGTATCACGAGGATAGATTGTTTATCCCCCCTGAACTTCGGGAAATGGTGCTGGAGTGGTGTCATTCTTCATCTCTAGTAGGCCATCCCGGTATGAATAAGACCAAGGAGTTCTGTCTGCGGTGGTTTTGGTGGGAGTCTTTGGCACGAGATGTGCAGTCCTTTATTGCGGCCTGTCCTGTATGTGCAATAAATAAACCAACCCATAATCGACCTTCTGGTTTATTGCATCCCCTGCCTGTACCCCCTGCGCCTTGGCATACGATAAGTATGGATTTTGTGACTGATTCACCATCTGAATCAGGATTTACAGTAATACTTGATGTAGTGGATTCTTTCACAAAGATGGCAAACTTTGTTCCTCTAGCAAAGCTACCTACAGCGAGGGAATTGGCTCTGATATTTGTGTCCTCTGTGGTGCGGTTGCACGGTTTGCCTTCTGCCATTGTGTCCGACCGTGGGGCCCAGTTCATTTCCCATTTTTGGACTGAGTTGTGGACTGCGTTACGGATGAAACTGTGTATCATCTGCATACCACCCACAATCGGACGGTCAAATTGAGCGCACCAACCAGACCATGGAACAGTATCTGTGGTGTCGTGTAACATCATTGACGTGTAGTTGGGTTATGGCTCATCCGTTAGCGGAATTTGCATATAACAACAGTGTACATTCTGCTGTAGGAATGACCCCTTTCTTTTGTTCTATGGGGTTTCACCCAAGAGCTATTCCCATTCAACCCTTGGGCCAAGTGCCAAAATAATTACAAAAAGGGGGTGGTGATGGACAGAGTATCTGAGTTAATCAGAACACTCCTACCCAGTCAACTGATCAGGGCTTGATCCATCACCGTTTTTTAGCTCACTGCACCATCCCAGTTCAGAACCTGGCTATATGCAAATTAGTCTGTCCCTGGCCCAGTGCATCATGGGAACAGGGCAGACCAAACTACCAAGCCAATTCTTCACTGGAAAGGAAACAAGCTTCCGGGGACCGGTTTCTGGCATTACAGCCGTCTTCGGCCCGGCTTGCTTGAATCCTGATGGTGCAATGAGCGAGGGACTCATGTCTGAGCATACCCTTCCACACTCATGGTGGCCAAAATAATTACAAAAAGGGGGTGGTGATGGACAGAGTATCTGAGTTAATCAGAACACTCCTACCCAGTCAACTGATCAGGGCTTGATCCATCACCGTTTTTTAGCTCACTGCACCATCCCAGTTCAGAACCTGGCTATATGCAAATTAGTCTGTCCCTGGCCCAGTGCATCATGGGAACAGGGCAGACCAAACTACCAAGCCAATTCTTCACTGGAAAGGAAACAAGCTTCCGGGGACCGGTTTCTGGCATTACAGCCGTCTTCGGCCCGGCTTGCTTGAATCCTGATGGTGCAATGAGCGAGGGACTCATGTCTGAGCATACCCTTCCACACTCATGGTGGCCAAAATAATTACAAAAAGGGGGTGGTGATGGACAGAGTATCTGAGTTAATCAGAACACTCCTACCCAGTCAACTGATCAGGGCTTGATCCATCACCGTTTTTTAGCTCACTGCACCATCCCAGTTCAGAACCTGGCTATATGCAAATTAGTCTGTCCCTGGCCCAGTGCATCATGGGAACAGGGCAGACCAAACTACCAAGCCAATTCTTCACTGGAAAGGAAACAAGCTTCAAGCCAAGTGCCAGCTGTGACTGCTTTGGGGCTTTCATTAGTTAAGATTTGGAACAGGGCGCAAGAACATCTAGCGCAGGCCAAGGATGATATGAAGAAACAAGCAGATAGACACAGGGTACCAGCTCCTTGTTACAGGGTTGGGGATCGGGTGTGGTTATCCACGAAAAATCTAAGGATAGGTGGTTCTCGAAAATTGCAACCTAGGTATGTGGGCCCTTTTTCCTATCATTAAAGTGGTGAACCCTGTGGCAATCAAAGTGGGGTTGCCGGATGAGTACGGGGTTCATCCTGTTTTTCATACTTCTCTGTTGAAACCGTACACTAACACAACCAGGTCTTACCCCCTCCTCCTGTGGTGGTAGGTGAGGATGAGGAGTACGAGGTTAATGCTATCCTGGATTCCAGAAGAAGGGGTGGGAGATTGATGTACCTAATTGATTGGAAAGGTTATCCCCCTGAAGAACGCTCTTGGGAGGCAGCGGGAGGGGTTCACGCTCCTCGGCTGGTGAGGTTGTTCCATAAGCGTCTTCCTTCCAAGCCTCGTCCGGTAGGCAGGCCTTTGCGGGGAGGTACTGTTGGGAATTAGGTACGGTAGGGTCCTATCTTTCTTTCCACCCCCGTTTTTCCAAGTCCTCTCTCTATGTGTATGCAGATGATCACGCCCCTCTCCTACCTCTGCCCCTGTGACGTTATTTAATGAAGCCTGGCTGAGCATTCCTTGCTTGGTTTCTGAACGGTCACGTTGTCTTTTTTGTCCTAATCCTTCCTGATCACAGCGTTGGATTTCCTGTCGTGTTTGTGTGGTGCATTTCTGGACTCTTTCGAGTGAGCAGAGCAAGGCTTCGTTTTGCGTAGCGTAATGGAAGAATTACCGTGAGAACTATCCGGTAATCAGAAGATTGGGTATTGCGATCTGGACTTTGGACCTGCAATTGGGATTTGTTACGGTCTGTGCACGGCTGCGTGCAGGCTAATGAAAAACTTCGGGGCCTTCACATCCGGGTGTTGCACGTTCTATCAGCATCCTTGTGTGTTTTGTTTGAATGCTTTCCCGAACCGGCTGATAGTCGGTGTTTGTTTTTCTCTTTTTGTGGCCACTGTTTCGGGTTTTCGGGAATTGGGTGTTAAACACGCATTACACCTGAATCGTCAAGGGGGGTTTTTTAGTCTTGGGACTTTTTCCCCCATTTGTCCTTAAGAAGGAAGATTACGTGGTGCTATTTGTTTGGAAGGCTCAGGACCGCAGGACTGTCCCGCTTTTCACAATTCCCTTTCATGGAGTCTCTGATATCGGACTACTGAATCCCTCATCGGGTAAGAAGGGAAAAAGAAGGGGGTTGTTGTTGTAAGAAAAGATCGTATGCGCAAAGAGAAAGGACTCCTATGTTATGTTGATTATTGTCTTGTTTTTCACTGTGTTCATGAGATTGAGGCAAGATGGCGGCCTAGATGCTAGGCTGATTGCAGCACTCTACTGAGCTCCGATGCTGACGAGGAAGATCAGCTGAACCGCTATGCAATAGATTTTACACGAGTGTAAAGAGATGCCTACACTACTTTAGAGAGAAGGCTTGAAGGCTTGAAGAAGAAGAGGTAAAATACACGATAAGCGGAGAAGGGGAAGGACGCCGATACCCTCGCTGATGACAGCGGAATAAGCCTGGGGGCCGTGAAAGAAAGCGCCGCCGAATTGTAAATTTTGAATGCCTGGGCTGTGAGCGAGATACAGCTGCAGGATCCTGCGGGAAAAGTTCTGGGCACCGCGAAAAGAGAGAACCGCTTGCTGAAGTGTAACTGACACATTTGAACTGGAAAGCGGGATACAGTTGCAAGTTCCAGCGGGAAAGCTCCGGGTGCCGTGAAAGGAAAGCGCCGATTACTGACGGACAAGTTACGCATTAAGATTGGAAGTGAGATACAGTTGCAGGCTCCTTTGGCTCCTTTGGCAACATAACATAGTAATATGAGATACTGCTATAATGTTTTAAAAACCCTTAAACGCTGCGAAATACTCGATAGACTCACCCTCTGGTGGAACCCGGCTCCTCTACGCGGTGGCGTTTCCAAGGAAACAGTGTGTGTACAGACAGCAGCAGCTCTACGGAAGCCGAGTCAGCTTCAAAAACTAACGTGGCAAACCGCCAGCTCCTCTCTGGACGGCTCTGTTTGGCGTTTGGGGAAGGCTTCACAGAGTAAGACGCCAGGGGAGAAAGACACAGCAATGCCCCCAAAAAATGTCTCAGCTGCAGCCACCAGAGCCAGGATTGCAAAAGCGGCGAGGGTGCTACGAAAAGAGGCGGAGAGACAGCAGCGAGAAGGGCTGATGGAAGATGAAGACCAGCTACAGGTAAAGAAGACAAAATCTAAAAAACAAGTAACTGCAACTGGCTCTCCCTCGGGGTCTTCAAGACAGGAAATTTTAGCGACCCGTAGAAGAATAAACAGTGTAGGAGGGAGAACTGTGCACGAGTTAATGTTTAGAAAGACCCCAAATCAGAATAATTCACAATTGGAGGCTGATCTTGAAGCCGAGACTGAATCTATTCCAATACTGAATGGGGATCAGAGTCCTGCAACTGACGGACGACAGAATGCCACTTCTGACCCAGAGGAGGGAACATCCAACACCCTTATTAATCCCGAAACCCCCGAGAACATAGCAATTATCGACGTCCTGAATGTGGAAATTCCCGATACAACTAACATCCTAATTGATGGGGTCTTAAAAATCAACTCATCTGATCAACCCAAAGTAATAATGCTGGATGGAGAAAAGCAGGTTGGGGCTGACCGGGCAATGTCATTTTCGGGGCCTGGGGGCAATATTCTAGGAATGCAAAATGAACAGATTAACTCTGTGCCGGAAGAGTCTCCCTCAATAAATAATAACCAGATCATACCTAACGTAGTAGTGACAACTCCAGCGCTAGGTAAAACAACTACTACTGCGGAGGAGATATCTAACGCACCTAAATCACCCCAACGTGCAATCTCTAATCAAACTATAGCAAATAAAGAGACCAATCTATCGATGTCAAATATCACTTTACAATTGCTTACACAACCAGGACAGCTGCAAGAGGGGGAAAAAGACCTTACGGAGTTTTATTCTTTTTCCGATGACACTGAAGAAGCTGGAGCTGACAATTTAGGGGAATGGTCTGAGAGCTTTGAATCGTCAGATGAATCAGAAACAAATATATATTCCTCAGAAGACAGTCATGATGAGGGGAGACAGATATCCAATACTGTGAAAACTAAGTCCAAAGGTAATACAAAGCCTATGTCAAAGAAAGTAACAGCAGGCCAACTTGCATATAATCAGGCTTCTTCCTCAGATATCCCAGGGGATTCAGAGGTAACCCCCTCTGCACTAGAGACCATCCTCCAGGCTATAGCAGCTCATAGAGAAGAGACGGCCCAGGATAGTAAAAGATCTTGCATAGCCTTGCGTAAAATGCAAGGGGTCGTAAAGAAATTATCCAAGACTTGCATAAGGATTGGAGAGCGGGTAACTGAAATGGAACAAAGGGTAATGGCAGCAGAGAAAGATTCTGCCGGAAATTGTGAGAAAATTAAATTACAGGAAACAGAACTGGTGGACATCAAATGGAAGCTCGAGGAGTTCGAAAATAGGCAACGACGCAATAATCTCCGTATCCTGGGAATTCCAGAGAAAGCTGAGGGAGAGAACATACGAGCTTTCATTATTAAACTTTTCAGTGAAGCAATGCCTGAACTACAGAGTTGGAATTGGGAAGTTGAAATCCAAAGGGTACATCGCTTCCCTTTTAATCCGCCATTGAAACCAGGACCATACCCAAGAGCTGTTCTAGTGTACTTTGGTAATTTTTTACTAAGGCAGGCGATAGCAGATAAAGCGAGACCAGACCGGAAGATAGCTTGTAATGGTTTTTCTTTCTTTGTGAGACCTGATTTTTGTCACGCAACTGTGGAAAGACGTTGGAGGTTGCGAATGCTTATTAAATCGTTTCAAGAGAAAGGTGCTCAGGCCTACTTGAACAACCCGGCGACTCTCAAGATTGTTTACCATGGTCAGACTAAGTTTTTTCAGTCAGAGATAAAGGCAAAAGCATACTTAGACGAAATCTCATAGAATTTAACTCACTTGGGTTATAATACTTTAATAATCCACAGGGAGAAATGCCTCCTTCTTCGTGTTTTGACGTCATGTTCTGACGGGTGAATTAAAGATGTTCTCCTTTGTGGAGATAGTATATAAAAGTAGGAAAGGTTTAACCTAAGGATGTATGATATAGGCTGTATATAAGGTTTTTTTTGAGAAATAGTACGTTATAATATGATACACTTGAATGAGATGTAGAATCCTTGTAAGAATCCTTTGCCTCTTTTTTGTTTTTTTTTGTTTTCTTTCTTCCTCTTTTATTTTTTTTTTTCTGCTCTTTTATGTTATATAGGTAGCTCAGTAGAAGTGCAGCAACTTCATCACACAGACTCTGGAAGCCTCAGCAAGAAGGGAGGAAGCGGAGAAGGGGTGGGCCAGAGGGTGGGACGATGCAGAGGGAGGGGGGGAAGGGAAGGGGAAAATGGGGGAAAAAGGGGGGAAAAAATCAGGCATAATAGCAGGAATAGAGATAAGTTTGGAAAACATAAGGCAGGGTAGGTATTTGGAATATGATTTGAGTAACATTAGTCGACAAAACTACCATATTAATAATGGGTAAGCTTAACATACAAACCTGGAATATAGGAGGATTATTGACTAGAGATAAAAGAGTACGACTTGAAGAATTATTAAAACTATACCCCGTAGACATTTTATGTCTACAGGAAACCCATATTCCATGGAGTAAAAGAGCATTATTAAGACTAAGGGGATATCATCTGATAGTAGCCTCAACTCAAACCACAAATATAAGGGGGGTTGCAATACTGGCCAAGAGTGGCTATGGACAAGGAATACGCTGTGCATCAGATCCATATGGAAGATGGGCAATTGCCACATTAGCTAACGGAATTACGATATGCACTGTTTATGGATCCAATCAGTATGATCCTATAATTTTTGAAAAATTGGAAACAGAATTAGCTATTTGGCAAGGTCCTTTAATTTTTTGCGGCGATTTCAACATTTCTTTAATACCACCCTTGTCATCGCAGGCAATTGGATTGAAATATACTGGTCGGAAACCAAAGGTTTATCAGGCTATTAGTAATTTAATTTGTAGCCTAGGGCTAACTGATATTTGGATGCAAAATAACCCTGCAGACTCTGGCTACACGTATTACTCACACCCCCATCAAAAATATGTACGGATAGACTATATTTTTACATCTAAAGATTTAACTTCCACTTCACAAATAAAGAAACTTCCAAAAACACTATCAGATCATAATCCCTTAGTATTATTAATTGATTATCAAACTAATTATAGCCAAAAAACTACATGGTCTTTCGATAGGAAATTACTATGTAACCAAGAATATATTGATTTTATTAAAACCTGGACTGAAGAATTTTTTAGTATGAACCGATTTAGTGCTTCTAGGAATATCGTTTGGGATACTTATAAAGCCGCTCTAAGAGGGGAAACTATTAAGTATCAAACTATAATTAGAAATCGGGAAAAACAGGAATTTGGAGTGAAAATAACTGCTCTAGCTAGAGCCGAAGAAGAGCACATCAGTAAAATTAGGCAAAGACAAGACACAAGCCAGGTGATGATGCAGATAGCCATACTAAAGTCAGAACTAAACTCTAAACTAAGTCAGAAAGCTGCTGAGACATATCAGTCACATAGGAAACAAGTGTATGAAAGCGGAGAGAAAGTGGGCAGACAGCTGGCCCTTAGTACGCGTCAGAAAATTACAAAAAGGGACATAGCTACTATAATAGAAAATGGGCAGACATTTACTCATGCAGCTGGAATTAACTCCCAGTTTCAAGGGTACTACCAGAAATTATATACAGAGGATACTAACAGATCAGAGAAAGAAATAAAAGCTTTTATAAATAACTTTCTTAGTAACTTCGAGGCTATGGAAACATTGGACGCTGATACAAGAGAGGATCTTGAAAAAGAAATAACAATTGCAGAAGTCAGGACTGCATTATCATTATTAGCTTCTGGCAAAGCAGCAGGTCCAGACAAGATACCGATTGAGTTATTTAAGATACTTAGCCATCAGCTACTACCGATCCTACATGATTTATTTCTTGGAATACAATATAATGGTGTACCTCCAACTTCTTGGGAGGAAGCTAATATAGTCGTCTTTCCAAAAAAGGGAAAATCCCCAGAGCTTCTTACATCATATCGCCCTATATCCCTTATTAATTCGGACTCCAAATTATATGCAAAAGTCCTAGCACTCAGGATCAGTGGGGTCATAGAACAGCTCGCCTCCCCCTGGCAACATGGTTTCATCCCTGGAAAGGGAACTACTGAACACATCCGTAGGGCAATTGCCTTATTTGACGTCATGACAGCTAAGGGGGAGCGAATGTCTATGATTCTACTGGATGCTGAGAAAGCTTTCGATCGTGTTACCTGGAAATTTTTATGGGAAGTTATGGCACGTAATAATTTTGGCCCCAAATTTATTAACTCAATAAAATCAATGTATCACCGCCCTAAAGCGAAAGTCCTTGCGGCCGGATTATTCTCTGAATCTATTAATATAACAAGAGGTACTAGACAAGGGTGTCCATGTTCACCCTTGCTATTTGCTTTATATATCAATCCTCTTATTTTGAAATTATTAGAGAGCTCTGTTATTAAACCGATTGTTAGTTATCAGATTGAAACGAAAGTACTGGCGTATGCTGACGATATTGCGGTAGTCACACCGGATCCCACAGAAGCTATTCATGAAATAGAGGTAATTACGTCGGAATTTGGGACTTACTCTGGGTACTCCCTTAATAAAGGAAGGACGATTATAATAAGCACACCCGATACAGTTTGTATTGATCCACGAAGAATTGAAAAAGCTACTTATCTGGGCATTGAACTCTGCGCAAACATTAAAACAATCTCACAAATTAATTTTGATCCGTTACTGAAAAAAATTGAGAACGACTTTAAAAGGGTCAATAGCCTTCATCTGTCTATTATAGGGAGAGTTAACTATGTTAAAATGAATACGCTACCCAGATGTCTCTACTTATTTAGAGCAATACCGCTAGCCATTAAAAAGGAGGCTTTAACAGCGATTAATTCACTTATATCTAAGTTTGTGTGGCAGAATGGAAAAATTAGGAGATCTATTGAATTATTGTCTCTGCCTATTCAGAAAGGTGGTCTTACTATACCTAATATGGAACTATATTATTGGGCAGCACAACTAAAACAGTTTATGCCGTTGCTTAGAGGCTATAGCGAATGGAATTTAGAGGGTCGTGCTGAAATACCGACAATATATGAACTTATAGTCGGGCGGGAGGCAAAAGGCTTGTTACTGCGAAAAACTGAGACAAGAAACTATAAAGCTTTTAAAGGTGAAATCATGATCAATGTTTGGAAAATTTGGAGTAAAATTGCTAAATACAGTAAAATTGAGAAAATTAATCGCTATACACCACTTCTCTACTCTGTTATTCAAGGACAGGACTCAGACGCCTTTTTAAAACTTTGGGCTAAGATAGGAATTAAGACAATTGGTGATTTTCTAATAAAAGATTACGACACAACTTTTTCAGATTTAAAAATTAAATACAATTTACCAAATGGGGATTTTTTGAAGTTTGCACAGATATTTGCCACACTAAAAGCTAAGGAATCGCTAATTTGCCTATATAAGTATGAAATTATGGATGTAATTTTTAGAACAAATACTAGAATTGGAATTTTATATAATACTCTTTTAAGCATGAAGAAAGATGATCTTGATAAAATGGAAAAAAAGTGGAGCTTAAAACTGAATAACCCAAATATGGATTTAGACCAGGTGTTAGATATGAGTCAAAAGTTATTGATGGCTAGTAATCTTAAGGCACAATTGTACAAAACTATTTTTGACCTTTACTTTACTCCTGCTAAACTATTTCCATGGGGTAAACGAGAGAATGATTTATGCCCAAGATGTACTCAAGGGCCGGCAACTCTTACTCATATGTTGTATACTTGTCCTAGTTTGACACTAGTAAAAACCATGATAAATTCCTTTTGGGAGGAAATTTTTGGACATATTATACCAGAATCGGAAACCCTATTTCTTTTTGGTCATGACCTTACCTTAAATTTGGAAAAAGCTGAAGAAAGATTAGTTTTTATTGGTATGGCTGTTTTCAGGATACTCCTATCTGCGAGATGGAAAGACGCAGAGCCTCCAAGTTTTCACATGTGGTTAGCACGCCTTTTGGCAGCTTATAGATATGAATCTGCAATATTTAAAACGAGAGGGATACGATCTAAACTGCGAGGAGATGCACTTTGGTGCCCAATAACTGAATGGAAAAATCGCATCCTCCCTGGCGGTATTGGGTGATTTTTTGATCATATTTATAATTGACTCAGAATGTGTTTATACTGGTGTGTAATCTATAATTGTCTAAAAAGCTATCTATGCTGATTCTTGGTTTTTTTTGTTTTTTTTGTTTTTGTATCTCAAACCCTGCGATTCCTTTGTTTATAACATTGTATTATTTGAGTTAATTTTGAACTGATGTATTGCTGTAATGATGTCCTACTTATTATGCCTGAATAAAAAAAAAAAAAAAAAAAGAGAAAGGACTCCTATGTTATGTTGAATATTTTCTTGTTTTTCTTTTCTCTTTTCTATGCAGTGTGGGAAGTCAGTCCATTCTTTAAAGTAGAGACTAAAGGGAGCTGGAGACATCCTGGGTCCATTGAAGCCTTTTCTTCCCCTTGTTTCTTTTTACCCTTCCCTCTCCCCGGGCTCAGACTGTAGTTGGTTGTGGTTCGATTTCAGGCAGGCTGCAGTCCGTGCGGGGGTAGAGAGTAGGGAATATCGTCGCTCCTGCAGCGTGGTTCCTAGTGGGTGACAATTCTGACAATGCAGTGGTGTTTGGGTAGTGAAGGGGGTCGTGCTGGGGGTAGTGTTTTAGGGTAAAGGGTAGTGCAGTTGTGTTTGTGTAGTATAGGGGTCATGCTGGGTTAGTGTTTTAGGGTTTAATGCAGTGCAGTGGTGTTTATGTAGTGAAGGGGGTCATGCTGGGGGTAGTGTTTTAGGGTTTAGGGTAGTGCAGTGGTGTTTGTGTAGTGTAGGGGGTTGTGCTGGCGGTAGATTTAGGGTTTAGGGTAGTGCAGTGGTGTTTGGGTAGTGTAGGGAGTCTTGCTGTTTGTAGTGTTCTAGGGTTTAGGGTAGTGCAGTGGTGTTTGGGTAGTGGAGGGGATAGTGTTTTAGGGTTTAGGGTAGTGTGCCCAACCAGCCACAATATCAGTCGACAAATGGGATCCTGACTCTTTTGAACACTCCGCCAATTGAATATTTTGGGTCAAGGGCCTTACCATGTCCAAGATCTATCATTCCTTTCTTGGGATCCCTCATATACTTGGAGAAAAAGGTACATAGTTTCTCATCAATTTCAGGCGTGTGTGCCACCTTCCCCTTCAGTGAGGGCCTGGGGAATTCTTCCCTCATCCTATTCCTGACCTCCCTTTCAAGGGGTTGATGGATTTTCCCCACCATCTACTCTGCCACTTTGGCGTCATGGTTCCACTCCGCCGACCAAGGATGGTAAATTTGGGTAGGCTCGAACATGTCTGAGTGGACCCCGTCCCCAACCCGGTACTGAGAGGACTGGGACTCTGGATGCCAGGGACGCCCCGAGTCCTTATCCTCATCGGAGGAGAAATCATCCTCCAATACACCCCCTCCCTCTAAGGGAAACCCGCCGTCGGGTCTACAATAGTGGTGACAGCGTCTCAATTTTCTCCGGGCTCCTCCTTCTCCCAGCAGGGAGAATGTTTTAGCGTTCGCACACTCTTGAGGGAGGTCTCCGTAAGTTTATCAAATCCTTCCAAGTGCCCCACGTTATGCTTAACAGCCCTTTTATTCCCCATCTGGGAGCTACTGGGACCCGCCACCACCAGATCTGGGTCACTGAACACCCCAGGGATGCTTTTCACCAGCTTATAAACCTGATCCCTAAAAGGAGCCAGCGCCCTAGAAATAGCCAGAGAGAGGGCTTGGTCCATTGCTGGAGGGAGAAGTTGGGGGGCCATTCCTCCTCCACTTCCTGGTAGGAGGAGTAAAAATGATCTTCTGGAGAAGACATGATAGATGGTTTGAGCACAGAACAAATGCCCTTAAAATCCTTAAGGCAGCCCCCTCGCCGGTGCTCCAACAGCTGGGCTTTCCCCGAAGCGGTTATAAGAATAGACTGAAGTGCAATACCAATTACCACCACCAGGTGGCGAAGGTCAAAATTAGGCTCGGGTTGGTCGGGAATCAAGCCAACACTAAAGGAGTGACCAGATTCCCAAACACGCGTAAAGACCAGCGGGCGCGCTTGACGGAGCTGCCTCGCTCGGACCAGAAGAGCCTAACAGGATCTCACCACGCCAGAGCGCACAGTAGGAGAAACTGCCAGGGGGAGAACGTTCTCGGGCAAGAGACTCCTGCGCAGGGAATATAAAACAATACCAAGGCAATAATGCTAATAACGTGCACAAGAAACCGCTATACAAACAGCAACAACGTCAGATTAAGCCAAGAATGTAAGGAATGCACTTAACTGACAAGCAGTGAAGAAAGAGGAAGCGGAAGGGCCGTTACGATATTATATACGATGGACTGTGATATGATTGGACTATAGTTGCCTTGGAGACTACCCCCTAATGGTTCATGGGTTGTGTATTCTTTTGTTTAATGATTGTTGTGTTACGTTTTCTTTGAACTGCTATGCAAATAAAGTGAGGAAAGATATGCATAATCGTCGCCTCCGTCCTGCCATACAATTCATTAAACTTTATTCGATCTGATTTACAAACATAGATCATAAAAGTGTACATAAAACCAGTAAATCCTCTTTCCTAATACAATACAGTGAGAATTAATTAAAACTAGTAGGTAAAAACAGGTGTTACAAAGCCCGGTTCAGAGCAACTTCAGGTTAACAGAATCGTAAAGTTCAATGTTTCTCAAGATCAATCTCATGTACTTTGTAGAAAATATGCAATAAGGGGTCCAAGTAAGATGTAACTCTCCAATACCTGACCAGCCTTCACTATATAAAACTGCAAAAAAACTAAAAATAAAAAGTGTTTTGCACACTTCTGTCTTTGGGCTATATGTGGGCTACATCTGGGTGATATTTGGGCTCTTTTTCCTCTGGTGGTCATCTTGGGAGACTTATTTGTTATGAAGTTTCCTAATTTCCTCATTTACTGCAGTCTCCTCAGTAGGAAATGCTTTCAGTTTTTTACTTTGATTCCATCAAGAAGGCATTCAGATGTGTCACACATTTGCCATAAATTCAGAATGTTAGTAATCTAGTTGTTCATTAGATCACTGTAGTAAAGTTACTGCTCACCAGGGAGTTAACTGGAAGTCTACTGCTGGTATTGAAAGTGATTGTTTCAGTCTGCATGTCAGAATTTTCTAATGAAATAGAAGAGGATTTGAGATCTCACTTAAAAAATGCCCCACATTTTCTTTCTGCAGCACTACCCATAATTTATATGGCAAAATGAATCCCCTCATTTTGTTCCTGTTCAAATTAAATGTTTTAAGTGTTACCAGTTTATTACAATCAAGATGGCTTCAGGTGTGCCATAATTATGTCATAATTAAGACTGTTAGCGCTCTAGTTGTTCTTTAGAACACTCTGGGAAGCTGCAGTAGAACACAAAGGCATCAACTGACAGGCTGCTCCTGTTGAAATATAACAGGAAGATATTTGAGATCACACTTGAAACATGTCCTAATTTTTCTTTCTACAGCACTAACCATAATTTCTATAACAAAATGAACCCCATCATTTTGTTCCTTTTTAAATTAAATGTGTTAAGTGTTACCAGTTTATTCCAATCAAGATGGCTTCAGGTATGCCAAACTTTTGTCATAAGTAAGGCTGTTACCGCTCTAGTTGTTCTTTAGAACACTCTAGGAAGCTGCAGTAGAACACAAATTAATCAACTGACAGTCTCTGCCCTTGTTGAATGTACATGATTTACTGAGAATGACAGACTTCATTCTCACATGACGGAGAAAGATAATGTGAATTTACTGAAAATATGCTCTCATTTTAGCTTCAGTTTTCTCTCAAACATGATTCATGATATCCCAGCAGACGGTTTTTCACAGGGTAAAATCACTTAAGAACTCAACACAATTCCTGAAAATAGTATGGTACCATCAACAAGTGAATTCTAATGTAACTAAAGTCTACTATCACACTGTATAGTTCTCCTTTTGGTAACCCTCAAAATCTTCGATTCACTACAATGCATTTCAATGGGGTGCTATCATGTATATTGGTCCCAAGATGGCTGCCAGCAATTCCAGGATGAAGTGCTGACAGCCAATCAGATCTCACGATGAGATGTGTCATTAGGCTCTGCCCAGATATTGAAGCTTTTTCTTTTTCTAGTTTGTCATGAACTACTGAACGGATTTACACCATTTAAAAAAAAGGTCTCTTTCTGAACCAAGGGCTACCTTTTCGCCAAATTTGGTGTAATTCCGTTCAGCAGTTTCGGGCTGTAGCTGTGTCTAAAGTTTCCTATGGGAATTAACATAGAGAAAACACGTTGTGGGACACCCCTTTTTCTCGGCCCCCGCTTCCCAAATCAGCCCGCAACCTTTAGCATAGGAGCTGACCGGAGCGCCCCACAAGTTTTGAAACTTTCGCGAAGATTTGTCAACCGGCGCCGAAGTTATTGGAAAAAGAATGTTACGAATTTCCTATGGATAATAGGTCCTAACTATAACTACCTACTGGTGACCGCCAGTAGATATTATATATATATATATATATATATATATATTCACACACAAAACTTCGCCCATTTAGGAGATCCACACACAGGTAGGCATTAATATTGTTTTAATTGCAGAAGCTGCAGTTACCATGTAGCGTAGATCTGTGCCAATAAGTTCTAATGCCTGACGCGTTTCATGCACTGCTTGCATTTCTTCAGAGGCAAAATGTTCGTTACAACGCAAGGCAGCCAGCACCACTGTTTTAACTGACTCCACCTGCCCCAGTGGGCGTTGGCTTGCGCTAGGAATGGTGGTCTTTGTAGTGCTGTAGTATTCCTCGGTGAGGTGCTTGCAAGATGCAACGTATTTAAAATTATTAATACAATCCAAGTGGATCTGGAAACAGTCCGGCTGACATTAGCACTGCCATTAAACCTTCCACAAAGCGACCTTCCTGACCTTTCTGCGGCTCGTCGCTTGACAGCAGCATCGGTCCACACTTCTGAGGCAGGGCTCTCCCACGACCGGGACCGGCCGTTTTTTTATTCACACACAAAACTTCGCCCATTTAGGAGAGCCACACACAGGTAGGCATTAATATCGTTTTAATTGCAGAAGCTGCAGTTACCATGTAGCGTAGATCTGTGCCAAAAAGTTCTAATGCCTGACGCGTTTCATGCACTGCTTGCATTTCTTCAGAGGCAAAATGTTCGTTACAACGCAAGGCAGCCAGCACCACTGTTTTAACTGACTCCACCTGCCCCAGTGGGCGTTGGCTTGCGCTAGGAATGGTGGTCTTTATAGTGATGTAGTATTCCTCGGTGAGGTGCTTGCAAGATGCAACGTATTTAAAATTATTAATACAATCCAAGTGGATCTGGAAACAGTCCGGCTGACATTAGCACTGCCATTAAACCTTCCACAAAGCGACCTTCCTGCCCTTTCTGCCGCTCGTCGCTTGACAGCAGCATCGGTCCACACTTCTGAGGCAGGGCTCTCCCACGACCGGGACCCACCGTTTTTTTATTCACACACAAAACTTTGTCCATTTAGGAGAGCCACACACAGGTAGGCATTAATATCGTTTTAATTGCAGAAGCTGCAGTTACCATGTAGCGTAGATCTGTGCCAAAAAGTTCTAATGCCTGACGCGTTTCATGCACTGCTTGCATTTCTTCAGAGGCAAAATGTTCGTTACAAAGCAAGGCAGCCAGCACCACTGTTTTAACTGACTCCACCTGCCCCAGTGGGCGTTGCCTTGCGCTAGGAATGGTGGTCTTTGTAGTGCTGTAGTATTCCTCGGTGAGGTGCTTGCAAGATGCAACGTATTTAAAATTATTAATACAATCCAAGTGGATCTGGAAACAGTCCGGCTGACATTAGCACTGCCATTAAGCCTTCCACAAAGCGACCTTCCTGCCCTTTCTGCCGCTCGTCGCTTGACAGCAGCATCGGTCCACACTTCTGAGGCAGGGCTCTCCCACGACCGGGACCGGCCGTTTTTTTATTCACACACAAAACTTCGCCCATTTAGGAGAGCCACACACAGGTAGGCATTGATATCGTTTTAATTGCAGAAGCTGCAGTTACCATGTAGCGTAGATCTGTGCCAAAAAGTTCTAATGCCTGACGCGTTTCATGCACTGCTTGCATTTCTTCAGAGGCAAAATGTTCGTTACAACGCAAGGCAGCCAGCACCACTGTTTTAACTGACTCCACCTGCCGGTCCCGGTCGTGGGAGAGCCCTGCCTCAGAAGTGTGGACCGATGCTGCTGTCAAGCGACGAGCGACAGAAAGGGCAGGAAGGTCACTTTGTGGAAGGTTTAATGGCAGTGCTAATGTCAGCCGGACTGTTTCCAGATCCACTTGGATTGTATTAATAATTTTAAATACGTTGCATCTTGCAAGCACCTCACCGAGGAATACTACAGCACTACAAAGACCACCATTCCTAGCGCAAGCCAACGCCCACTGGGGCAGGTGGAGTCAGTTAAAACAGTGGTGCTGGCTGCCTTGGTTGTAACGAACATTTTGCCTCTGAAGAAATGCAAGCAGTGCATGAAACGCGTCAGGCATTAGAACTTTTTGGCACAGATCTACGCTACATGGTAACTGCAGCTTCTGCAATTAAAACGATATTAATGCCTACCTGTGTGTGGCTCTCCTAAATGGGCGAAGTTTTGTGTGTGAATAAAAAAACGGCCGGTCCCGGTCGTGGGAGAGCCCTGCCTCAGAAGTGTGGACCGATGCTGCTGTCAAGCGACGACCGGCAGAAAGGGCAGGAAGGTCGCTTTGTGGAAGGTTTAATGGCAGTGCTAATGTCAGCCTGACTGTTTCCAGATCCACTTGGATTGTATTAATAATTTTAAATACGTTGCATCTTGCAAGCACCTCACCGAGGAATACTACAGCACTACAAAGACCACCATTCCTAGCGCAAGCCAACGCCCACTGGGGCAGGTGGAGTCAGTTAAAACAGTGGTGCTGGCTGCCTTGCGTTGTAACGAACATTTTGCCTCTGAAGAAATGCAAGCAGTGCATGAAACGCGTCGGGCATTAGAACTTTTTGGCACAGATCTACGCTACATGGTAACTGCAGCTTCTGCAATTAAAACGATATTAATGCCTACCTGTGTGTGGCTGTCCTAAATGGGCGAAGTTTTGTGTGTGAATAAAAAACGGCCGGTCCCGGTCGTGGGAGAGCCCTGCCTCAGAAGTGTGGACCGATGCTGCTGTCAAGCGACGAGCGGCAGAAAGGGCAGGAAGGTCGCTTTGTGGAAGGTTTAATGGCAGTGCTAATGTCAGCCGGACTGTTTCCAGATCCACTTGGGTTGTATTAATAATTTTAAATACGTTGCATCTTGCAAGCACCTCACCGAGGAATACTACAGCACTACAAAGACCACCATTCCTAGCGCAAGCCAACGCCCACTGGGGCAGGTGGAGTCAGTTAAAACAGTGGTGCTGGCTGCCTTGCGTTGTAACGAACATTTTGCCTCTGAAGAAATGCAAGCAGTGCATGAAACGTGTCAGGCATTAGAACTTTTTGGCACAGATCTACGCTACATGGTAACTGCAGCTTCTGCAATTAAAACGATATTAATGCCTACCTGTGTGTGGCTCTCCTAAATGGGCGACGTTTTGTGTGTGAATATATATATATATATATATATATATATATATATATATATATATATATATATATATATATATATATATATATATATACATATCCACACAAAACTTCCAAGTGCTATCGAGCACAAACAGGAAAACGGACTCTCGATATAGCTGATGCCCGGTTGATTTATTAATGCAGTAAATTAAAACGATGTTGTCTCAGATGCGTTTCGGACACAGAACGGTGCCCTTGATCTCATGGCAACTGGGAAACTGACACAGATATTTAAAGGCACAAACCTTTGGCGCTTATAATGACGTTGTTAGGATCAACTAAACATAGTAAAAATACTGTGTATATATACATCATTCACCTAAAAACTGATATTATTCGTTTAGGCATTTTAATCATAACCATCTATGCACACCAGTGCCTCTGCACAAAATACCAAGCATTATAAACTCACCGAAGCAAATTAATAATTACTCCTGTAACTTTGATATTGTTGTCTACAACTAGGCAGCTATAAATTGTTTATCGTGTATCCTTTTTAAAAAAAATAATATATACATCATAGTTATATTGGTGAAATATGCTCATAGCATTATACATTTCATCAAATATATACAATCACTTAAATAAGTAATCTGTAAAACCACATAGATATAAACGTTATCACATTTTAAAGCTAATAAAAAAGTGCAAAGGACGCAATTGTGCAATGTACGCGTTGATATGTAAACTCTAGTAACAATTCCTAGGTTGTGTGCAAACAAAGCATACTATGTGTGCAAACATCAAGCACCTAATATGTGCAAATATGCTAATTCTGTTTGCTGTGAATCTCGGTACAAATACCCCTGGTTGTTCGATAGTCATTAATATCAGTGCCTAAACATTATTTTGAAAGCGCCTCAAGGGCTCAATAGTGCAAAAAAGTGCAAAAAGTGCAACAGCGAAAAATACTAACTTGTGTGTAAAAACTGGGAATACTGGCGGCAGTGCTTAATGTCCTACGGTACAACACGTCCCCAAATGCAACCTCAGCTAGATAAGAGATATATCCATTATATAATAGGAAAAACATCCATATTGGAAAAATATATATAACTCAACTGAGGACCGCCATGGAGAATCATGTTAGCCACAAATGGGTAGGAGCTCAGGAAGACTACTACCTTGGTAGGTACTATGGCGCACATGCAAATGCGAATAATAATATTTTCATGTGGCCAAAATAAAATGGTCAAAAACTCATGGAACTCATGGAAGAGGGAGAACTATAAAGGATCCATATTAATGCTACAGAGTGACAGTATGTATAAAAACTCTCTTTGAGCAGGGGTTGAATTAGAAACCATCTTTCACAGGAAATTGTACAGATCTTCCCCGGTATTCAAACCTTTAGGGGACTTAGTATCCAGCTCTACTATGTAGCGTGATTCGAGCTGGCGCAACAATTTCTCCCTATTGCCTCCCCTTTTACTCTGTGCCACGGCATCAATTACAAAATATTGTAAACAATTCAAATTGTTACAATGTATTGCTTTAAAATGTCTGGCCACTGGGTAAGTTTGGTCGGATTTTACTATCGCACGGAGGTGTTTTAAAATCTGCACATACACTTGTAATTTTGTGTGGCCCACGTAGCACAAATTGCAGCTACATTTAAGTGTGTATACGGCATGATCTGTTCTACAAGTGTAGTGGGATTTTAGTGCGATCGACATGTTCGAGAAAGGTGTTGAGTATGAAACTGTATTGACACCAAACTTGTAGGCTCTGCAGGAGCTACACCTGAAGAAACCTTTAGGGGGAGACAACCAATTTTCTGTTTTGTTAGTTTCTGGGCTATTTCTCACTAAGTCACTACGCATGGAATATGCCCTTCTAAAAGTGACTGTGGGAGTGGTCGGGAGAACCTCCTTTAAAATTTGATCAGTTAGGGCTATAGGCCATTCTTTCTTGACAATTTTCTTGATGCTCTTTGCTTGTCTACTATAACCTGTCACCAGTCTCATATCTGCATGATCACTGCCTTGGGTATCTCTGGGGACATTGTCACTTGTTTTCTCATGTCTATTTGGATCAAGTAGAGATGTGCGATCTAGGGTATTAGCCTTCCTCATGGCAACATCTGATCTACCAGATTGGTATCCCCTAGCCTCCAATCCCTTTTTAGCCTCCATTTGATGGTACATTTGGGCTTCAGGTGTGCTGCATGCTCTGTGTATGCGAATAAATTCTCCATACGTAATACTTGCTATTGTATGTTGGGGATGGAAACTTCCTGCATGTAGCACCGTGTTGCCAGATGTAGGCTTCCTATACAGACAAGTTTCTACTTTACCATTGACCCTTCTACTCTGATGTTCAGAAAATTTGCAAAATTAGAATCTATATTGGCAGTGAATTGCAGGTTTAAATTATTGTCATTGATGGTATCGACAAAATGACTGGCCTGATCTTTCGTCCCTCGCCATATAATGAAAATATCATCAATATAACGCCAATACTTGATTACATGCTTAGACCATATTCAGCTGATGGTACGCCTTAGACTACATTACCCAGAATTACATGCGCGAACGCATGCGCAGTATCACGCACTTCGATCGATTCCAGGACGCCGTTTGCCGCTCCCGGTCCAGTCAAGTACACAGTTTGCTCCAATTTTCATCCACCTTCTTTGGACCACTTTGGCCATTCGGACCCTGCTAACTGTAGTCTTCCCGTTTCTATCCCCGTTCAGTTCTTCACCTGGGCGACCCCGATTTGACTAAGCTAGATTTCTGGCCCCCATGCGTTGTGGATCACCGATTCACTCGGTAATAATACTTTTTAGTATTGATTACGTGATTCACCCCATTTTCAGTAAGTCGGCACCCGCATAACTTCCATGCTTAGGGTGATTCACTTTGTACTTACAGGTTCGAGACTCCCATGAAAGACTCTCCCTTCGTGAAGACCACATAGCGACCATTGTAGAAGGCGGTGCACGCCTAGAGAGGTAAGGCTGTCCCACGGTTTGTGTAAACTCTTGAGAAGAGGATTGAATGATTGCTTGATTAACCCTTGCTCCCCCCCTTTTTGTTTTTCCTTTCCTTTCCCCGCACTACCTCTGCAGGAGATCTTCTCTATAAGCAGGACACTTTTGGATAAAGTATTAAGTGGTAAGCTGACTAGGTACCTCAGTGTAGCAGCGCTCTTTGTTTCTTGATTTTCTCAAATTTGAGAGTAGACACTTGTTTCCCTTCTTTTTTACAGAGCTTTTTTGGCCCTGATGAGAATCCTGCAACCCTCAAGGATTCGAAACGCGTAGGCTTGTGGGTCTGCTTGGCTGAGTCTTTGTGCATATTGATTCTGCACCTAGACCAGCATCTTTACACCTTAAAATTAAGAATTGTATTATCAATCCTGTTTGATTGAATTAATGCATTATGTATAGTGTTTTGTTTTGAGTTGAAAAAATCTTTTTTCAAATTGGATAAGCAGACTTAGTACTTCACTTACTGGCCAATTGATATCCCAGTATATGTTGAGTACACTGTACGAATGTGGGAATGGAAGAGGTTTGACTGTGATATGTTTTGAGAAATTATGAACGATGGTATGTATGAGGTTTTTATCTCACTTGTTGTGTCCTTATTTTGACTGTTTTTCTACAAATTGTTCTTGAATCACTGCATTTAAATTAAAAAAATATGCATAAACAAAAATCTTTTTCAAAATAAACAGCTATTAACTAGCATTGAAGTGTATTGAATTGTTATCTTTACATTGTCCATTAAGTTGTTTCTGAAATCAGGCATTAGGATTGGCACTTTTTCCTTGTTGTTTAGACCATATTGGAGCATGGTGTGACCTGAGGACATGCTCCTCCCACCAGCCTACATGGAGCCCAGCATCACTGGTAGAAAAGCATGCCCCCATAGCCACACCTCGTAGCTGCTGAATACCGCATTATCAAACATAAACACATTGTTGTAAAGAAACCAATGAATCATTTTGATTAGCATCTGATTATGGCAGTATAGTTCAATTGGTTGCTTGGCCAAAAAATATTCCACAGCTCTCAATCCATATGGGTGGGCAATGCTTGTGTATAAGGCATAAATATCCATGGTGGGAAACAAGTATTCATGCGACCACTCAGTTATTCAATTGAAATAAAAAATCAGATGTGTCCTTGATGTATGCCGGTAAGTTTGTAACAAATTCTTGGAGATAAAAGTCAACATATTTAGATGTGTTTTAGAAGGTACTATTAATAGATGAAACAGTTGGTCTCCCTGGAATAGGTGATTCATTTTTATGTACCTTTGGTATGAAATAGATATTTGGCAATACTAGAAAATCATTGTTGAGAAACTTAAATTCATTGTGGGGAAATGAAACCTTATTTTCTCCATTCATTCAATTCCTCCTCATAATTCTTTTGTATGTTCCTCACTAGTGCCATACTGATTTTGTTGTATCATGTAATGTAATTGAGGTGACGATATGCCTCTTTGATGTAATCATTCTATCCCATAGAACAACGTTCCCTCCTTTGTCCGATTTGTTGATAACAACAGTATTGTTCTTCTTTAGTTTATTCATCAATATTGCGTACTGTTCCATACGAAAATTTGGTGGGGTTTGTTATGTCTTGGTTCTATGATGCAACTTTTTCAACTCCTCAATGACACAGTCGTGAAAGATATCAATGGCATTGCGTGGCATATTGGGGACAAATGTAGAAACTGGCTTAAAAGGACTTACACCCGATTTAGAAATGTTAATTCCTTCCGCCTCAGCTAATTCTTGTGTACTGCATACTTGGATGTCCTCTCTATTCAAATCATGTTAGCCTTATACTCTTGCCTACTTTTTGGAACCTCTTCCAAATTGTAAAATAATTTCTGAGCTTGATCTTTCTGATAAATTTGTAGACATCAACTCGAGTATTGCAGTATCCAAAGTTCCTTTTCGGGCAGAACGACCAACCTGGTGCTAAAAGTTGTTTCTCAGCTTGGTCCAAATCAATGTCAGTAAGGTTGATAATGGTATTGTCATCTATTGCTTGGTCTTTCTCCAGTAACGATTTTGTTACCGCCTTGGCTTTCTTCCTGAAGCATTTCCTTCATTCGCGTCTCCTTGCATTTCGCCTTTGTTTGTGGAGGCGTTTGGATTGCGTGGTCGCAGCGATTGTTTGCTCTCCATTCTGATGTAATCCAATTCCTCCGCCAGGGTTAATTGGCCCAAATTTCCTCGTTCTGCACCAGGGTTACTATCATCCAACTCCTCCTCACTTGGGACCAATCTAGCATCGGAAGTAGATATATTTGAGTCGCTTGCCGCCAAATCCGATTTTCAGACATTTGCCGCTGCTCTGCTGATACCACTGCCTTTTTGTCTACGCAGATTATCAAACTTGCATGCAAATGTACAAATTTGCCCCTGTTCATATTCCTGTTTGTCTCGGGAAAATTTGAACGCCTTCCTTGTCTTTATCACTTCCTCTTGTTTTCTTAGGTGGTCATTCATGTCTTTTATACTTTTATCAATAAACTCCTTACTGCTTTGCTGTTCCGGTTTGCTTAGTTCATTATTGATCCTTACTATTTCCTCCTTATTTTTGTCACGGTCAATCTTTGCGTATTTAACCAGCAAACACACCAGGCGCATGGATGCCTCCAAATTGCGCTCAGCCCACTCCTTCAAAAGGAGTGGGTTAGGACTGTCAAAGCTTGGTGCTAACATTATCCTTAGGCCTCTGGGAACCACGCCTCTATACATCAATATATATATATTTTTTCTCAGCAACTACTGAATGGATTTACACCATTTAAGAAAAATAGTTCTTTCTCAGGCAAGGGCTACCTTCATGCCACATTTGGTGTAATTCCGTTCAGCAGTTTGGGCTGTAGCCGTGTTTAAAGTTTCTTGAGGAAAATAACATGAAGAAAAAACGTTTTGGGACCCCGCTTTTTTCTCTGCCCCCACTTCCCGAATCACCCCAAAACTTTCATCATAGGAGCTGACCAGTGCGCCCCACCAGTTTTGAAAATTTCGCGAAGATTCGTCAACCGGCGCCAAAGTTATTCGGAACAGAATGTAATGAATTTCCTATGGATAATAGGTCCTAACTAACTACCCACTGGCAATCAATGATGTCATCATTGATGTCACTGTCCATGTCATGAGTGATGTAATATGTGATATCATTAGCAGTGCATTGTGGGCGTGCTAGTTATAGTTAGCTCAACTAACTATAACGGGCGAATTGCTCTGGTTTTATTTGAGTCAAATGTTCAACTAATTATAACGTCCCTAAAACCTATGTTTTTTTGTGAATTTCAAAGGTTTTTTAAATGCTAATTCCTAACTATAACGTCTGTAAAACCTATGGTTTTTTTCAGTGAATTTTAAAGGTTTTTTAAATGTTAATTTCATATTTTAATGTTTATAAAACCTATATTTTTCTATTATATTTTTAAATATTTTGGAACTCTATTATACTTCTTTTTTTAAACTTTAAAAATTATGTAATGTTTTATATCTTCCCCAAAAAATATGCATATATTTTGTTGTTGTTGAGAAAACTGCACTCCCATACTGATAGCGTACCAAGCTCCATCACCACACGCATCCTATCCGCCATATTGCTAAACTCGAAAATGATGCGCATTTCGTATCCGACGAGTTCGTGGCACCATGTCCCGCGTAACATCATGTACGCATGAAGTCACCTCAGCTGCTACATTGGTATCCGACTGGTACGCAGTACCAAGCCATGCGATACGTCCTGTACGTATGGGGTCACGCCCACTGCTCGTTGCGTATGCCAAGATTACACATATCACCAGGCCCTGTGTTACGTCACAGATGCATAGTATCGCGCCGGGTACGCCATTCCCTTTGTTTTTTTTGTCTCAAAAGTATATCTAAATAACTTTAAACTTTTATGAGAGCACGCGAAAATCTAAATTATTTTAAACATTTATATATTTCTAACTGTAATAAACTTATATTATGATAAATATATTTTGTCAAAATCGCGTCGGGTGCAGCCTCCTTGCGCGCTTGGTGCGCGATTGCCATGTGTCCTTAAAAAAAGCATTTGATTGGTTCATAACATTTCCAATTGTAACAGTTGGAAGACCCCACCCATTTTACTCATTATCTACAGCGTTTGATGAGAGACACCTCTTCTGCTTAGAAGGCTTTTTAGAAAAGTGTTTTCCTGTATACACATATCTTACACTACACACAACATGCAACGATCATCTTGATCAATATTCATGCTCTGTACATTAGCCTTCCATGTGTGATTGCCATGCATCTTAAACGTTCCATCAAAAAACAAATATGTGTTACACGATGCCCCTGCTGTGTGTGTGTGTGTATGCACATTTTTGTGCTGCCTTTCGGCCTGGGTATTGGTGGCTCTAAGGAGAATCATCAGCCACGGGCAGACTGCACATCCTAGATCACATGCCATCTCATTAATGATAGTTTTCGCCCTCCCGACACATGCTACACTAATCTAAATTGCACACTCTGCGAGGTCAAAACTACAAAAGAAACACACATAAGTACACTTCCTGGCCAGACAGGAACTGAACAACGCCCAGGTCCCCGGAATAATTATTCACACCCCTACGCTGGCCTGGCATACGCAAGCCCAGCCCACTTTGCGTACGTATAAATAGGATAACCACGACGCCACACGTACCTCTTCTTCCACACTGCCTCAGGGGATATGGTCGCATCCACCTCGCATATCACATTACAAAATAAAAAAAAGAAATGGATCCATGAGGTGTACACCATCCTGGCAATCAACACTGGCTATAAATTGTGAGCCCTACTGCCCGTCGTCTACGAAAGGGATCCATGAGGTGTACACTCTCCTGCAATCAACACTCCATCTGAATTGTGCTGCCCATAGTGTTTGCTCACACAACAATGACAGCAGGTAAGCAGAGCGGCCTGGTTGCACAGGGCCTCCAAATGAGCACGGTGTGGCAGAAGGGGTGGGGTGCCTCAGCCTGGCAGCGCAGGTGCGAACAAACGATATTGCCGTGCGTAATCATGTGATCTCTGACCTAATTCAGTCTCATCTCTGTCTCATTTTAAAGACCTACTGGACCATACTGTAGGCCTGAGCCAGCGGGCAGCGCTGCCCCACAGACACCTCTTGAGCGCGGTGCTGCGGTAGGGGTGGGATGCATCAGCAAGAGTGCGCATGTGCGAATAAGCGATATTGCCATGTGTTATGTGATCTCTGACCTCATTCAGTCACATCTCTTTCTTATTTTAAAGACCTGCTGTACCATAAAGTAGGCCTGAGCCTATGGGCAGTGCTGCCTACAGACACCTGTTGAGCGCGATGCTGCGGGAGGGGTGCGGTGCATCACCCTGTGTGCGCATGTGCGAAATAGCGATGTTGCCATGCATAATGATGTGATCTCTGACCTCATTCAGTCACATCGGTCTGATTTTAAGGACCTGCTGGACCGGACTGTAGGCCTGAGCCAGTGGGCAGTGCTGCCCTACAGATACGTGGAGTTGGCTTTTAGGACACTGTAGTGAGCTCCTTACTAAGTGTGCATGCACACAGGCTCCCGCCACTGCATTACACGCACACATTATGCTTCTAGCATGCGCTCTGTTCCTTTGTATGTCAATGTTGGTATGACATATTTTTTAACCTTGTGTATTCTTGTGCACTCCAACTCCTCTTTGAACCACGATTACCACTAACAGTTGGTAGATCGTACTTCAAAAACAAAGGATGCACTCTATTCCTATTTTCTATCAAGCTTGAAATAAACCTTCATTTACCTCCAGACGTTTCCACCATTAAATTAATTCTCCCTTTTCAGATATTCCACTGATTGCCTCAAGAAGGGCGGAGTGGGAGCGGACCCCTCAATGATGCCCTGGCATTCTGACACCTTCCATCGAGGTATCAAGACACCGTCCCCGACCGGAGACTTGGTCTACCGTACAAATGTACCCCGGACTAGGAGCTTGCACCAACACCTCGTGGGACACACCGGTGGTGGCAGGTGAGCAGTGAAGCCTCGGTGTGCAAGACCTACATTGAGCACCGTGTGGGGGAAGGGGTTGGGGTGCAGCACTGTGGGTGCACAGGTGCATGCAAGCAATTTTCCCGTAGCTAATAATGTAGGACTGTATTATCAAAGAACGGCGATAACATTATCACCACTTTAGTGGCAGGAAACTGCTGCTAAAGTGGCAATAAGGGGTTGATAATATGCCCTTGTGAATTCTCATAGAAGCCCAGGTTCACACCAGAACCTGGGCTTTTATGGGAATTCACAAGGGCATATTATCGACCCCTTATCGCCTCTTTAGCGGCAGTTTCCTGCTGCTAAAGCAGCGATAATGTTATCACCCTTCCTTGATAATATGGCCCACAATCTCTGGCCTCATGTATTTAATTTTAAGGACTTGCTGAACCAAACTCTTTCTCGCGGAGTCCAGTGTCCTAGAAAAACGGGTGACGAGAGGGTAAACTCTAAGGGCTGGGTGCAATAGGCCGACGCTATGTCTCCTCCTCCCTCTCTTCTTTTGACTCTCCCTCCTCTTCTCCCTTCCACCCACTCCCCTTCCCTTCCATTCTCCCTATGGTCCTTTCATTCTGACTACCTTTCTTTACCTCTTCCACATAGCTCACATACTTATGTTTCATTGTTGTCTTGCAGGTTTCCTACGCTGCTTCCACTGGAGTCCAATCCACGTTTTTTTATTATACTGTTTCTTCTATTAAAGTTACATTTCTATTTATTTTTGTTTTAATAAAGGTTACCTCTTTTTCAAATGAATAACGGAGTGTATAGGTCTTCTTTTTCTGACAACACTTGTCTTATTATTTATTGTGAAAATCATCTGTTTATAGGAGATTTTAAGGACAGAATTATTTAATATTAGAGTGCACCTACCAAACATAATCTAAACATTAGACAAATGAAGCCTGGGTAATTGCACAACTGCAAGAGTTCTATGAGTGTATCACTTTATAACACCATAAGTACTGCCAGTGTGATTACAGAACAAAACAAATAAGGTACTGCCTAGGACCAACGAAGCTTCAGGGACTGCTGAGGCCCACCCTGCATATTTAAATAAACACCGGGAGTGTGGCGATCCGCGGGCTTCAGTTTGCCTCGAACCCCCTGAACAATTAGTAAACAATACCCGGGAAGGTGGCGCTCCCCTAGGCAGCAAAACGTCTCTGTGCCCTTCCGCGCCTAATTTAAATGTGATATTAAGATCCCAGTCCTACAAAAACCCCGCAATATAATAATTGGATTGGCCACTGAATACCTACCAGTGGCTTCATTTAAAAGACCCCGCTTTTTTTTATTGTTTCTTCTTTTCTCTATTACAGCGATACCAGGTTTTCCTCCTCTCCCTTCAAGTAGCCGAACAAGTATTTGCGATCACAGGGTGGAAGCCATGCACCACCCTCTAATAGCAAAGACAAATGTCCCACGAATTCACACCCCGGGACATTGTATGAGCTGCGCCTGAGAGGTCGCCCTCCTTAGAACCATGATGCATTTGTTAGTATAAAAGCATACTTACACTACTTACAGACGTGTAGTACGGCGACTAGAATGTAGTGAAGAAGCAGAGGAAACCCAAAATCTAAAAATATAAATCCTACCAGAAGTCGGATGACATAGTTCAATGAGCCGGCGACCCTGGCATGAGTAGAAACAGCTACACGAAGAAAACGGGTCTTCAGCACAACGAAAGCAATTTTGAAATATCGTTGAGTGGTGCCTTCTTTTTGCCTTCTCCCGCTCGTCACCAAATTTATGTAGTGAAGAGGCAGACAGCAGTGGATCCAATAAGTAGATTTATTACAAGAAAACAAGACACCTGAAACAACCACCAACAGGAGCAGACAGCAAAGTAACCGTCTAATCCAGCACCGTGTACAAACTCCACAAGGTCCCTCTCATGACAGCCCTACATTCTAACATTACATACTTAGATTCTAGTAGAATTACATACTACCATTCTACTATGACTCTCATTGGAATACAACACAGAGCACATGACTTTACAGCAATGAGCTCATGGTTTCATCCACGAGTCTTGAGACCGGTAGGGGTAAGTATTTCGCTTACCACTCCCTATATTGTATAAATGTAAACTAACACTTCTTCCACAGGTATGCTACACCGCCCAGAGCACATCACTTTACAGCAATGAGCTCACAATTTAGGCTCACGGTTTAATCCCCGAGTCTTCACACCAGTAGGGGTGAGTAGTTCGCTTCCCATTCCCTATATATTATAAACGCATACTAACACTACTTACACACTTATACTACAGCGGCTAGTATCCTACAGTGCCCAGAGCCCATCACTTTACAGCAATCAGCTCAGTTTCATCCCCAAGACTTCACACCGGTAGGCGTAACTACTTTGCTTCCCGCTTCCGGTATACTATCAACACACAGTAGCGGTCAGTAGTTTGTTTCCCTCTCCCTGTATGGTATAAACGCCTACTAACACTACTTGCACCACGGATGCTACAAATACCAGACCACATCACTTTACAGCAATGACTTTAACTTGCATCTGACGGATACACTACCGAACGTTGATACGTCTGTATCCTTGTTGAACATCGCAGTATCCAAATGGTTGAGCACTGCTGTTGACAAGTTCCTCCCTCTGACACTTAAGAACTCCTCATCTCATCGTCCTCCTGCACCCTGGTTCTCTGATGATTTAAAGCGTATGAAATCCAACTGTAAGACCTTTGAAAGGAAATGGAGACGTTCTTACTCCGCTTCCCGTAAAGTGGCTTACAAGGAAGCCCTCAGAGGTTATCATAATCAATGCAAAATGGCCAGAGTTGCTTATGTTGCCAATACTGTCACGAACGCCCAAAACTGCCCCCGCACTCTTGTTTCTGTGGTGAAAAAACTAACAGGAGCAGATTTGGCACCCGCTCCTCCTGCCTTAGACGAGGCTAAATGCAATTCAGTTGCAGAATTTTTTATAGCAAAAGTGTAACATATCTATGACTCATTGAGTCCCTCTAATCCTGATGATGCGTTATTGCCAGGGCCAGTACTGACCCTAGATAATCTGCCTTCTCTGATGGCCAAACTTAGACTGGTCACCTTTTGACGATGTCTCCTTCTCCTCCTGCTTGAATAGCATTAAATCTGGCTCCCCACGCGACCCGGTGCGGGTCATAATTTTAAAACAACTCGACCTTGGTTCACGTCGTGTGTTAATGCAACTTCTTAATTCCTCTCTAGCTGAATCACATGTGCCACAGGAGTGGAAGCATGCTATGATTATCCCCTTATTGAAAAAGGCCGGAGCAGATGTTGCCAACTTATCTAACTTCAGGCCTATTTCATTGCTTCCTGCTCTTTCAAAGATCCTGGAAAGACATATTAATACTCAATTAACCCACTTTGTTGAGAGCTCGGGATTTTCACACTCATCTCAGTCAGGCTTTAGAGCACATCATTCCACCAAAACCACACTTCTAGGAGTTACCGAGAGTCTGCGACACAGTGTCGATCACGGAGAAACATCTGCTCTCATTCTTCTTTATTTGAGCGCTGCGTTCGACAAAGTGTCTCATTCCATCCTCCTCGCGACTCTCCGGTCCCTGGGAGTGGAGGGCTCTGCTCTAGCCTGGATAGCCTCTTTTTTAAGTGGCCTTACTTTTCAGGTCTTCTCTGCCTCTGCCTCCTCTACAGTTTGTCCGTCGGCGCACGGCGTCCCCCAGGGGTCTATACTTAGTCCTTTACTATTTAATATTTACGTGAGACCCCTGGCCACTATTGTGGAGGAAGCCGGTCTCACTTTATATTCCTACGCTGATGACACTCAAATTATTTTTTCTCTTTCTAACAAGGAGTGCAATGAAATTTCAGCTTTGAAAATAGGTCTAACTCAAATCTCCGAGTGGATGAAGAGCAATTTCCTGAAATTAAACGGTGACAAGACCGAGGTTGTGATACTGGACAAGGGAAAGGATCTATGGGGCCCCCACCATTGGCCCAACGATATGTGACCTACCCCTCAGCCCGCTACTGTAGTACGCAATCTCGGGTTTCTCATTGATGATAAACTCACAATGAGACAGCCCGTGAATTTGGCCTCTATTTGTTTTGCCACTTTGAGATGGCTTCAAAAAATCTTGTGGATGTTGCCCCCTTCTACACAGAGAACCGTAGTCCAGGCATTAGTTGTTTCACGCCTGGATTATGGTAATGTTCTCTATCTTGGAGCCGATCTGACAATGATAAAGAAACTTCAAGTAGTCCAGAATATGGCTGCCCGGCTCCTTCGCAATGTCCCTGGGAGAACATCTGCCTCTCTTGCACTTCGTGACCTTCACTGGCTCAAAATTCTGAGCCGAATTAAATTTAAAGTCCTTTGTCACGTTTTTAAGATCAAACAAGGCTCAGCCCCCAAATATCTTCAGGGCCTTGTTCAGGCCTACAAGCCGAGTGGCAATTTGCGATCTTCAGGGAATGATGACTTTTCCGTTCCCAGATTTAGGCTAGCAAAAATGGGATGCTGCTCTTTTTCCCACCTGGGTCCTAAATTCTGGAATGCCCTACCTGTGACCTTGAAGACGGAAACCAATCTCTTTCGTTTTCGTAAGGGACTTAAAACTTGGCTTTTTCAGCAGTGATTAGAGGCTACTTACCAGTAATTTCAGTCTGTTAGTTCTTCTTCTTTAGTCTGTCCCTTGGCGCCGGGAAACCCACTGTGGGTAGCTGCACGCATTATAAGTTTAAATGAATAAATAAATAAATAAAATGACCTCACGGTTTAGACTCTCGGTTTCATACCAGAGTGTAGCACCGTATCATATCAGCACCATGCCACTCTGAGCAACACTGCACTTTCAGACTGGTAACAGTGATAACTACCTACTGGTGACCGACAGTCGGTAATCAAGAACAAATTACAATAGTTCCTTGATTCTTTTAGCTTTCAAAAGTTCTCTCTATTACTGTCTTTCTACTTTTCCATATAAACAGTTTTTTTAATATTCAAGTACACATCGAAGTCAGAAATGCAACGTATTCTATCAACACATTTTCTAGAACATTCTACAACATGTGGAGGTTAAAAGTTAATAAATTTTTTTAAACGTAACAATATATTTTTGCAACATTTTCTCGAACATTTAACGGCACGTGCAGGTTAACAGTTCACAACTGTTTTAAGTTTGAACAGTGCCTATGAAATGCAAGTAGCAGGTGTGGTTGAGTTGAGCAAATTTTATCCTTTAATATGTACTCCACGTGCAAACTGCTTTTTCTTAAACAATCACAAAGATACTTTTCCACAAAACTAATGTGCACCCTACTTTTAAAAAACAATGCTTTTCATCTCCCAATCAGGTACCGTTTTGTGTGCGAAAAGAAACTAGTTCCCCATCTTTAAACAAATCTCTTATTCTACGAAGGAACTGCATAAGCTACAGACATCTTTCCATACCTTCCAGCCATACCTTCAAAATGCTAGCGTGGATCGTAGGACATAGCTATGTTTTCTGGTGCAAGAGGTATGCAGAACAGAGACGTATTGACTTAGACCTAGGTTTACAAAATGTGGACATTAAATGGTTTGGACAGAGAGGGTTGAAGTGGCACCATTTGTTGCCTTTGGTTAAAACCTGTTTGCATCTCCAACACCCTGACCTCACGACCTAGGCACATTGACTTGGGTAGATTTGAAAATGCTTATGAAGGACACCTTTGGACAATTGATGTTACTTTTGCCTAAAACTGTCTTTGTATATTCCATTATATGCCAAAGACCGAAGTGGAAATGGTCCAAACAATTTTGTCCTCAGATTGAAAAATCTTAGAAAAAAGTTTTAAAAAAAAGCTGTATCTGCATACCTCAGAGACCACAAAATGGGCATCCATCAGTGATGTCAGTGAGATATCATCAGTGATGTCATGTGTGATGTCACTGACCATGTCATGAGTGATGTAATGTGTGACGTCATCAGCAATGCATTGCGGAGGCGCGAGTTATAGTTAGCTGAACTTACTATAACGGGGAATTTCAATGGTTTTGTATGAGTGAAACATCCAGCTAACTATAACATGAGTGAAACCTATGTTTTTTTCAGTAAATTTCTAAGGTTTTTTAAATGCTAATTCCTAACTAAAACGAGGCTAAAACCTATGGTTTTTTGAGTTAATTTGCAAGGTTTTAAATACTAATTCCTAACTATAAGATGCCGTAAACCTACGTTTTTTTCAGTGAAAAAAAAAATATATATATATATATTCTGTCAATCCTTTTTGTCAACATGCAAAAGTACGCACCGACTCCGTGGGATGGTTTTCAAGGATTATTGCTTTATTCCATACTGATTTAGACGTGTTTCGACGGCCACAGCCGCCTTGCTCACTACATCTACCTTCACCCAAGTTTGTGCTCATTATATAGTGGTTTAAACATAACATGTGACACAAAAGAAAAAAGTTTGTGTAAATTAAAAAAATTCACTAGTAGTGTGTGTGTATATATATATATATATATATATATATATATATATATATATATATATATATTGGTGTGATCAAGAGTACTTGCTACTCGAAGCGCGTCGCTTGAAGGGTTTCAAATAAAAAAACATCTTGCCTGAAGCCGTGGGGTCCGTCTCCTTCTTCAATCCTATGCTTAAAAACTTTGATAGAAAAACAGACATTTGAGGTGAGCAGATCTAGAGTGTCGCTGGTGTTGAGAGTGCTCTAACAGGAGCTGCTTTCCACCTAAACTGAGACCTACCCAGAGTTCTCTCCTTCTTTTTTGCATAATTTATGCGTCACTCTATGCCTGAAAGGGTTTTGTTTTGACTTAGTACTGGGTGCTCCCTTGTGTCTGGACAAAGCTATACCTCTCTGAAGAGCTCTAATTAGAGCGAAACACTGTGTCAGGGGTTGCTTTTATTCATTTCAGGTTGGCTTGAGTTGGTATTTTACCAATTCAAAGCTGTAATATTGTGCCTGGAGTGATAAATGGCTTTTGTTATTTGACAGCTCAGCAAGGACTGCACTGTACTAGTCCTATGCTTAAAGACTTTGCTGTTTAAATGGCGAAAGACTTTGTCATTTTCTATCTCGGCATGGATAGCACTGTCTAATCCTATGCTTAAAAACTTTGATAGAAAAAGACATTTGAGGTGAGCAGATCTAGAGTGTCGCTGGTGTTGAGAGTGCTCTAACAGGAGCTGCTTTCCACCTAAACTGAGACCTACCCAGAGTTCTCCTTCTTTTTTGCATAATTTATGCGTCACTCTATGCCTGAAAGGGTTTTGTTTTGATATATATATATATATATATATATATATATATATATTGGTGTGATCAAGAGTACTTGCTACTCGAAGCGCGTCGCTTGAAGGGTTTCAAATAAAAAAACATCTTGCCTGAAGCCGTGGGGTCCGTCTCCTTCTTTCGCCACGGTGTGTGGAGGTTTGAGGAATTGCTTGGATATATATATATATATATATATATATATATATATATATATATATATATATATATATATATATATATATACACATACATACACTGGAAAACTAAACACAAATGGAAAGTTTGCATCTCTGCAGTCTCTTATTTTTCACCTTATTCATTTTCCGCTCAATCGACACACCATCCACAAATACACACACCTACGTACTGCCTTTCTTGGCTGGGCTTATCAATTATTCTTCTTTAATTCAAATTCAAAGGGCAGGCCCTTTATTCAGCCTTCTGCGTAACTACTACCCATCAATAGCAGTGGGTAATTTGCACACTTCCATCCTTTCTTGCGTACTTACTACCGCACACTATGTGTACTTCATGCACTAGCTTGCTTCCTTAGATGTGCTACTCGTTTCTCTTGCTCCCACTGCGGAATCCAATTTCCTATCTGTGTAATGAGCTGGAAATCCAAAGATTCTCTTCACTGACAAGGCAGTGGGTAGTTTGTGTGTCTCCAGCCTTTCTTATTTTTCACCTTTTTCATCTTCCACACATACACACAACTACTTGCTGCATACCTTAGCTGCGATTACCAACTATTCTTCTATTTCATATTCCTATTCAAGGTGCAGGCCTTTATCGAACATTTTTATTGTAACAAGTACCCCAGCCGAAGACATTGTACATTTGCACACTTGCTCCCTGTCTTGGCTGGGGTTATCAATTATTCTTCAATTTCATATTCTGATTCAAACTCAAGGCCTTTTATCGAGCCTTTTTGTTGTAACTACTGTTGCAGGAATTCTGCTCCTACACTGAACTGTGCATAAAGACTTAGGACCTCAATGAATTACGGTGTACCCAAACCCACCTTAGTACTCAAACCCCCTACCAGACTAGCAATCAGTGACTCATTGGTTCTTCGTCCTATAGCAAAAACACCAATGACTAGTCAACCCAGAACATGTGACTTAGATTACCTCAAGTAAGGTAGATAAAAAGAGCACTCTTTCATTATAGTCTTACACCAGTCCAAAACAAGGAGTAAATAAAGACACGTGCAAGTTTGAAATGTTTATTTCTAACGCCGTAATCTCATGCACAGTACCTTGGATAATACAACCAAACATATTATCAGAAACAAGGTTGTCAGCATTGTTACTATTCCATAAAATACAAAGGGAGAAAGCATCTTATATGGCTAACGGGAAACAGGTTTAAAATATAGCTACATTTCACCCTCCCTACCTACCAGGTTAGTTTATAACTACAGAAGGTCTCATAGGATTACATGGACAGCCCCATACCTCTGGTACTCACCAGTAGTGGATCACATTGAGTTCTGCACAAACTGTCAGGATACCAATGTTCTCCAACTGTGTCTAATTATGCCTCCACAATACATTATTGAATGCGGCAGTATCAGACGTGGCCACAGCTGCATATGTTATAGGTTGAATGTGCGAGGATCATTCCGAATAACAGACACAGTATCCAAGATAACCTTGATGTTCCATGCTCTCACTATACACACTAAATTAGCGAGGCAGTCTAGAATGTAGCATAACTAATTATTCTCATGTGAAACAAAATACTCTACCTTCTCTAAACAATATCACAATTGCGTGTCCTGTGCAAAGCAGAGCAGGAAAGCAAAAATGACTTTTAACCTTCTAATGAGCCCATGCTAACTTAACACTGTGTGAGTGCAAGGCTCAGCCCACGACACCCTCCCTCGATAGAACCACGTGATATAAACATGGGCGAACTAGGAACGCAGAGTTCAAGCCTGAAAAGCAGAGTCAAGTTCAAATTTGCCTAAAAAATTATTCGCTGTTTGATAGGAAACAGTAACTAAATAATAAAGAATAGGTAGAAAAATCAAAGAGTCTTAATCCAACAGCGTATAAGCACAGTATGTAGCAACAGCCTCCAAGAGGAAGTCATTGTTCTCATCTGAAAGCATTTCAGCCATCCAGTAGTGAGAATGAACATACATGTTCCTCAACGACCGGAGCCTCTATCACCATCGGAGGAAAACTCGGGTCATCTTCAATGTAACTGCGTGCCAAGAAGTCATGCGCCGCTGCAAAATCATTCCAACGTCCCATTATTCCATGTATCGCTGCTAAGGCCATAATCCCGCCGCCAGAACAGAGCAAGTCATGAACCACTAAGGGGCTCATCAGCTGGTCATAATCTGCGTTGGGAGACATCGTAATGCAGAGACACAAATCCAGAGCCCAGTCGAAATCGCAGCTCAGGCAATGGAAGACAGGTTGAACGCATGTGAAAAAGGAAAATCGAAATGATAATCCTTAAGTTGCACTCAATGTTGCCAGAGGCAGCGCTCCGTAATAACTAAGCATTCGGTTGCGGAGCAGCAACAACTGGGACATATTGTCGTGTGCTGCAGGATGTGCATCCATATTGAAGTAAACAAATTAATAAAAGCACACAAATGCCGAGAAGACACTAAATATACTTTGAAAAGAAGTCACAAGACCACTGCTTCTAACTTTAAAAAAGTAAGGTAACCCCGTAGTCAAGGACGCATTAAAGATACTCTGAATGAACTCCCCAAAATACAGAGGCACGTCTGTATTTAATAAATCATACACTTCTGTGCGGGTGTTTGCTACATGAAGGACAAATGTTTCTCTAGCAGATGTAAGAGCGACCTCTTTTTGAGACAATAGCGCTCTTATACGGCTCATTTGGCTGACTCTCCTTTCAAGGTCGGAATCGACGGCCAGATGGAAACATCCAGCTACCCATGCAGAGGAGTAAACACAACTTTTTTATAGCAAACCACACGCTCAGTTTCCGTAATCATGTAACCGATGCCTGGTAACATTGCACAACAATCTGCATTATTTCAAATTAATAACTCAAGTTTCTAGTAAACTCAACGTTGGTATGATAGCAGGTGTCACAGTGCCTTTCAAAACTCACACCAAATTAGGCACATCTTGATTAGAAGAGCCATGCAATTGCATGTGTCTACAAATTAAGGAGTGATCTGGTGCTATTGTGCAATCCTCGCCATTCACATAGACTTCTTTTCCCTCCCTCAGGCACCTATATGTAAATGATAATAACCAAGCTTCATGCAGATAAGCGCTGCCTAAAGATCCATATCTACCTATAGCATAGTATTTCATGCAAACCCCAAACTTAAACGGGCTAAAAAGTAACGTTATGATACCGTGGATAAGCCACACAGCTGAATCGGATTTCCAAAGAGTGACCACTTGTAACCATTATCATAGCACGCCCTGTGCTCTGATTTGACAGTGAGAGAGTGATCGCACCATAGTTTGTACTGCCAATCATTCTCAGCATATGCTACGAATACGCTTTCACATTATACGTCACATCCAAGCTTCCATGTGTCGTCATGTACGGCGCCCCGTACGCAAAGACGCGAATGTTTTTAATTGTTTAAAAACATATATTTATGTATTTATTGAACGTACTGACAACACATTATCTAGGATAATTATGAAAACATTTTTTTTAAGTTCCAATAATCCTATATTACTTTTAAAAGCAATTACACCAATCGCGGTGAAATGCCATGCGTACTCGCATCCTAAGAGCACCGTAATAACAGCGTAACCATAAGCAAAGCCATGTGAGAAGAGATTTGATTGGTTCATAACACTTCCTATTACAACTGTTGAAACTTCCGTCCCATTTTAATAATTCTACTTTGACTTTCTAAAAAGAATCATCTCTTCTGAGAATCTTGTCAAATAGAACGAAGTTTACCATAATAACAGCAATGGACTCATCTTCCAGCCGTTCTTCAGAGGAATATTTCATTTCTTAAGAACCTCCAAAGAAGAGGAAAGAAGCTCTAATTTGGCAGTTTTTTACTTTTCCAGATGTGCAAAAAGTTAATGCTCCAAAAGTAACCTGTAAAAATTTCCAAACTCTTTCAAGGGGGTGATCCATCTCAAAAATACTCCTTTAGCACAGCAAATATGGAGAGACACGTGAAGAACTTACACCCCAACAACTTTGCTCGAGCTGCAACACAGAGGTTGAAGGGCATCCCACCTGCTACTGCACCAAGCACATCAACTGCTGCACCAGCATTTTCAGCAAACAGTCCACACCCACAAATACATCCTGATTTTGCTCAAATTAAAATTCTATACATTTATTGCAATAAACTTTTGTGTTATGGGAAACAGTCTATTGACATGATAAAGCGCAGGAAGCAGGAGCATCGCTGTCCTCGACATTACTTTTTTTTTTCATTCTGTTGTTCCTGTTGGACACTTCCATGCTCCCCATTATAGAAAAAAATGTCCCCCGGGATTTCCCCCCTCCCTCCCCCCCGGGAGCTAATCAAGAATAAAATGAACTTCTAGTTTTTTTTCCTTTTCCACCGCTTACAATTACAATACGCGTACAACGTGTTTTTTTTATTTTAAAAAAAAAAAGGCCTAGAGGGTCAACATGTTTCTACCCTACCCCATTTCCTTATTTTTCAACTTTGTTTTACTGTTTTCTTGTGAGTCGGTGCTACCGAGGCACAAGATGGCTGCCAACACTTCCTGGTTTGGAGTGTTGACAGACAGTTGACATCCAATCAGCATGCAGCTCGTGCTCGTAATTGTACGGATTTCCGTATGCGTGCTGTAATTCGTCTCTAGATATCGATTGACTTTACTTTGATTTTCTCAGGAACTATTGAACGGATTTACACCATTTAACAAAAAGCACAATCTGCAAACCGAACTCTACCTCTCTGCCAAAGTTGGTGTAATTCCTTTCGGACTGTAGCCCTGGCTAAAGGTCCCTATGGAATATTGCATGGGGAAAACACATTTTGGGACCTCCCTTTTTTTCGGCCCCCACTTGACAAATCACCCCTAAACTTTCAGGGAAGGAGCGGAGCGGAGCAGGCCATTTTCTTGGAGAAATTCGCGAAGATTCGTCTACCGGCGCCAAAGTTATTCCAAACAGATTGTTGTGGATTTCCTAAGGAAACTAGGTCCTAACTATAACTACCTACTGGCGACCGCCAGTAGGTAATATATATATATATATATGTATGTATATATATATATATATATATATGTGTGTGCCGCGTTTCAGAAGCCCCCGCATTTTCAAGAGGCTCCATCTCCACTGGCGTGGGCGGCTGCGGCTGCTCCTTTGTTTGTCTCCGAGCTATCAGATGGCTGGAGCCCACCTGGTATCCGGGAAGAAAGAAACGCGATGCTGAGGAAACCTTTCCTCACACTGGGTCTGGTGCACTGTCATACGGTCCCTCGTGCAATTGATTCCTGGTGGCATGGTGTATGCGGTGTGGGGACCCAAGGAGGCCTTTGTTGAACATTTTTCAGGACAGTGGCAGTGTTTTTAATCTCCCGAATGTCCGGATGCCTTACCAGATTTACACCTGTTTCCAACTTAGACCAGCACCATCCAGGGGCATTCTGGGAATTGTGGTCCGCTGCAACACGGTGGGCCAACTACACAAAGACACACCTACTCACTAGAGACTATGGTGCAAAGGTAGAACCAATCAGTGGTAAGGAGGACCAATTAAAGGGAGAAGGGACCTGCCTCTTGGTAATACTCATCTGGCACTGAAGAAGGCAGGATTTGCCGAAAAGCATTTGCCGAGTATGTTTTAATAAAGTTTCCTCCGACTTGATCCCCCGCAGTGGCTTCTCTCTTTTCACGAAAGGATGTGTTCCTGTATATATATATATATATATATATATATATATATATATAGATATAATTCACGATTGAACTCATGGTTTATTAAGGTATTAAGTATTACGTACACCACTCTAAAATGGCCGCCAAAGTCGTAGTGAAGATTTTGTCTGTCTTTCATGTCAATGCATTCACATGAGGAAAAAAATGTGTAATTAATTTTGAAATGCAAGCTTAAATGGCGGCAAGGCTTGTTGCACAGGTTGACACAGAGGAAAAAGGCACGTCTGCCGAAACGCGTCCTGTTTGTGCAATGAAATATTTTTGAAAGTTCCACGAGAGTGCGGCCGCTTCCTTCCCTGGCTGGGGAGGGGGTTTTTCGGAGCTGAATATATATATATATATATATATATATATATATATATATATATATATGTATATATATATATATATATATATATATATATTAGGCTAAGGTAACGTTATAGAATGCTATAGTTAGGTGAATTTGTCAGTGGCAGCATTAACATTTTGAACTAAAAAAACAGATATCTACCAGTTATAGTTAGAAGAGCTAAATATAACTTGTAGCCCAGCCATGCACTGCTTATGACCATCAGTGATGTCATCAATGATGTAATTTGAGATGTCATCAGGCGAATTTCAGTGTTTTTTTTTAGTTCAAAACATTAGTGTTGTCACTGACATATTTACCTAACTATAAAATTGTTTAACCTTTATTTGTTTTCAGTGAATTTGTAAGGTTTAAAAAAAAGGATAATTTTATCACACCTAACTATAACCTCACTTTAACCTTTGTTTTATTCAGTGAATGTCTAGTTTTTTTTACATAAAGTAATATTTTTATCTCCATACAGAAAGCCAATCTCCAGCCGCGCACAGTCAAAATCTGGCCTTAGCTACCTGCAGCAAACCCCCCATAGGCAACCAAGTCCACACTGCGCACAGCTTTTCATTTTGCGCGGTGCAGGGATTGTCTGCAGGGTTTGATTTGGTCCCCGGGGCTAATAAGACACCAGAGGAGGGGCTCCATGCTGGCCCCTCCTTTTCTTCTTTCAATACCTGTATGCCCCCGGAACCTGTTCCACCCAGGGGCTATAATGTACACAAGTGTGGGAGACCGTGCTTATTTTTGTTTTCAATTTCGCCCCGAATTTGCAGATCGACCCGCAGTTTTAGTGAACAAATAATATTGCTAAGGTTAGAGAATAACAGGATGTTGTTATCTTTCCAATTCTAGGGAAGCCAAGTAGACCCTATAACTCGCCTTCCAGAGGAGAGTGTGTAGTGATGATGCTTGAGGTAGTTATCCAAAGCATAGGGAGAAATAGGAGTGCCCATCTTTCTTTGAAATTGTTTGTATGTTATTCACCTGGAATTACACATCCATACAGAGTTGGTTACACAGAGGTAGAGTTCAGGCATATTAATGCACAATTGCAGTCATCTTTAGTTCTCTGAATAACAAGATACATAAGATATCCCCTTTGCATTGAAGGGATTCACAATATTCCACAGAACTCACTAACCCACAGAGTGATAAGGCAGAAGTGGTGGAGTCGGGAGACTTTTTTTTCTCTCTTATTCTATTCCCCTTTCTGCTCTTCTACCACTGTCCCTCATATTTAAGTATATGGGGTCATTAGTCAGAGTGATACAAGACCGATAAGAACTTTGCTTCAGTTGAATCCTGTGCACAAGGTTAGCGCAACTATATAGAGGAACATGAAATTCAAGAACAAAGTTGGTTCCACTGTTGTAGTGTGCAAACCTTCTAGGTCCTCAGACTACAACAGGAATGCATCATGGGTCCATGAAGTTATTAGGTCTGCTGACTACAGCAGAAGGAAACTAACAGAGATGCATGACTATCTTAGTTTGCAGACACTGCGCCAGGTCCGCAGACATTTGTGTGTGTCTGGCAAGAGTTTGTGCCTGTCGGGGATTCATAGGCTCTGGGCGTAGTCCATGGTCCCAGACACCAAAATAATGTATTTTATTTGCAAACTTTATGGGAATCTTTACCTTTCTTCTACCAATGTGGGCCTGAGGATTAGGGTTGCTCATCCTACAGCATTTTGTGGCTTTCATATCTTTGAATTTCTTTTTTTAATTTTTTTTCTGGAGGGAGTCTGCGAACCCTAGTTTATGAAGTGTCAGGGAACACCTGGTCCAGATACTTCTAACTTTTACCCCCATCAAGTCCACCCAACATAGTTTTATAATGCAAATTTTCTGGAAATGTCTGAATGGGTTTACTTCAAACCAAAGTACGTCATGTCCTTGGGTAAAGTTATAACTTCAAGCCAAGTTTGATGTAAAACATTCAGTCATTTTTATTAGGTCGAGCATTCGAGACCTCTTGTATATACTTTATCATATACTTATATGTGTATATACTTTGTGGGCTCTGGAGATCAGCCCTAGGACTTGTCTGCTTCCACTTAGGGACTTTTTTTTCTGTTCATCTGCCTCTATTTAACTGTCTTGATAGAAAACGGCCAGCAGAGGTCAGTAAAATACCAGAATCACTTTAGCATTCTCTAGATTCCACTCCATGGAAATTGGCTTCCACGAGCACCGGTAGACAATAATATATTTTTCAAATCTTGTATTTTCAGTGATATGCCAACGAAGGCCCTGATTTTATATTGAAAACAGAGCTTTGAACTATACCATTTCCAGATGAAAGGCAATATTTCTCTCCATGTGTTCCCATACCTGGCATGTCACCCAGTTTGGTGCTTACTTTCCCTCCATGTTAAAGAACAGTAGATGTTTCAGCACCCAGGCTAATGTGCTGCATAGCTAAATACATGAAAGGTCCCAAAGGCGAGGCCGAATGCATTGCAAATTATTGTATAGAGGAGAGATAGTAATCATATAGGAGTTAAAATGGAGAAAGTCACTTTCTTGACTAATCATATAGGAGTTAAAATGGAGAAAGTCACTTTCTTGACTACCCCTTTTATCCTCCCTATATATATATTACATGATAGCAGTCACCAGCGTTTAGGTATGGTTCAGATGCACTTTCAGTTTAAAAGGCATTTTTTGATTTGTCTGTAACAACGGTTCACAGATCTGCTCCAAAGTTGAGAACCACTGAGCATATGCAGCTACGGCTGTTGAAATGTTGTGCAGTCCTGTCCAGAGAAAATAGACTTAAAGAAACAGTTAACATGTAGAATCGGTGCCTGGTAGGATTAAATGGGTTGACACTCTTAAATATCTTGATCCTTTAAAATTGTCATTTCAAAATCACAATTTTTGTTAATCATGTTTCGATTTCTCAAGACTCCACTGGATGATGATGAGTGTTAAACAATGTGCTTTTCCACCTTCCTGAAAATCATTTAGCTTTGTGGAAAAAGAACACAGCACAGGGGGGGGGGGTGCACTATAAGAAGCTCCAGGGGAGTGCTGGGGGGCTCTCAGATTCTTGGAAAATGGTAGTAAAAACGAATGGAGGGCAATTCACAGAGAAAGCAGTAATGCTGCACCCTTAGAGGTACTCTAATTAATGTGTGAAGATTTACTACTTTTTGGAATTCACCAGCATTCTCAGTAGTATGCCTATAAAGTTGCAACAGAAAGTACTTTTAAGAGTACATATTTACTACTTTCTTTGTGAAATACCCCCATAGGAATTGCCCTCCACAGTGGTGTTGGTCTGCGCCTTCCAGGGAGGGATGTGTATGATCACTTTGGGATGGTACACTAAATTGTAAGATAGTATTGTCTTGACAAGAAGGGTGTGCGTGTGGGACTGTTTCTGCCCTCTCTCCTCTTCCTCAGAGCTAATATTTATTTTGTCATTGGCAGATGGTCTCCACTGGAATCATGTTTATTCTGCTCACCTTTAGCGTTCTCCAGTTTTGTGTTTCCGTATCCGTTTCTGCCTTTGGATGCAAAACAATCTGCAGGACGGCCTACAGTGAAGTGGTAAGGATCCTTTCTTCTTCCTTCCTAACTCACACCCTTCCTCCTTTCCTTTCTTCCTGCCATCTTTCCTTACTTCTTACCTTTGCTGAATTTTTCACTTCTCTTTTCAGCTATATAGTCTTTCTCATCCCAGCTCTGTACTTTCCTTCTCTTTCCAGCATTATATCTCTCTCTAACTAAAATACAATGATCTGCCATACTGGAAAAGTCAAGGAAATTAGTTATTATGCATGGAGATATTCCTCCTGCCAAGAATTCGCACAGTAATTAAATTGATGATTGAAGGAAAAACATACTTCCAGTACTGCCGTGACACTTTGCAACAGATGTAGCTTCCGGTGCAGCTTTCACATAGTACATGCCTCAAGAAAGGCCTAGTGAATTATGACAAACAGTACTTAACATACCGCCTGCTCAGCAGTCTCTCCTCAATATCAGATGCATTTCTCTAGGTAGCAGCACTACCCAATCTTCTCTCTTAGACTTTGCAGGCCAATGTCCAGGCCTATTAAGCTTGGAAACAGCACGTACGTAGTGCTGTTCACATGCGACAGATCTAAGACACAACACTCTATATCCCAGGCGGCCCACTGTTTCTCCTTCAGTGCTGTCCAGACTGCCACAGCAGGACAACCTTTAAGTTCATGTCACCTGAACAATTCCCAGTGCAGACTTCTGTTCTTCTCTCACACCTCCCAACACTATCAACCATATTTACCGCTGGGAGGAAGCGGTGCAGCACAGAAAACTGACCACTTGCTGTGTGAAAAGGCTGCTTTACAGAAACAGGTGCACATCAGTCAATTTCCTGGCAATCTGCCTTACAAAACTAAAACCTTGCTTTACATCCAGTGAACTAGTACTGGCTCCACCCCAACCTCTATGGTCCCCTCCCCAACATACCCACCAAGCAGCCAACTCATTTAACTGTATTGCATTTCGACATTTCCAACTTTCTATTCCCTCTACATCCTATGACATTATGTATGAAACTGTAAGTAACCAAATGTCCTAAACTGAACTTTGAACTACCTGCCTCCCCTCCCCTTGCACATGGTTCCCCAACTGGAAAAGCCAACCAACTTTTGCCAACACCTGGCAAACTTTTCATGAACCGAAGCACCTTAGCACCTGTTCCAGGCAACAACGTACACAACTATGCCCCTGCACACCTGACTCAACAACGGAGCCCTTATCTAAAAAAAAACATCAAATTGTACCACAGGAAACTCTAGCTAAAGGGATGGGCGAGCAGGGAACAGCGGCACAGATATGCTCTCTGTCACCAACCACCAGGTCACCTTAACCTAAAATGATGGCAGGGAGCCCACCATAACCCCTTAGATATAGTTTGGGCTATAATTCTGCCATGGTATGTTGCCAAAACAGAATGGCAGCCACTGGACGGCACGACCATCCCAATATGCCCCAGCGGTAGTCTTACCACTGACCACTCTGCCCCACAAACTCCCCTTATATCACACAGCGCTGTGCAGCAAGTCCCTTTGCTGCGCTGCGTGACAGGGAAAGGGAAGGAATGCACCATACTTAACATTGTACGGTGCTTTCTTGCTTTTTCCCTGCATTGGCACACAATGTGCTTCCTAGCATCAACGCAGGCACTCATGCACGAAAACCGAGGAGAAACAAGCCTATTTTTCCTCGTTAAGTCTCAAATGGGAGGCGTAGCAGTTTTGATACATTTCCAGTTTACAACATATGGTTAAACTGGGAATGCTGAAAAAACATGTTTTTTTGCATGGGAATACCCACGGACCACCCATGGAACTCCTCCCTGGGGCAGAGTAATGCGATGCAGTGATTTGCACTAGGTTGCATTGTTCTGGATTTATTAAGCCACTCAGGGCCATGCAAGATGGCCTTGCGTGGCTTCATAAATAGCACCTCATGGGTTGCGTTGTTTTTGAACCCCGTTACGCAGTGCAAAAGTAACACAATCCTTGATAAATATGGCGCTTATTTTATCTCCCATCAGCCATCTTGTGGAGTGGCTCTTCTCACCATGGCTCATTTCTATCCTGGAGCCTTTGCATTCACAGCTTCCTCGACCGTATCAGCAGGCACAGCGGTGCAATAAATATCTAAATTCATATGACAGATTGTTTTTGAGTGCCAAGTATTGAAGTATGATGCCGATCAGGGCCGGCTTTAGGGCAGTGCGACTAGTGCAGGTGCACTGGGCGCTGACCTTTGTAGGGGGCGCTTACCTCAGAGGGGGCTCTGTGTTTAGCAATAACTTATGATTGGAGAGACGGGGGACACTTTTGACCAGTGGTAGTAAGAGAATCTGCGGAGGTAGTCATTGGGTGTAGGGGCGCCAAAAAAGATTGTCACAACAGGCGCCACCAGCGCTAAAGCCGGCCTTGACAATTGATGCAGGTTTGTCGACAAGGCTGAAAATCCTGGTGGTCTGGGGCTTTGTCCCTGTGTTCCAGCTATACATTAATGATAGTTTCCACCTCTTCCATTGAAGTGTAAATCTCCTTTAAAGTGCAGTTTTCAGCTGCATGGCACTGGGATTTTTTTGGTGATAGACCATTTGTTTCAGTGTGATGTGGAAATCAATGGCAACTCGCTGATGAATGGCAATTTAGTGCAATAGGATTCGTTACACCACAAAATACAAACACAACACGGATGGTTCTGGTTTTCATATATGAAAATAATTGCAACACTACGAGAAATATTAAATATTGAGATTGAAAAAACATGTAGCATTGTCTTGACTATATACCGAGTCAAAGCAAAACTTATGAGCATAGGTCAATGGACAAGAAATATTACTAAAATTAATAATCATGAGGAAAAAACAGTAGAAGAAATATGAACTACATGGAAGTCAAAGATAGATCCCTTCACAAGTATTGAAAGCTGGATGGAACAAAGCATCGAGGTATATTCACAAAGCACTGAGAAGAGCCAACTTTAAGCTGACTTATCAAACCAGTGTCCCAGATGTAAGAACACTGGTACATGGGACCACATTTTTAGTTCTCGCCTATGCAACTGGCATGCGTTGCTTAGGAGAGACCTGTAGCCATCGCCACAGCTTTGGGGGCAAAAACGTGCACGTGTTGCATTGCAAGCAATGCAACACGTGCACATCTTGGCGATTTCCTTTCGGGAGCGTGTGGCACCATATGGTGGAGCCATATGGTCACGCTCCTGCAAGGGAATCTTGCAGGCCCCCTCCCCCCTGCTGCCCGCCAGGCTCACGTTTTTTTAATTGCAGATCTGGCTTTCACGGCCGCGCTCTCCGCAGCAGATCAGTACAGCAGTAGGTGTGAAGAAGAACATGCACACAAAAGCACAAGGTGCCATCACAACAGCCTCAAGGACTGGCTGCGGTAGATCAGAGCGTGCCTGTCAGGAGGGGTGGGAAGGGCAGTGTGGTGGGGTGTGTCGGGCCTAACGTCATGAGGTGGGACCCTAATTAACTGGACACACACACCAGTACTGTAATTAGCCGGGAAGACCACGAGCGGTCGATCCGGGGTTTATTATACCCTCGGGCGAGCCCGCCCTAAGGGGTGGAGTGGATGCGTGAAAGTGGCTACATTGTCGAGTAGAGCCCGCCTGGCTCTCTACAGGCAGGAGCTGCTGAACAGCCCGCAGAGTCACGTGACGTGCATTCTCCCTCAGCATGAGTGAGAGAGCTTCGCGGAGGTTGCCAAAAGTTATGCTCACATGCAGAGTGTACTAGGTACTGCAGGAGCCGGCAGCGGGATCGGACGGTCGAGCCCCAGGAGTCTGCCTCGCCATGTCTCACCGGCTGTGGGATCAGGTGAAGGTGCCGGCTGGAGCTGCGGGGGCGTGCCGAGCCATGTTGGTCAAGTCAGGTAAGCAGGTACCTTTGCGAAAGCCTCCTGTGTGTGTGTGTGCAGCCGGGCACTAGAAACCCGAATTGCCTCCCAGAGTGGATATTCCATCTGTGACCCCTGGGCACTCCAGCGCATGAATATTTGCAAATGGCGGAAGGGGTTAAATTAAACCAGTGGCATAAACAGAACTCAGACAAGTGCGCAGAGAAAGGACCCCCTCATCGCTTGCTGGTTATTTCTCCAGTGAGGGGGGTCTGTAACTGGCCCTTTTTTACCATCTTAGATTTTTGACAGCCTTCTTCCAGATTCCCAACAGGCTAACAGGCAAAAGGTGTCGATCACAACTTTACCTCCTGACGCGCTGCCTAAGTACAGTACCCATATAAAGGACCCCCCACCCCCTCCCTCCAGGCTCGGCAGGCAGCGCGGACACAAGGTCAGTAAAAACATGTGCAATTGAACCGTAGCTGTTTAACTATTTGCCTAGTGTTGCCATGGAGGGGATTAGTTTTGACATTTGCATCTCTGCGATGTAACCTGGTTGCAAAGGTTTGTTTCCATGCACAGTCTGAGCAGGAAGCAACCGCGGCAGTGTGTGAATTAAGCGCAAGCGAGAGAATGCCCGGCACGTGCATTATGAAGGGTATGTGCCGTAGGTAAACACCCCCATTCACACAGATGATCGCACTTACAGTAACGGGTAATGTTATATTTGACCTGCATACCACAACCTTTCCCTCCCCATTGTAGCGTCCTAGCAGGGACACGTTCTAGTGTTCAGGAGTGTTGTATCACACTTTACACCCACCCACCACAGACGTCATGGTGTCACATGACGCTGCCAATAAAAGGGGCCGAGCGCACGTGCTCGTGGCCATTCCCACTACCCCTAACTGGTGTCCGTGTGCACGTCATTGCTGCTGTCCACCATGCGGGCCTAAGGCCCTTCCCAATTCTACACTGGCGACGAGGCCGGTAGTGCAGCCCATGCATGCCACTACCCACTGCTCAATTACAAGAAAAAGGGGAAGAGAGCTGCCCGCCTGAAGGGCATCCCCTGCAGCGAGGCGCAACGCGCCGAGAAGCCGGTGGGCACGTCGGAGCCCCGCAGCAAGCCGACCGGAGCCCTCCCGCGTCGACCGCCACCGAGTGCCACCAAGAACGAGCGGACCGCCCAGTGCCCACCTGCGACGGCCGCGTGGCTGAAACCCCCACCCGAGAGGTGCACGGGCCGGGCGGAGCCCACCCGCCACGACCGCGACGGAGCATCTGGCCCGCCGGCCGAAGGTGAGCTCCAGGGGCGAAGTGCCCGCCATGAACAATGCCAATGTATGAGCAGGACCAGCGGAGCCCACCCGCGGCCTGCCCGAGTCGTCCCCTGCCCCCGCCGCGTGTGTGCTTAGAAGCGGTGGGGCACAGAGACTAATGACGGCGTGGGGAAGTGCGGCCGGACCCGCAACAATCATAAACAACGAGGGGGAGGGAGTGGAGTAGCTGACCGCCTCCCCACCCCCCTCGCAACGTGGTCTAGACTTTCCACAGCCCAGCGGAGCTAACCCGCGGCCCGCCGGCAGTGCCCCCCCAAAAGGAAGACTCAGCAGCGCCTGCGGAGCCCACCCACGGCCCGCCGGTAGTCCCCCCCCAACAAAGAAAGAACAAGCCGTGCCAGCGGAGCCCACCCGCGGCCTGCCGACGGCACCCCCGCGAGGAAAGACACTGCAGAGCCAACGGAGCCTACCCGCGGCCTGCGACGTCCGTGGCAGGTCTCCGCCGCGCAGCGTGTGCAAGTAGAAGCTGCTGCGGCGGGAGACCAGAGAGCGGGACCTGCCGGGCCGGAGGATCACCAGCGCTGTAATGAGCAGTGCCGGCGGAGCTCACCTGCGGCCTGCCTCGGGCGCCCCCGCCCAGGGAAGCGTGACAGGAGCGACGCGCTCCCCCCTCACCTGAGGAAAGCATCAACACCTCAATGTCCCCACAAGCGGGTGCTCACCCCGCACAGTGACACACAACACTGCCGCAATCATCAGCCCCTCTCCCAAGCCCCCGGAGGGCAGCAGGACAGCTTCAGAACAGAGCTAGTAGGCTCCGAGGGCAATGTCGACTTTTCCCCACCCCGCGCAGCGTGAGCAATGAGGAGCTGCGGGGGTGGGCTGTGAGCGAAAAGTGGAGCTGAACGCCGCTGGCGCTGACACAAATATGCCCCCACCTGCCAGAATAATGAAACGCCTATAAGCGGCCAGCACTGCTGAAATCAACTATAACTGTGCCCAAGGACACTGGCTGCCACGCACAGACCCTCCTGCCTCCCAGGAACAATGACACTCCTGCAAGCGGCCATGCCCTCCTGCCCCCAAAGGTAAACGAATACAGGAACCGGACTCACCAGGAAGATAGCTTGAAGTCCTGTTCCCAGCAGCTCCAGCCCCCTGTGCACTGAGAGAAAGACAGTAGAGTGCACGTCAGGGGAAGACAAGAGAAACAAGACAGGCTGCTACCAAATCCAGCAACACTGCCACCCAGTTGCCAAAAGCCAAAAGTGCACCTGCATCCATAAGGACAAAACAAGCATTGCACAACACAAGCTCAATCAGCAGCAGCAAAGGGGCAACAGACTGAGTAACGCCCCAACGAAAACATCCAACCTCACGCAGCAAGTAAGTGCGCAACAGCGCAGGTGACACCCACACACGCCAGCAAGGAGTCAGCGGCTGCCACTTCCAACGCGACGTGGGAAGAGGCGCGAACGCCTCACTAGGCATCCAAGCACTGACTGACGTCTGGAGGAAACGACTGCCAAGCACTGGAAGAACGTCCAGGGAAACGACTGCCGCGATCAAAGGACGGAGAGAGCAGCGACGCCTTGTGGCCACAGGTGCTCACCGCAGCATCAACTACTCCCGCCAACGGTCCAAAGCATCAAGTACCTGACGACAGCCAAAGCAGCAAGTACCCAACGTCACGCAACAGGCGTCCCAGAACCCTGAACAGTAAGTGCGCAATCAACGAGCCACGTGGCGACGCACAGCCACCGCAAGCAGAAAGAAGAGCGCAAGCAGCGCCACCGCGCAGAACAATTATCGCGAACGACCACACAACGTGGCGTCTCCCAGGAGCCGATCCGCATCATGATCGCCCATCAAGTGCTGACCCACGACGGGTCCCCAAAACTGTTGTAGCGCAAAGTCCGACAGGACGACCGAAGGCAACCTGCCAGGCATTGGCAGAAGTGGACCGCCAAACGGTCCAGGACGTTCAACCATGAAAAGGTCTACGGACGTGGACCCACGAACGTCGCCAACAAGCATCAAGAAAAAGCATCAAGAAAAGAAAGTTTGCGACACCAACTCTGGCTGCTGAGGAAGAAGGAGAAAGTGTTCCCGACGGGGACAAGACCAGGGGTACACATGCAGAGTGCGCGCACTGCATGGAGGACCCAGGTCAGGAGAGAAGACACAAGATCGGTCCAAGTGATGTCGCGATGCAGGAGGAAGAAAAGGAGAGATCCGAGTGGCACGTCTGCCACCGCGAAAAGGGAGGAAGAAAAGGAGAGATCCGAGTGGCACGTCTGCCACCGCGAAAAGGAAGGAAGAAAAGGAGAGATCCGAGTGGCACGTCTGCCACTGTGAAAAGGAAGGAAGAAAAGGAGAGATCTGAGTGGCACGTTTGCCACCGTGAAAAGGAAGGAAGTATATCCATGTGGCCTGTTGCCACAGTTAAGAGTGGAAGGAGAAGTCAGTGCGAAGCAACGTCCCCACAGTGAACCAACCAAGGAAAGAGAGAGGAGTGCAGGAAGACCACTCACACTCCCGAAGAGAAGGAAGGCGACAAGTGCCAGGACAACGGTGCGAGGAACACGAGGCCGGAAGAACACCAGTGGCAAAGAAGACCAGCTGATCGACGATGTTTCCGCACACCCAGGATCTGCGGAGAGGAGCAAGCGAGACCGTTTGTGACATCCACCTTTGGGGTCACACGGACACTGGACAAATGCCAGCCGTGGTGACTCAGGGGCAGAGGCCTCCGGGACACAAGTCCCCGCGACGAGAGACGGTCCTCCGACGCCCATCCGAAAAGGTCCGGGGAGGGCGAAGACATCGCAAGCAAAGACAGAAACCAACAGCTACCTCGGGACAAGGCTGCGGAATCTGAGGTGAGGCACATCGTCTCCTCCCTACCCCCACTGACGGTGGCGTAGGAACAACCTGATGTGGCACATTCAGCCCAGCGCAAATCCGAGAAAGAGGACCTCAAGGATATCCCGTGGCAGGGGAACACCGACGAGAGGGGTCATCCTGGTGAGAGGGATGCCTTGCAACGGATCTGCCTTTTGCCAAGTAGGACACAGACTACAAGTGAAGCTAAGGCCGAGACCAGAAATCGTGCATCATTCCCCGGCGGACGACAAGAACTCTAACTGCACCCGTCGCCATGGGAGTTAGCAAAAGAAGGACTGTGAGGACAATTTTGTCGCAGAGTCGTCAATAGACTGGTTCCATCGAGCACCCCAAACCGGTGCCACTGTGAACTGATGTTCCCCGCAGCAGATTGAACATCATCTGTGATTCCAAGCAGCGGCGAATAAAAGGACTCAGCGGAAGTTGAACACTTTACTGCATCCTGATACAGTTTGTTTTTCCCACAGGTTGATTTCTGTATGTGGGTTTTTGCGATTAAAAAATGGGAGGGATGTAGCATCCTAGCAGGGACACGTTCTAGTGTTCAGGAGTGTTGTATCACACTTTACACCCACCCACCACAGACGTCATGGTGTCACATGACGCTGCCAATAAAAGGGGCCGAGCGCACGTGCTCGTGGCCATTCCCACTACCCCTAACTGGTGTCCGTGTGCACGTCATTGCTGCTGTCCACCATGCGGGCCTAGGGCCCTTCCCAATTCTACACCCATTCTGCCCAAATTGTCTGAAGGTTCATTTTCAATTACACCCGCAGTTCTTAAAATAATGCACACACTACCCTCATAGAGATTCTATGTTCACAGTGGCATGAAATGTAAACCGGACAAGTACCATGTGGTAGAATGCATTTTTTTTTAGAAGTTGATAACAGAGGGATTGGTCCACAGTGATTGTGTGTTTTGTTTTCTTGAATCTTGGTGTTTGTAGAAGCAAATTGTCTCATATTTTAAGGATGTTGCCTCCTTGGGATGGTCAGGTTTTGTACAATGTAGAGAATTATCAGAAATAGAATTTTGTACGTGATGCAAGCAAATTGACAAAAGATTCTTGGTTAACCGCATCAGTGACAACAGCATTGGCGAAATGTGGGCAAACTTTCTCGTATTGGCAGCTGTCCTAGCTTAAAAAACATTTTTTTGTATATTTATATAGCGCAAATTCTACCCAAAGGTATTGGGGCGCTTTACACGCGCACCGGTTACTTACACATTCAGGCAGGGTATATTAAGCAATTTGCCCAGAATCACAGGCTGTGGACGCGACCCCCAGGTTCGAACCCCAGGGCCAAAGTCGGCAGCTCTAGCCCTCAGACCACATCCTCTCCCAGCTTTGACAAGGAGGGTTATTTTTAAGGGTTCTGGGTGTACATCTAGAATCTCAGCTTGAAGGTAATTTCTGTAGTGAATCATGAACAGTACAAATCATTGGATATTTACTTTTAAATCTACTACAGGTATTGCAGTTTGATTCTAAGGAGGGAGCGTAAGTTGAAATTGTTTCCCTTTCCCATGTTATTCATGTGTAACTAAATATTAGGTTTAACGAAATAAAGGCAAGTGATTTTGAAGACTCGAAGGTTGTGAAGTTGAAACTCACACAAGTGATTTCATGACTGAATGGGGACAGTGCAATTCGGTGATATTATGAGACACTCAGGACAGTGCTGCTCAGCTTCTTTCTCATATAGAATATTTTTACAAGGGTCACATGCATGACTATTGTATCAAATACGGCTGAGAATTCTGGAAGGATCATTAGGCATGCAAAACGTTGGTCAAGGATCCAAAGGGCATCGTCGACTATTTTTAATGTGTGTGTCACAAAGCTGCACTCTGGCTGGGAACCTGATTACTTCTCATTAAGTGGGTATTTTGTACCCTCTGCCACAGCTATACTACCCCTCTACCAGGTTCTGAGCTGGGATGGGGCAGTGAGCTAAATAACGGTGATGGATCAAGCCCTGATCTTTGGACTGGGTAAGAGTGGTCTGCTTAATTCAGACACTCTGTTCATCACCACCCCCTTTTCTGAATCGTTTTTGGCCACTATAGGTGTGGCAGGGTATACTCAGACATGAGTCCCTTGCTCACTGCTCCATCAGGATTCAAGCAAGCCGGGCCGAAGACGCCTGAAATGGCAGAAACCGGTCCCCGGAAGCTTGTCTCCTTTCTGGTGAAGAATTGGCTTGGTAGTTTGGTCTGCCCTGTTCCCATGATGCACTGGGCCAGGGACAGACTAATTTGCATATAGCCAGGTTCTGAGCTGGGATGGGGCAGTGAGCTAAATAACGGTGATGGATCAAGCCCTGATCTTTGGACTGGGTAAGAGTGGTCTGCTTAATTCAGACACTCTGTTCATCACCACCCCCTTTTCTGAATCGTTTTTGGCCACTATAGGTGTGGCAGGGTATACTCAGACATGAGTCCCTTGCTCACTGCTCCATCAGGATTCAAGCAAGCCGGGCCGAAGATGCCTGAAATGGCAGAAACCGGTCCCCAGAAGCTTGTCTCCTTTCTGGTGAAGAATTGGCTTGGTAGTTTGGTCTGCCCTGTTCCCATGATGCACTGGGCCAGGGACAGACTAATTTGCATATAGCCAGGTTCTGAGCTGGGATGGGGCAGTGAGCTAAATAACGGTGATGGATCAAGCCCTGATCTTTGGACTGGGTAAGAGTGGTCTGCTTAATTCAGACACTCTGTTAATCACCACCCCCTTTTCTGAATCGTTTTTGGCCACTATAGGTGTGGCAGGGTATACTCAGACATGAGTCCCTTGCTCACTGCTCCATCAGGATTCAAGCAAGCCGGGCCGAAGACGCCTGAAATGGCAGAAACCGGTCCCCGGAAGCTTGTCTCCTTTCTGGTGAAGAATTGGCTTGGTAGTTTGGTCTGCCCTGTTCCCATGATGCACTGGGCCAGGGACAGACTAATTTGCATATAGCCAGGTTCTGAGCTGGGATGGGGCAGTGAGCTAAATAACGGTGATGGATCAAGCCCTGATCTTTGGACTGGGTAAGAGTGGTCTGCTTAATTCAGACACTCTGTTCATCACCACCCCCTTTTCTGAACCCCTCTACCACAACCATATAATTACATAACACATATTAATAAATAACACATAAAATTTCACATAATACAACTCACTACAGAATAAAATTATATTACAAAACACTTACATTCCAAAAAGAGAGACCTATTGGCTATGCCAATGCTTGTTTTATTTGCCAACCACTGGGACAATATTTTTTCAAGAAATATTTATTTTATTTATATTTACTATTTAGCCACGGACAAAATGTGAGTTCTATTGGGAAGCTCTTCATGTGTGGGAAGTGTGGAGTGAACCAGAAAAAGGGTTTTTAATGCTATGTTAATTGCGCACTCATTAAATTGGAAAGGCATAAAAGCACCGAAGTTCAAAAAGTGGATTAACAAGGTAAACAAAGAAAGGAACGCATGCATTTGTAAAAGAATGAATGTATCTCACGAATTTGACATTTGGGGACTATATTGCTTGAATATTTGAAAAAAATGAAATCTGTACAAGGTTGAACTGTTGACACAATGAATAACATTTGTTTTCTGAATGACCCCCCACCCCAAAAAAGTCTCTTGCCGTATGTTCAGTAATAGCTCCAGCCATTATGGGTTTCATCCAAACAGTCACTTGAAACACAGTCCTGTAGAGACAGCATTGCTTATGCAGTGACTGCCTCAACTAAGTGTGCATCGCCATTTCCTATATTCAGCCTGTTCCTCTCTATACGGTCACGGACACAAGCACGCTCACTTATCCTCTACTCATTTCCAATGACTCTCACAGTCATGCTCTTTGAAACCGTTTTAGTTTGTATTATTCTTTTCTAATACCCAGCTGTCTTTGCCTCTTACAGAACGTGGTGATTTATCAGGCCGCCCCTCCGAATTCAGCAGACCCTGGAGTTAGTACCGTCCTATGAAGAGTTTTTGAGAAGCCACGAACTAATGACGTCAGCAGGAATTGACGTCAGCGGTCCTGTATGACTGAATGAGCGCGCGCCACGCTTGGCCTCAGTGGCATCGACACGACCCAACGTGGTGGTCCGCGCCCTGAAAATGCAGTGTTCGAAAAACACCTCTCCGCAAATGTATGCAAATAGATTAATAAATGTACAATCATATGCAATGAGCTATATATATTTAGTTATCAAAAAATCTATTCCTTTGAAATTCTGTATTCCTGGTTACTAATATTTGTTAACTTTAAAGAATGTTCAAATTGTCTGCAAGTGTTTAAAATGAGCATCTTTTTCAGGAGTCTGAAAACTTTTTAATCATGCAAGCTTTTTATGAACAAAATAAAAGCCATCCTGAGCTACTGTATAATAGGTGGACAAGAGTAGATATATGTATATAAGAAAATGGAAGGAAGAAGTAGCAGAAGCAAGCAAGAAAGGAGTTAAAGGAAAGAAAGGAAGGAGAGGAAGGAATAGTGGAATGAATGAAAGGAAAGAATGAATTTAGGAAGGAAGGAGAAAGGAAGAGGAAGAAAGAAGGAAAGGATGAAGGAAAAAGAGCAGGAAGCAAGGGACAAGAAACAAAGGAAAGGGACAGAAAAGAAAGATGGGAAGAAGTAATGAAGCAGTGAGAAAGATGGACCAAAGAAGGGAAGGAAAGGAAAGAAGGTGAGACAAAAACAAGTATAGAAAGTAAGAGGGAGTGAAAGAAAGCAAGAATGAGAGGACAGAAAGAAAGAGACAAGGACAGGAAAGAAGTGATGGAACCGAAAGAAGGAATACTGAATAGAAAGAACATGAGAAAGCAAGAAATGAACAAAGAAGTGAAGATGAAGGGAAAGAGGTGAAAAAGAAGGATTGAAAGAAAAAGTGAAAGAAAGAAAGAAAAAATGTAGAAAAGGGAAGAAAGAGAAAAAAGAAAGCAAGAGAAAGAATGGAAAAGAAAAAAACAAATGTGAAAGAGAAGAAAAATGTAAATCTAGTGATGCTCTCAATGACTCTCTGAAGTCATTGAACGAATATGTTTTTTCAGGGTAGTTTCCGAATGAGCCATTTATTTTCAGGGAAAAGCGGAAGCAGAGCACCCTTGTTTATTTAACAAGAAAATGGGACAAATCCTGCTCCTGAATCCTCTCCCAGCTTGCCAGAACTGGGCTCACAGTGTTTTAAGTGCAGCATTAGCAGATAATTGCACATTTGAGTACTTAGGAACTCTAGGCCACAAGCTACTGGTAGGTCGATCAACGTTTTGGACAAGCATGTTTTATAAAGTCTGTAGGAGAGTAGGGTCTGCTTCCTATAGTTACCCCCCTTTTTGCTGTGATTCACTGTTTTTTTGACTTTAGTATGGCTGTGGTCCTGCTAATCAGGCCCACAGCCTAGCTGTTCTCTCTCTTCATACCAGATACTTGGTCAACCTTGTGAGATCCTGTATAGTGTACCATAGGTACCCAGGGCATAGGTGCACCGAAGGCCTACCAGGGGCTGCAGCATGTATTGTGCCACCCCTGGTTGGGACTACAGACTGACACAACAGGTCTGCAATTGCAACCTGGGTAAGGTGGTGTAATCACCCCTTACTTATATATAGTATACCTATATCTATATAAATATATAGACACATATGCACCTATAAGTCACTCCTATGGCAGGCCTTAACAATCCTGGAGGCAAAGTACTTGGTTTTATGTGAGAGGATGCCCTAGCATGAGCTGAGCCCCTCTGCAGCTTTCGGAACAATCTCCTTATAGCTGTTCTCTGATATAGCCATATCATATACTCTTAAGTGCATTATAACTCTCGCTGTTAATGCTAACTTTGATTTGTGTAGTACTTAAAATTCTGGACTCGTGTAATAAACATCGTCGTATCATGACGATGTTGGTATCAAAAGACCGAGAATGACTAATATACCACGTACGAACATTTTCGTAATTTTCGAGTGACGATTTCACCTCGAAATTGTAGATTTCGTCCTGAACCCTCGGGTTCCATTTTGTATATGGCAGCCATTTTGTGAGTTGCCCTCACATAGGCCAATGACTCTGAATCAAACACGATTCTGAAGGACACGTACACCTTTGGTGACTTCTCTGCGACCTGGGCAAGCTGACTCCACTGCCCAAGGCCAAACCTGTTCGGTCAGTTCCTCTCCCAGTGGCCGAACGAGATAGCATCAAGGCACAACATGCCATAAACCTTTCATCGCACACAAACCACACCTAATCTCACACACACCTGTCTCTGTTCCTTACTTTATGACTTGCATTACGAGGAGGAGGTGCCCGTTTTTATTGGGGGTCCGTCGATATCTGATGAAAATACTGGGCCTTGCCGGATAATTTATTGTGGGCTGAACAAACTGAAATATGGGCTTGTCATCATGACTCTGCTTTTTCTTTGTAGTGAAAACATGTGAATGGTCAACTAAAATGTAAAGAATATTTGCCTAAAGCGTAATATTTTGTATAAAAAGAGAAGGCTGGCTTTGTACGATTGAGCAGTCTCCTGAGAATATACACCGTGTTGTACTTCTAGGATGCCTGTTACTTGGTTGCAGCCAATAAATTCGATCTTTGACTTCACCTAGAAGACTCTGAGTTTCTGTGGTCTAATCAGGAAGAATCCGAAGTCTTAGGGTGTACCCTGACACCACTGGGTTCCGAAAAACCCAGTACTTCAGCTGGCGCCCAGCGTGGGGCGATATCAGCGGTACCGGTCCAAGCCAGAGGTTCGTGAGGAGCTTCGTGTGAAAATTCTAGAGAAAGGCCGCCACTTCATTGACCCCTGCATGTCGACGTGGTCTGAAAGTCTTTGCTGCGAGGTTCCCCGCTTCCCGACGGCTACGAAGGACTGCTGCCCTGACTATCGCCCTGATTTGGACCTTTGATGTTTGGTAGAGCGAAACGATAGACGAGTATTCTGGTGACATCATCGATACCTCAGTTAAGTATAAGTGGAGCGTCTCCCAGTCCATAGTTGGTTCTTAGTTTGGGTATCCCCTTGGGATCTTTGATTTGGAACTTGCAAGTACCAAAGCCGAAGGACTCGTGTATTCACGAGACTATCGTAATCGATAATCCTTCGAAGTTTGAAGCTAGACTAGAGAGCGAAGATGCCTGGTCTTAGCAGACTTGGAAACTTGTTTTGTTGTGGTAGTAATAAGGATTCCCGATTGGAGGACTCGTGTCCGGTTCCTCCGATTGGAACTCCAACTTATGAATAGTATGTGAAACATGGAGTAGGCCCCATCACATATAATGAAGTATGGATCCGATACACCAGAAAGGATGGGGTTTTAAAATGACCCCAATATGGTAGTTTTGACACGGAAATCTCGAAGTTAAACTTTTCAAGAAGAAAGCCCGGCCGGCGATGTTTGACTCTTTCCGCCTATGCCGTAAGGAAGCCAAACAGAAGGAAATTAAATTAGCGAAGAAAAATAAGAGAGAAAGGGGTATCTCGATAATGCAAGCTGCTATGCAGTTCAAAGATAACGAAGAAGAACAGATGAGTGAGCAGTTGCACAGGCAACGTAAAATGGTAATCGATAAATGCTATCCAGTTTTGCCGCCTCTTCAGCAAGATGCAGCAAAAGACCTTGAAAAAGATCCCCTAATGTCGCATTTGTTGAGTTCACCACCCCCTTATGCACAGAGTGCTACGGCACCTCCGCAACCTTTAGCTGCGCAACCTTTGGTTGTATTGCCCCCTGCTCCTCCGCAGCCACCAGCTGTTCTTCAGTTGGTTCCTATTCCTCCGGTGCAGCCTCCTCAAGAGCCACCAGCTTTGACATCTGCTCTGCCTTTACTTCCTACAACTTTGACCACTATAGCGACTACCACTCCTGGTATTCCTCCTGACACTGCCTCTGCGTCTGCCTTGCCTCACTCTGCTTTTCCGCCTGTCCTTTCATCGACTTCTCCCTCTGTTCGACAGAGAATGACTAGCACTGTTACTAGCTTTCTATATCCTCTCTTTGGAGCAACAAGTGTAACCCCTGTCTCAGAGCGTAAACAGTTGAGTAGCCAACTGCCTGATTCTAGGGAGAAGGAAACGTTGAATTATTTGGCACATAAATGGGTTACCGATCCGATAAGATATGAGCTAGTCTGTTATGGATGTCTTCCATCAGTGGGAAGCATCGAAACAGAGGTACGTTTTCGAGAAAATGTGTACTTTTCTTTGTGAGGATTTAGAGGAGAATGATTTGGAGCCCAATCCGAGTTGTGTCGTGTACGGTTCGAGTTTGGGAAAGGCGCAATTGTGGGTTCAGATGTTAGGAAAGCAGTTGCGACATTGTTGTCACTAAGGACTGAAGGTGTTTCTCGGTCATTGTTTGAGTCTGATTCCTCTGTAAAAAAGAAGGTGAGACAGTACCCAATGAGAGAATTTCCTCCGGTATGGAAGGAAGCAGTGCAAGCTGATGCGGGTCGTAATATTGATGCTGTACCAGCACATTTTCAGCGTGTCTGGGTACATGTCCCTTGGAAGCGAGCTGAAGTTTTGGCCCTTAAGCAGACACTGCCTGATCCCCGTAAAAATCCTGCAGGGTATTACAAGGAATTGTCACAGACTGCAGGCTCATGCATTATGAATTTAGCCGACATAGATATGTTGTTTGGAAATGTTGTTCCACAGCCTTTATGGGGAAAGATTCGTCATGCGGATCATGACCAAGAGTTAGGTGACACATGGGCTAATATTGGTGCTGCAGATGCCCGACAAGTTGGTGGTGCTAAACCCGAGCCTTTAGTAGCTGACCTTCCTGGTAGGATCATTAATTACATGAAAAGTTTAATGCCTGCGATGCGTGTGAATTGGGATAAATTGTCTGCGTGTAAGCAGAAGAAATATGAAACGGTGTCAGATTTCTTCACCAGGTTTGAAGAAACGTTTGTCGACCACAGTGTTCAAGATATGAGTACAGAAGGTGGTCAACGGTTATTCGTTGACAAGTTCGTGCACAATTTGCTTCCCGAGTTGTGTAAAAAGTTTAAAGATTCAGAGAGTTCTTGGGCAGTTTCCTCTACAGCACAGATATTGGCTACTGCACAGTATTATGAAAATCGGGACAAAGATGAGAAAGGTAGAGCAGAGAAGAAAACGAAAGAGTTAAAAACGAAGGTTCTCTTACAGCAAGCGTATCCGCCACGTGGTGGTCAGAATAACTATCAGCAACCTCAACAGTTTCAGAGGAACTCGCAAAGAGTCGAGTATACTCAACAACATGTCCCTGTAGGTCCCAATCAGTGTTCATATTGTAAGGAAGAGGGTCATTTCAAGTATAGTTGTCCTATTTTGTTACAGCGTATGAATGGTGCTTCTGGTGCAAGAGGTCGAGGTGTTCAACAAGCTCCTAGAGGAGGAGGACGTGGAAATTTCCCCCAGAACGCACGTTCCTTTCCGCCTCAGAATTCAATGAATAGTTTTGATCAGCAGAATAACGCATCTGGTAGGACAGCTCAGTACTATGCTGATGACTAATATGCAGAAGATGAGCATATGGAAGGTAATTATTGCTAGGACAGCCATAGGCAAAGAGAGGGAGTTGTTTCAGTTCCAGTAGATCAGAGTGGACCTTACGTTGAGGTGATTACATCAGGTGTGTCAGAGCCTTTTCTGTTGGATACTGGTGGTACAAAGAGTTCTATTATGCACTCAAAACTCCCTGGCGCACCTTTGTCTGGCGAAACGAATGTATCAGTAGGTTTTTCTGGCGCCCCGGTTAGAAACCCAGTTTCTAGTCCTATGTCCCTTTCTGTTGGACCTTGCGAATTTGAAGCACCCCTTATTCTAACGACAGGTTGTGGTGAAAACTTGTTAGGGTTGGATCTGTTAAAAAGATTGTATGCAACTCTGTACTGTTCTCCTTCGGGAGTACAACTTACACTGGGTAAGAAAGTGGTCTCTCCAATGTATTTGTCGAGGGATAAACTTCCGACAGAATTGTCGTTTCTTCCTGATATTCTTTGGGCCACTGGCCCTAATGATGTGGGTCTTTTGGAAATACCGCCATATGTTGTGACATTGAAAGCCAATGTTAAAATGCCACGCATTCCCCAATACAAAATTTCTAGTGAAGGTGAGAAAGCGTTGCTAGCGATCATTTATGATCTGATTGAAAAAGATGTAATTGAAGAGACAAGAGGCAACGTTTGCAATAGTCCTGTTCTGCCTGTTTTGAAACGAACTGACCCTTCCCAGCCACCTGTTTACAGATTTGTGATTGATCTTAGAGAGGTCAATAAAATAGTTGTGCCACAATTTCCAGTTGTTCCTGATATCACTGCCCTATTGACTATGATTCCAGCTTCCGCGACCTGGTTTTCGGTGATTGACTTGAAGAATGCTTTCTTCAGCATCCCGATTGCCGAGGAGAGTAGGGATATTTTTGGATTCAGTTTAGGAGGTCGAAGCTTCCGCTTGAAACGCGCTCCCCAGGGCTACTGTGAAAGTCCATCGATATATAGTCAAGCTTTAAAAACACAGCTTGATACGATTGTTTTACCTGATGGCGCTACCCTCATTCAGTATGTAGATGATTTGCTTGTTGCTGCAGATACTGAGGAAATCTGTAAAGAAGCCACGTTGTCATTGTTGCGTCATTTGTCTAAATTGCACCACAAAGTGTCTCTTTCAAAGTTGCAATATTGTCGACAAGAAGTGACCTACCTAGGTCATCTCTTATCGAAGGAGGGAAGGAAACTGACCCCAGAAAGAATTCAGGCAATAGCGAAATTGAGTGTGCCAAGAACACAGAGAGAAGTGCGTGCTTTCTTGGGCATTACATCATATTGCAGACAATGGATACCAAATTTTTCCTTGCTGGCCAAACCTTTGGTGGCATTAACATGTAAAGATACACCGAAACCCGTCCCATGGTCTGAAGAATGTCAGAAAAGGTTTTCTGAATTGCGCAATGCATTATGTTCTGCTCCTGTGTTGGGTACCCCCGACTACAGTAAGCCCTTTACATTGTATGTCCATGAGAAAGAAGGTTGTGCATTGTCAGTGTTGACACAGTTGTTTGGAGATAAGCAGCGCCCATGTGCGTATTTTTCGTCGACTTTAGACCCGGTAGCTAAAGTATTGCCAAGTTGCTTGAGAGCCACAGCAGCAGCAGCTGTTTCTATTCGACAGTCTGCTGGTTTAGTGATGAATAATACATTGATTGTGATGGTTCCACATGCAGTGGACACGTTGTTAAACAGAACCAAGGCACAGCACTTAACTAATGCTCGATTGTCAGGTTACGAATTAACACTGTTAGCGAGTTATGTGCACATAAAAAGATGCAACACGCTGAATCCAGCTACGTTGTTGCCTATTGTAGCAGAGTTAGATGCTTCTGAACAGCATGATTGTTTTCTCAGAACAGAGGAAGAAACGAAAGGTAGAAGAGACCTCAAAGACACTCCTCTTGTAAAATGTGATGGTACCTTATGGGTGGATGGTTCATGCTTCAAGCTTCCGAATGGTGATACGACTGCAGCATATGCTGTCACGACTTTGCATACGATTGTTGAAGCTGCACGTATCCCACATAATTCAGCTCAAGCAGCAGAGTTGATTGCACTTACACGAGCATGTGTGTTGTCGAAAGGAATGAAAGTGACTATATATACCGACAGCCAGTATGCATTTGGTGTGGCTCACAGTTTTGGACGATTGTGGAAAGAACGTGGGTTCCTGACTTCGCATGGAGCTAAGATTCAGCATGGTCAGTTTGTGAATGAGCTTCTCGAGTCACTTACTTTGCCCTTGCAAGTTGCGATTGTGAAATGCAGTGCACATAAGAAGGTGACTGATGATGTTGGTCGTGGAAATGCATTTGCTGACGAAATTGTAAAAGAAACAGCAAGGAATGTGATGAGTCGAATGTATGTTGCAGGCCCTGCAAGATGGATTGGTGACGTTGGAATGTGTGAAGACACAATAGAGAGTGTGAAATCTATTCAAGCTGAAGCTACAGAGAAAGAATTGAGTGTGTGGAGAGAAAGTACGGGTAAAATGGATGCCAATGGTTGTTGGATTGAATTGTCAGAGCATCAGAGATGGTTGTTACCCGATGCGTATGTGCTTGCAGTGGTTACGATGGCCCATGGAATGGCTCACATCAGTGTGAAAGGGATTTGCAAGTTGTTGGCCCCAGTATGGCAAAATACAGGAATTCCTAAGTGTGCGGAGAATGTGGTTAAGAATTGCATGGTGTGTCTGAAATACAACCCTGGTAGGGGAACCCCAACTCCAGCTGGTCATTTTGCGCCGCCAACGTATCCGTTCGAGGTTTTGCAGCTAGATTTCATCCACATGGAAAGGTGCAACAATTTGAAATACATACTCGTTGTTGTTTGTGCCTTTTCAAGATGGGTAGAAGCCTATCCCCTAAAGGACAACACTGCCTTATCCACAGCTAAAGCCCTTGTGAAAGAGTTCTTCCCTAGATTTGGAATGCCGAGAATGGTCTGGAGTGACAATGGAAGTGAATTTGTGGGTCGAGTGATGAAGAAAGTATGTGAAGGGCTAGGCATCCAGCAGAAGTTCCACGCTGCAAATCACCCCCAATCAGCTGGACTAGTAGAATGCTACAATGGCACGTTAAAACTTAAACTGGCCAAAATTCAAGCAAGCTCTGGTCTTAAATGGCCTGACGCTCTGCCCTTAGCACTCCTATCATCAAGAATGACTGTGCATTCACGAGTGGGACTTAGTCCATATGAAATAGTATTCGGCCGTCCGGCCAACATATGGGGAGTGCCAAGACCCACGAAATTCAGTGAAATCGAACACCCTGTTTTGCTTGACTATTTGTACGAATTGACGGCTAAATTGCGTGTTTTACACCAACAGGTTCACGATACTCTGCCTCAAGCCTCTGAAGCTCCAGGTCATCACATCGATCCTGGATCCTGGGTGCTGGTGAAAAATTTTCAGCGAACAAAGAATGACCAGCCCAGGTGGACCGGCCCTCACCTAGTTCTTCTCTCAACAAGATCAGCTGTTCGAGTAGAAGGAAAGAAGCACTGGATCCATGGTGTACACTGCAAGAGGGTACCTTTGCCTCTGCCGTATGACCGGTGGGTCCAGGAGGGTGTCGCCGTCTCAGAGACTGAAACTGTGCCTCGTTTTCTGCCTTTCAGCGATGCACGTGTAAAAGGAACAATTTCCGAACAAGAAAGTGACAATCTCTTGCAAGAAGCTGTGCCGCCATCAATTCGATTGGACACTACTGAGCCTGAACTCCTGTTTCAAGACCAAACAGTACCCGGGAAGAAACAATATAATCTGAGGCCGAGAACTATGAACTAATAAAAAAGATATTCCTTTTCTTTGCTATTTTTGAAAGTGCAGCTCTCTCATCTGAGAAACTTTTTTATTTTTGTTTTTCGAACCACCATCCGGGTTCCGCTGTAGGGTCGCGGTTGCCCAAAGTCTTTGGGGTGCAGCTGAAGACGTTAGGTCGACAGTTCTGGTTGGTCTAATGGAGTTGCCCTGGACTGACAGAAGCATTCCTTAGCATAGAACACCCTACCATCGCGAGCAGCATTTTAGAGAGGATGGAGTTTTTCGAGATGGAGAGACCTGCCAGAACAATGAACTTTAAAGACAGAATATGTAAAATGATGACCAAGAAAAGCTTTTTGATACTATGCATTTTTATGTTGTTCAGTATAATGATGTTTTTGATAGGATATCTTTTATTCTCTTTTCGAGTGACATTTGCACCCACTACATCGCCCATACCTCCTCCTTCTACTGTTTCCTCGCATTCTTTTCAACCCCTTCCTGAACATGAATCCGCTAGGAGATTAGAATTTATTAATAACTCCTTTGTTCAGCTTTTGCACCAACACCAACTAGTAATGAACACGACTAACTGTTGGGTGTGCAGTCTTATGCCTCACACAACGGATAAAGGTATTCCCTATCTGGTCCTGCCTTTCAGCCACAATGGTTCTGTGTGGGCATACAGAACAATGTTCATCTACGCACACAAAGTCTACCCCCTACGTTCTATAACAGACAATCAAATAGTGCTCTAGTTAAGGGTATAGTAGACATGATTAAGGTAGACATTTCCTACGAGACTATCCCGAGAGATGAGACACTAGTATACATAGGATGGAACGTAACCGGATATGGAGCTACTCTGAGTGAGAAAGAGCAAGCTAAGAGATCTTCCCCGATTTGGATTGTACCCCATCAGGGTCACCTGTGTCTGCAAGGTAATGGCAAGAATCCCAGAGCTCAGTTAGGGAAGAGCATCTGCACTGAGACGTATGTTTTTGCGTCCCAGACTTCCCCTTCGTTCTTAGCAGCAAAGGGTACCTATTTCATCTGCCATGATAGAGCCTATACATGGTTGCCCCCTGACTTTTCGGGCACATGTTTTGTTTCGTTCCTGTTGCCTCCCACCTACAGAGCGGCGGCAGATTACCACAAGACAAGGATAGTTAGAGCTGTCTTCAGTGAAGAAGACACTGCAGGACAAGAATTTGGGGACTTCGTAAAGGGTTTTCTGCCGTTCTGGGGACCCATGGTAAACAGCAGGAACATAAGGCAATTGACAAGGGTGGTTGAATCCACCGTAGTTGAAACTGCCAGTGCCCTTAGTAACTTGACTGCTGAGCTCCAGTCGGATCGTCTCATGACCCTTCAGAACAGGGTCGCGTTAGACGTCATACTTGCAGACCGAGGTGGGGTATGTAAATTGATCCAATCGAGTTGCTGTGTTTTCATTCCAGATAACGCTCCAACAGTGTACCAGGCCATCTCCAAACTGCATAAGATTTCCGAATCTATTCATGTGGATAAAGGAGATTGGTCGTTGATGGGATGGTTCTGGGAACTGATATCCGCCTGGGGATGGAAAATTCTGATGGTCATTGGGATGGTCTTAGCCATTCTTTTCCTGTTCTGTCTGTGCATACAGTGTGCTCCTGCAATATGTGGCCTCTGTGCTACATTGTGTGTAAGAAAACCTGTATCAAGGGCCGAACTAAGTAATAGGATGATGCTACAGCAACATCTCAATGACTTTATGAATATAGACCAGGACTCAGATTAGCGTGAGTATAGGTTATTGCCTATGTAAGGGCAAAAGGAGGGTTTGTAGTACTTAAAATTCTGGACTCGTGTAATAAACATCATCGTATCATGACGATTTTGGTATCAAAAGACCGAGAATGACTAATATACCATGTACGAACATTTTCGTAATTTTCGAGTGACGATTTCACCTTGAAATCGTAGTTTTCGTCCTGAACCCTCGAGTTCCATTTTGTATATGGCAGCCATTTTGTGAGTTGCCCTCACATAGGCCAATGACTCTGAATCAAACACGATTCTGAAGGACACGTACACCTTTGGTGACTTCTCTGTGACCTGGGCAAGCTGACTCCACTGCCCAAGGCCAAACCTGTTCGGTCAGTTCCTCTCCCATTGGCCGAACGAGATAGCATGAAGGTACAACATGCCATAAACCTTTCATCGCACACAAACCACACCTAATCTCACACACACCTGTCTCTGTTCCTTACTTTATGACTTGCTTTACGAGGAGGAGGTGCCCGTTTTTATTGGGGGTCCGTCGATATCTGATGAAAATACTGGGCCTTGCCGGATAATTTATTGTGGGCTGAACAAACTGAAATATGGGCTTGTCATCATGACTCTGCTTTTTCTTTGTAGTGAAAACATGTGAATGGTCAACTAAAATGTAAAGAATGTTTGCCTAAAGCGTAATATTTTGTATAAAAAGAGAAGGCTGGCTTTGTAAGATTGAGCAGTCTCCTGAGAATATACACCGTGTTGTACTTCTAGGACGCCTGTTACTTGGTTGCAGCCAATAAATTCGATCTTTGACTTCACCTAGAAGACTCTGAGTTTCTGTGGTCTAATCAGGAAGAATCCGAAGTCTTAGGGTGTACCCTGACACCACTGGGTTCCGAAAAACCCAGTACTTCATTTGGCTTTATCAAAACATGTCGTGTAAGGTGTCAAACACTTTGGAATACTACCCCCCGCCCCCAGTCCTGGCGGCAGGGGTAGCATTCCGTCCTTCTAGAGGGAGAAGACATGTTGTTACTGGTAAACCTGGTTAAAGTTAAACAGAGCCTCAGCATCACAAAATGGATGTTGCTGCCACAGCCACGAGTCTGCCCTCCTGTGCTGGAAGAAACTCTGGCAGGAGAGGCTTGGACAATAGGTTTTCTGCCTTGGGAGGTGCTAGCACCTCCCCAGACAGGCTTTAATGTATTGGGGCAGGGAGGGCTGCATTCAGTGAATGCTTTTCCAGACACTGCCTGGGGCACACAAGGTGCTCCATGCATTTCCCAGTTCAAACCGGTTGCTGGGGCACTCAGCCCCAGCTCTGGCGCAAAACTGGACAAAGGGGAAGGGGTGTATCTACCCCCTCCCCACATCCACCCATAGGAGGGACCTTAAAGGTAGTCCAGCCCCTAAACTTAGTATAAGTATAGGATCCCAGTCCCTAAGACTTTAGATTACCCTGGATGAAACTCAAACATATATCCTGGACCTTCGACGTTCCATTTCGACAGGAAGACAGAAGACATCTCCCTTATGGTCAAGGACTGACCACCCTGTTCAAACAGGCACCAAAAGCAACTTTGCCGGTCTGCATTGTCGAGGCTCCCGTAGGATCCTGAACACTCTGCGACACAGGACATAGACTTCCAGACATCTCTGATGCAGCTCAATGTTCCCAGCAAAGCTGAGACCCGGGGCGGACACGAGAGACGTGGGACCGGAACTCCTGGACATCCTGCATTTTGCTAACTGCATCGACTCCCGAAGTCTCTCGCAGTTGTATATTGGAATGCTTGAAGCCCCATACCCAAGCCACATTTGCACTGATGCTCAGGCACCCACACTCCCGTGGGCCCCGCTTTTGCATTTCAGCTTGACTCGTCTTCCTGGTTCCTTGCCCGTTGGCTAGTGAACCCCTGGAAGAGTTACTTTTGAATTTAAATAGCTTTTCTGGTTCCTCAAGCCTTGCTGGTCTGCACCGTAGCCAACATTGACATCTTGCATGGATTGCATTTGCCAAGGATTGTTGGGTCCAATCCAGATACCAACACCGCAGTCAACTAGATCAGACAGCTCGAATCCAGCTCCTGGTTGTCGTCGATGCCTCCTGGTCCTGGCTGAAGTGACAGCTTCACCTTTTTACCTGAAATCACCTGACATCGCCTGGTCACTGGCTAGTGGCCCAGACTCAGTCTCCTCTGCTTTCAGGTTCTTCAGATCTTTGATCCACCCTTGGATCCACCCGGACACTTTTCATCTGGTCGCCTGCAGCACTTCTTCGCAGCTCTCCATTGGAATTGACGATGAAACCCGACAAGACACCTATGCACCCGGCTTCCGTGGGTGAGGTAACTCGAGTACTCCGGTGCTGCCGTGGGTATTGACTCTCCAAATGTCCTAGTCTAAAAGGGCTCCATCATAGTTCACTCCTTTGTGCCTTTAATCTTTAAAATTGTAACTTGTTTGTTTCCCATAGAAAGTCTCCCATGGGCCTCCTGCACCCTATCCTTTAGTGGTTCTAGACAGCCCCAGCGATTCCCCAGGCCCTAGGCCTGCTTTCTATTTCTCAGGTGGTTCTTATACCACTATTTTAGTGGATTTATGGTATTACAACGTGGTTTCTACACCGCGGTACCATTACAACGCATCAATCACAACGCAAGTTGTTACAACGACTTGCGCTGGAGGCGCTGGATTTTGGAATAGTATGATTTACTATTCCAACTCCAGCCCACGTTACAGTAGGGAAGATGTTGGAATTGTAAATCATGCAATTCCTTAGTACATAGCGCCATCCAGCGCAAGTCGTTGTAACGACTTGCGTTGTGATTGACGCGTTGTAATGGTACCGCGGAGTAAAAAAACGTTTTAGTATATGGTTTGTGAGGCCCCTAGGGCAAAACGTATACTGTGCCACTTATTGTGTGCTAATTAAGTTCCATGTATTGTACTTTTACCTCTGACCTCATAAAGAGTCCAGAGGGGTTGTGTTTAGAAAAAATACATATATATTTGATATATACCTTGTGTTGTGTGCTTTCATTTGGTACTAAAGAGATTATAAATGGTAAAACAACTTACTTAACTCGCCTCTAAGTCTTAGCCTGAAGGCTGCTCTCCACAGCTACCACTAGGAGAGCTTTCTATAAGGTTGACTTTACAAGCTACCATCAATAAGGGTCGATTAGACTGGTGCAAGGTGCCCATTAGAACTAGTGGACATCATATGCCAGGCTCACTTCTCACATTGGTGTGCAGCGTGTGGGATTACAGCTTGCATTGTTTGATCAAATAATCTTGAGAATATCATTTGAAAAATCACCTTAAGGTACGTGTAGGTACATATAAATCAAGACGTATAATACAAAAGTTCTACTAAACTTAGAAGTTGTAGGTGGTAAGGGCTTAGCACACCCTGACTACAACTCCTAGAGAGGTTCTAGTAGGTAACAACTAGTGTAGGTAGGTGCACACACCACACCTCACTAGTCATGGCCTTAAGGGTAGGAGCTAGTGCCTCCATGCCAGATGTCAGCAATCTGCTGACAACTAAGTATGACACATTCACTTTTCAAGATTTGAGAAGCTTGTGTGTGGCCAGAAGTTAAGGCAAGGACAGAGTCCCACCACCCAACAACTGATAAATATCTTCGTGGCAGATGACTTCGCAAAAGCATCAGATCCAGATAGCCAAGGTAGCAGGGAGGGGAGCCATCCATCATCAGAAGAAGATCCTAGTGGGGTGCCTCACCAGGAGGAGGATGATGATGAGGATGCAGACCAGGATGATGACAAAAGACACAACCTGGGAGACACAGGACTACCTGGAGGTGGAGCAGGACACACTCTTCCTTCCACCATCCCCCCCAAGTAGACCTACTGGTGGGCCTAGAAGGGAGATATCCTCCTCAGGAGACTCTCACCATTCTGGTTCATTAATGGGGTCCTCCGCCTCTTCCCATAGGAGAAGGGGAACCTCCCCTGAAAGAGAACCGAGGCACAAGAAAGCTGTGAAGCAAACATGTAAAACACCAAAGGGGGCAGGGTAGAAACACCCTGACTCCCTAGGCCGGCTCAGGGTGTCCCACAAGGACCCCCAAGTCCCAAAAAAAACCCGGTCAGATTTTTTTTTGTACTTACCCCCTGGGGGACCAAATCCCAGGGGTATAATCAAAAAGTGTGGGGGGCCCAATCCCCCCCACACTGCCCCGTGGACCGCTACCCCCCCCAGGGCAAAGTAATTATAATAGCGGGGGCACACGGCCCACCGCAGCCCCAGGGACCGCCACCCCCCGGGGCTTTAAAAAAAAATAAAAAAATTTAAAAAGCACGTGTGGGGGGGCTGAAGTCCCCCACATGCCCCGGGAACCGCCACCTCCCCGGGGATCTAATATTTAAAATAGGTGGGTCCGAGTTGGACCCCCAGCCCCGGGGACCACCACCCCCAGGGGCTTTACAATTGTTGGGAGGGGGGCCGCGCGGCCCCCTCCTGAAGCCCTCGATGGCCCTGGGGACCGCCACCTCCCAGGACTGGCTCCTGCAGTGTCCCAGGGTGCCTACCCCCGGGACACTGCTGTTTGCTATGGTAGGGCGGGAGCCTCGCGGCTCCCACCCTACCACAGCAAACTGCTTTGATTTTTGAAAGAGAGACTAGGAAACCTGTTCTCTCTTTCAAAAATCAAAGCGTATTGCTTTTCTGCATGGGAAGGCAATGCCGGCTACCAAAGGATGTGGGGAGACGGCTGGGATCGTGGGGGCTTTGGGGCTCCCCCAACAGTCTCCAATGTTCTATTTTAGCCCCGGGGATGGGGTCCCCGGGGATTATAAAAAATTAGTAATACCTGGGGGGGGGGGGGGGGGGGGAGCCTGCCAGCGATGATGGCGGACGCCTGATCCCAGAGCTCCGATCCATCGCCACAGAAATCCTTCAATAATCCTGATCCCACGAAGCCTGAAGGGGGCAACGAGGTGCTCCTACACCGCCTAAGCCCGCCGTTACCGGCTGCAATCAAAACCGACGGCGGGGCAACGCGCAGAGCCGCTCACGGCGAGAGAACAGGAGCCGACACACAGGGCCGCTCATCCCCGGCCTAGATTTGGTGCGCAGCCCAGCGTGAGTGCCCCGACGTGCGGCGGCCAGACTGACCTTGACCCGGTGAGACGGAGGTGACTGGGGGAGCGCGAGTGACTGCATCGCGGCGCAAGAAGCATACGGACAAGATTAATCTGCCTGTGCGACGTTATCTCTCTGCAGGGGGGAGCCTCCTTTTGCTGACACACGGGCACCCACTCGACACTGTGTGGAGCGGCCCTTGGACCTGAGTACTCGGAGCTCCTGCGGTCTCCCCCCCCGCTTAGCGGAGGCATGTAGCACCTTCCTCGGCGCTGCAGGACTTGGTGCACGCACACCGCGGTGCTAGTGACTACTATAGTGGCATAGAACCCTGGGAACTACTACCCGGAGCCCTCGAGACACTTGTGTTGGACTGCTGACTGGGGAGCCCGCTCAGTTCAGGTATTCTGACTGCGCAGTTGGGTATAAGGCCGCGCTCTGCGCGCGCGGGCGGTGCGGACGGACCGCTGTGGTAGATACCAGGTGGTGAGCCCCTGCGACGTCCTGGGGGTGCAGCGGGGGAACGCATTGGAACTTTGCAACTGCGGAGTTGACGGCCCTGGAGGTGTGGAAAGGCCGTGTCCTTGAGCCTGAGTTGACCTGCTAACTCGGAGACAGTGGAGAGGGTGTGTAGTGTAGCTCCTATTTTCCCAATAGGATCTGCGCATTGGAATAATACCTACAGCAGTAAAGACCTAGACCAGACGTTAACTAGGTCTACTACTGTCGATACTAGACTTTATTTTTGGGTTTGCCAGCGTAGCTCAGAGTTCGCTAGAAACTTTCTCGAATGTTCAAGGAGGAATTAACTTCCCTGATTAGACAAGAAGGGATTTAGTTTCTGACAACCATAGAACATGACAACTTTGCTCTCCCCTAATCAAGAGTCAATCTCGAGAGTCGTGTGAGCACAAGGCAATTATTTTACTCAGTCAGTACGTGCATTCTTAGTCTCATCAGATTGTAGAGAAAAGGAAGAGACGGGCGTGTTCAATAAAAAGGTGATATTTATTGATCAGTCTCTTTTCTCGTACAAGAGAAATGGATCGATATTATTGCAATACTTATAGTTAAGTAAAGTGCATACATTAAAAGCAATAGTATAAAATAATACTGTAAAAACATTGATATGGTTTCTGAGCCATATGATGTTTAAAATGATTAAAATATATTTACATACACATATACATTTGACTAAACTTACTCAACTGGTGTTTCTAAATACGCCTACCCCGTGTACCTGACCTAAGTCTAATGCGTGGGCGGGAATAGAAAGTTACAGTTTAAGTTAAGTTTGTTTTTGCCAAGTGAATAACTAAAGAATTCTCTGTGAGGGGTTATTCAGTTCTGTACCTGGAAGTTAGGATGAATGAGGAATGGTATCTCTTTCTCTGCTCTAGATATTCCAGGCTGCCTGCGAGGGCTGCCCAGAAACGCCGGTGCTGGGTCTCTCGGCTTGAGATAGCAGCGCGTCTCTCAGCGCGTCAGGAAGGCGGGGCTGCGCCAGCGGGGTCTGCTTCTGCTCTCGGCTTCGGCAAGTATGGCTGCTCCGTCTTGTCACCACGCGTGTGTTTGCATAGGGCAAGATCGGCAATATTTATACCTTAAAGGTGCCGAGATTGACGTAAGGATGGACATAGATACGTCAATAAAGATGTCATACGACTTGCTCGTTAGCACATTCTTTTACTGAAGTTCTCTGTGAAATCAAAACAATGGCCGCACGGATTTTCCAGGTTGTCATAGGTTTGATTTGTTATGAGAACGTCGTATGCCTTATCAGGGGCTGGAGGAATGTTGCTTGTCTAATTAGATCTCAAGCGTTATGACCTAATCAGATAACACGTTCCTGTGCCGTAGTGTGACTGCGTCAGATAACGGTATCTGCATCATGGGGGCTGTTCTTGCCTCATGGGCTGACTGTTAGTTAACTTGATAGTTAGTTTAACCAGAATAGGGTCAGGAATAGGGGGATCGATTCAGAACCTATAGGAATACATGACACCCACTCCACGCTAACTATGGACATATTTACTAATCTATGCATAGTATAACATAGTACAACATACTATAGAGTATAGTGTATACCTTACCACCCCAAAATACATAAATGCATTTTGAAATTTTCAAATATACTGAAAAATTGCAGTCATATATATTGTATGCACTTAAGCTATGAATTAAATGCAAAAGTAAACACGCATTTGTATGCATTATTGCTAATTTGGTATTTGAAAAATACACATGAAATGGCTCTTAATATAGCTATACAGAAAGGAAGTTCGAGACCATCTCATCACATAATAAAATATTTGTGAACATCCCAGCGGGCAACTAAAGTTTATAAAGTATCTAAAAATAGAAATCTTAGTTCTCTAGGAATAGTTTCTTACTTTAAGCAGAAGATAAGTGTCCCGAAAAATTTGTGAAAAATAATTTGGGGCTGCTAAAAAATTGTTGTCCGTGAACTGGTGGGAAGAATTGTTCATGTGACTATATTTTTAAAGTTGAAGGCCGAATTCAGGGAACGCCGTGTGCGAGCTTGCTCAAAAGTCTCTATTTCTGTTCTGGAGAGAACATCATATCATTCAGGCTTTCGAAAAAACTGTCAACAGCTTCATGGGAAAGTTCCACTAAGTCGGAAATAGGGGTAACCATGCATTCGTGCGCATGATTGTCTGCATTGACATTCTGATTCGCATTGCTGACAGAAGGTCGTACCTGTTCGATGCTGCTTTCATCTTGAACTTCACTACTCTTCAATCGCAGTGGTGAAGATTCCAGGAATGCCGTCATCAGGATTGGCAGCCTTTGAGGGCAGCACAAAGCGTGAACCTTGGTAGGAACCAACAGTGTATCTGCATCCACTGGCGCATCCGATTGTAGCGTCTGACAGGTGTCTAACACGCATTCTTCTCCGCATAGCAGACACCTTAGTACAGGTAAAACACACCTTTGCCACATTGGTCGAAATGATAGAAACCAAGTCATGTTTAGGTCTCTAAGCCGGGAGAGTCCCAGGATTTTTGATATCCGGTCCCGGTATCCAATGGCTAGGATCGTATCTTCCATTGTCGCGAGAGTTTGATCTGTGACATGGGTTGCCATAACGAAAAATAAGGACTAAGAATAGGATTCCTGCAATTAGTCCCAGGATCAGGGGAAGTCCGCCAAAAATCGAATGGACGAAATCTGGAAAAATACCCAGTATGGCTTTGAATGGTGTTAATGCCATCGAAAATACTGTCTTAAATACCCCTGAGATCCCATTGGTATCAGAAATATTTAAGATTTCGCTCAGGATTTCCGCGAAATGTACGGGGGAATTAGTTGATAATAATGTATGTATCTCTGCAGTCGTCCTTGCGACTTGTAGATCATACGTTTCTTTTGATGACGTGAGCCTTGTAGGCGTCTGAAGAAGCACTGTTTTCATTCTGCTTAAAGTATCTATTCGAATAGAAGTAATTTTCAAACTGGGCCATGCCCTTGCCTCCCTGTCTGGAAAGGAGCTGGGGAATAAAGAACGTCCACAGCACTTGACCTTCGCCGTCGTAGTGACTAGATAAGGAGTCCCGGGCATAAGACTACAACATCTGCGGTCTACAATAAGAATGTAACTCCCATTATAGAGTCTTTGAAAGAATGGTTCTATTTCAGTTGCAGGTGCGCCTTGCTGGTGACATGAAAGGTTGTATGAATTCCCTTCACAGGCTCCGTGCAAACTAATACCGTTACACAGAAGCGTGCCGCTTAGTGACATAGCACAATTGTTGCCACTAAGAAACACTTTCTGTCCTTTATTACTGACACATGCATGTGAATAGGGCAGGTTCCAAGTTGTTTTAAGGTACCCCTTTCCCAATTTCTCGTACATGCCAGCCTGTATATATTTTTGGCAGTATTGAAACCTGAAGGTTGAGATTGGAATATTTATGATTCCGTGGATTATCCATTCACTGACAGGTCGTTCTGACATTGTCATTGGTAATCTTTCTAGTTTTTCAATGCTCAAGATTGTATAATCAGCACCCTTTTGCGCCATACCGATTTGTCTATCAGTAAGGTTAAAGATTTGGAATAGTGACGTTGTGTTGATTAAACGCCAAGGCACATAGCCTGAACGCAGATTTTGTAACGTCCAGCCAAGCTGTACAATGGAACGCAATTGTGACTGACCATGTTGTAATAACAGTAAGTCTTGCGATAATATATCGATTGCTGAAGACACAATGCTGTCCAATGAAAAAATTCTGGAGGACAGAGTCATTAACCCATTGTCCACTACAGATAGTGATTTTTCCAAATTAATACGGTCAATTTCCCGTATTCTTTCTGCTGTCTCAATTTGAGTAACCTTCCAGGCCTCATTGTATGCTGCATATACAGAGGCTGCTATGAAACGCTTTTGACGCTGTTTGCGTGGTCCCATTATGAAATCACGCAAGTCAGCACCATCAGTAAGTAAAGTTAGGTGTTGCTTAATTTCAGGCAGTGTGGAAGTTTGTAGCCATTGAAGGCATAATTTGCCCACACTGTAGGTTGTTATTATCCCTGGGTGATGTCTTTGGGGATATCTAGGGTCTGGCCTGGTCATTTTGAAACCCTGTGTTTTATTCAGGAATCTATCTTGACAGTTATTTGTATCTGTGGGCCAGATCAACCATTGTTTCCAATCAGGATGTGTTCTGTTTTGGTTTAGTATATGGTTTACGTCTATCTCTTCATCTGTATCAGAGCTATTGCTAAACCTTGTTGGCTTTGGAATAGACGGTTTAATTAAATCTTTGATTTTGGCTAAGCCAAGACAGGTGGTTTGTTGAACAGTGTCATTTAAAAATATCATTTGTTCTGGGATCATGCAGGCTCTAAACAAAGCTTCTATACCCTGTACTTGCCATTCTTTTGTACCCCAAATACTTTTCAAATCAACATTTTTGTCCCAATAATCAAATCCAAATGTATTCATTTTTTCAAAGAATGAATCTGAATATATCAATTTTGTGTTGGTTATCATGGTTTTCCTCCCTGTCTTGTTTGACAATTTAAAATAAAATGTTTCAGCATTACTTATGTTAAAACCTGAAAAATATGAATATTTGTCATATACGGTTCTAGAGCTTCCTTTTGGAGGTGTAGCACAATGTTCCCATTGATTATAACTTAAAACATTTCTAGGTTGTGCAGATTTATGTAAAAAATGGTTACCATAATGGTTATAGCAATACATACTATCATAATTTGTAGAACCTTGCAAATAATCATGTTTTGTAAATTTAGCAGACATTACTAAGTCAGACATCATGTTGTTAATACTTTCGAAGTCCCAATCATCAGCAAATGAGTTTGGTTTTGCAAAGTCACTCAAGGAGATCTTGATTTGGTGTGGATATTTCAGGATCTCGACCGGACCATAAATTTCATAGTCAGTGTTGTCCCAGGCTACCCCACCAGGTATAGGATTGGCTGTGAAGTTGGCTGAAGAAAGTTCTCTTTTCTCGACGTGTGAAGATGTGTGTGGTTTGAGGACCAAGTTGATGTTCTGACTTGCTGTGTCCATTTTAGCATATTTTCCCTCAATGAAGCGTCCCAAAGTAAATACCATGATGAGCCAAAGTATGAGGATAAATGCACCAAAACCCACCCAAAATTCAATCCATGGAGAAACCAGATATGTTTCTTTCAGATGTTTCAAAAGTTCCTTAGCTTTGTCTTTAAAGGATTTTGATGATGGCTGTGTCTTTGATTCACTGAAGCCGTCAGAGGAATCATCGAAGTTGATGAAGTAACCGGATGCAGTTCTGTCAATTGTTCCAATTGGTTCAGGATTTCTGTTTTTTGCATTTTCACTTGGTACTTCAGTATAGATTGGTGTGTCTCTGCTAAATGTCTTTATTTGGGTTTTAAGAGGTCTGAGTTCTATTGCATTGTTGCATAGTCCTTGTTCTTCTTTAGGCGTTTCGAATGTGATGAGCCTTTTTGTTAGGACCTCTGTGCTGGTAGCAAACCTTGGTGTTCTGCTACTTATTGGGAGTCCACTTGGCCTACTGTTTGTTATCGGCCACATGTTGTGGTTTTACCAGGTCGATGGATACAACTCGGTTCTCCTTTTTACCAGCAAGTGGCGGTAGTACAACTGATCTTGTCCCGTTGACAGACAAGACAGGAACTGCTTTTCTGTAGGAAGGCCCAAATTCCTTCTTTACCGCGATCTTTTCCCTGACTAGATCCCCGACTTTTGGAATCCAGACAGGTCTTGCTGGGACAGGTGGTGATTCTTCAGTGGTCGTTGGCTGTTGTTTCAACTGTATGTTGCTCAGGTCTTTTCTTGTTTTGTTTAAGTCCTGCAAAATAGCCAAACGGTCTTTGACATCAAAGCTTTTTTCTTTAACCACTGAAGTCTGACTATCAAGGTCAGAGATCAACATCCTAGTTCCAAATAATAATTCGTACGGACTGAATCCCTTCAGAGAAAAAGGCAGATTTCAAATGACACAGAAAGCCTGGACAAGGCAGGCAGTGTGGTTTCCGCTTGTGCCAGACAGGAAGAACGTCATGTTCTTCGGCTTGCCCCGCCCCAGCTAAGCTCAGCCCAGCCAATCTGAGCAGTTATTTTGAGTTAGGGCGGGCAAACATGGCAAAAAGGCTAAAAAACCTAAAAAGACAGTGAAGGGCAAATAAATAAATGCTGAAGCTCCGAAAGAAAACATAATTATTAGATGCCAGCGCGAGCTACTCCCAGGGGGTCGGCGAGCTACCGGTAGCTCGCGATCGACTGGTTGGAGACCCCTGGTCTACAGCATATACCAGCGGGCCTGTATGAAAGGTTGGGTAAAAAATACATTAAGTCAACCTGGACTTTTCCTTACACACACAAATGTTGGAATAGGGGAACAGAGGTATTTCTTAGTGGTAATAATTGTAAAAAATCACTAAGTGGTACACTTTTGTGCCAAGGTATTAATTTACATGGAGCCTGCAATGGTTCTGCAAATAACCTCTCATGCCACCTGCACGGAACTCCCTCCACAGTGATAGAACCAATTTTCAGACAGCTATCCAATGGCAGCTACGTTTTACTGAATGATCACAGCTGCTGTGGCATGTTGCCAGGAAAACTTTATCTCGTTAGTGTGTCCTCCAGGGTTACTTGTTGTATGCAAGTATTGTATCCGAGGAGCAAGTCAGACAGAGGGACGGCGTTATGGCCTTCACTGAATATTTCTTCTATATGGATTGATACTTTAGGCAGAATGAAAGCCATTCTTTTGCAAAAGACTGTGCTACTGACCTTGTCTAGAGAAATGTATGATCTGCAGATCGCAAGGACTTCGGCAGAGATACATGCCGTTTTATCAACAAATTGTCCTACGCATTTTGTAGAAATGTTGAGCCAAATCTTAAACATGTCTGATACCAGCGGAATCGCACATGTATTTAAGACAGTTTTTTTCTGGACTGTTAGCACCTTTTGAAGCAGTCCTAGGAATTTTTTCAAATTTTGTACACTCTGTGTTCGGCGGACTACCTCTCATCTTGGGACTCGTAGCAGGGATACTCTTTTTATTTCTCCTGCTCCGATATGGCAAGTCCGGCAAACAACGATACCCAGATGTCCATGGAAGAAGCCCTCCGTGCAATGAGGTATCGTGAGCGGATTACACAGATTCTCAGCTTGGCACGTTTAAGAGACCTGAACACAACATGGTTTCTTTCGTTCAGACCAATCTGGCAAGATTGCATCTTACCTGTTCTGCGATGCCTGCTTTGCGGAGAAGAATGCGTGTTAGACATCTGTCTCACACTTCCATCAGTACTGCCATCTGATGTTGACGCTTTGCTAGGTTCTGTAACAGCTCATGCATCGTGTTGTCCCCAACGGCTGCCAATTCTGATGACGGCATTCATTGAGATCTCACCGGCAAGTTTAACTACGGGTGGGGTACGAGAAACTACAGGCATACAGGTAACATCGACTGCTGACGTTGGTAATGCATCCTATGCTGACGGCAATGATCCACACCCATGCACATTTGATCTGCTTGATCATGTAGTTCCACTTTCACCTACTACGATAGACAGCTTTTTTGCCAGCCTCGATCATCTGATGTCTTCTCCTGACTCTGAAAATAACTTTTGATAATATTGACACAGCGTTCCCTGAACTCTGAAATTTGTCCTTCATTTTTCAAAACAAACCCCCCGGCTTACAAACTTTTCTACAAATGCAACTTTTGAACTTTTTCCAAAATTAGAACTTTTTTGGCACAGAGTCATCTGCTTAAAGTAGAACTATTCATAGAGAACAAGATTTCTTTTTAGGACTTCCTACTGACAATATTTTGGCCTAGCCATCATAACACTATGGTTTCAAATATTCTGCTATGAAATGGTCTCGATTTGCTTTCTTTTCTGTACAGACTTGAGACATTTCTTGAATGTATATTTTCATTTGCTTTGTAAATATTTGAAGGTAAGCTTTCTTATTGGCTCATACAGTGTGCTTTCACTTTCTTTTTTTCATATAAACAAGCCTTTTCAAATGCAAATTTGTATTTTGGGTGGGATTGTGAACACTTACTTTAGAATTGCTCTGTGCTTATAGGTCTAGTCTTATTGAGTGGGTGTTGTAAACGAATCTAAGACCCTAGTGTAACTTTTCCCGATTTCATGCCCTTATATAGGTATACTTTACCCTATCCTTATATAGGCATAGAAATCATTACCATATTTGGCCTGCGCCTTACAGCCCAAACACGGCAAGGCTACTTCCACTAAGTTCCGAGAATTCGCAACGATTTCTTGGAGAAACCCGCCTTCAGCAGCTAGGATCTTCCCACTGCTTGAATATTGTTATCCAAGAAATCCTGGAGTTTTCTAGGAATTAAACCTTTGAATACCGTTATTAAGTCCAATCATGCGTCAAACTCGGCACCTTCATGGTATAAATATGCCCACATTTGCCCAAACTAATACACAGTGGTTCTTGGAGCAGATCGACTAACTACTTGCCCGACGCCCTGCAGCAGCAAGTGCCGAAGGAAGCCGACCCTCCAGCAGATGCACTGAGAGAAGCTGTTTCTTCCCTTGCCGAGAAATCCAGCTCCAGTGTTTCCAGCTTACCCTTGCGGGTATCTGGGAGATCGAGTCCTGAGAGAGAGATGCAAGACCTCCTTCATTCTAAACCAAGGTACGGAGCTGATTAGACCCTTAGAGAATTCTTGATTAGACTCTTGGCAGATTCTAGGCAAAGAATACTAAACTTAAAACTACTCCTAAAAATTTATTTCTTCCCTTGTGCTAGGCTTAGGTCAGGTACACCGGGGTAGGCGTATTTTAGAAGCACCAGTTGAGTACTTTTAGCCATCTCTTTTATCATTGTATGTATTTTATGCATTTTATCTATTTAAAGCAACTTATGGCTTAGACACAATATCAAGCTTTTACAGTACTACTTTATAATACTGTTTGTATTATATGCCTTGTACTTTATAACCAGCATTACTATTGTAGCAGTACATTTCTCATGCTTGAGATAGAAGACTGTTCAATAAATACCTTTTATTGAAAACGCCGTCTCTCTAATTTCTCAGCAAACTCTGGTGAAACTAAGCATGCACGATTGACTGAGTAAAATAGTTATCTATTGTTTCCGCGACTCTGAATATTGATTTCTTATTCTTGGGAAACAAAGTTGTCATGTTATATGGTTGTCAGGAACTAATCCCTTCTTGTACTTTCAAGAAAGTTTCTAGTGACCTCTGAGCTAGCTGGCACACACATAATTAGGTCTAATATATTCGGCAGAGACCTAGTTGACCACAGTCCTACGTCTAAGCTGCAGTATATATTATTCCAATGCGCAGAGCCTATTGGGAATATAGGAACTACACTACAATACAATTACATCGGAATCGGCAGCACGTAGCTCGGCAGCTACGTGGCCATCCTGTTTGGCGTCCAAGCCCCCCCCCCCATGGGACTACCTAAGGCTACAACTCTGCATCCTCTCTGTGCCGGTACAAATCTCACCTGGAGGCAGCTATCTCTCTGAGAGTACACTGCCAGGAGGTAGGAGGAAATGGGTCCCAGAGGGACCCTGCACTCACCTCATACACCCATGCTGCCTCCGACATCCCTATGCGACATGGCGTGGCCAGATAACTTAGGATAACCTAGATGGGACTATTTGGCCGAGTGACTACAGCAAGGTGTGTGGAGTGAAAGCAAATAATTCAGGTGCATGCGGCAGACTACAATGTGCAGCATGCCCATTGCCCCCGGAGGAGATCCCTGTAACAAGCAGCAGTTGTGATTTGCTTTTGGCTGCAAATAGAGCGAGTCAGCCGGAGGGGCGAAGAAAGGAATCTCCTTTGTCCTCTCTAAGGCCCTCACCTCCCCGCAACACTGGGCGACCCTCTAGGCCCCTAAGGGCCCGCCTACCTCGACCGGACCGACGAGGCAGCAACAACGGACGGAACACTGCCTCCCTCTTGTCAACATGAGGCCCCGCACTTTTCATATACCCGGGGATGCCAGAAAGGGGCAATATCGGGCCCTTGAGGGACTGTGGGATGCCACCCTTGCATTGAGTGGCGAGCCAGGCCAGGAGCGGAAGGAGTCATGAGCCCCGAGTTAAGGGTACCAATGCTCGGTGCCCCTACCCCGGGCCCGAGGGAAAGCCAGACCGGGACCTCTATTTTGCTGCAGATTTATTTCAGGCCACCCGGGTCCGGAATGAGTGCGACCTGCCCCTGGTGCCCACCGAGCCACCGGGGGCCATGCACAATCACACCCCCACACTGGGAGAGCCTGGACCGATGGTGCCATGCCCACAGTGTCCCTACCCCAAACCTCTTGCGGCAGCCACATGTGTGGTCTGTGAGGGAGGGAGCACAGTGGTGGCAGTTTGGGGATGATAACTCACCCCAATTTAATGCGAGATTCCGGACCAGCTCCAACCCTGTGCATGGCAATACGGACCAAGAGTTCCAGACACCGCACTGGCACGACATCCCTTGGCGTGCTGCCCCTGCCGTGCTGGCTAGGGCGGAAGGCGGCATGCATACTGGGGCGGTGACAGCCTGCAGGCTCCCCACCACTTCACCAACATGCTGATAGTTGCCTGGGGCCTCCGGCACCAATCCTGGAGGCCCGACCACAAACTTCCCCCCTGCCACAAGTGGTCATGTCGCAGGGACAGCGGTCGACCACTGACCCACCCCAGCCCAGGCCACCAATGCCCCCAGGAACCATGGGCAGTAATGAAGGTCGGGCTGAGTGAGAGGGGCCATAATTAGAGCCCCAGAGGGATGGAGGCCGGCCTCAAGAGAGGGATACCTGGATCGGGGGATGGAGGGGAGGAGGGCTGGGTGGATTGGTGATTTTGGGCTAAACTTACCCGAAGTAGACCGCAGCTTAGACCCAACCCAGCAGGACGACATGGTGTAGTGGGCGACCCGAAGGCATGGCGTGATGATCCCAAAAGGCAGGCTAGGTGGATGGGGCAGGTATAAGTACCTTGCCCCCACCTGCCGCACGCCAGAAATGATCCTGGATCCTGTGCCGGATTGTGGGGACCAGGGGGTCCTGATTCTAGACCGGGGCTGTGCCTAATGTGCAATATGGTGGCCGCCCTCCTAAGTGGGCTCACTCCGTGTGCTGCGGGCAGCCTCAAATCCTACAGATGCGCCTTACCACCATCTCAGGAGCCACAAAGAAGAGGTTGGACTTCCAGCCCCTCTTAGAATTCACTACAATTTCCCCGCCCAATATGCACATCCTGTAAGATTACTGACATGAGGAAGGATAAATGTCAGATCGCCGAGAAAAGCTCAGAGGAAAATGCCTAGGAAACGTCATACATGGAGAAGATGGAAAACATGACAATGGAAACATCACTCATAAAGGACAAGCACTTCTGGGAGGTTGCTTACAGTGTGTGCTGCAACAGCACTACCGGGGTGGTGGACCATCCTAAAACTTATACGTCACAATAGGTAGAACTTTGTAAGGACTCACGGGATTAGAGAGGAGGAACCTGGCAACAGTGATTGTTACCACTCCTTCACCTTTATTGTTTTACTCATCCTCAGTTCCCTTATTGATTCTGATACATCATTCCGGCAGTCCTACCATAACATGAATCCTCTCCTGCCGTCCCTGTTTTTCACCGCAGCACCACTCAGCATCTGAATGAATGAATGAAAATATAATTATTAGGCGCTCTGATACCGTCAAAAGGTAAGAAATGTGGGTTTCTATAAGAAATTCTGACTTCATTCTAAAACCCCAAATTAATGGTGTAATTAAAACTTTAATTTACAATATAGTTAGCCTATATCTCGTTCTCCCCTTATTGTCTTGGTAAACTCGTGCTCAAGTAAGGGGACCTGCTATCAGTTCTCACTTGGAAGACCGTAATGTCCTTTAGTAAAATATACCTGGGAATCAAGTTAATAGACTACAGAGAAGTCAGAACAGTACAGTTTGTGCTGCATTTATGTTAGATTAAAAGACAACGAAGGACACCATCAATTTCAATATTCTTTGTGTTTCATTTGAAGCTCAAATAAACAAGCCTCTAAGCATTTTATGGAAAGAATTTCCAGGAACAATCTCTCTCAGGAGTTGCACAGCAGTCATCAGTTCAAATTAAATTCACGAGCAGGTATATTTTCTTCTGTACAAACACCAAATTTATTAAACAAGCTTCAGTCTCATGCTTAACATCACAACACTCTGGTAGAGTTCATGAAAAAGCTTAGGAGGACAGTTTCGAAGGTTAGCTTCAAGAAACTCAACTGGGCACTTTAGCAGTGCAGTCATTCACACACACTAAAAATTGAATTTCTTCTAGGTAACTTCGATTTTGTGAATGATAATGAAATTGTGGAGGGGGGGCAGAGCATGGACACAAACGGGCATTGCCAGGATCACACAGACTGATAGACATTTGTGTCAAAGCCTATGCAGTACTCAGGGTAAAATAAAATTAAACTAAATGGTGAACGTGGATTGAGAGTTTAGTTTATATGGAGAACGGATGATTTTTACTTTTTTGGCAGTTTTGTTGCGTTATCGGGTAAAAGAGTAAATAACTTGTTTACATATTACTTTGGGAAATGGGATGTGAATTGTGATTTAGGAAGGTTTAGTGAATGTTCGTTAGTGTTCGAAGAGGGATAAGAAAAGAGTAGGATTTTTAATGAATTTTGTTTGCATGTTTCCGAAGAAGGGTGGGATGCTAGATTTGTAAAAAAGAGGTGGCGCAGCGGCCAGGGTGCCTGACTACGGACCACGGTTCCATACCCGGCGGCAGGTTAGCCCAGCACCATGTGACTGGGCAATAGCTCGCTTAATCTTCCTGTGGAGTCGCACTCTAGTCGCCGCGCGCTGCGTGATGATGCGGCACGCACGGCGGCCATTTTGGAGCTCGAAGCTCCAGTCGGGGAGTATTCTCGGAGAGCACTGGATGCCCAGCGCTCTCATGCTATATATATATATATATATATATATATATATAACTAATAAATACATGTTCCCCTCATCTCTTGCCTCCGGAGTGTTCCTTGCTGTGTTAAAGGCCTCATTACAGTCGCGAGGAGGCTGGGACTGGAAAAAAAAATCCAACATAAAGAAAAACGAGGAAGATGCACATAAAAGAACCCAGCAGAAGGAAAACAAGAGAAAGAAGTGGGGCACACACAGCCAGGAGACCACCAAGAAGGGCAACAAGAGAAGTAAAGAGGAAAAGGAGCACACCAAAGCAAACAGCAGGAGAGCGTGGCAGGGGCACAGGGCCACGTGGAGTGAGCAACAGAAGGAAACAGAAGAGCACCAGGTACAGGGGCAGAGAGCGACAGGAGCAGGGAGCCAGAGACTTACCCAACAGTGACCCCATTAGAGCAAGGGATAAGAGACTGAAAAAGGGGCACTACAATTGGGGGCCCATCCAGGAGACCGCGCCAAGACACCATTGAGGCTCTGGCGGAATCGGAGAGAATCGGAGAAGGGGGCGCAGAGGGACCCCAACCAAACCAGGCGCAAAGTGAGGGCGCAAGCGCGCCGGGCAGCCCGAGAGGACCAGGAGCAGGACCAGAAAGACGCGCCAAAATGAGTGCACGGGCATCTTCGCTCACGACGCCGATCCCGTTCTTGCCCAAGCCAGGAGAACCTCTAAAAAGTGGGAGGACTGGAGAGAGTACTTCATGAACTACATAGAGGCTTTGGAAGACGAGAATGGAGAAGCCTTCCCCAGTAAAAGGAAGAGGAGGATAGTCCTACACAACTTGGGTCCGGAAGGGATTAGAGTCTTTCAGAACCTTGTGCCCACCCCCAGACCAGCCACAGACGATGACGTATTCAGACACGCAATAGAAGATCTGAACAACCACTATCGACCAACAGTGTGCACATCCATTGATAGATACAATTTCCAGCAGAGGAAACAGGAAGCCGGCGAATCAATAGACGACTATGTCGCCGCGCTAAGGAAGCTGGTGATATCGTGCAAATTCGGCGTCTTGTACGACGAATTCATAAAGGACCAGATAGTCATGCACACCACCAATAAGTCTGTCCAAGACAAATTATGGGTAAATGGAGACGCCACGCTTAAGGAGGTGATAGCCATGGTGAAAAAGGCCGAATTGTCAAAAAGATGCAGCGACGCAGCAAAGAGAGAACCTGTCCTGAGGCCCATGGTGAACAAAGTAGACGATGCAGAACCTGCAGGAAGGAACAAAACCAAAACGGTAGAGAGTAAGGAACAAAACCAAAATGGTAGAGAGTAAGGGACCGAACAGGTGGATGAGAAAACCCATACAGCAAAGGAAGCAGAACAGAGAAAGCACGAGCGCGTGCTACCGGTGTGGAAGCCAGTCCCATGCGGCCCACGACAAAAGATGTCCGGAGTTCCGCGCGAAATGCATGTTTTGTGGCATAGTAGGACACTACGAGAAGGTATGCCGTCGAAAAATGAGAAGACCCATGGTAAAGTACGTAGCGCAAGATCCAGAGGAGGAAGAACATAGAGAACAAGATGAAGAAGACAACGTACTGTGTGTGGATGGTCAAGTACTGGGCATCGATTGCAGACCCTCCTGCAAGCCACAATGTGACATGGTGATAGGGGAGTGCAGATTAAAATCGTAGTAGACTCGGGTTCCCCGTATACTATCATCCAAAGAGCAGTGTGGAATGAAAATTTCAGACCCAGCCTAGGCCTACTACTAGAACCACCGGATATAAGACCAGTCATGTACACAGGAGAGCCGATCCCGATGGTCGGTTACAGAGTCCTAACCTTTGAGTTCAATGGGCGGAGTGCCGATTGCAAATTGTACGTAGCGGAGAAGGGGCCGTCAGGCCAGGGGTGGATGGACCAAGGTGACTTAGGCATACAGTTGGATCCAGGAGGAGACATGCAAGTGCTAATGACTGCCACAGAGCGTTGGCCGGACTTTGAGAAGATGAAGAGTGACTTCCCCAAGGTATTCGGCGGGAAGGTTGGCAAATTAGAAAAATTCACGCACAGGATAGACCTCAAGGAGAACTCCAAGCCAATTTCCCACAAAGTAAGGAACGTACCCATAGCAGTAAGAGAAGCGGTACAGCAGGAGTTGCAAAGACTAGAGGAGAACGGAATCATTGAACCAATAAATTGCTCAGAGTCGCTGGCTCCCCTAGTGGTAGCAATGAAACCTAACGGGAAGGTCCGCCTCTGTGTGGATTTAAGAGAATTGAATAAATGTATAGTTGTGGAAAAATTCCCGCTGCCCCACATTGAAGAGATGTTGGCAAAGACTAAAGGAGTAAAGTGGTTCTCCACTTTTGATCTCACTTCCGCCTATCACCAAATAGCTTTGCACCCCGCGAGCCTGAAACTGACATAGTTTATAACACCCTTCGGATGTTACCAATACCGCTGCATGCCCTTTGGTCTCGCGGCAGCGGCGGCAGTGTTCCAGAAATTAATGCACCGCCTATTCAAAGACATTGACGGTGTTCAGTACTTCCAGGACGATATATTGGTGATGGGAAAAGATCTAAAGGATCATGATAGGAAGCTGGACAAGGTGCTTCGGGTCCTGGAAGACAACGGCCTAACGGGGGAGTGGGAGAAATGCGGTCTCGGAACGACTTCAGTCACATACCTGGGACATGAGATTGGAGAACATGGCATTACGCCTAAAAGGGTCAACGTGAAGGTGATCTGTGATGCCCGGCACCAACCAGCAAAGAAGAGGTGAGATCCTTCTTAGGAATGGCTGAATACTACAGCAAATTTGTACAACATTTTGCCACCAAGACGCATCACCTGAGGCAACTCATTAGGGACAAAACAGTATTCACCTGGACAGAGGAGGCACAAAAGGAATTTAATGCCCTGAAAAACGACATCAGCCACGCCATACCTCTACAAGGCTATGACCCCCAAGGACGGTCAGTGTTGACAATGAACACCAGCAAAAAAGGACTAGGAGCAGTCCTCATGCAGGAAAGAAAGGATGGAACAATGGAAACCCTCAGCTTCGAATCAAGGGCTCTATCTCCCACAGAACAAAAGTTTAGCGTAATAGAGAAGGAGATGCTGGCGGTAGTGTGGGCCATGGGGTAGTTCTGCCAGTTCCTATGGGGTACGAGGTTCCAACTCAAGACAGACCACAAACCCCTAGTCAAGGTCCTCACATTGAGCGGACATGCGAGCGCCACGCCACGCATTGCCAAGATGACGTTGAAACTGCTCGAGTACAGGTACGATGTAGAGTGCATCCCAGGAAGTAGAAACAAGATAGCGGACTACCTTAGTAGAGCTTAAGCAATTAAAGAAGCCACTGGCGGTGCGGAAGACATTTAGGAGATGGGGGCCTTAACAGAAGACCCGGAGAAAGTGATAAGTAACCAGGAGTGGACCGAAGAGTATGGAGAAGACCGGGACATCGAAGAGGTCGAAGAATGTATCCAACAAGGATGGCCAATAAAGAAACATTTACGGACAGCACTCAGGAAGTTCTACGAGGTGCGAGAGGAACTGTCTGTAGACGACAAGGGCGTATTCTTGTACCGAGGAGACAAAGTAGTCCCACCGACAACACTGGTACCCCTCCTATTAGCGGTACTACATGAGGGGCACCTAGGAATCGTAAAGACTAAAATGAGAACAAAGCAAATGTACTGGTGGCCAGGGATGGACATCCAATAGAAAGACATGTAATGGACTGCGATCAGTGTCAAAGGGCAGACAAGACCATGACACCCCTAAGACCAGATTTAGGGAAGTTCGCCAGCCCAATAAAACCCTGGGAGGAGGTGTCTGTAGACATTCTGGGACCTATATTAGACACCTTGGGCACGTCAAAATACCTATGCGTCCTCGTCGACAGGTACTCGAAGTGGCCGGAAGTGCACATTCAGGAAGAAATGGACACCAAAACAGTGCTCAGATTCCTAACATCTATCTTCCTTAAAGAAGGCATTCCCAGATCCATACTGAGCGACAATGGACCACAGTTCACCTCGGAGAAGTGGTACAAGTATATGGAGAGGAGCGGCATCAAAACCAAACACACTTCCATATACCACCCCGCCGGAAATGGTCAAGTGAAGCAGTTTAATAGGGTCATAATGGGATCCATCCAAGCTGCCATCACAATGGGCAAAGATTGGGAAAAGGAAGTCCAAAGTATGATGTGGGCCTACCGCATCACCCCCACAAGCACAGGGTATAGCCCCTTCCAGATTTTGAGAGAAAGAGACCCCTTCACTAAAGACAACCTGGTGGAAGGAGAAGACAGTAACAAGCAAGTGGTCTCCAGCGGTGGTGCAGCATAATCTAGAGAAAGCCCAAAAGATATACTCTGAACATTATAACAGGAGAAGGAATGTTAAAGAAACAGCCCTTGAGAGAGGAGAATGGGTTAAAGTCAAACTAGCAGTGCTGCGGAGAAAAGGGGACTGCCAACCTTTACAAGGAAAGGAAGTATACGACAGAGCGGCGCTGCTCAGCGACGGAAATGTGTGGTCCCAAGACCGCATGTCCAAATGTAGTAAGATTCTACAATGGTCCCATGAAGAAAGGGGGAGGACATCACAAGACCAGATGCCATAGGAGAAAGAAGAAATCGCCACGGAAAAAGAAGGAAATCCTGGAGCCGGTGGAAGCTGTGAGGAGTCGGGGGACAGTGGCATCCCCTCGGCAGGAGAACATCGAGGAGAGTGAGACCCCAAGAGAAAGGCCCGGTATTCAAGGGGACAAGGCGGTGAGTCCAGCAGAAAACAGCCCCAGGGAAGTTCCCACTACTCCGGTAAGGCGCACACGAGCAGGTAGAGCAGTGGTGAGGCCTGCCCGATTCCGAGACTTTGAATTAGGAGAAGAAAACGAATGTACTTCGTGAGAGACTGCATGTTTTCTATTGGTAATGAAAAAGGGGGAGATATGTAGAGTCGCGCTCTAGTCGCCGCGTGCTGCGTGATGACGCAGCACGCACGGTGGCCATTTTGGAGCTCGGAGCGTGAGCTCCAGTCGGGGAGTATTCAGGGAGAGCACTGGATGCCCAGCGCTCTCCTGCTACATAGATATAACTAATAAATACATGTTCCCCTTATCTCTTGCCACAGGAGAGTTCCTGGCTGTGGTAAAGGCCTCGTGACACTTCCCAACGGTCCCCAGCGCCGGGACACCTCTCCCGAGGTAGCTGTGCACTGTACAAATGCTGGTATTATTTGTGGTGGCTCGTTCAATGGATCAATAAATATATATTTTTTTTCAAAGCAAAAGAGACTCTGGGATGTTCACGTCTCAAAAAACATTGAAAAATGGCCACTTTGATTGTCAGAGTTTGTTTTCTAGCGTGTATTTTTGGCCTTCGGTTGAATTACTTTGCTGCCACTCTATAATCATCTAAAATACTAAGTAATTTTGAAATGACATTTTCATGAGTTATAATTCAGCCAGGCTTGCTTGAATCCAGTGGCAAAGTGAGCAAGGGACTCCAGTCTGAGCATACCTTGCCAACTTATGGCGAACAAAGCGGTACAATATCGCTTTGTTCGCCACTGGATTCAAGCTAGCCTGGCTGATGATGGCTGCAATGCCAGAAACCGGTCCCAGGATGCTTGTTTCCGGTCCAGGGAAGATATGGCTTGGCAGTTCGGGCTGGACTGTTCCCATGAGGCACAGGGTCAGACTGATTTGCATATGGCCATGTCTGAACTGGGGTGGCAGAGTGAGCTAAAGAATGGTGATGGATTAAACCCAGATCATTTGACTGGGGGTGAGTGTTTGATTTGCTCAAACGATCCGTCAATCATCCCCTTTTGTATCACTTTGTTCACCCTAAGTTGGCAGGGTATGATCAGACGTGAGTCCCTTGCTCACTTTGCCACTGGATTCAAGCTAGCCTGGCTGATGATGGCTGCAATGCCAGAAACCGGTCCCAGGATGCTTGTTTCCGGTCCAGGGAAGATATGGCTTGGCAGTTCGGGCTGGACTGTTCCCATGAGGCACAGGGTCAGACTGATTTGCATATGGCCATGTCTGAACTGGGGTGGCAGAGTGAGCTAAAGAATGGTGATGGATTAAACCCAGATCATTTGACTGGGGGTGAGTGTTTGATTTGCTCAAACGATCCGTCCATCATCCCCTTTTGTATCACTTTGTTCACCCTAAGTTGGCAGGGTATGCTCAGACGTGAGTCCCTTGCTCACTTTGCCACTGGATTCAAGCTAGCCTGGCTGATGACGGCTGCAACACCAGAAACCGGTCCCAGGATGCTTGTTTCCAGTCCAGGGAAGACATGGCTTGGCAGTCCGGGCTGGACTGTTCCCATGAGGCACAGGGTCAGACTGATTTGCATATGGCCATGTCTGAACTGGGGTGGCAGAGTGAGCTAAAGAATGGTGATGGATTAACCCCAGATCAGTTGACTGGGGGTGAGTCTTTGATTTGCCCAAACGCTCCGTCCATCATCCCCTTTTGTATCGCTTTGTTCGCCCTAAGTTGGCAGGGTATGATCAGACGTGAGTCCCTTGCTCACTTTGCCACTGGATTCAAGCTAGCCTGGCTGATGATGGCTGCAATGCCAGAAACCGGTCCCAGGATGCTTGTTTCCGGTCCAGGGAAGACATGGCTTGGCAGTTCGGGCTGGACTGTTCCCACGAGGCTCAGGGTCAGACTGATTTGCATATGGCCATGTCTGAACTGGGGTGGCAGAGTGAGCTAAAGAATGACGATGTATTAAACCCAGATCAGTTGACTGGGGGTGAGTGTTTGATTTGCTCAAACGCTCCGCCCATCATCCCCTTTTGTATCGCTTTGTTCGCCCTAAGTTGGCAGGGTATGCTCAGACGTGAGTCCCGTTCTCACTTTGCCACTGAATTCAAGCTAGCCTGGCTGATGACGGCTGCAATGCCAGAAACCTGTCCCAGGATGCTTGTTTCCGGTCCAGGGAAGACATGGCTTGGCAGTTCGGGCTGGACTGTTCCCATGAGGCACAGGGTCAGACTGATTTGCATATGTCCATGTCTGAACTGGGGTGGCAGAGTGAGCTAAAGATTGGTGATGGATTAAACCCAGATCTGTTGACTGGGGGTGAGTGTTTGATTTGCTCAAACGCTCCGTCCATCATCCCCTTTTGTATCACTTTGTTCACCCTAAGTTGGCAGGGTATCCTCAGACGTGAGTCCCTTGCTCACTTTGCCACTGGATTCAAGCTAGCCTGGCTGATGATGGCTGCAATGCCAGAAACCGGTCCCAGGATGTTTGTTTCCGGTCCATGGAAGACATGGCTTGGCAGTTCAGGCTGGACTGTTCCCATGAGGCACAGGGTCAGACTGATTTGCATATATCCATGTCTGAACTGGGGTGGCAGAGTGAGCTAAAGATTGGTGATGGATTAAACCCAGATCTGTTGACTGGGGGTGAGTGTTTGATTTGCTCAAACGCTCCGTCCATCATCCCCTTTTGTATTGCTTTGTTCGCCCTAAGTTGGCAGGGTATGCTCAGACGTGAGTCCCTTGCTCACTTTGCCACTGGATTCAAGCTAGCCTGGCTGATGATGGCTGCAATGCCAGAAACCGGTCCCAGGATGCTTGTTTCCGGTCCAGGGAAGACATGGCTTGGCAGTTCGGGCTGGACTGTTCCCATGAGGCTCAGGGTCAGACTGATTTGCATATGGCCATGTCTATATGGGATGGCAGAGTGAACTAAAGAATGACGATGGATTAAACCCAGATCAGTTGACTGGGGGTGAGTGTTTAATTTACTCAAACGCTCCGCCCATCATCCCCTTTTGTATCGCTTTGTTCGCCCTAATTTGGCAGGGTATGCTCAGACGTGAGTCCCGTTCTCACTTTGCCACTGGATTCAAGCTAGCCTGGCTGATGACGGCTGCAATGCCAGAAACCTGTCCCAGGATGCTTGTTTCCGGTCCAGGGAAGACATGGTTTGGCAGTTCGGGCTGGACTGTTCCCATAAGGCACAGGGTCAGACTGATTTGCATATGGCCATGTCTGAACTGGGGTGGCAGAGTGAGCTAAAAAATGGTGATGGTTTAAACCCAGGTCAGTTGACTGGGGGTGAGTGTTTGATTTGCTCAAACGCTCCGTCCATCATCCCCTTTTGTATCACTTTGTTCACCCTAAGTTGGCAGGGTATCCTCAGACGTGAGTCCCTTGCTCACTTTGCCACTGGATTCAAGCTAGCCTGGCTGATGACGGCTGCAATGCCAGAAACCGGTCCCAGGATGCTTATTTCCAGTCCAGGGAAGACATGGCTTGGCAGTTCGGGCTGGACTGCTCCCATGAGGCACAGGGTCAGACTGATTTGCAGATGGCCATGTCTGAACTGGAGTGGCAGAGTGAGCTAAAGAATGGTGATGGATTAAACCCAGATCAGCTGACTGGGGGTGAGTGTTTGATTTGCTCAAACGCTCCGTCCATCATCCCCTTTTGTATCGCTTTGTTCGCCCTAAGTTGGCAGGGTATGCTCAGACGTGAGTCCCTCGCTCACTTTGCCACTGGATTCAAGCTAGCCTGGCTGATGACGGCTACAATGCCAGAAACCGGTCCCAGGATGCTTGTTTCCAGTCCAGGGAAGACATGGCTTGGTAGTTTGGGCTGGACTGCTCCCATGAGGCAAGGGGTTAGACTGATTTGCATATGGCCATGGCTGAACTGGGGTGGCAGAGTGAGCTAAAGAATGGTGATGGATTAAACGCAGATCAGTTGACTGGCGGCGAGTCTTTGATTTGCTCAAACGCTCCGTCCATCATTCCCTTTTGTATCGCTTTGTTCGCCCTATGTTGGCAGGGTATGCTCAGACGTGAGTCCCTTGCTCACTTTGCCACTGGATTCAAGCTAGCCTGGCTGATGACGGCTCCATTGCCAGAAACCGGTCCCAGGATGCTTGTTTCCGGTCCAAGGGAAGACATGGCTTGGCAGTTCCGGCTGGACTGTTCCCATGAGGCACAGGGTCAGACTCATTGCATATGGCGATGTCTGAACTGGGGTGGCAGAGTGAGCTAAAGAATGGTGATGGATTAAACCCAGATCAGTTGACTGGGGGTGAGTGTTTGATTTGCTAAAACGCTCCGTCCATCATCCCCTTTTGTATCGCTTTGTTAGCCCTAAGTTGGCAGGGTATGCTCAGACGTGAGTCCCTTGCTCACTTTGCCACTGGATTCAAGCTAGCCTGGATGATGACGGTCGCAATGCCAGAAACCGGTCCCAAGGTTGCTTGTTTCCGGTCCAGGGAAGACATGGTTTGGCAGTTCGGGCTGGACTGTTTCCATGAGGCACAGGGTCAGACTCATTTGCATATGGCCAGGTCTGAACTGGGAAGGCAGAGTGAGCAAAAGAATGGTGATGGATTAAAGCCAGATCAGTTGACTGGGGGTGAGTGTTTGATTTGCTCAAACGCTCCATCCATCATCCCCTTTTGTATCGCTTTGTTCCCCCTAAGTTGGCAGGGTATGCTCAGACGTGAGTCCCTTGCTCACTTTGCCAGTGGATTCAAGCTAGCCTGGCTGATGATGGCTGCAATGCCAGAAACCGGTCCCAGGATGCTTGTTTCCAGTCCAGGGAAGACATGGCTTGGTAGTTCGGGCTGGACTGCTCCCATGAGGCTGAGGCAAGGGGTTAGACTGATTTGCATATGGCCATGTCTGAACTGGGATGGCAGAGTGAGCTAAAGAATGGTGATGGATTAAACCCAGATCAGTTGACTGGCGGCGAGTTTTTGATTTGCTCAAACGCTCCGTCCATCATCCCCTTTTGTATCGCTTTGTTCGCCCTAAGTTGGCAGGGTATGCTCAGACGTGAGTCCCTTGCTCACTTTGCCACTGGATTCAAGCTAGCCTGGCTGATGACGGCTGCAATGCCAGAAACCGGTCCCAGGATGTTTGTTTCCGGTCCATGGAAGACATGGCTTGGCAGTTCAGGCTGGACTGTTCCCATGAGGCACAGGGTCAGACTGATTTGCATATGTCCATGTCTGAACTGGGGTGGCAGAGTGAGCTAAAGATTGGTGATGGATTAAACCAAGATCTGTTGACTGGGGGTGAGTGTTTGATTTGCTCAAACGCTCCGTCCATCATCCCCTTTTGTATTGCTTTGTTCGCCCTAAGTTGGCAGGGTATGCTCAGACGTGAGTCCCTTGCTCACTTTGCCACTGGATTCAAGCTAGCCTGGCTGATGATGGCTGCAATGCCAGAAACCGGTCCCAGGATGCTTGTTTCCGGTCCAGGGAAGACATGGCTTGGCAGTTCGGGCTTGACTGTTCCCATGAGGCTCAGGGTCAGACTGATTTGCATATGGCCATGTCTATATGGGATGGCAGAGTGAACTAAAGAATGACGATGGATTAAACCCAGATCAGTTGACTGGGGGTGAGTGTTTAATTTGCTCAAAGGCTCCCCCCATCATCCCCTTTTGTATCGCTTTGTTTGCCCTAATTTGGCAGGGTATGCTCAGACGTGAGTCCCGTTCTCACTTTGCCACTGGATTCAAGCTAGCCTGGCTGATGACGGCTGCAATGCCAGAAACCTGTCCCAGGATGCTTGTTTCCGGTCCAGGGAAGACATGGCTTGGCAGTTCGGGCTGGACTGTTCCCATGAGGCACAGGGTCAGACTGATTTGCATATGGCCATGTCTGAACTGGGGTGGCAGAGTGAGCTAAAGAATGGTGATGGATTAAACGCAGATCAGTTGACTGGCGGCGAGTCTTTGATTTGCTCAAATGCTCCGTCCATCATCCCCTTTTGTATCGCTTTGTTCGCCCTATGTTGGCAGGGTATGCTCAGACGTGAGTCCCTTGCTCACTTTGCCACTGGATTCAAGCTAGCCTGGCTGATGACGGCTGCATTGCCAGAAACCGGTCCCAGGATGCTTGTTTCCGATCCAGGGAAGACATGGCTTGGCAGTTCCGGCTGGACTGTTCCCATGAGGCACAGGGTCAGACTCATTGCATATGGCGATGTCTGAACTGGGGTGGCAGAGTGAGCTAAAGAATGGTGATGGATTAAACCCAGATCAGTTGACTGGGGGTGAGTGTTTGATTAGCTCAAACGCTCCGTCCATCATCCCCTTTTGTATCGCTTTGTTCGCCCTAAGTTGGCAGGGTATGCTCAGACGTGAGTCCCTTGCTCACTTTGCCACTGGATTCAAGCTAGCCTGGCTGATGACGGCTGCAATGCCAGAAACCGGTCCCAGGATGCTTGTTTCCAGTCCAGGGAAGACATGGCTTGGTAGTTCGGGCTGGACTTCTCCCATGAGGCAAGGGGTTAGACTGATTTGCATATGGCCATGGCTGAACTGGGGTGGCAGAGTGAGCTAAAGAATGGTGATGGATTAAACGCAGATCAGTTGACTGGCGGCGAGTCTTTGATTTGCTCAAATGCTCCATCCATCATCCCCTTTTGTATCGCTTTGTTCGCCCTACGTTGGCAGGGTATGCTCAGACGTGAGTCCCTTGCTCACTTTGCCACTGGATTCAAGCTAGCCTGGCTGATGACGGCTGCATTGCCAGAAACCGGTCCCAGGATGCTTGTTTCCGGTCCAGGGAAGACATGGCTTGGCAGTTCGGGCTGGACTGTTCCCATGAGGCACAGGGTCAGACTCATTGCATATGGCGATGTCTGAACTGGGGTGGCAGAGTGAGCAAAAGAATGGTGATGGATTAAACCCAGATCAGTTGACTGGGGGTGAGTGTTTGATTTGCTCAAACGCTCCGTCCATCATCCCCTTTTGTATCGCTTTGTTTGCCCTAAGTTGGCAGGGTATGCTCAAACGTGAGTCCCTTGCTCACTTTGCCACTGGATTCAAGCTAGCCTGGCTGATGACTGCTGCAATACCAGAAACCGGTCTCAGGATGCTTGTTTCCGGTCCAGGGAAGACATGGCTTGGCAGTTCCGGCTGGACTGTTCTCATGAGGCACAGGGTCAGAATAATTTGCATATGGCCATGTCTGAACTGGGGTGACAGATTGAGCTAAAGAATGGTGATGGATTAAGCCCAGATCATTTGACGGGGGGTGAGTGTTTGATTTGCTCAAAATCTCCGTCCATCATCCCCTTTTGTATCGCTTTGTTCGCCCTAAGTTGGCAGGGTATGCTGAGACGTGAGTCCCTTGCTCACTTTGCCACTGGATTCAAGCTAGCCTGGCTGATGATGGCTGCAATGCCAGAAACCGGTCCCAGGATGCTTGTTTCCGGTCCAGGGAAGACCTGGCTTGGCAGTTCGGGCTGGACTGTTCCCATGAGGCACAGATTCAGACTGATTTGCATATGGCCATGTCTGAACTGGGGTGGCAGAGTGAGCTAAAGAATGGTGATGGATTAAACCCAGATCAGTTGACAGGGGGGGAGTGTTTGATTTGCTCAAATGCTCCGTCCATCATCCCCTTTTGTATCGCCATATCCAAAGTGCAAACAAAGTCTGGAGAACAAATTACCGATCCAACAGATATCAAAGTGAATTTTTGTCAGATTTTAAAAAACTGTACACCTCTAGAATAGGGCAGGACCAGACAGGGCAAGAAGGCTATTTATCTGAGGTGGCACTTGTCTATCTGGAGAAGTACATGCAGGACTTCCTTGCGGTGCCCATTTCGGAAACAGATATAGCCGAACCATTACTGCCTTCAAATCCTCATCAGCCCCTGGCCTTGATGGCTATACGGGAGCCTTTAATAAGTCTTTCAGAGACCTGTTGATTCCTCAGCTCCTGGAGGTGTACGCTGAAACCAAGGAGCTGCAAGTCCTGCCTCCTACTCAATGCGAGGCGGTCATTATCCTCCTCCCCAAACCAGGGAAAGACCCCCTCAACTGTGGTTGTACCGCCCGCTATCACTCTTAAACCTAGATTATAAAATATAAGCTATAGTTCTCGCCACCAGACTTTCGCTGTTAATGGAGTTCAAAGTGTCACCCGCACAGTCAGGTTTCATTCTGCACCGCTCTACGGCTTTTAACTTGCGCACCTTATTTAACACATTACACAGAATAAGTCCGGATGTCCCTGCTGCCACAATTCTATTAGACACTGAGAAGGCATTCAACTCTCTCGAATGGCCCTTCGTCATATGCATCATGCAACGTATGGGGATGCAGTCTGGATTCATAGCTACAACAGCATTATTATACAGCCAACCCACGGCTAGGCTGAGACTGAATGCCACATTGTCTACTCCTTTCACCCTATCCCGAGGTACGAGACAGGGATGTCCTCTCTCACCGCTAATATTTATTTTAGCCATGGACCCGTTGATGCAACACCTTCAGGAGAAACACCTGCAGAGAGGGCTACAATTCAACACTGGCCCGCTGTTGGTGTCGCTATACGCGGACGACAAAATACTGTATGTCCGTGACGCGCGGGTAAACCTGGACCCATTGTTGAGATAATGTTTGAGATTTGGTTCATACTCAGGACTGGGTATAAACTGGAACAAGTCAGTAATTTTTCCACTCACGCGGGTACGGCCCGATGGGATCTGGAGTTCCCACTAGGATGGTGTACAGACTCTGTTTAAACATTTAGGCATCCATATACACTTAGACACTGAAAAAATAATTCGGCAGAATTATGGACAGGCTGTTTCCCCACTGGAGGAACAGATAAACAGGTGGCTAAAGCTTCCATTATCGATGGCAGGTAGAGTTGCCCTCCTGAAGATGGTAGTTCTGCCCAAATTGTTGTATTTTTTCATAATATTCCAATCCCCTTGCCTAATAGATTTTTTTAAGCTGCGCACTCATCTAGTACGTCTGATATGGGGAAACGGAGGGGCTTGTGTTAAGTGGCAAATTCTGACATTACCATATGACAGAGGGGGTTACGGCGTCTCAGATATGCGACTATACTACCTGGTTGCCCACTGCAGCTACGCGCAGGTGTGGTATCATCCAGATGAAAGAATTCCCTATTTATGCCCAGAATCAGATCTGGTTTGTCCAGACACACTGGCAGCGATCTTACCTACCGGTTTCCCTGGAGACCCCAAAGATATCCAAACAGCTTCGACAACCAGTTGGGCATGGGACAAACTGAAACCTCTTACCTGCACTCCAATTCTTTATTCCTCTGTATTGCCTCTCCCGAATGCCAGACTGTTTCCAATCACAGGTGTACGGCTTGTGCAGCGTACATTTACTACATTTAATATAGCGAAAATGGGTGATCTGTTCCCAGGGGCCACATTTTTGACACTGGCAATGTATCCCAATTCCCTGAAGCCACATTCATAGACAAATTTGTTCTCACAAGAATACACTCTGCACTACGCCCCATAGCCCCGGACCTCCTCCCGGACTTCCTCCTCGAACCCCCGTCATTTGCACCACTTACTATTGTAATAGAAAGCGAACGTGGCGTACACCTGATCTTCAAACTTTATAAAGTATGTGCCGCTATTATTCCTGTTGAAGACAGTAGAGTACGCACCGCATGGGTACAGGACTTAGGCAACCCAATCACGGATGAGCAATGGGCCTTCTGCTGTTCGGCCACCTGCAATATTTTCCCAAACAGCCGTCATAGATTAATACATTCTTAATTTCTACGCAGAACATATATAACCCCATCCAGAACACATAGAATAGATCCTAAGTCCACATGAGGTCGCACACTGCTCGTTCCATCAGTGTGTGACCCCGGAGCATGATGGTCGATGTAGTCAGGTATCAGCGGGTGCGCTTTTACCCGGGTCTTGAATCTTCAAGGTATTCACTTGGTGTGCTTGCCATCCCTGGACACGTGTTTCGCGTTCATTAACGCTCATCAGCAGGGATTAGGCGTGTGAACGGGGTTGCTGCATGGGCTGCCGAAAGTGTTCATAGGACCAGATACCTTTTAAGGCACGCAGATGCGTTATTTCGAGGTCGTCACCTCACACCGGCTCAAGGGAGCCTGTATAAATAGTAAGTCCACATGAGGTCGCACACTGCTCGTCCCATCAGCGTGTGACCCCGGAGCATGATGGTTGATGTAGTCAGGTATCAGCGGGTGCGCTTTTCCCCGGGTCTTGAATCTTCAAGGTATTCACTTGGTGTGCTTGCCATCCCTGGACACGTGTTTCGCGTTCATTAACGCTCATCAACAGGGATTAGGCGTGTGCACGGGGTTGCTGCATGGGTGGCAGGGATGGCAAGCACATCAGTGAAAACCCTCAAGATTCAAGACTCGGGTAGAAGCGCACCCGCTGATACCTACTACATCGACCATCATGCTCCGGGGGTCACACGCTGATGGGAAGAGCAGTGTGCGACCTCATTCGGAAATACTATTTATACAGGCTCCCTTGAGCCGGTGGAGGTGACGACCTCGAGATAACGCACCTGCGCGCCATAAGAGGTATCTGGACCTACAAATATTTTCGGCAGCCCACGCAGCAACCCCGTGCACACGCCTAATCCCTGCTGACGAGCGGTAATGATCGCGAAACACGTGTCCAGGGATGGCAAGCACATCAGTGAAAACCCTCAAGATTCAAGACTCTGGTAGAAGTGCACCCGCTGATACCTACTACATCGACCATCATGCTCCGGGGTCACACGCTGATGGGACGAGCAGTGTGTGACCTCATTCGGAAACACATAGAATAGATCCGTCCAGACCTCACCATTGTCCCAAATGCAAGGCCCCGAATGCAGACTTCGCCCATATGGCGTGGACGTGCCCGAGGCTACACACGTTTTGGAAGCAAGTGTATACCACTATAAGCAGAATGGTGCAGGTCCCAATAGCGCACCTACCAGATATAGCACTCCTTGGTTATGTCGCTCAAGTCCCACCCAAGATCAGAAAGTTCGTCGCCATCGGACTGTTATTGGCCAAGAGAGAAATAGCCATACGCTGGGGTGGGACAGCCCGGCCTTCAGTCAAAGGCTGGATGATTAGTCTGAGATCATGTTCTATGAAAAGTGAACTATATGCGAACACGACCCCCCCAAGATCCCCCCCGCCCTAGAGACATATGGGGTCCCTTTAGAGTGTATTTAGCTGCGCAGCAGGACAATTCGGCCTCTCCACAAGACCAGGGTATACCACCGAAGGGGGTGGGATTAAGCACGGGAAATGTATACTATTTGACTCCAGCTCGCTTCTCTTGGGCGCTAACCAAGCTGAACTTACACGCCTTCAGCGCGTGCAAAACGCGGCGGCCAGAATGCTGGTTGGCTTGCCTAAATTCTGCTCTGCTAGACGTACCATCCATGACTTACACTGGCTGCCCGTTGGACAGAGGATTAAGTTCAAAGCCCTGTGCCTGGTTTTTAAGATTTTAAAGGTTTCATCTCCCCCTATCCTTGCACAGGCAATCTCCTACTATATTCCTTCCAGAACTCTACGATCGACGGGTCAATTCCTGGCATGTGTCCCTCGCTTCAGGAAAACCAGAATTGGTGGTCGCTCTTTTGGTGTACTGGCAGCGAGTCTCTGGAACACTTTACCCGTCGACATCCGTGCCCTACCGGATCTCCTATCCTTTAGAAGAGCCATCAAGACCTTTCTGTTTCCACTTCTCTAGATCTGTTCCCTGCTTCTTCTCGTTTCTCCTTCTGGTTGTGTTATCTTTCAATATAGCGCCGGGACGCCACTTTGCTGTGGCAGCTGAGCGCTCTACAAATTCATAACACATAACACACACACATAATACATGCAGACACAGTCTGTCTGACAGCTTACCTACACAGGGAAGCACAGGCCACATAAGCAGGAATAAACCAGACTAGTAAGGGGTAACCTACACTGCAGCGATGTCAATGACTGACGGAGATCAGGATGATATGGATGTTTCACTGGGTATCTGATTTTGTATAAATGTACCATCTTGCTTAAGCATCTAGACGGCATATACAATACCGTACCACTGTAATATGTCTTTGTAACCATCAATGCATGACTTAACGTTCTGTGGAAAACGCTAAAGTAAAAAAAAAGAAAGAACGTTTTCCCGACAGCCAGTAAATGGTATGGCATTGTTTTTGTGCTGGTATTATAATGGTAGGGTTCTTAAAAAAATATATGTTGATAGTTGAGCATTTGGGTCATAATTGTGTTTTGTTACCTCTGCTTATTCCATTTTTCTCACAGTCACTCGTTTGGTACGTATTGCTTCCACCTTTTTCAGTGAGTTACTCTGTTGTTGGAAATCTTTAATGGGCATTTTGTTACTGATTCAAATTGTGGGTCTGTTGTTTGGTCTGTAAAATATCAATGTAATACAAAATATTAAGAGTTTTATAGAGAAATATAGACAGGGCTTTATTTTTTGGGCGCATTAGGTAACATTGTGAGATAGATGGCACTGTTGGATCACTTTTATGGTCGGGATGTTGGTAGTCACTTAACATGTCCCAATAGAACAGAGCTTCCCGTCATTCTGAGATTATTATATACAATTTTATTAATGCTTTCTTTTCTTTAAACAGTGGAGTTTTTCGAATTTAAAAGAACGTGTGGAAAATACTATTTATTATGATTTTAAGTAGATACATTTTGGTATTTCCAGGTTACAGCCATTTCGAAGTGACATGGTCCCCATAGAAAGCCACGACATTCTTATAGAGTGGTATAAATTTAGCTTTAAAAGAAAGCAGATGTTTGTAATGTTGCCTGCTTTCCCCCAAATGATGACACCACGCCTGTTGGGGGTACGAGGGTATTTATTTAAGTAGAAATCAAATGAGAGCGCGAGCCGATATGCAGCTTGCTCGGTATACGCGCCACACTCCCGCGCATGCGCACCGCTGTCCAAAATGGTGGCCACCGCTATTGCGTCATCACGCAATGCGGGCGGCTAGACCGCAAACACTACATATCTCCCCCTTTTATACACTTGAATAAACTTCAGAACTTCCTGTCCATCACCCATCTCAAAGTCTCGGAATCGGGAAGGTCTTACCACTGCCCTTCCTCCGCGGGTATACCTTACCGGGGTGGCATGGATATCTCTCACCAAAGTCTCATCGCTGCCTCTCCCTCGGTTGGGCTCCGCTGGGCTCCCCCCGATCTCCTTTCTCTCTCCTCTACTTCCACCTCCGGGGTGGTCCAGTTGTCCTGTGCTTCGCTCAGTTCTCCATCTTCCATATCCGCACCCAAGTTAGTGAATTCAGCTCTGTTGTTGGGTCTAGTCGTTACTCCCTGTTCCGGCTCCTCTTGACTCCACCGAAGTACTTTATTGCACCTCGCCATGCGGTCTTGGGACCACACATTGCCGTCACTCAGTAAAGCCGCTCGATCATACACCTCCTTGACCTGGAGCGGTTTACTGTACTTGCTGTCTCCCTTCCTTTGCATCACCGCCAATTTGACTCTTACCCATTCGCCTTCTTCTAACCCAGTCTCTTTCACATTTCTTCGTGCATTGTAGTACTTGGTGTATACTGCTTGTGCTCTTTCCAGGTTTGCTTGCACCACTGCTGGAGACAATTTGCTGGTTAATGTTTTCTCCTTCCACATTCTATTGTCTCTTGTGAAGGGATCTCTGCCTCGCAGGATTTGGAACGGACTGTACCCTGTGCCCGTGGGGGTGATTCTGTACGCCCATATCATTTGGCCGATCTCCTTTTCCCAGTCCTTGCCGCACGAAATCGCCGCTTGCACTGATCCCATTACCACCCGGTTAAAGCGTTCCACCGGTCCGTTAGCCGCCGGGTGATATATAGCAGTGTGCTTGGAGAGAATACCATTCCTTTCCATGAACTTGGTCCATCTTTCTGAGGTAAATTGAGGACCGTTGTCACTCAATATCGCCTTAGGGATACCTTCTCTAACAAATGTGTCATCTAAAAACTTCAGAATTGTCTCCGTGTCCATTACCTCATCTACTCTCACTTCTGGCCACTTGGAATATCTGTCTATGAGGACACACGCATACTTCGGTGTTCCTTGACTGTCTAAGATTGGGCCCAAAATGTCGATGGACAACTCCTCCCACGGATTGCTCGGGGAGTCAAACTGTCCAAGCGCCGGTCTCAAAGGTTTGAGGGTCTTGTCCGCCCCTTGGCACTGAGTGCACTCTCTGATGTATCGTTCCGCTTGCATGTCCATACCTGGCCACCAGTACCCCTGCTTTGTTCTTAACTTTGTCTTGCCAATTCCTAGGTGTCCTTCGTGGAGTATTGCCAGCAACCTGGGAATTATTCCTGAGGGAGGGATAACCTTGTCTCCCCTATATGCGAACACTCCCTCATCATCTACTGAGAGCTCCTCCCTGACTTCTTAGTACCTCCGTAGATCCTCATTGAGATGTTTCTTCTCTGGCCAGCCCTTCACAATGCATTCCTTCACTTTCCGTATGACTTGATCTTCCTCATAGGCTGTTTCCCATTCTTGCCTGCTAATGACTCTTTCCTGGTTCTCCATTAGGGCTACCATTTCTTCTCCCCCTTCTCTGTCTTCTTCTTCTGGTTCCATGGCCGCCGCTCTGCTCAAGTAGTCCGCCACTTTGTTGCGACTCCCTGGAATATACTCAACATCATATCTGAATTCCAATAGTTTCAAAGTCATTTTTGCGATTCTGGGTGTGGCGCTGGCATGTCCACTGGAGGTGAGCACCTTCACCAACGGCTTGTGGTCCGTTTTTAGTTGAAATCGCGTCCCCCACAGGAACTGGCGGAATCTTGTCATCGCCCACACCACCGCCAGCATCTTTCTCAAAGACACTGAACCTCCTCTCAGTGTTGCTCAATGTGCGGGAAGCAAAGCTCAATGTTTCTACCACCCCTTGACCTCTGTCTTGCATCAAGACGGCACCGAGGCCCTTGTCGCTGGCGTCCGTTGTGAGTACCGTCCTGCCTTGGGGGTCATAGCCTTGCAAGGGTACGGCACCCACGATGTCCATCTTGACGCTCTCAAATTCCTCCTGCGCCTCTGCCGACCAGCTGAACGTAGCTTTCTCTCTAGTTAGCTGCCTCATGTGGTGGGTTTTCTTTCCAAAATGCTGGACAAACTTACTATAGTATTCTGCCATGCCCATGAAGGACCTGACTTCTTCCTTGCTGGTGGGGGGTGGTGCATCACAGATCGCCTTCACATTCTCAGCCTTGGGTGTGATCCCTTGTACTCTGATTTCATGCCCCAAGTAAGTTACAGACTCCATTCCTAGGCGGCATTTGTCCCATTCTGCGGTCAGGCCTTTTGTCTCCAGCACGTCTAGCACCTTGGTGAGTTTGGCATCATGGTCTATTCTGTCTCACCCCATTATCAGGATATCATCCTGAAAATACTGGATGCCGCCCATGTCCTTGAACAACTGGTGCATCAGCTTTTGAAACACCGCCGCTGCTGATGCCAGCCCAAAGGGCATGCGGCGAAATTGGTAGCACCCGAAGGGGGTGATGAAGGACGTCAACCTCCTGCTCTCCTGGTGTAGGGCTATTTGGTGGTATGCTGAGGTCAAGTCAATGGTGGAATACCACTTCATACCTCTTGTCTTGGCGAGCATTTCTTCGATTCTTGGCAGTGGGAATTTCTCTACTACAATGTTTTTGTTTAATTCCCGCAGGTCCACACATAGCCTGACCTTTCCGCTGGGTTTCATCACCACAACCAGTGGCGCTAGCCATTCGGCGCACGTGATCGGCTCTATGATGCCTTTTTCTTCCAGCTCTTGGAGTTCCACTTGCACCGCCTCTCTCACTGCCAGGGGCACATTCCTCACCTTGTGGGCCACTGGCACTGCTCCTGCCTTGAATATGATTTTGTGTGTAAACTTCTCCAACTTGCCCACTTTGCCTCCAAGCACCTTTGGGTACTCCTTCTTCCACCTGTCCATGTCGGGCCACCCTTCCGGTTCAGTGTGTAGGATCTGGACTTTTCCTCCTGGGTCCAGTTTTATTCCCAGGTCGCCCTGGTCCAGCCATCCTAACACCGATGGCCCTTTTTCGGAGACGTATAGTTTGCAGATGGCACTCCGTCCTCTGAATTCGAACTTTAACGGTCTAAACCCTACCATGGGTATGCAGTCTCCAGTATACGTGACAGGTGTTATGTCCAGTTTTTCCAGCTCGGGGCCCACGTGAGGTTTGAACGTTTCGTTCCATACCACCCTCTGGACTATGGTGTACGGTGAGCCCGTGTCTGCCCATGTTGATCGGCACTCCACCAATTGTCATGTCCAGTACCGGTTTGCTTGATCTGTTAGTGTCTACGCATAGTATTTCATCATAAATGCAAAGAACGGTGTCCTCCTCCTCACGGTCGATATCCTCAGGATCTTCTTGTCCATGGTCCACTTACCGTACCATGCCCCTGGCTGACTTCTTGCGGCACACCTTCTCATAATGCCCAACGATCCCACAGAACAGACATTTGGCGCGAAACGCTGGGCACTTCCTGTCGTGGGCCTCGTGCGTCATGCTCCCGCAGCGGTAGCAATTCTTCTTACCGCTTCCCGTCTGTCGGCTAGGAGGGCCGGGATTTCCCTGCCACCTTTGCGGTCCTTTCTGCGGGGTGCCTTTTTGTCTGTTGTCTCTTCGGTGATCATCCTCCTCTATCCTGTTCACCATGGGCCTAGCCACCGTCTCTTTCTTTGCTGCCTCCGCACATCGTCGTGCTAGCTCCGCCTTCTTTACTGTCGCCATGACCTCCTTAAGTGTAACGTCGCCACTGGACCATAATTTCTCTTGTACGGCCTTGCTTGTGGTGTGCATCACAATCTGATCCTTGATAAACTCATCCTGAAATGCATTGTACTTGCACGTAGACGCTAGTTTCCTTAGTGCCGCCACATACTCTTCCACCGATTCTCCTGCTTCTTGCTTCCTTTGTTGAAAATTGAATCTTCGATTGAGACACATACTGCTGGTCGGTAGTGTTCGTTCAACTCTTCGATTGCGTGGGCATATACGTCGTCGTCGATGGTTGCTCTTTGCTTGGGAACCAGGTTTTTAAATACTCTGAGCCCCTCCGGGCCTAAGTTGTGGAGCAGTATTCTTCTCTTCCTCTTACTTGTGAATTTTTCTTCATTTTCGTCTTCCAACACCTCTATGAAGTTGTCTATGTAGTCTCTCCAGTCCTCCCATCTCATCAGGGGCTCTCCCGGCTTGGGCAGGAACGGGACGGACGCCGTCGCTGAAGATGCCTGTGCGCACATGTTTTCGCGCTTTAACGTTGGCGCGGTTGTTGGCGCGGTTTCACCTGGCCCTTCGGGGCTCCCTGGCGCACCGTCTTCCTTCTGCTCTTTGTGGCGAAGCTGGGGGCTCTTCGTCTCTACCCCTTCGCTTTTCTCTAAGGTCGCCAGCGCTCTGTCTCTTGGCCTCTGCGATGAAGGTTTTGCGCCCTTTCGCGTGTTCTTTCTGGTCCCACTGTGTGCTGGCTGGCACTCACTGTGTGTGCTGGGGGGGCTCTGCCGCGCTCTCCAAGGTCTATGCCTTCCCACTTCCACTGTGGTGCTGGTTCTCCCTCTGTGGCCGTGGTTTGCTCTGGTTGGGTTCAGTAATCAGTGGTTCTTTTCGTTTTCGTTTTGTTTCCTGATTACTTCTTCGGGATCCCGACCTCTGTCGCCATTGTAATGTTGCCTGCTTTCCCCCAAATGATGACACCACGCCTGTTGGGGGTACGAGGGTATTTATTTAAGTAGAAATCAAATGAGAGCGCCGAGCCGATATGCAGCTTGCTCGTCATACGCGCCACACTCCTGCGCATGCGCACCGCTGTCCAAAATGGCGGCCGCCGCTATTGCGTCATCACGCAATGCGGGGGGCTAGACCGCAAACACTACAATGTTAAAGCTAAAGTATTTTAAAAGTTCAAAGAATCAATTATTGTCAAAAAATCGATAAAAAAGAGATTAAATAATCGTTCCAGATCGATCTAATAGCAAAGTTCCACTAATAAAGTGTAGAAATTGAGGTAGATAATAGTACAGCAGAAAAAAACACGACACATATTAGAAAGGTCGACAAGAGACCTCAGGGACACAAGGGTACCCGGTCCAGGACCCCGAGGGAGGCAGCGCACCGGAAAAGAAAATGAGCAGGAGGAGTCACCTAAAGTGAAAGTATGGCGCCCTTCCTTTCGGCACCAGGGGGCTTATTTATGGGAATTTGGCACAGGGCAGCGCAGCAAAACAACTTACAGCGCTGCCCTACGCCGAAGGGAAAGTCAGAAATGCATGTTGCATCCCTGTCCTTTCTACCTGTGCTGGCACCGTTTCAGCAGCCTAGGGCAACGTAGGCACCCTTGCACCATGGTACAATGGTGCCTCCTATGCATGCAGGATTGTTTTTGTGCAGGAAAGGACATCTTCCTGCACAAAAATAATCCTTAGATGCAGCACTCATAGAAGGGCAAAAAACGAGGCGAAATAAACATATTTCTCCTCGTTACGCCTCACCTTGGGAGATGTTATTTTTGGCGCTCCCGAGGAATACATCACTTTGTAAATCTAAGCAGCGTCACATTTTATGGGAGTTCCATGGGAAAACCCACTGCAACTCCCATTGGATGCCTCCTCGGTGCAGAGTAAGTCGATGCAGTAATTTGCTCTGCATCACCTTACTCACGATTTATGAGGCCACTCAAAGCCACAGCAGGGTGGCTTTGCATGGCTTCATAACTCAAAATGAGAGCCCTAGTCACGCACGTACCATTTTACGTGGTGCAAAAGTGACACAGGGCTCTCACAAATATGCCCCAGGTGTGTGGCAAGTGTGCCGGCACAGCTGGAAAAAGTCAAAACACCTGCCCATCCTCACCCACTTCACAAGGAGAGTGGACTTTTAGGAGAGGTGAAGGGGTCCATTTTGCTGGTTTCCAGTGCAGATGGTGGTGGCATGCAGAGTTTCGGAGTTATATTATGTACGGGGGAGTAGAAGGGAAGGTAATCAATAATTATTTGTAGAGAGCTGCTATTTGCCCGTATCCAGCGCTAGGTTGCTGGGCTCAGCCGAAAAGCAAGGTCTTGAGTCTTTCTGAATTCAGCTAGAGAGGGTGATGTCCAGAGGGGAAGGCTGTTCTAGGACTCAACAGCGAGGTAGGAGAAGGAACGGCCTCCGACGTGGCTTCGGCGGATGTGAGATGTCTGTGTAAGGGAGGTGGAGTGAAGGTCTCTGGATGGTGGGTAGAAGTTCAGGTGGCGGTTGATGTATGCTGGTCTTAGGTCGTATAGATGTGTGTCAGCATCTCAAATCGGCATCTTTTCTGGACGGGGAGCCAGTGGAAGGTCCTGAGGTGTGGGGTGATGTAGGTTTGTTTGGGCAGGTTAAAGATGAGTCTGAAGCGGAGTTCTGTATCATCTGGAGTTTCCTCATTAGTTGGGTGGTGGTTCCTGCATGCAGTGTGTTGCCGTAGCCCAGCCAGCTGGTGACTAGGGCCTGGGTGACAGTTTTCCTTGTGCTGATAGGGAGCCATTTGAAGATTCTTCGGAGGATGTGGAGAGTGTGGAAACAGGTGGAGGAGAATACTTTGATCTGTTGTTTCATGGTGAGCTTGCTGTCCAGGATGACGCAAACGTTGTGGGCGTGGTCTATAGGTGTGGGCGTACAGCAAGTTCGACACGCCACCAGGTGTTGTTCTATGGGGAGGAGTTGTTCCCAAAGATTAGCACTTCTGTCTTGTCAGTGTTGACCTTCAGATAGTTTTTTCTTCATTCAGTCAGCGACATTCTGCATGCAGTTGTGGAAGTTGGTTCTAGTGATGGTGGGCTTTGCTGAAAGAGTAAGAATGAGCTGGGTGTCGTTGACATAGGATATGATATTGAGATCATGGGTTATGACAATGTTGGCTAGAGGCGTCATGTAGGTGTTGAAGAGAGTGGGTCTAAGGGATGAACCTTGAGGGACGCTGTAGATGGTGCTCTTTGGTTCTGAGGTGAAGGGAGGTAGGTGGATTCTCTGAGTTCATCCCGTGAGGAATGATGCAATCCAGGGTGTCTCCCTGTGTCCCGATGTGGTGTAGTCTCTTGAGGAGGGTGTGGTGGGATACAGTGTAGACAATTGCAGAGAGGTCGAGGAGGATCAGGGCTGTGGGTTTTCCCATGTCAAGGAGGGTATGGATATCTTCGGTGGCAGGGATCAGGGTGGTCTTGCTGCTGTACTTTGCGTGGAAACCAGTGTGAGAGGCGACAAGCAGCTTGTTTCTACCCAGGTGTCAGTTGATGGACTTCTCGAGGACTTTGGCAGGGAAAGAGAGCAGCGAGATGGGGCAGTATTTCTGGATTTCGCTGGAGTCAGCGGAGGGTTTCTTGAGGAGAGGTCCAACTTCTGCGTGTTTCCATGCAACAGGAAAGGTGGCTGTGGAGAGGGGTGCATTGAGGATGGTGAGGAGTTAACAACTGATACCCTTGCTTCCGAGGTTGAAATGGCGGTGGGGGCAGGGGTATATGGGTGCTCCTGAGTGGATTGAGTTCATGAAGGATATAGTGTTCTGTGTGTTCCGGTTGTGGTGAATCGCCGTCCAGGGGTTGCAACTGCTGGAGTGAGGTTGCTGTAAAGGTCAGTGTGTTTTGGCTCAAAGTTCCTCTAGATGGTGGATATCTTTTTGGGGAAACTGTTTGCTAGAGCATCACAAATTTCCTGTGAAGGGGAGACTGTGTTCTTCATGGGTGTTGGGAAGGAGAATTCTCCGACGGTGCCTAAGTGTTCCTTGATGTGGATGGCGCTTGCTTTAATGCAGTTTGCTAGGGTGTCTTAGCGTTGGTGGTATTTCTTGAGGGCTGATTTGAAGGTTGCTCGGACTATGGTGTCTTTGCTGGTGCACCATCTTATCTCCAGTTATTTCCAGCTGTGTTTCATTGTCTTGAGTTCTGGTGTGTGCCAGCTGGCTTGTTTGGTGGATCTGTGGCTCCTGCCTTGTTTGATGGGGGCGATTAGGTCGGTGGAGTTGGTGATCCAGGTGGAGAAGTTCTGGACTGCCTGTTCCAGGTTGGTTGTGGGGTCAAGCTGGGTAGTGTTGAGGGTGTCTATCCATTTGGTCTTTGTCACTTTATTCCACCTGCGGACGGAGGCATTCGAGAGTCTAGTGGCGGTGCATGGTGATCCTGCAATGGTGAAGTGGGCAATGATGTGATCGTTCCAGGTGAGCTCTGTGGCATGGCTGTATTTGACTCTGCCACTGGCCATGAAAATCAAGTCAAGTATGTGTCCTGCGCTGTGTCTGGGGTCAGTGACCAGCCTGGTGAGGCCTATGTTGCCCATGAGACGACATCACGCGCCAACTAGACAACTAGACAACGGTAAAACATCAGCCCTCATCCTCCTGGACCTGTCAGCTGCCTTTGACACGGTCTGCCATCGCTCTCTAAAGACACGCCTCCTAGAAGTCGGAATCCAAGAGAAGGCCCTTGACTGGACCACATCCTTCCTCTCTGGTAGAACCCAGAGCGTCCGCCTCCCACCCTTCCGATCCGAAGCCACCGACATCATCTGCGGCGTCCCCCAGGGCTCATCCCTCAGCCCGACGCTGTTCAACGTCTACATGGCCCCCATAGCACAAGTGGCCCGCCATCACGACCTCAACATCATCTCCTATGCCGACGACACTCAGCTCATCCTCTCCTTCACCAGGGACCCACACACTGCCAAAACAAACCTCCACGAGGGAATGAAGGCTGTCACAGACTGGATGAAGAGCAGCCGTCTGAAGCTGAATTCGGACAAGACGGAGGTCCTCATCCTTGGACCCACCCCCTCAGCCTGGGACGACTCCTGGTGGCCGACCACACTGGGAACAGCACCAACACCCACTGACCAAGCACGCAACCTAGGATTCATCCTCGACTCCTCCCTCTCCATGTCTAAGCAGGTCAACGCCATCTCCTCCTCCTGCTACAACACCCTCTGCATGCTCCGCAGGATCTACAAGTGGATCCCGACCGAAACAAAAAGAACGGTGACACTGGTCCTCGTCAGCAGCAGACTGGACTACGACAACGCACTCTACGCAGGAATCGCAGCCAAACACCTACGATGACTACAACACATCCAAAACACCTCCACTCGACTGATCGTCAACATCCCCCGCCGCAGCCACATCACCCCCCACCTGAGAGACCTACACTGGCTCCCTGTCAACAAGAGGATCACCTTCACGCTCCTCACCCACACACACAAAGCACTCCATAACGCCAGACTAGCCTACCTGAACAGCAGGCTCAGCTTCTACACCCCCACCCGCAAGTTCCGCTCCGCCAGCCTTGCCCTCGCCGCTGTCCCCCGCATCCAACAAATGAACTCTGGCGGCAGATCCTTCTCCTACCTCGCTGCCAAGACCTGGAACACCCTCCCTACCCACATACAGCAGACCCAAAACCTACTCGCCTTCAGAAGACTCCTCAAGACATGGCTCTTTAAAGCAGTAGCAGCACCCCCCCTTCCCTCAGTGCCTTGAGACCCTCACGGGTAAGTAGCACGCTTTGCAAGTACTCTGATTGATTGATTGATTGACTGGGTTCCAAGAGGCTGGCCGAGTTTGTGTCTGTGGGGTTGTCCAGGTGGAAGTTGAGACCTCTGAGTAGATGCAGTGCTTGGACTTGAAGGCTAGTGGGGCAATGAAGTCGGTGATGGTGTTGCAGAAACTGGTGTGTGGTCCTGGGGGTCTATAGGTGAGGCTGCCTTTGATGGGAGTGCTGTCATCAGTGTGGAGTTGGAAGCTGAGGGGTTTCATGAGCAGAGTAGTGTCATCTTCCATGGTGGTGCAGCAGATTGTTTCTTTGTGGATGATGACGATGCCTCCTCCATGTATGTTGGTGTGGTCCGGGTGTGTCATCTTGTAGCCGTTGGGCTTTGCAGTGGCGATATCGAGGGTGGAGGATGGGTTGAGCCAGGTCTCTGTGATGAAGATCACGTCAGGGACGAGGGTGGAGATAGTGTCCCAGACTTCGGTGGTGTGTTTGCCGAGAAATTGGGTATTGAGCAGGAGGCATTGGAGTGGATCCAGGCAGTCGAGGTGAGCGACATGGGAGTGGTGTGGGTTTCCGTGGAGATCCTGAGTTCCAGGGTAAGAGAAATCAGCTGCAGGTGAACGGTCTCACTGCTGCTCAAGGAGATCTGATGCAGCATTCATTGTGGCGGCAGCTGGGGTTCATGTCTCGGAGTTCTGTGGCGGAGTATCTGAGGTTGGCCAGATGGCCCGGGTTCCTGGCACTGGGCACGGTCCAGGCGCAGGCAGGTGCAGACAGGCTTGCCTTGAGCACACCCATAGCATGTGCCCGCTGGACGGTCACACTGCGGTCTCCATTAAGTAGGTCTTGGGAGGTGAGCGGGGCACTGGATGGCGAGAAGCAGGAGGCGGGAGCTGAGCACGAACACAGCAGAAAACAGCACAAAAGTAGGAATTGCAAAAAAGTTATTAAGCAATTCAAAAAAGTAAAAACGGCTCAAGAGCAAGAAATAAACACGTCAATATACAGTTAGGCAATCAACAAGACGGGCTAACTAATACAGGGACAGAGGCTGACTGACTGATGCTGTGCTAAACAAGAACTGAGGGCTATTCTAATCAGGCAGCAACATTAACAATCAGCAGACTAGCAGCAAAAGGTGGCAAGCGGGGAGAGTGATGAGAGTGCACGACGGAGCACACATCGACAACACAGGGCAGAGATGGACCTGATGACGGGAGCAAGGGAAGGTGGCACAGGATCTGGTCAAAAGGGTTGCGCTGCAGCCTCCATTAAGTAGGTCTTTGGAGGGTGGCAGGGCACTGGGTTTCGGTAAGTGGGAGGAAGTAGCGGAGCATGAAAATGGCGGGAAATGGCACAAGAGTAAGAATTGCACACAAGTAGTTAAGTGGTTCACAAAAGTAAAAACGGCACAAGAGCGAGAAATAAACAAGAAAAAATACACTTAGGCAATCAACAAGATGAGTTAACTAATACAGGAATAGAGGCTGACTGGCTGTCTCTGTGCTCAACAGGAACAGAGGGCTATTCTAGTCAGGCAGCAGCATTACCAATTAGTAGGCTAGCAGCAAAAAGGTGGCAAGCAGGGAGTGGGGTGAGTGCACAATGGTGCACAGAGCATCAATACATGGCAAAGACGGACCTTATGACTGAAGCGCGGGGAGGTGGCACAGGACCTGTTTAAAGGGTAGTGATAATGATCCTGTGTAAGGGGTTTGTGGTTTCGGGCATGGCTAGGACACGTAAGATGGCAGACGCGTGAGCGATCGGCTCCGCTCCGGCCCATCATTAATCCTGTTGCACCGACCAGCTGGAGAGGTAACAGTGACCCCAGATGATATACCTGCTGGGCGGGGGCCCAATGCAGTGGTGAGGAGCACAAAGAGTCCCCTTGGGGGATGTAGTGAACGGACTGAGAGCGGGCTGGCAGAGCTGATTGTGGATGGCCAGGGCCAAGGCACGACCTACTGGGGGGCAAGGTCTCAGAAGTGCTTCCCCTAGCTCCTTGGCTCTTCGCCTGGAGATAGTGTGCTAGTGCCCAGCGGGATCTCAAGTAGCCCATCGGTGAATCGGAGACCCCTGTTTTGTAGCAAGAGAGCTGAAGCGGCAAGGGCCCAGAGGTGGGTCTGAAAGGTGAGCGCTGCCCTTAGATACGCGAACACGGCAACAGCGGCCTACCGACTAGGGAGCGGCTGTCTGGGGAAGTCCCTGAGCGATGTCCGCCGAGATGATGAAGCTGTGCTGAGCTGACATAGAGAGCATGAGAAAAGAGCGAGTGGACCTAGCCCTTTGGTCCAGTTAACGGGAGACCAGATGCAACGCTGTGCATAGAGGAAGAAGCCCACGTGGCAGCAAGAGCCTTGCTGAGACACTGCTGCAAATGAGGTGGGGGAGGAGCACGGCTGAAGAAGAATTTGGGGCCGCCATCATGTCTTGATGAGTACACCACGGAACGAGCACCAAACACCCTGTAGAGAGTAGCAGGTGCAAATTGGCGGGGCTGTCTGGGGAGCCTAGTCAGGGGACTGCGTGGAAGCCAGAAAGACTGGATAACCCTTGATAGACGAGGGAACCCCAGAGCAGAGAAGAAGAGCGGGCAGAGACCAGTGAGATGGCGGGGGCCATCTGGGGCATGGCTGGAGTCATGGGGGACCCTGACGAGTCGCAGGTTAAAGAAAAATAAAAAATTCGGGATCTGAGTTTAGTGGATGGATCAAATGGGTGAAAATATTATATTTACACCCAGAAGCGCGGGTCAGAACTGGTGGAGTAATATCCAATTCCTATAACGTTCACAGGCATACTAGATGGGTATGTCCATTGTCTCCACTTCTGTTTGCTCCGGCCATTGAGCCCCTAGCAGAACTCTTCAGACAACAAGGGTGTCACCACGGAATGTGTATTTGGGGAGCGATCATAATATATTCATCTATGCCGATGACTTACTGCTGTACTGGGGGAAGGAAGTAGAGGGGTGCCACAGGTGTTGGCTCTCCACGAGAGTTAGTCTGTCTTAGTGGGTCTCAGACTGAACAAAGTAAAAACGCATATCTCTCGCATGGTGAGCGAACACCAGTGGTCTGAGGGCCTGCTGGAGACCTTGCCTGGTCCCCCTACTCCTTCAAATACTTGGGAAAACAGATATTCCACATAGTGGAGGACTTACGTGATGGAAATCTGAAGCCAGTGGTGAGATCCCTTAAGTTAAGTGTCCAATTCTGGCGCTTGTTGAAACTGCCCCTGATGGCCCACATAGCGCTATCTAAAATGATTATGCTCCCTAGACCTTTGTTTCATTTCGTGAATCTACACGTGGTGATCTCACCCACTTGGTTTACAGACCTTGATAAGCTGCTCCGTGAGCTGAATATGCCATGGAGGCCAGAACGCAGTCTCACAGGCAGTGCTGCAGAGGAGATCAGAGGAGAAGGATTGGGTGCCCCATAGTTTGAATTGTATTACCTGGCCTCCTAGCTCCAGTGACTGGCCCAATGGTTGAACAGGATGAACCTGGAGATGTTGGGTCCAATAGGCCTGTGGGCAACCAAGGATTGTTGTTGGCCAAGCTCATACACCCGATGGTGGGTATTCCACAACCGGGGGTGCTGCAGTATTCAGACAAAATATTGAATTAAAATAAATCCCCATACCAAAATATCAAGGTTTAAATATTGTGATATGAAAATATCATCAGCAGGAATATCAATGTCGAGAATATCGATTTTTATGTAAGTAATATTGAATTTTAAAATATCGAAGTCATTAATATAGTTAGCAAAAATATAGTTTAAAATATAGTTTTTTATGTATTTTACTATATATTTGCAATGTATATTATGTATAAAAATATATAAATATTGATGTTTTTTAATATATACTAGCTGTACCCGGCCACCCATTGCTGTGGCACAGTCTGGTTAAATGGAAGAGAAAGAAAAGAGTAAGCGCACGTTTCTAATATGTTTAATTTCACAATACTTGTGGGTATACAATATGTTTTTGTCCATCCTAATATATGTAGACTATGCATGAGGGTCTTTTATATGGGACACCCCACGTTCTTCCTGCATACCTAAGGTTGTGCAGGACGAGTGATCCTTTCCATTTGATTAGCATATGACTATTGTCTATATGCATGCCTTGTATTTGTTGCGTCTGTTCGGGTTGCAAAGTGACCCAACTCCTCCCCCTCCCTCCACCCACTTGCCGGTCTGCCATCCTGACACCAACTGTCCATCCTAATATATGTAGACTATTGTCTATATGCGTCCTTTGTATTTGTTGCGCAGCAACCAAATCGATAGGGTCTGTTCGTCCTTTCGATTAAAAACACGCCCGTATTGGACACGTGCGTATTCGAATCCAACCTTGTGTATATATAAACACGCTCTAAAGTTGCAAAGTGAACCAACTCCTCCCCCCTCCCTCCACCCACTTCCCAGTCTGCCATCCTGACACCAACTGTCCATTCTAATAAATATAGACTGTTGTCTCTATGCGTCCTTTCTTAATGTTGCCAAGTGAACCATCTCCTCGCCCCTCCCTCCACCCACTTCCCAGTCTGACGCGCTGATGTTTCAAAGTGAACCAACTTTCCCCCCCTCCCTCCATCCACTTCCCGGTCTGCCATCCTGACACCAACTGTCCATCCTAATCTATTTAGACTATTGTCTCTATGCGTCCTTTCTTGATGTTGCAAAGTGAACCAACTACTCCCCCCTCCCTCCATCCACTTCCCGGTCTGCCATCCTGACACCAACTGTCCATCCTAATATATGTAGACTATTGTCTATATGCGTCCCTTGTATTTGTTGCGCAGCAACCAAATCGATAGGGTCTGTTCGGCTTGCAAAGTGAACCAACTCCTCCCCCCTCCCTCCACCCACTTCCCAGTCTGCCATCCTGACACCAACTGTCCATTCTAATATATGTAGACTATTGTCTATACGCGTCCCTTGTATTTGTTGTGCAGCAACAAAATTGATAGGGTCTGTTCGGCCTTTCGATTAAAAACATGCGCATATTGGACACGCAGGTATTCGAAACCAAGGTTGTGTATATATACACATGCGCTAATGTTGCAAAGTGAACCAACTACTCCCCCCTCCCTCCACCCACTTCCCGGTCTGCCATCCTGACACCAACTGTCCATCCTAATATATGTAGACTATTGTCTCTAAGCGTCCTTTCTTAATGTTGCCAAGTGAACCAACTCCTCCCCCCTCCCTCAACCCACTTCCCTCCACCCACTTCCCGGTCTGCCATCCTGACACCAACTGTCCATCCTAATATATGTAGACTATTGTCTCTATGCGTCTATTGTAGTTGATGCGCAGCAACCCAATTGATAGGGACTGTTCGTCCTTTAGATTAAAAACACACGCGTATTTGACATGCGCGTATTCGAATCCAACGTTGTGTATATATAAACACATGCTTTTTCTAATTCAACATTGTGTCAAAATTTCAAATGAATCGGTGAGGAACTTTCGTAGATTTAAGATTTTTATCAAATGCACATTGACATTTTTATGTGTCTGTTTGTGCTTTCGATTAAAAACATGCGCGTATTTGACACACGCGTATTCGAATCCAACGTTGTGTATATAAAAACACTTGCGTATTCGAATGCAACGTTGTGTCCAAATTTCAAAGCAATCAGTGAAGAACTTTCGAAGATTTGAGATTTTGAACAAACGAACAGTTACATTTTTATAGATATTTTAAAAACAATATTTTCTACAACTATATTGGTGACATCGATATTTGTCCTCCGATATTTTTGTACTTACCTTTACAAATATAGGATGAGGATATTTTTTGAAATTGATATTTTGGTCACAATATTTTGATACTGGGATATTATGGGGTCAATATTTTATCAGTGAACTGGGTGCTGCTACTCGAGGCATTGTGGTGCTGGAGGAGGTGCCTCCCCTTTACACCCCGGACTTGTCCCTGGTTGGACTCCTACAGGTGTCCCACACACACCATTCTCCAGAGCCCAGCTGTCGGAGTGGACATCCACCAGAATTGTCACGGTGGGTGACTGCTTCCAACAGGGGAAGTTACCCCCCTAGATGACTTTTTATTCCACTAACACCTGCCTGATGACCTGACTTATCGCTCAGTGGTGCGAACGTTTGGAGACCTATGGCTGAGTGGCTGGCACAAACTGAAAACTCATGGAGTTCTCAATGCGTTGTTAACGTCAGATGCAGCTAGACACTTAGGGCCCAATTAGGATGGTGGGCGGATTTGCGTCCGCCTGCCACCCTATCGTAAACAGGACTGACGGACTAGCCGTCGGTGGTCCCATCAGAGGGATTAAAATGCGACTGCCTGCAAGAATCAGTGTATTCTGTGCATTGTGGGGTGGGTGCTGCTGGCTACAGCACTCACTGCAATGAAAAAAATGTCCCCTGTACATATCACTGCACTATGTGGCAGACACCATGCAGTAGCTTCCACATGGTGCAGGGATATGTAGGGAGGCACCATAGGTGCCCCCCAACACCCGAAATCAAGGGCCAGGGGGGAAGGGGGGCCCACTACAGGCCCCCAATGTCCCTTTCTACCAGTATTTTCATGGCGAGCGAACCACCATGAAACAGCTGGTGGGGAGGGACAACATAATCCCTACGGTGGTGCCTGACAGGCACCGCCACCATTGTAGAGATCATGGCAGCCTCCAACGCACCGGTGGGCTCAAGGAGCCCATCAGATATGTGGCGGGTTTGTCTTCCCAACCCCCAACACACCTCCCACCATTGTAATATGGTGGGCGGGAAACTTGACTAGAATGGTGGTGAGACTGCCACCGCCAGCCCAATCGTAATCGGCCCCTTAGTGAAGTGTCTCTATAGAGCACAGTTGGAGATGGTCATGGAATCCTTAGACCGAATACACAGAAGATGGGTTGCAATCATGGGGGAGACCTACTGGACAAGGAATGGAGGCAGGTTCAGGGGAGCCGAAACGGGTGTCCAGAAACTCTCAATTTAAGCCTATCCAATTTAACTATATCCACAAGGTTTATCTGATGCCACATAGACTGCATGTCATGTATGGTGGGGAAGATCGCTGCTGCCCTATATGCAGAGTACGTGATGCAGGGTTTGTCCACATGACATGGGACTGTGCAGGGCTGCAGGCATTTTGGGAGCTGGTGATGGAACGCATCAACAAAAATGCTGGCTCGAACACTCCCTTGCTCGGTGGAGGTCTGATTCCGGGGCCTATTTCCCACACCGAAGGCAAAGAAAGCGGGCTCTAGATTTGTGGACCAGGCCCCGGGCCTAACGTGAAAATAGATAACGCTGAACTGGATGCCGGCGATGGGCCCTATGGTGGCAGGTAGATATGTGGACCAAGGCGGAGGAGGGGGCATAACATAGGGAGGATGCCGGAGGGGTTTGACGCCGCCCAATGACAGAAGTGTGGAGAGAGGTGCTGAGAGCATTGGATACTAGAAATGACGCATATTCGGGTGAGAGTGTGGACTACACAGAAAGCATAGAGGATATCCCCTGAAACCCTGCAAGGACTATAAGAGATGTACTTGTTGGGGAGACTGACCGGGTTGGTTTGCCCCCCCTCCTCTCCCCCTGTAACTTGCAGAGATCCTTCTCACTCTTGACATGTAAATTCCTCCCCCCCCTCCCCCAGAAGGAGATTGGCTCCTATAACAGTATAGGACAATGGACCCACTGGGCGATACATGGTTCAATAGTTACCCTGAGTTTGGGACTTACGTTTTTTCAGAGGGTTTGTTTAATATGTCTATATAATTAGAGACTACTTGTGACTCCCCAGGGATCACATAGATGGAGAGAGCAGGAAGTAGTACATGATAATTGGTGTTTATGCAATGTAGTGCAAAGACTCTACTAAAGCTGTACACTTAGGCATATGTCATGTATGACTCTAATGCACCTGAATGCAAACAATGCCACTCATTACGCTGCTGCCTGATGATGAGAGTACTGCTCTTTTACGACCATACCGATATGTATAAGTAAAAATGCCAATAAAGACATATTTAAAAAAAGAAAATAAGAGGTTTTTGGTTTTGTAGATAAGGTGGGTCAGGCCGAGGACTGAAGAAGACCAAAGAGGGGCCTTAAGAAGAAAAAAGAGGTTTGAGGTTACAACAACAAGGGAGGAATTTGTAGACAGGCTGGCGAGAAGAATGTCAACCTCACCTACTTGTGAGATCTCAAGAGGGACATTAGGTTTATGTTGGCTGGTATATAATAATGTATGTTGCCTACCTACCTAAAGTAAAGCAAACTTTACATACCATTCCTGGAATTTCAAGTCCCATTTGCTATCCTACCCAAATAAACATACAACAAAATTAGCTGCTACAACACATCTCCACATCATCTATCCCAAGTTCACTAACGCCATCTCCCAGCATTCAACATTCAGTGCAAACTGACTTTTTTTCGGAAAATCACAAAACAATGGCTACAAAGGGTTTGTCTGGCATGGTGCTTTTCAGGTTGAAACCTACCAGGCAGCACAGTGGTCTGGATGTATCGGCGACATTCTGAAAGCTCTCCTAGGAATGCATTTCGTCTATTGATTATCATTGTTTTTGTTCCTTGCCACTCACATTTTCTGGCTTTATTTGGTTTGCACATGTCTGCATTGCTTTTTTTCTTACCGTGGAGCATAGCCTGTTAACCAACTCTCTGACTGGCTCCTCCAGTTCTAATATGAGTACTCACTTTTCTGTAAAGCATGGAATGAGAATGCATACATTTTCCAGTTATCGTCCAAATTTGCTTCTCTGCCCCCAGGGCTCCACATTATTCTATCACCTGTGTGCATCTCTCAGTCCCCAGCCCTCCACGTTGTCCTTGATCTCACTCTGTCTTCTCCCCGTATCCAGTGCTCTATGTTGATCCCTCTAGTGCCATTCTCTCTCCTCACTCAGCACGCCACTTTATCTTGAGTCCTTTCGCCCATGCAGAGCTCCATGTTGTGCTGTTGCCTGTGACCTGCTCGCCGTCCACCTAGTGCTCCACGTGTCCTCTCTTGCCCATGCTCTTCTCCACCCTCCATCCTTTATATTGCTTTCCCTCCACCTGTCCCTAGTCCCCTGTTTATTTTTCTAAAGCACTTTTGTGCAAAAATGTAAAAAAAAATCTTTTTGCCATACTTATTTACGAATCCATTTTAGATTGGTAAATAAAAATAATGCTCACCTCATTGTGTAGGTGCATGCATACATGGTGGCACAGGTCTACAAAATGATGTGGCAGCTGCATCATAGCACTTTTTTTAAACTTTACTTACCAATCCATCACAGATTCGTAAATAAAAAATGGCCAACTCATTTAGTAAGTGCAAACACGTGTTGGACCTTGCTTACAGAATGTCACAGCTGCTGCATCTTGGTACTTTTAAATATATATATATATATATATATATGTATATGTGTGTATATGTTTGTGTGTGTGTATATATATATATTGCAAAAAAATATTAAAGTGACGTGAAATGAGTGAAGTGAAAATTTCAGGGACAACTTAGGGGGTGATTAGGATGGTGGACGGACTTGAGTCCGTCTGCCATCCTGTGGTAAACCGGGATCATCTGCATTACATGCGGCGGTTCCGCACCACAAATTAGGATGCGACCGACACCATGGCAGTCGCATTTTGCTTTTTAATATTGCGGTGGATGCTGCTTACAGCAGCACCCACCGCAAAGCTAAAAAGCCATGTTGTGCATTTCACTGCAGTACGTGGCAGGCACCACACGGTGCCTGCCACTTGGTGCAGTAAAATGTTAGGGGGTACCATGGGTACCCGCCAGTGCACCCACACCTCCCCCAACACTACGGGGGCCCACAACGGACCTACAATACTTTTTTCCACCAGTCTTTACATGGCAGCATCGCCACCATGGAAAGGCCTGTAAACTCCACCATCATAATTTGGTGGACGTTGCCTGCTAGGCACCGCCACCATTTTATGCCCCCTTCTCCGTCTCCCAAGCAATCAGACTGATTGCCTCTCGTGGACCGGTGGGGGACGGTCTTTCCGTTTGCCGCAGACAGATTGGGATTCCCTATGCCATCCTAATTTGGCGGTGGGAAAATCGAGCTCCGATGGCGGAAGGACCGGCACCGCTTGGCTGAAGGTAGCGGTCCTTCCGCCATCGTAATGAGCCCCTGAGTGCCTGAATACGATGTCGGTCAGAAAGCCTGTGGGTAATGGGGCTCCTGGGGCCTTTTCAGGCTTGGGGAAAGGGGCTACACTCCCTTTTATTAAAATGTCACCCCCCTGGGCTGGGGTTTCCAGGGCATTTTTAGGATCAGGAAGCGGGACGCCTGCCTCACCTTAATAAAAATATTAGCCCTGTGGGAGTGTTTTGATAATCTTGCAAGTCTGTGCATCTTTATAAAAACATTTTACGGCAGATTTGTGGATCCTCTCTGCATTCACAACAAAATAAAATAAAAAAATAAGTTTTTGATCAGGGGAGTCAGGGTATCCCTACCCTGCCCCTTATGCCTATTTTAAAACTTTTTCTAAGGACTCCGGACTGTGTCCTAAGGTGGCTTCTGCCTCATCCTTATTGATGTGGTGGCAGCCAATCAGATCTCACCTGTCATCTGTCGGTACTGCAGATCCGCATGGGTGTGAAATATATAACATTTTTGAGCCTCAATGTCTCAAAAGCGAATAAACAAATTTATACCAAATCACAAAAAGCCCTCTTTCTGGACCAAGATCTAACTTTTTATCAAATTTGGTATAAATGCGTTCATCCGTTTAGGCTGTAGGTGTGTCTGTCAAAATGAATGGGGAAAACACATTTTGGGCCCCCTCCCTTTTTCTAAGCGCCTGCTTAACCGATCACCTGAAACTTTCCAGGAAGGAGCAGAGGGGAAATTCGTTTATTACAAGTTTTGTGAAGATTCGTTAAATGGCGCCAAAGATAAAAGGAAATCAAAAGTGCATTTTCTATGGAAACACGATCCTATCTATAACTACCTGGTGACAACCGCCACTTTTATATATTTTCACATCATGCTTCACAACTGCCACACTGCTGAACAGCATGCCCCATAGTCAAGACCTATAGCCTGTGCCAAAGCTTGTTTTTAGAGGCTGAATTTTTAAGCTCATGGAGAGAGGAGACCTTACTGTTTATAGTCTGGGCATTGAAAGCACTTTTCATAAATGACTTTGCATTTACTGCAATATATTTTAAAAGTTGGGAAACGTCTAAATAACATTGCTGAAGAACAATAGAAAGAGAAGGTACCCCCTGAAAGTGCACTATTTAAGGTCTGGGACAAGCAGGAAAAAACAAGGCAATATGTTTTGATACATCGTCCCACTAGACCTGTATTGCTTCCTAAGAGGCTACATGTAGCTCAAACAGATGGACCTGTACGCTTTACCCTTTAAGATGATAAATTTCGGCCTTAATTAGGATGTCGGCCTGACCGACATCCTTGGTTTGAATTCTGACCACCGTATTACAATTACCGCAGTTGGAATTCAAACCGGCTGGTTATTCTGTCTGGCTTCCGACGGGCTTGGCTAGTCAGAACTGCCACGTAATCCCTTTAGGACGGCGTTTCTGCCATCAGGATCAAGATGTTGGTTTCCGACAGGCTTTTCATATTGGGCTTTTCGACAGGAAAAGCCTGTCGGAAAGCGACTTTGGGGGCCCCTAGCAGGGCCCCTATCCCTCAGTGGCTTCTGGTTGGGGAACTGGGGGGGGGGGCACCTATGGTTCCCGCCTGCTAATCCTTGCACTGAGAAGCAGGCACTGTGAGATGCCTGGCACATCGTGCAGGGATTAACAGAAACTCCCATTTCTCTATGGAAGCTTTTGCTGCCACCGGTTTCCGACTGCATCACAAGCTCCCATAGAGAAATAGGAGCTTGCGACCACACTATGCTTGGTCGCATTATAATTGCAAAGTCGGTTTTGCATTTGCATCAATGTCAGTCGGAGGCAACTCTGACTGACATCGTAATCAGCCCCTTAGTCGTTGTGCCAAACTTATTTCTTTATTGTAATTTTCATTTTTTTGTATGTATTTTGTTTCTTTTGCAATTTTGGAGATCTCAATTAGAATCTGAATAAAAAATTATATAAATGCATACAATATATACAACGCAAAACAGTTTTATGAAACATAAATGGTTCTTTGATTTATTCCTTTCATTTCATGTTCAGAGATAATACCAAGAACCCTTCTGCTAAAAAACATACAAAAGATACAAAAACATATCTCTATATGGAGACAATTGTTCAAAAGGGATATAAATACCTCATACCATTATCATACCCCATGTATTGCAAACCCACTCTCTCTTTACATACATACACGTTCATTCACCCACTTTTCACATTCATACTAGTCCCAACAATTCACCCCAACACTGTCTATGGGCAATCGGAAATAGACACTTTTTTCATCCGGTGTGTTATATGTTGGTACTTCTAAGTACATTTCGGTGGAAAATATATTAAAACAATCACCTTCTTCAGGACTACCTGAGATACAAACGTCAAACTGGTGGGTCAACTAGGAAGTATCTAGTAGGTCTTTGACTTTCCTGCTACTAACATAGGCTCTACCTAAAGGCTGAGGAAGATGCTGGGCCTTGAGAACTTTGTTTTCATGTTCTCTCCAAGAACTTGATGGTTATCTGTTTCTTGTATTTTTGTTTTGAAGGAGCAGACGTTAATGTCCAGAGCTAATTAATGTCTCCAATCAAGTTGTGTTCAATGTCCAAGGTGTGTTGTGTCATGCTCTCCTGTATTCCTCAGGACCTTAACCGTCTATCTGGCATCCGCCCAGTGCCTCAAATGGGTCTCACAGCGGATCGAAATAACTTTCACCCTAGATGGCGAGATTTCCAAATGGACACAAGAAGATATAATCAACTTGAATATATTATCATATTTTAGGTATAATCTAATTGAGATCTGAAAAATGTACAAAAAAATTAAATACATTTCAAAAATGAAAATTACGAAAAAGAAATAAGTTTGACACAAAGGCTAAATCTATAATCATAAAGGGTAAAGCATACAGACTCAGCTACTTGAGCTACTTGCAGCCCCTCAGGAAGCAATACAGGTCTAGTGGGATGGTGTATCACAACATATTACATCGCTGAAAAACTCCAAATTCTGGTTAGAAATGTATAATAATATACTTATAAACTGATAATTACTTTTTTCACTCTCAAATATAAGTGTAGGTTTTTGTTTCTTTCAAACAAAATTAATGTTGCTTGATAAATCTCTATATTATTAATTACAAAATCTGTATTCATACAGTTCTTCCGGCCTCAGTTTTCCCATTTGTAACCTCTGCAACGTCAGATGCCACTACTATTCAATTTATTGGTACTCAGTTTACCGACATTGGAAGGATGGAGAGCTGTGACTCTGTTTGGCTGCCCAAGACAGCGGCAGCCGGATCAAAAGAGGAGGCCTCCTCTATGGGTAAAGGGGTGGTTTGTGGTGGGTGGGACAAGTGAGGGTAGAGGGTGGGTTTTGGGGAGGGGGCGAAAAAATTGGGGGGAAAAAAGCAGCATGAGGATAATTAGCATAGAGAAAATGATTAGCAAGACTATTTTGTTTGAATTGCGGAAGGATGGGAACCAAAATCATATAAGATGTATCGGCTGAGATGTTTGGCATGGAATGTGGCGGGCTTGAATAACAGGAATAAAAGAAGATTCGTTTTGGAAGAGTTAAAGATGTATAATCCACAAATAGCTCTGATTTCAGAGACCCATATTGCATATAAAGACCGAAATCTGCTTAAGCAACTGGGTTACGATGTACTTGTTTGTACAGATCTAAATGCTTCAATACGAGGAGTAGCCATTCTTAAACAAAGGCAATTCAGAGTAGAAACGGGTAAAACCTCTGTTGATAAGGCGGGGAGATGGGCTATAGTTCAGCTGATACTCGAAGGCTGCAAATATACGTTCTGTGCCATATATGGCTCAAACATAGGTGAACCATCAATCTTTGATCAAGTCAATATGGAGCTGTTGGGTTGGGAGGGAGAGTGCATAATAATGGGGAATTTAGCTGTATTATGAGCTATGACATCGATACTACTAAAAAAAATCAAATCAAATCAAATTGACTTTATTTCGGATATATTGCAATCCATAAAAGTACACACAATAGACAAAACATAATAAAACATCACAATGATCCCAAAGTCAATCTTAAATTACATACAACTCAAATATATCATAAAAACGAGTTCATTGACAGAATCAGATTAAAAAGTGCAAGTAATGTCCAAGTACAGAATATACGGAATAAAGTGCGATAGTGCCATAAACTGCAGTTAATGCACATTTACTCATCCAAACAATTTCTTAGTCTCATGGTCATTTTTAAAAATTCTAACACCTGAAGAACACTATCAGGATGCAACAACTGTAAGTACATAAGGGCGGGTCTAATTTGGTTAAAATTTAATTTCTTTAAAAGGGTAACCAAAAACCGCTTTCGGGGATATTCATAAAATGTACATAAAAATATAAAATGCAGCATATCCTGTGGAGACTTCCCGTCGCAGCCACAGGGAGCTGCTGGTTTCTTAAAAATGTCCGACTTGGGTCTAATTAAAAGCTGATGAAAGATGTTAAACCTGAAACGGGTCAGCAAACATTTTTCATGGGTGGTGAAGGAGCATGTTAGATACAATTCCATTGAATTACAGGTACTCAACATGATGTACATTCTAACATTAGGTTTCAAGAGCTCAACTTCATCTCTTACAGCATTACGGTTCAGGTAAAAAGCACTCTTAATTGCAGCAATATCACCCTTAACTATATCCCCCGGGTTATCAAACATCGATACTACTAGACGAGGGTCGTTTCAGAGACTGCGAAGGACACGTGCTGCTATCACGGATCTGGGCCGCATACATGCCATAAAAGATACCCAAATATAGCTGGTTATACTTATTATTCAGCTGCACATAAATTATGTTCATGCATAGACATGACCTGGGTATCAGACAGTATCCTAGAATCAAGCACTATGGAAATCTGCCCAAGAGTCACCTCTGATCACAATCCTATTCTCCTCTCCTTTAATATCACAGCAGAGAGCCAAGGTTCTAGATCTTTTTCGTTCTCTAGATATCTATTTTTAAACATAGATTTTTTAAGACAATTAAAGGAATATCTGAAAGAATTTATCAATATAAATATTGATTCGACCTTACCAATAGTTGTATGGGATGCCTGTAAGGGCAGCATACGGGGTTTTGCACAACAATTTATATGGAGACAGAATAGGGAACGTAAGAGAGAAAAAGAGAAAATTATTGCCCATATAACCTCAATTGAGAAGCAATTAGCTGAGACACTACTTTCGGGGTCGGCAAAGACAGAAGAACTGGGTCATAGCTTGATAGAACTCAAATCCGCTATGAAAACCCTTTTAGGGAAAAAAGTATTGCTAAACTGAAGAAGTATCAACTGTCACAGTACGAAACTGGAGAAAAGATAGGCAAGATACTGGCATACAAAGTTGCAGAGGACAGGGCTAAAACTGCTATTAAAGAAATGAAGGGGCCTAATAATCAGGTCTACAACAACCCTAGACTGATCTTGCAACAATTTGTTAATTATTACCAAGAACTTTACACTCCTGAAAATCAGATAGTCAAAGACAAGATACTTAGATATATCGACAGGAGTATAATAAAAAACATGGGGGATGAACACTCTGATTCATTAACAGGCGACATCAGAAGAGCAGAAATCAGACTTGCTATCAATGCACTGCCATCTGGCAAAGCAACAGGGGAGAGTTCAATACCTCTGGAATTATACAAAACTTGTATGGAAGAGTTGATTCCACCTTTTAGCCAGGTCATTCGCTTTATAGGGGTAGGGAAAAAGCCCCCTAACTCTTGGAATTCTACACAAATGATCGTTTAAAAAAAAAAAACAAGCCGCGGACTGATGTCGGTCTTATAGACCCATTTCACTTATAAAAAATGACGCTAAAATATTTGCTAAAATTTTTGCGACACGATTGGCACCGATAATGTCTAGTATGGTCTCACCTCAGCAACACAGGTTCATACCAAAAAGGGATACCACATCCCATATTAACATGGCTGTGACGGCGTTCGACGTCGCTCAGATCGAGTCAACCCCACTCGGTATGATATTGTTAGACGCTGAAAAAGCATTTGACCGAGTGGGGTGGGACTTTCCCTGGGCTACGTTATCAGCATTTGGCTTTAAAGGCCAATTTTTGAACTGGATCCAGGCCTTATATGATAACCCGATCGCTAAAATCAGCTATGCAGGGATGTATTCTCCTACATTTTCAATACGTCGAGGTACACAACAAGGGTGCCCTCTTTCACCTTTGCTATTCGCGCTAACAATGGAGCCATTCATATTAGCTTTACAGAATCAATTCCGGATAGCTCCTTTTGTATATGGTCCAAGTTCTCTCAAAATTACAGCATATGCGGATGACATCGCAATATATTCAACAGATGTGTCTGAAGCTATGAAGGGAATTATACAGGAGGCAAAAAGATTTGGAGCTGTCTCCGGATATAGACTGAATACCAACAAGACCCAAGTCCTAATGAATTATAAATCTCCGGCCCCTATACAGGGAGTATGTAACGTCGCTACTTATCTAGGGGTCAGAATTTCTGCAAAAATAAATGAAATATCTGCATTAAACTATGAGGCACTCCTAAAAGAAACCGCTACGTTACTTAAAAAATGGCATAAGGTGCCGCTAAAAATCAGCGGTCGAATAAACTTAATAAAAATGAAAAATTTTCCTAAATACCTCTATTTAATTTGTTCTATCCCTCTGCGGGTGGACAACGCAGTTTTATTTGGGGATATAAAAAAGCTCGTCGAGCAATTGCTTTAGTGAAACTTCCATTTAACCAGGGAGGCTTTGATTTCCCAAATTTCAAATTATATTTTAGGTCAACTTTTCTTAGCGGCTTCCGTAGTTTACTAAATCCTATTAATCGCCTTTTTTCATAAATTTATGTTGGGTGAAGACTCCAATATGTTTCGCTTTAGACTTATCAACCCAAACTATTTCAAGCGGGTCAAATTTAAGACTGCACGGGACACTGTAACTATCTGGCGTGCATTTCCTATTAAATGTAAGACATCGCTGTATCAGTTGGCAAACATCTATTTAGCTTGGGTATAAAAACTCTGGGGAACCTATACGATCATAATGGATTTATGACATTCCAAGCACTGAAGGCTGTATAGAACCTCACAGAAGGGGCGCGTTTTAAGTACTATCAGATACGCGACTATTTCACACGTAGGCTCAACCTCACGGCTATTTCTGACTCTGATATCGGGAACTGCTTACATGAAGATAAGGATAAGTCACTAATTAGTACTGGATAAAAAAAGTCTAAATGGCCTTAGGAATGATGATTGTGTGAAACTAGCGGAGAAATGGAGTAAAACATTGGATACTGCTGTCACAGCAACTACTATCTCCATAGCTCTTAGTAGCATAAGTAGATCAGTGCACTCTTCTAATCTTAGGCTGCAACAATATAGAACAATATGTCATTATATTACATCCCGGAAAGAATATCAAAATGGTCACCAAATCATATCTACAGCGATCGTACCAAATGCCCAAAATGCGACTTCAGGGCAGCTGATCTGAAACATATGTTCTTTCTGTCTCCAGAACTTACAGAATTCTGGGAAGGAGTTATTGAAGTTCTCTCCCAGAAACTTGGGTGACCTGTTACACTTACAGTTTCAGAAGTATTAGTGGGCGGAATATCTGTCAGACAGATCTAATAACTATTCTAATTGCTTGTGCTAGATTGACAATAGCCCGGGTTTGGATATCGCAGAGCCCACCGACGGTCTTGGAAGGGTGGAGTTTGGTCAAGGATACATATGATATGGAATATGCCCTGGCCAAAACAAGGGGGATTCGATCATTACGGAAACTGGAGAATATCTGGGGCTCGATAATGTGAATCTCTTCCTTTCTTGTTAAAATTATTATTATTTTTTTCTTTTTTTTAGTCTTGCTTCTCTATTTCTATAGAATTTTTTTTTTCTTCTTCTCTTTTTTTTCTCTTTAATGATGATTATGTGTATGTAACTGGATTTCTCTCATGCTGTCAATAAAAACATTTTTTTTTAAAAAGGAAGGATGGAGAGCTGAGAAGATTGAAATCGAAGATTGATGACGAATCCCTGGGGCGCTACGAGGACACTCTGCCCGTTTGTTACCCCATACCTTCACTGACGCCACTTCTGGCCGCTCCCGCTTCGCGGGAGCCACTGCGTGGGAGGACCGCCCACCAACGTTGCCCGTTTGCTCTGCGCTTGCCGCTGGTCACCGAGGGCGCTGAGAGGCTGCAGGGGAGCTGCGCGGCAGGGACTCACTTTCCCAGGAGTCCCTGCGAGACCAAACAACATCCGGTCAGCGCTCCCTGCGTGCCCCGCCCACAGCCGGCAAACAGGAGAAAAGGACTCTGGAGCAGGCTACAAGCGTGACCCACAGACGAATCCCTGGGGTGCTACGAGGACACTCTGCCCGTTTGTTACCCCATACCTTCACTGACGCCACTTCTGGCCGCTCCCGCTTCGCGGGAGCCGCTGCGTGGGAGGACCGCCCACCAACGTTGCCCATTTGCTCTGCGCTTGCCGCTGGTCACCGAGGGCGCTGAGAGGCTGCAGGGGAGCTGCGCGGCAGGGACTCACTTTCCCAGGAGTCCCTGCGAGACCAAACAACATCTGGTCAGCGCCCCCTGCGTGTCCCGCCGACCGACCCCTGCCCTCACCACGTCTTCAACAAGGCCGACGCTGTCATCGCACCCCACCTGCGGGACATCATCAACACCTCCTTCGACACCGCCACCTTCCCGGAGAGCTGGAAGCACGCAGAACTCAGCGCTCTACTCAAGAAACCTACAGCGGACCCCACCGAACTCAAGAACTACCGTCCCATCTCGCTCCTCCCGTTCCCGGCCAAAGTCATTGAAAAGACCGTCAACAAACAGCTGGCCGCCTTCCTCGAGACGAATGGATCCCTCGACCCCTCACAGTCTGGCTTCCGAGCCAACCACAGCACAGAGACCGCCCTCATCGCTGCCACCGATGACATCCGAACCCTGATGGACAACGGAGAAACAGCGGCCCTCATCCTCCTGGACCTCTCCGCGGCATTCGACACTGTCTGCCACCGCACCCTAGTGCAGCGCCTCGGCAACATCGGAATCCAGGAGAAGGCACTGGAATGGATCACCTCCTTCCTCGACGGAAGAACACAGAGAGTCCGCCTACCACCGTACAAGTCAGAGGCCACCGAAGTCATCTGCGGCGTCCCTCAAGGATCCTCGTTGAGTCCCACCCTCTTCAACGTCTACATGAGCCCACTCGCGGCCATCGCACGCCAACACAACCTCAACATAATCTCCTACGCCGACGACACCCAGCTGATCCTCTCCCTGACCAACGACCCCGCCGCCGCCAGAGCCAACCTACACGAAGGGATGAGAGATGTAGCCGAGTGGATGACGACCAGCCGCCTGAAACTGAACTCGGACAAGACGGAGGTCCTCATCCTGGGCTCCTCGCCCTCCGCCTGGGACGACTCCTGGTGGCCCCCCGCCCTGGGCAACGCACCCAAACCGACGGACCACGCACGCAACCTGGGCTTCATCCTGGACTCCTCCCTCTCCATGACCAGACAAGTCAACGCCGTCTCCTCGTCATGCTTCAACATCCTACGCATGCTACGGAAGATCTTCTGGTGGATCCCCACCGAGACCAGGAAGACTGTCACCCAGGCCCTCGTCACCAGCCGACTGGACTACGGCAACGCCCTCTACGCCGGAACCACCGCCAAGCTCCAGAAGAGACTCCAGCGGATCCAGAACGCCTCAGCCAGACTCATCCTCGACATCCCACGAAACAGCCACATCTCCGGACATCTGAAAGACCTGCACTGGCTCCCCGTCAACAAAAGAATCACCTTCCGTCTCCTCACCCACGCACACAAAGCCCTACACGACCAAGGCCCGAGCTACCTCAACAACCGAATCAACTTCTACGCTCCCAAGCGCCACCTCAGATCAACCAGCCACGCCCTCGCCGCCGTCCCCCGCATCCGAAGAGCGACAACAGGAGGAAGGTCCTTCTCCTACCTGGCCGCCAAGACCTGGAACTCCCTCCCGACCGACCTGCGCCTGACCCAAGACCACCTTTCCTTCAGGAAGAAGCTCAAGACCTGGCTGTTCGAGCAGTAGCGGCACCCCCCCCCCCCTAGCGCCTTGAGACCCTACGGGTGAGTAGTGCGCTCTATAAATGTCTTGATTGATTGATTGATTGACGCCCCCCACATCCACAAATTAGGTGCAGGATCGCCTAGCGGGACGCGAGCGGGACGCCCGGGGCAAAGCCCGGGCAAAGGGCGGGCCCTCTGTGGCCCTCAGAGGCCTGAGGAGACTGGACTGGGCCAGTCCCCCTGGTTGCGGGACGTCTTTCAAGTAAGAGTGTAAACTCCTCGTACTTTTGGTGCTATTGTTGGTAATGTCAGTCATCGTGAATACACCACCCTCTGCTATTGCCCCGGACAAAGTAGGGGGCTTGTTGAATGGTACCCTTGATAACTATTTCATTAAAACTGCCTCTGAAGGTACTAGAGTTCTATCCTTAGCAGAACGCCGGGATGACCGCCGCCGTTCTATAGAACGAATCAAGAACAGGGCATTATCTGAACCAACTCCGGTTGTTACAACAGTTAATGACTTTTGTGCTGACACTATGGATGCCACATTAATTGGGGACAGTGTGCCCATATTGTTAAGGGAATGTTTAGCACCTTCTATCTGTTCTACGCAAATTGATTCAGTTCCTATCCCCCTTGATTCTTCCAGTACCCCTAATGTAACAAAAGTTATGATTTCACCAACACTCAGGCCTGGGAAGATAGTAAGAGGAAAAACAACGAGACCATTGCCATATAAAATCTATGGCCCACAGCCGACTAAAAAGAGACGTAAAAGATTGGACCCAACAAAGCCCAAACTAAGCCATTCCGAATTTGGGAAAAAGTCTAACCCCACTACCATTGAAGTAACGGAAGCTATGGCTGTGAAGGGAGCTGCAGAGACAGTGCTAGACCCTTCAGCTCTCTTATTATCGACATCACATCTGGCCATTAAGCATAATACAGAACATGCCATAAATGCTGAAGGGTCCCTATTAACTCCCACTAGTAATTTACTAGATAGTATAGAACAAATTGTAAGGAGTTATACGTTAGCCATAGTTGAAAGATTAAAAGGAGTGGAGACAAGACTAGAGAAAATAGAAGCGGACTTGGTTTTACATGATAATTCGGCTAGGGCTTTAGGAAACAAGGGTCCATTAATAGCACCAATCCCTAGCAGAGCCTCTACTTCGGCCCATGTTACTACATCAAACTTAGTAGTGGCAACATCTTCCACCACTACTCCTTGTCATTATTCGAAAACAGCCACACCAGTTGTAACTAAAAACCAGCCCACAGGTACACTACCTAAACCAAACCAGACTCAAATAGTGAAATCAATATTACCTGTAGCTTCGAACTATATTCCTGATATCCCTGTTAATAACAACCAAGCAAGGGAAGTGGGTAACTCATTAAACGGGCCACCTAGAATGGAAGGGGAAGAAGCCAGATATATAAGAGGGGTCCAAGGTAGGAGACCACCCACAGAACTTCCACCAGAAGCTGTACCCTATGTGGTGGTACTCACTGGGGTACCAGAACTGCCTGGAAATAAGCGGGAAGGTTTTTTCCAACTTAAATATAAAATAATGCATTGGCTAATTTCACATAGACCAAAGGCCAGTAATATTAATGGCGAAATAATCCACGTCCGACGGTTGCCTTGGCTAGGAGGAAGACCGAAGGACATAGGGGGAGACGTGGTTGTGGTGAATTTCAGAGATAAAAATGCGGTACAATACATACTATCCTGGCCACATGGTAATGAGAATAGTTGTATCATACCCCGTCCATTGACTTACTTTTATCCAAGATCCATAGTATTTCCAAATAAACCGGTAACTAGCAATGCCCTCTTGGATAACCATTCTTTTTTCAACTTGGAGCCTGCTAGAAACCTTGTTCATATGTACCAACCAGTATCAGCCCCTGTCTTACCTGGGTGGAATACCATACCCCCAAGATACAATACAAGTGAACATAGAAGAACACCTCACATCATCCCATTCACGCCACTGGAAACATCAAACAGGTTTGATGTTTTCGGTGGTTTGGATGAATGTGATTGAAGTTTAAGGAACATGGAGGTAGTTAATGGTGGTGCAAACAACAATAATACTGATGGAGCTAAGGAGGAAGAAGGAAGTAAATCCTCGAGGCCAGATAATTCTGTTACTGTAATTGGCAGTGGGATTAATTGCAGTTTGTCTTCACCCACAATAGTTGGCAATAGTGGGTCAAATGAGGGGCATTCTCTGATTACATTAGTTACATGGAATGTGGCGGGGGTGCGTGCAAAAATATGTGACCCAGATTGGAACAGATACATGAACACCTTCGATATCTGCATGCTCCAGGAGACATGGGCCACGGACCAGGCCCATAGAGTGGGATACAAAACATATCAAATAGAGGCTGTCCCTTCACCAAGAGGTCGAGCTGCAGGAGGCCTAATAATATGGATCAGTGTCTCCATTAATATCGGTATAAAGATCTTAAATACTGATTCCCTAGGAATACTAGGCCTGGAAATAACTACAGAGGATAAAAGGGTGATTAATCTTATAAACGTATATAATAGTCCCCATCCAACTCATAAAGTGTCGCCATGTATCGAAAAACTGGAGAGTTTTATGGGCACCCTAGAGCCTGACGCAAGTGTAATCTTATGTGGGGATATGAATTGTAATTTTGAACCGGTCTCGGGCATGGTCAACTTGTATGAAGATGAGGATGTGGCTAACGGGATACCTCTTCTGATTGATAAAGGAACTGTTACTGGGACTACACTAGCCCTTCAGATCACTAGGTTGCTCACAAGTCATGGTCTGAGGGCTTGCAATGGGCGCATGCCTTCTGATAGCCCGAAAGCACCCACCTTTAATAGGCAAAATTATACAAGTAATCTTGATTATTTTATTGTTTCGTTTGACTTGTGGCAATATACAATTGATTTAAAAGTTACTGAGAGATCTGATAGTGACCACTACCCCCTTGAAACCAGCTTTCTTAAAAACTTATTAAAGGGGCAGGGAAACATAGAGGGAGGTGCTATAAATCCACAGTTACCAACACCAGATAATATTATTGTTAGCAACAACAGAAGGGCTGTTAAATGGACATATATATTGGAAAGGGAGGACCTCTTATCTAATATCTACTGCACTTTAGCAAATACATTTGAACCTTATTGTCCGTCCGGAAGTGAACATGGGGGATTTATTAACCTACACAAATCCTTTTTCAGCCAATTACTAGACCTTTTAAGAAAAAAAAAAAGAAAAAAAGGGACTGGTATTGCAAATGCTAAACCAGTTGGGAAGCCATGGTATAATAAAGAATGCTGTGTTGCCAAAACCGCTTTGATTGAGGCAATTAAAAGAAAAAGTCCCGTAGAAATTAAAGACAAAAGGAAATTATATAATATAATATTGGCAAAAGCAAAATCCTCTTGGGACGACGGTATATGGTCCTGTATGTTACAAGCAGCAAAAACCAATGACCAAAGGCACTTTTGGGAGTTAGTGGCCAAGGGGAACAAACGCGAGAAAGGCTCAAGAGAGGTCTTTTTAGACGAGGCAACGTGGGTAAAAATTTTACCAACTTGTATGCAGCTAAAACAAGCGAGGTTGCTCCCTCGGGAGAATCGACTTCTCTTCAGCCAGTGAACTTACACCCACCGGTAGTCTTTGATTTACACGAAACTGAGTTAGCAATTGCTTCAGTCAAACAAGGGAAGGCACCTGGACTTGACAAAATTCCAGGCGATCTTTATTTGCATAACTTTGACATTTGGGCACCATATTTGAACCATTTATTTAATGCTATTGCGGCTGGTGATCAAATGCCAGAAACTTGGGATGGTGCAGAAATTATCACTATTTTTAAAAGGGGGGATAGAGGTGATCCAGCCAATTATCGTCCCATTAGTCTTTTAGACATAACTCAAAAAATATATGCCAGGCATATATTAAATCGTATAAATACGTGGTTAGATGAAGAATTAGTTTTATCAAAATATCAGGCAGGGTTTAGGGAAAAAACTGGGACCATAGATCAGGTTCTAAGGTTATGCTGCTTGTATTGGAAATATGTCATCATCCGCAAGGGCCACTTGTATGTGACCTTTGTAGATTTACGAGCAGCATTTGACCTAATTCCCCGTGACCTGCTTTGGAAATCCTTGGAAAATCAGGGACTTTCCGGGGAACTCTTAAAGCTGGTGATGGGCCTTCACCAGGAAAATTATGCTAAGGTCAGGTGGGGCCCTAACGGGGAACTTACAGACCCAATCCCAATAAAAAGGGGAGTACGCCAGGGATGCGTACTTGCTCCCACACTCTTTTCCCTTTTTGTTAATGATATTGCGGCTTATATGGAGGACTGTGATAATGATTCGAACGTGTACCGTCCCTCCTTTTCGCGGACGACACGATCCTTATTTCACAGACTCCAAGGGGACTTCAGATCTTATTAGGCAGGTTCCAGCAATATTGTACCTTAAAAGGGTTAGAGATTAACACAAAAAAAAACAAATATATGGCACTAAACCCTCATAAAAGTTTTTAAAAAAATCTAATGTTAAATGGTCATAAGCTTGACTATGAACAGAGTTTTACATACTTAGGGGTATTATTAGATTCAACTTTGGGATGGAGACCTCAGCTAGAAAAATCTAAAATAGTGTTTAAACAAAACTGTCTCCCAATATTAAAAAGACACAATAAGTGTGTGAACAAGGCAGTAACCCCAGCAATAGAGATTTTTAGGTATAAGGTCCAATCAGCTGTTTTGTACGGGGCGGAACTTTGGGGACCAGTTTGTAAGAAGACCTTTGAAACACTGGAAAATAAGTTTATTAGGGGACTACTAAAAGTTCCCATTAAAACCCCATTGGTACCATTATTTTTAGATCTAAATATCAAGCATACCGACCATCATGCAATGTTGAGACCAGTATTATTATGGGTTAGATTATGGACAACACCCGAATTGATTGATTATAAAAGTGGGTTGAAAGAAGTTCTGGACCTAGATAGTGGTAACCGAATTTATTGGTTTAAGCATGTAAGAGTGTGGTTATCCAAATTAGGACTAGCGCACTTTTGGAGTGAGCCGGAGTCCTTAATTATGGCTTCCAAGAAAATTGTTAAGTTATCCTTCTGGTCTTATGTGAGCCATGATTCTGCGTATGTTAGGACACACGGCCCACTAACCGAAACATTCTTAATGGTCAAAAACGTGGCGTGTTTTGAAACATTTCTTGATGAGGTCCAGCCGCCGCTGGCCAAACCCCTATACCTAAAATTCAGATATGGGACACTGAGAACCAAAGTAACAGAGAAAAGCTGGGGGAAGATAAATAGCGATTACTGCACTTTATGTTCTAATAATATAAGGGAAGACGTTTCACACATATTGTTCTTTTGTCCTAGTTATAGTATACCTAGGAAAAAATGGATAAAGCCATTATGTTACATTATTGGCTCCAGATCCCACAAGGAAGCTGGCAGAATTTTAAAAACAGACACTAGCCAAGCTATTGTGTTTGGAATTAGTAGATTTCTTCTGGCTGTAAATTTTATTAGAGTAAAAATGTCTCTTCCCTTTTAAATTGTATCCCATTCGGACCTGTTCAAACCACGGAGTATGTTTTTTATTTTTATAGGTTGTAATTTTAAAATTCTATGCCTTGGATGCTATAAACTCTGACTCGATTTAATGACGTTTTAACAATTGTATAATGTGTTTTAAACTATTTATCAAATCCTGTGATAATTCTAAACCATGATAGATTGTCTTAAAATAATGACATATAGTATTGACTACTGGTTTTTTGGTATGGTATAATGAATTTTTCTTTTAACATGTATTACTGTATATCTTTTATGTTGCAACGCAACGAAATAAAGATTATTGAATTGAATTGAAAGGTTTGCATCCTTATAATAAGTGGCCAGGAAAAAGAGCCCATATCTTTCTATCTGGAGAGTTACAGGAGATATTGGCAGGGTAGGACTGGCCTACAGGTCAAACAGGCAGTGCCCAAAGGGCTGGTCTGACAGATCAGTGTGTAGGTTGTTTTGTTTAGCAGTTTGTGGGCCTCATTTATAGCTGAGTGAGCTGGTTTTTACTGTCTATTTTCCTAATATTACCACAAGCATTGCCTGCAGCAAACACAAATACATACAGTCCCCCATACAATGCAAAATACCCATACAGTGTGTCTTTACAAGGCCAAAACTAGCCTGTTTTACAAATGTTGGCCATTTTTTTAGCTATTTGGGTTGCTAATGGGGGCCATATTTATATTTTGCTACCTGGGCCTGTTTTGTAGTCCTAGCTCGACCCTGGATATTGGTATTTCCAGAAGTGGGAAAGTGCGACCCATTATGAGTTAGACCTTGAGGGTCCACTAACAAATGAGGAATTAACGCAGGTCCATGTCACCCAGTAATTCCTCATTTTTTCCAGACTTTCACACAGACATTTTGGTGGTTATCAGCATCCTATATCTCTGTCGAAAATAAAGAGAACCACTGCGTCCTTCAGACTGAATAATTCCATTGAACCAGCAATGAAGTTTGCTATCCCTGTAGCTGTTTTCCAGTTTTGACATTCTCTTGTTTGATTACAGAAAGGAGCTAGGTAAAGGTAATTAAAAACTTTAAACTGTTTGGTTTCCAGAGTATTGTGTCATAAAGAGAGAAGGAGGTGGTAGCCCATGTTTGCGGATCTCAGACCACTCAAAGCCCTGCCCCACGCCACTTGACCCAAACTCAACTCAGTTTTTTATGTTAATGAAGGAATTGCTATGGTGCACAGTAGATCTCCCATTATATTATACTACAGTTGTTATTACGACTCTACATGTGGCAACATCTTTACCAGTTCCCAAAGTCCTGCTCCTCTGCAGTGTGCACCATGATAAATATAGAGCCACACAATAACATTTTAATTACTTGTTCTGATAACCTCAGGTGAGCTGAAATAGTCCTGGCTGCCTTCTGAACTGGCTTTAAAGCCTTTTGCCGCCTTGGTTTTTGCTTTTTTGCCAGAATGATCAGTCCAAACTTCTACACTGAGTTGAGACAACCAAAGCTTCCATTTATAGCTACAGAAAAAGTAGAAGAGTACACTTGTGTTCTCCAGCACCAACAACCAGACAGAATACGAGCCGGTCACATATTCTTTAGCTCAGTAGCAGACTGACATATGTAGTGCTGGACACGGACACAGTTCTGATGTGTTGGGTGTCTATGGAAGTACCATACCCCGGCATGTTCTGGTGCTATGGAGGCATAGTAGTAATGTTTACCACACAATAAACATGCATAAATATCCAATGCTGCCTTGGGGCCATCCGAAAAACATTTTTATATATTTTTTCTATTTAGAAAGATTTATATTATGAGATCTCAAATAGAATGCATTACACTTAATGTTAATGTTCTTAGAATATATGCGTAATGTGAAGTACACTATCTGTCCATAGAGAATTAATGCACTATAACAGCAAAGACCTCTATCAGAACAATCACATAAAGTAATTGTTAGAAAATAGGAAGGTAAAAAAAGATGTTAAGGGAGAACTATGAAAGAGAGAAAAGAAAGGAGAAAATTGACATCTTATCATCACGATGTATGTACTAAATATTATTACAAAAAACAAATATAATTGGAAATAACTAGAGTCCAGATGTTCGAATATCTAGTTGCAATATACTGGTTGCAAACTGCGACTAGTGTTTTTGTGGCCACTAAAGATTTGTAAGTACTCACATATATATTAATTGGTCAGTGCTTAAAAATCAGAATTGTAGTGGGTGAAAATTCGACCTGCTTCAAACATAATAATGATTTGTCACAATTTGCAATTCGCTGTGATTGGAGGCCATCACTGGGGATGGTAGCCTGCTAGTGTCAGCAGGCCACCATGTTTGTTAAGAATGTTTTTTATTTAAAAAACTGTTTTTTGAAATGCAGCCCGTTTATTTAAAGGAAACTTTTGTTTTGTTCAAGAGGAGACCCTTCCAGATCCTGAATTGGTATCCATCCTCAATCACATTTTAGGAACTTTTCTGACTCCCTAGATTGAAACAGTACTAGGAAAACACATTTTAGTGGTTGCAAACACTGAATTGGAGCATTTGCAACAATTAAAATGCTTAGTACATCTGGCCTCAAGGCGTGGTTCATTAAACATCAGTAGAAGGTAATACATTAGTAAATAAAAATATGATATAATAGAAATAATGTACTCATAACTAAGGGGGAGGGTCAGCAACTTATGCTGACTTAAATTAGTTTTCAGTTACATGTGAAGTGGAACTAGATAAAAGTGTTACAAGAGGGGAATATAACACAGCATTCTTCATAGCAGAATATGCGGGAAGGAATTGATCATATTCATTTTGTGCTAAAAAATAATAACCATTACACCATGCGCAGAGTCGACAGATCTCATGGTGAGGTCTGATTGACTGCAATTTAAATTATCCTCCTCATTTGGAGTTATTTAATGAAGTGTTGCTTTGATAAATAAGAGTACTAATCAACCAATGGCAGTTAGATGTTGGCATTCATTAATTAAGCTACCTAACAGAATATTTGGAAGAGAACGTTAGAGATGAATACCAAGGATTTCATTAATTTTCCTCCAATCTTCAGACCAAAAATATGAACTGTAATACATTTAAAGGTCATATGCTATAATGTTTTAGGCTACGACATGCACACCCAGATGTCAATTGTATGCAAAATAAGGCGTTTCCTTAAAATTTGTCATCCTAGATGTTTATCTAATCTGCCAGACAGAGGCTTATATTTGAATTGGCCATGAAGTGTGGATATCGTTTCCCCATTCCATCTCTACTGTAGATTTGTCTCTACAAATGTCCTGTTTTATATAGACTGAAGCTTTAAGAGAAACTTCAAGATGTTTTAAGTCAAGATTGTTATTAGAAGCAACAATTGGAATAGGTTGTCAGAAACATACAAAATTGCTGGAAGTGTTCTGTAATTTTACAGATTGAGTGGAAAATGATTTAGAAATGCCAATTCCTCTTGCAACTTATTAAAGTAATACCAGTCGTTATCTCCTGCTCTATGCCGTGTCAGCAATAACCCTTTATCATGCCATCTCTCGAAAAAGTGATTTTTTCCCTTTATCTTGATAGTTTTATTATACCATATTGTTATACATTTTTGTTTAATATTTCCTCTTCTGATAAAAGTAGTAGAAGAGATAGGATATAAAATTCTCCACATATTCTGGATTTTTGGCAATGACATTAGTAAAAGATTTTTTTTTTAAAAAGTGATTGCATTTGAAAGCTAAATTCCCACATGTTTAATGTTTGACCCAATCAAGTTATAGGTTTTAAGCTTTGCAAGAGTAATTATTCAGAAAGAACCTCCGATTTAAGGATACTAACTTTATATCATGATCATTTAGAGCACAAGTGGACTTCTGAGAAAAACTAAGGTAATGACACTGTTCATTACATGTAGAAGAATATTGTTTGTGTAGGTAAAATATTTAAATCTCTTCTTTACCATAAAGAAAACCCTTAATGGTAGGGTTTTATTTTAATTTCACTAAAAAGGGTTCCTACATCAAAATACATGAAAGGAGAAAGAGTGCATTCATGGCTTGTTTCTCTCTAAGGACAAATTGATGATTGAAGATCATTAACAAAAACAGGAGCCTTAGGGAAGTTTTATTATTATAATATAAGATTAATGAAACTCGATCCAAACCAAAGCCATTTTAGAGCATTTAACAAAGAAATCCCATCTAAACTGTTGAAAGCTTTCTTAGCAGCTAATGTAATAGCTGCAGGAGGAAATTTAAATAGATACACTTTATTACTTATATTTGAAAAGTGCTGGCATTATCAGAGGATAATCTTCCCTAGACAGATTGTTCATTCTTAATCTGGAGGGGCATAGTGTTGAAGCAAGAGTTTTTATGAAGATCTTGCAGTCTGTGTTTATCAAAGAAATGGGATGATAATTCTGACAAGGTTTCATCTATTCCAGGTTTGTGTATTAAGCAAATTACTGCTTTAAGTAAAGTTCATTGAACAGAGCTTCCTTTATAAAACATATTTATACAAATCCAATAATTTAGGGGACAAAAATTAGAATAAACTCAGCTGAGAATCCATGTGGACCATAGGCTTTCTCTTTTTTATATGAAGAGATAGTGTTAATCTTTTCCAATTTCAAATAATTTTCCAATGGGTACTGATCTGATGCCTCATAAGATTCTAGAAATAGAAGAAAACCCCTAAGATAGCACAGAAATATCTGGGGAATCGTCTGAGGTGTTTAGAGTTTTGTAAGCTTAGCTTCAACCAACTTGCAAATGGTTTGTCTGACTCTTATCTGTAAAATGTTAATGCTCCAAAGAATAATATTCCCCAAGACTGCCTAAGTCGTATTCGCTAAACATATTTTCTTCCTAGATAAAAAATTAAATTGTTCTCTGAGAGCTACTTTATATCCCAAGTGTTAGAGACTATCAAGGGGGTTATTTAGAAGGTAAATATATTCTGTTAAATCATAAAATAGCGAAGTAAAAAAACACCTTTAGGAAGAACTTTATTAAACCTTCATTTTTTCACTTTAGAAGAGGGCATAAGTAAATCAGAATGTGTTATCACCGACGCATGATCAGAAAACCAGTTCAGACTGTAATAGATTGACTGTCAGATTTTACTTCAGAACATTTCTAATCAGTCCTGGAGAGCGAGTCATGCACCAGTGAGTAAAGTGAGATTTCTTGCAGATCAGAATTACATATCCTATCCTCCAAGAGTCAGGCAGATAACTGGATGCAATCGTCTTTGTAAAAAACACCTGGATTTTATTAGATATACATTGTCATTTAGATTTATTATAAAAATTATGTAACGCTAATTGACAATCTTATCCTACAAATGAATTATCATTTGTACATGTAATTTGAACTGTATTCCAGAAGTGCATCTCAATAATTTTAGGATCAAGACCATTAAGAATTGACTGAGCAAGCCGCTGACCTGCAAGTTTAATGGACACCAACATACTTGAGTCAGTTTCATGAGATATGACATGCTTTAAAGTGTTGTGAAATAGTGTGCGGGCAATATTTGTCTGCCCTGGGGCTGCAGGATGAGAAAACTTGAACAATCCAGAGGTTGTTTAACTCTATTGCTTCACTGTCTGAAAAATGAGATTTCTGAGGGTAAGCAATACTAGCTTTAAATCTTGCTAGATAAAATAAAAGTCTATGGGGCTCACTTGCTAGGAAATTGCATATGGCAGCACCACAAGTCATTTTTCTGCACTGCCCTAGGCCAATTTGAAAGGGCAGGAATTCACTGTATTTACAAGATATGGTGCATTCCTGTCCTTTCAGCCTGCGATGGCATACAATCTGCAGGCAAGCGCCAACACAGGCACCCGTGTACCATGGTGCAAGGGTGACTGCATTGAAATCAGGCTGTTTTTGTGGGAGAAGGGATACCTTTCTTCAACAACCCTTATGCCACCCCTGGGGAGACGCCGGGTTTTGACACATTCCCAGATTCATGCTTTGTTGTAAATCTGGCAATGTGTCAAAAAACATGGGTTTTGATTGGGAACAACCACCGCAACACCCATGGCATGCCTCCCCCGGAAAATATGATCCAACGCAGCGGCTTACACTGCATTACCTTACACCATATCTACGAGGGCATGAAAAGCCACTCAGGGTGGCTTTCCGTGGCCTTGTAGATATGGGTAAGCCCAGTGCACCACCGTAACATCAATAAAAGTTATGTTCCGGTGGCGCACTGGTCTTGTAAATAAGACCCTATGTCCTTTGATAAGAGAATTTAATCCCTTCTCATTCCATGTATGATATGCTATATTGAAACCCAGTAGAAAAGCGGAAATGAAAGAGAAGTTAATAGAATAAAGAAATATCATATAAAAGACAGAAAATAGACGTCTAAAGACAAGGACCATCAGTAATCATTAATGACTACAGTTAGACAAAAAATAGCGGTGAGAGCTTCATGAAGGCAATTGGAGTAAATGTCAACAGTGCCAGATAATGATGAATTAAAAACTGGGTAGCTAAACATCTAGCACTGATGAGACATACAGAGAAATTTACACTGGAAGAGCAAAAAAGCAATAAACTAAATAAATAACATACCAACAACTACTGGCGCTGTAACAAATTTAACAGACAAAATATTTTTAGGATTAAACAGACCTAAATGTAGTGAGCAGTTTTGGGACTATCCATCCGGTGATCATTGTAACAGGAGATGTAGAATTTTTGTTTGGCTGCATTACTGTGAGTCACAGATTTGCTGTTATGTGCCACTTTTAATAAGCTGGTATGTACAAGACCATAACAAGCATAAACCTTTTTAAGAGCAGGTTGAGATCCATAAATTCCTTTCTACTAATCGTGCTCTGGCTACATCTTGAGAAAAGATAACATTACCAGGAGATAGTGTAGGTGAGGATATTACTGCTGAAATGTCATTATGCCGTTTGATCTCATGTGGATATAGTTTATTTTAATTATTTGAGAAGAAATATATTAATATACTCATTGAATGAAATTAGAACCTTTAGAGGGTGAATGTGGCTGTGTCAACTAGTGCCAAGGAGTTTCAACAGCTCTGTATGGTTAGCAACTGTCATCCACAGTTGAGCTGTAAATGATTGACAAGTGCCAAAAGAAGACTGACGCTGGCGAAGGACACTATTCAGAGGGTTCACCACCATGACCGGCAGTGGGTACCTAACTTGTTTGGATGAGAGGTTTGTGATTGTACCTGAGAAAGATCCAAGCAGCAAGATTTCCAGCACTGTAAGCATTGCAACTCTGGCACAATCTCTTTTTGAGTGGTGCTGCTGTGATGTACCTGAGATTGCCACTATCATCACTCATAGCATGAAGCTGCACCTCGTTGACTTGACTGGAGCAAAATCGGCAACATTACCGCCTGGTGGACCATACAGAGTGCAAACTACCTGGTGCAGATCTGCTATAGCGGTGTTGTGATCAGATTTGGGTCCAGTAGTAGAGATAAGCCTCAGTACACCAGTGGCAACAGCTTTTGTTGGTACATTTAGAGCGGAGTAACCCCTGAATGATTTGGGGCTCCTGTAAATGTTTCCACAAATGGTAGCAAGCTATGAGGATCATTTGAATTCAATTTCAAAAAATGCTAGCAGGCAACATTTAATAAGTCAGGCTTTTTCCATGCAAACTGCACATAAATATGGCAGATGGCAAATGGGAAGAAGTAAGCCTCAGGGACAAGTCCCTGGATATGTTGAAGGAGATGGTTTAGGATGGAGGGAGATTTCAAGGTCCAAGGATAGAGATATCATTATAGATCGCATGATGGGTCGGTGGGAAAAACCTACCCTAACTGAGTAGGTTGCAGTAAACTCAGGGGAGGGATTAGTAGGAGTAACCCCAGAAGAGGGTGCTGCAATTGCTGGCTTCCAAAGTCCCCATTGCATGCTTATCCTAGTTTGCCTCCCTCTATGACCCTCAGCTTGTTCTTTAGAGATGGTCTTCTTCATTCATTTCTAGGGTATCCATGTCTCCTGGAGATTTAAACCTTTGGTAGATTAGATTTTATTTAGACCCTGAAACTTGAACTTGTGCTCCAGTAGTCTAAGAAAGAGTGGGAGGATAAGGCTACAGTATGTAATAAGGGGACACTCAGGTTATACTACCAGTAAGAAGAAGAGAGGCAAAAGGATGGATATACGGGATGAGAGGGCCCAGAAGAAACGAAGAAGGAATAGGAGAGGCAGGAAAAGAAGATTGTGAACTGTAGAAGAAGCGGATAGCCCTGGAAAAAGAGACACGTGGGTGAGCTGCAGGGAAAATGATTAGCTCTGGGGATGGTGATTCCCTCTCTAAGTCCAAGGTATACACCACTAAGGAAATGAAGAAGTTGACATACATTCCCTTGCCAGAAAATGGCATTCTAGGGTGGTTCCACAGTTTTGAGATTGCATGAAAGGTTCAAAGTTTGAATGATAAGAACAATGAGTGCAGCTCTTCTGAGACATCCCTTTTGGAGGGACTGAGGTTATCAGGAGGATACCTGAGACAATCTAACGTGTGAGTGCACGAAGTAGGCTGTTATTAGAGAGATCATGTTGAAGCCAGCCCATTATTTACAAACTTTCTGCAAGAAGGCAGATGAAGTTTGCTTTGCGATAAAATATATGACACCCACATAATTGGAATGACTGGGTGAAAAGGATAGAAGTGAGGATTACGTTTTGCCAAATTATTGATTTTGAGAGAGGCACAGGGAAGAAAGATCTCTACCACTCAGACAGTACTTGGCTGACCTTATGGAGAAGGTTCCAGAACAGCTTGCTGTGTTGGCTGACAAGTAGTTAGCTAATAGTGTGGAGAAGGAGCTGGAGCAGAAAGGTTCCATCTAAAAGGGGAGTACAAGTCCTAATAGAAGGGTTCCAGATCCAGAAGGGCCAGAGTAGTTCCCAATGAGCCTAAGTGGAACAGAAACCTAATGGTAACCGAGTTCCTGGTCGGGACCAATATGACAAGGGAGGGAAAGAGACAATGCTTAATTTGATCAGGTGGTTGCAGGTGGGGTCCACTGCACTCAGAGGGGAAAAGAGGATGAAGAGAAAGATGGAAAAACAGTGAGAAAGGGAGAAAGCAGGTATCATAAATAACATGCAAGAGTTAGATAATGGAGCAGAGAGTGTCTGGTGGTGGATAAAGAGGACTGAGGTGGAATCAATATCACACAGACTTTGGAGCAGATTTACAAGAAACTGACGCATCTATATAGATGCGTCACTTTCCCTGCGCCTCCATGCAAAACCTTTGCTCCATCGCAGATGCACCATATTTGCAATATGGCGCACCATGGTGCAAGGATTGACAGATGGGTCAGAAATTCTGGCACATCTGTTGGCGCAAAAAATCATGCATTGCTGGAGTCGTGTGGCAACGTTAACGCAACTCCAGCAATGCACTGGGAGGCCTATTCCCAATAAACTGCATCACTCCTTACGCCTGCTCCAAGCAGGCATAGAGTTTTGACGCAGTGGCGTCCTAGAAGTGGCGCAGTGAAATCTAGTAGATTTCACTGCATCACTTCTACAAGGCTTTTCTGAATGGGAAAGCCAACCCTGCATACATTATACCTGACACAGGTATAATGTGGCGCAGGCCTTTACAAGGTGACGCATCTCCCTAGATGCTACACATTGTAAATGGACCGCAACCTGGTGCATTTTTTTACACTGCCTCTACATCACAAAAAGTGACGCAACGGCAGGGCAAAAGTGTCGCAATGGGCTTGTAAATCTGCCCCACAGTATTTGGCACCCCTGCCATTCAACAGTGCCAGCCACAAACTTCTGAGGAAAACGTTTGACCACAGCACTTATTCTTTTACAAATTAAGCACTGGAAAGAGATCGCCTCATCATCATTACCCAATGGGGTTACCTGCTTTGGGACCAGAGAAAAAGGCATTATAAGAAGAATTGTTTGGTTAAGGACCCTGTGCCAGCTACACCTCTGATAAATGGTATGCTATCAGAAGATGGGTACCAGTAAATACCCAGTGGCACTAAAACCAGACTACCAGACTATGGACATTTGACAAAATCTCTTGATTCTCTTAAACACATTAACCTGAACAGCTTTTGAGCTCAGTGAGGTGGGTATCAGTGGGAGGAAGATTCCTGCCCTATTGGCTACTGGTGCCTACAGGTCTGTTGTAGAGCGAAAGGGTCTCCTGATGACATTCTCCCTTGTACTATTGGCAAAAGCCTGGATGGCAGTTGGTACAGCATTGAGTACCCACTTGTCAGAGTTGAGGTGCGAGATAAACAAGGTGCTGGTTGATAAATAGGCAATGGCCTGATTGCACCTGGGCCAGAGGCTTGCATGACCCTGACAACACAAGCCGTGTTGACAGGAGCATAGGCTGCATGGCAGCCTCACATGGGTGGGATTAATCATAAAGTGTAGCAATTGTAAAATAGTAGTGTAGTGTGGACAAGGGCAGGCTCTGACACAACACTGACTGTGATGCCCATCGCCCCCTGTTTCCTGGAAGTTGAGGCTCTGGGGTAGACTGTATGTTGGACTCTGGGTCATTGCCAGAGATGCAGGAGATGCTTGCTGGTGGACTGCTATACCAGGAGTAGTGTTGCCAGGCACAGGAAGAGTGTCTGACTCTTGTGGGGTTACGCAAAGTAACCCAGGAACAATTTGCCAACAGAGTGGTTGGCAAACCGCGTGTTCTGGAGAGATTGTTTGCTGTATACTGAACCATTGGATCCAGAACCCAGAGCTAGCAGGAGGCTGGTGGTTCCAGAGATGCACAGGGATTTCCTGTTCCTGCTGGCCGTTGAGGTACCTTTAACATGGCTCCAAACATCAAGAAGATTAATTCATTTGGCCAGGTATATACTGAGATGTAGAATGGTTTTGTAGAAGCTTCCTGACTTGTCGAGCTAAGCTAGTGGCAAGTCTGGAGGGAAAATCAAGTGACAATAGGTACCTCTGCCTATGGATGGTGTGCTGCTTGACTGAGTGGGCATAACATAGTTCATCCATTCGGTCCCCTCTCTGCTTCAAGTCACAAATACATTTTGGTTATGGAGGATCACGCCACCAGGTATCCAGAGGAGCACAACTGCCAAAGTAGTGCAGAAGGTTCTCCTTGTGATTTTCTCCTGGGTTTGCCTTACCACTTCTCTACCGCTTACCACCCGCAAACCAGTTGGTTCGTGGAACATTTCAATTGGACCCTTAAGAGCTTGTTGGAAACTCGAACCAAGAACCTTAGGAGAAAATGAACTCTCTTCCTGCCATGGCTCTTGTTTGCTTACAGGAAAATCCCACCGGATATAGGATTTAGGGACATATTAGCAAGGGCCATATCGCCGCTATTGCGGCACTTTTTGCCGCTAAAGAGGTGATATTTTTATCGCCCTATTAGCAAGCTGTCGCTAATAGCAGTTAGCGACAGCTTTTAGGCGATAGCGACCGGTTTGGGGCCCGCTTTGCATGTCAGCGATATTTATCGCTAATGACATGCAAAGTGGACGTACCCAAACTGTTAGCAACCGAAAGCAGTCACTAACACAGCTATCGCCTATTATCAAGGGAGGCATAGCGATTAAAAAAATCGCGCTAAGCGCGATTATCGCTATAATCTAACGCCTGCTAAAAACCTGTCTTACCTGCTTATACAATGGGAGGTGGATCTTCAGGTTAAGTCCCCATTGGCGGTAATGCGAGAATATCCCTGGATTTCCAGCGATATTCACGCATTTCGCCAAGAGTGCTGGATATTTTAGCACAATGGAGAAAAACGTTGCTAATTGCAGGTTTTCTCCGCTAAAATATCCAGCGATAGGCAGCGATAAAAAAAAATGCTCTAAGCGCATTTAGTGATAAATATCGCTATTTCTTGCTAATATGCCCCTTGGTCCCTTGGAGCTTCTGTTTGGGTGTCCTAGGCTGTAAAAGGTACTCTTGAGTCCATGAGCCATGATGCGGTAGATTGTAGTTTGGGCCGAGTAAGCTGACTGCTCTGCTGATGAACATATCAAAGAAAAACCTTTGCGCTGGCCAGAGCTAATGAGTGGTAGGATCAATAAGCAATGCTGACTGTGTAGCAACAGGGTCAGAAATTGACGGGGCTTAAGCCAATTTTCCCCTATGGCTTTGAAGGTCAAATGCTGCGATGTCTATAAGGTGGTTAGATATGTCAAATACCTAGTTTACAGTGAGTCCCCATAGATCTGTTGCGCAGTATAATGAGAAATATGGCTCAGTTATATGTGGTAAATCATGCCCCTGACCAGACTCCTGAATACCAGGTAAAGTGCAGGGAGGCTTTGGAGCAGTTTGCCCACTTCATTTGGCACATCCCAGGATTAACTCTAGTGTGTGTCTGTGACATAGACACTGGGAATAGTTTAAGTATGAATGGAAAACTCTACAGGATGTCCAACTGGGTCCGGAAGTGCTTCGAGGCAGAGGGCGGCAAGATGTTGGGCCAGTGAGTGATTGAGTGCACCTGTGGTACATTGGAGAATCCTGTAGTTAACTTTACTAATCAAGGACCAAATGGCCTCCACCATCAGGCACTCAGTATTGTCATTAAGATGGATGTCCATTACGACCCATGCTGACTAGTTGGTGGGCTGATAGAGTGCAGCCAAGTTCCTCAGTAAATTTGATCTGACTAGTGACTCCTGGCAGATTGCTTTGGCAACTGGTGCCAAGGATAACACTGCATTCTCAACTGTATATGGTCTTCATCAATTTACGGTTATATATGCTCTTTGGTGTAAAGAAGACTTTCTCCACTTTCAGCACCTTGTCATCTTTTACCTTATTGGTTAGGGCGTGCCAAGCAGTCATTCCCACCCTCTTGCTAGTCTCAGGCATAACTGTTGCACTTCCAGCCACACACTTCAGAACACTTGCTGGACCTGTAAAAGATCAGAACAGGGCTGGGTCTGCTGTCTGTCGTCTGAGAGGAGCAGTGAAGAGCTAGACCTACTCCCTCCTGTTCCCAAGGTTAAGTTAGCTGGCTGGCCTCCTGTGTGGCTACAAGGAGACAGCAAGCTGCAAGAGGTCTTTTCCCCGAAGAGCCCAGCTGGCCACTTACAATTGGACCTGGACCGGACCCTGCTTTTAGCCTCTGCCTGACACCTTGTGAGTCTCTAAGTGCTTAAGATGTAAGAACACCGCAGAGACTTCCTAGAGGCGCCAGACGGAATTGGATGCAGACGGTGCGGTGAGTCAACGCGCCTGCATTGCTTCAGTTACACTACCCTCCGTTTTGGCATTGCTGGCTCCCTGCGCTCTGAGGTCTGGTGTGGCTCTGGCGCCACGGACTTGGAATGGCTGAAGTCGGGTGAGACTGAGGCATATTGGCGCTCTTGTCCCCCGGCTGCCATGGACCCCTCCCCGCCCACCAAGGATGACGCCACTGAATGGGGCCTGGAACTGGGAGCTGCTGACCCTCTTTTTACGTGCATTGCTGCCCCAGGCGGACCGGGCTCCACGTTTTTGACGCCGTGCCTCGGGACTGGCTAGAGCGTCCCGGATGGACTACACTAAGCACCACAAGATTCTACATTTACTCAGAGAGGCATAGCTGGTTGGAGCCAGTCAGCACGTCATGCATGCATTCTCCTCCGTGGCTCTGATAGAATGGACCCGACTCATACACCCCCTGCGGACTGCGCTGACCTACCTCAAATTTTCATGTGCAGTGAGGTCCCCTAAGTGAAACCCCCTACCAGACGCTCACTGTAAGGACGATTCTGCAGATGTTTCCGTGGGACCTCCTCTGTTATCTGGTCCTTCGCCGGCTGTGTGGGCCCGACGGTGCTGCATGGGCACAATCTCCTGGGTTGACACCCGAGCGTGCTCCCACAGTTAACTACTACGTCGAGTCTCATCAATACATACAGATATCTCCCTGTTGAGGACCTACTGCAGGGCTTGGACAGTGCGGATCGAGGTAGGCCCTCCTCCCCCATTTGTCATTTTGTCCGCCTACCCCGAGTGACCGGAGACTGCTATGCTTCACCAAGGTCGAAACGCAACATGGGCAGAGTCAGAGCAAAAATGATGGATGAACACCAAGGGACGGGCGCCCCCTCTACCGCGCCAGAGCTTTCCGGTCGACCTCCTTCACCGGAGACTGCATCTCTACAGTCTATCGAGGACACACCCGATAAGCTGGTTTTAATACTCAAAGAAATCCGTGATTCCAGGGCGGCACTTGGACTGCAGATCGGCACGCTCACCTCAGGCCTTACCTTACTCAGGGCCGACCACGGGAAACTGGCCGATTCTGTTAAAGAACACGGACGAGCCCTCGAAGACATGGAACCCCAAATAACAGCAAATACCGCAACCATATACACCAGCTACAGCAACAGGTTACGGGCCTTCAGGACTGGGTGGAAGACGCAGAGGGCAGGAAAAAACGCAACAGCATCCGCGTAATTGGCCTGTGGGAGCGCAGCGAGGGTACCAAGGCCGCAGACTTTATGGAAGGCTGGTTCAGGGACAATGTTGCACTGGAAGGTCTCACTTCTTACTTCAGTGTCAAGCAGGCCCACAGAATACCAACCAGGACACCCAAGCCTGGAGCACCACCTCACCCCCTGATAGTAAAAATCCTGAACTATAGGGACAATGATATACTGCTCCAAAAGGCAAGAGAAAAAGCACTGATCCAGTACGAGAACCTTCGCATTTCGCTATACCCCGACTACACTGTCCTGGTTCAAAGGCAAAGATCGTCTTATCAAGCTGTGAAAAGAAACTCCAGAAAGCGCAACTCAAATACGCCCTTTTATACCCAGCTCGACTGAAAGTCATTTATGACAAGAAAACCCACTTCTTCGAAAGCCCGGCGGACGCCGAGGAATGGCTTGAGGTTATGTGCCTTGGTTCGAGCCAGAGCGGCGCTCGGACAACTCTTCACAGGGCTTCGGCGGACTACGGAGGCTGGGTTCCCAGCAGGTACAGAAATCCACCCAGAACAAAGGCGGCGCTGGACCATCATGCGAACAACAGCGACTCGACCAGGAGGGGGCCCTTGCCGTGGCTGGGACATTTCGAGAGGACTCCACCAAGATCCCCACGGACTCTGAGGATAGCACCATAAACTCAGACTCGGAGCATAGTATTAATTTGTTCCTTACCATCACACCCCGAGCAGCAGATGACATACTTGACAATTGAAACGCGATATGATGACGCCACGATTCTAGAAAGCACAGGAATCGTATTGAACATTAATGTCAGAGCTATGTTTTAATTTGTATGATTATGTAATATGTGTGGGTCATCTACTGAACATGTACTGACAGACGGCTTCTGTGCCCCTGCAAACTTCTCACTGCTTAGCCGGGCTATCTGCTGTAGCCTATACTGGATTACTTAAGCGGTAAGGATGTCTTGGACACGATCAGTTATACCCCCCCGGGTTCCGTAGAGCCACCGGGACTCTGACCTCAGTACAGACATGACCATGGTTGGTGGCAACGACCCCCCTATGAGCATATGCACTGTTATCTGTTGTATGATTGTTGCAAATTGTTGTTGGGCCCAGCATAGTTCGACCGCTGTGTCATGTTTTGTTAGTGTTAGAGGGGAAAGGGACTCCTGGTCGATTTCAGTCTATCGGCTCCATCTAATGCGGAGATCCATCCAGCCTGTTATTACATGCCTAGAACCACTGCCACCTTAGGGTCTTATAACTTAATAATGTGGAATGTACAAGGGATGGGGGTGATTCAGAAGAGGCACTGTATACATGCCTATCTCCTCAGGCGCAATGCTCATATTGTCTTTTTGCAGGAATCCCATCTGACCGAGTCAGAAACACAAAAAACACGCAATAAATGGCGAGGGCAGATCTACTCTACTAACTACTCGGCATTTGCTAGGGGTACGACTATATGGTTACGCCACGGGGTCCCATTTATCGAATTGGAACGCTGAATCAATGATCAAGGAAGATACATCCTACTGAAGGGCACGCTAAATGGCTCCTTGGTGATTCTTGGTAGTATCTATGCCCCTAATTTTGATCAGGACTGATTTCTCCAGCGATTGATTGCGGCGTTGGCTGAATGGGATGGTATCCCATGGGTGTTGGGAGGTGATTGGAACGCCATTTTAGACGCAAACATAGATAGATCCCACCCTCCCCTTCATGGTACAAATGCCCGTAAGCTAGCCGACATATTCAATACTTGGGCAGATGGTTGGGTGCTTTCTGATGCATGGCGACACCGACACATAAAGAGTACTCTTTTTATTCCCCCGTACATAGTCTCCATTCAAGGATCGATAGATTCTTCTGTTCCACTTCCATTATCACCCAGGTCTGTCAGTCCACATATCTTGCGAAAACCTTCTCGGACCACAACCCCCCTTGAGCTCACACTTGCTTGGGGTAATGTACCAACCCCTGTACCCACCTGGAAACTACACTCAAAATTACTAGAGGATGCTCCATTTAGAACAGCACTCTCCACCACCATTACAAATTATTTAGCAGAAAATTGGAAGACAGCCTCATCTAACTTAATAGAATGGGATGCATTAAAGGTAGTGGTACGGGGGGCGTCAATAGGGCAGATAGTGGGAGCCCGGCAGGAGACACATCAACGCTTGCTCAGAGTTGAACAAAAAATGACCACACTAGAACAGGAGGCAGTGTCGGACCTGAATAAAAGAGGAGCACTACAGAATGCCTGTATTGACCACGCTGAGATACTAGAGTCCCTACGGATTATTGATCATAGGGCATTCATGCCGCGAAAACACTCAGAAGCGAATAGAACTGGTATATTGTTAGCCCACTGAGTGCGAGATAAGCCTGATCCACCGATAATAATCCAAATTCACAAATCGGATGGAAGTATGGCCCACACACAACGGGACATAAATCGTAGCACCCTCTATGCTGCACCCGCACTAGATGAAGACACTTCTATTGCTGAATTTTTGCAGGATCTTACCTCCCCTGTACTCCCAGATATGATACAAAAAGAAATAAACAGCCCTATTATGCAACAGGAAATCCGAACTGCGATCAAAGGGCTGAATCGTAATAAATCACCTGGGCTTGATGGATTGCCTATTGAATTCTATCATACGTACTCAGATGCCATGGTACCCACACTAGAGACAGTATATGGGGCCGCCCTAGAAGCCGGCCATCTACCTCAATCCACCATGCAAGCATTGGTCACCTCGATGCCCAAACCGGGACGCGACTGCCTTGATATGTCTAATTATAGGCCTCTCTCCCTGCTGGCGACAGAATATAACTTTTTGAGCAAGGTCCTTGCTAAATGCATTCAACCCTACCTTAATACACTAGGGATCAATGCGGGTTCCTGTTGAACCATAGCACATCCCACAACACGAGACGGCTACACCATGTCATGAGGGCTGCCCCCCACGCATACCAGTTTGCGGGATGCTTGGCATTAGACCTTCGACAGGCTTTTGACCCCCTCTCCTGGGATTTCATGTTTGCGACACTCCAGCAATTTGAGTTTCCAGACACATACCTTAAATGGGTGCCCCTATTATATGCTTCCCCCACTGCTCGTGCCTGTACGGGCCGACATATTTTGAGCCTGTATACAATACACAGGGGTACCAGACAAGGATGTCCGCTGTCTCCACTATTGTTCGTTCTTGCACTAGAGCCCCTGGCAATATCACTTAGACAATCTGCGGACCGTCTTGGGATTCCTATAGATGGTGCGACCCACCTCATCTCAATGTATGCGGATGACATCCTTCTATATTTACGTGATCTGACTGCCAACAATGCTCCCCTTCCTGATATCTTTGCCAAGTTCGAACTTGTCTCGGGCCTAGCTATAAATCCAAGAAAATCTTTGGCCTACTTCTTCCAGGAAATACCTTAAACTGATGACCTACGGCTTGGCCAGTACGCCTTACCGGTAGCCCCTACCACTTTTAAATATGTAGGCATTCAAGTCAATTGTACACAGATAGATCAACTTGATGGCAACCTAATGAAGGCCATAACAGACCTTCGAGCCAGTGTTGCTTTATGGACCTCGCTGCCTCTTTCGGTCATGGAGCGTATCGCCATCTCGAAGATGGTAATGCTCCCTCGTATATTGTATTATTTCGTGAACCTACCCATTGTTGTTCCACAGTCTATTTTCAACAACCTGAATGCTATATTAGTAGAGCTCATCTGGGGGACGGGCCGTAGGAGAGTGAATTTACAGAAACTACAGTTGCAACCTCGTTGTGGAGGCCGGAAGGTTCCTGACTTCAGAGCCTATTACTACGCCAGCCAGCTCCAATGGTTATCTTATTGGACTGCCGGGAGAAACCTTCAGGAAATTGACTATTCACCTAGGGACTTGGACCGGGGCGCATTACACTCCCTGCTCCTGCCCAAGGCTAAGATCCCTGTGGAGAGTCCGCCCCTACTGAAGACAGCACTACTGTGCTGGAAGAAGGCATTGTCATATACTTCTACAGCGGCCCCATATTCAAAGAACATTCCCTTGTTGGGTATTCCTACAGCGCAGGGCAGACTCACAAGAGCCAGGATCCGCGATTGGGTAGAGACTGGTGTGGAGGACGTCGGGCGTTTTTCGGTGATGGGGCTCTGCTTGATCATGAATCCTTTTTACAGGCTACAGGTGCACCCACACATTTATATCTACTACACGCTGCAGTCTCTCATTACATTAAGAACACATGGGCCCACAGCGTAGTGAACCTTCACAACATAATCTGGTCCACCTCTTATATTATATGGGGAATGGGGGACACTTAGTCAGATGGCTATAGACGGGTATACCAGCACACGCCGCAACCACACTTATATCCCTTGGAACAAAATGGTATGAGGATTCTACTACAGAAATCATAGATAAAGCCTGGAAGTGCATGCTGGAACACCCTAAAAGAGTGTCCCGTAACACTAAACTAAAATTCATACAAACAATGGTCCTTCACAGGTCATATCTCACCCCACAAAGGATCCATTGTATATTATCTGAAGCACACCATTGCTGCCCTCGGTGTAAAAGAGACGAGGCGGACTTCCTTCACATGCTGTGGTCCTGCCCTCATGTCCAGGACTACTGAAGTGTTGTTCGCCCGTCCCTGGGCTAGGTCACACACATTCCTTTCTCGGACGACGTCCTGGACTGCCTCATGGGCCTTCGCAGACGTACGAGTACACTGAAGGTACAATTGAAATTTACAGATCTGACCCTCATTTTGGCTATAAGAACCCTTACCAGGAGGTGGAAGTTCCCCAGGTGCCCAACGTTATCCCGACAATTTGATACAGTGGAGGAAAGCTGAGAGCGTAGCCCTTCGAGGGAGAAAGAGAAAGGACTACGAAAACAACCCGTTTCAATGGAATGGGATGCCATGCTACACGACTTCGAACTACTTGATCTACTACCCCTACAAGGTACCCCAACACCATAAACAATTTCTTACTGAGCACTCATATTGTTCTCACTAGTTGTATCATAGTAACAGTCCATAAATCCAATCAATTCTCAAAACAGTTCATCACGTGAAAGATTCTGGTCGAGGTTAGGTCCACTCTTTATAAATCGTGTAGTATAAAGACACCGGGGCTCAGTGTTCAATTCTGTATTGTTCCAAATGTAATAATGTATCTCCCATCAGATAGGTTATTCCTTATTCTCAGCAGCCTCAACACCATAATTGAATATACAGCTCCAGGGCCACCTGATTTGAGGCTCCCAAACCCCTGAGCCACATACTGTAATCTAAGAATAATATAGACCCCCCAGGAAATACCCGGTTAGACCCCCCCTCGGATACAATTGGCATTAACATAAACAGACCAGGAGCAAGGGGTGGGTGGATTAGGGTGGGAGAGGTTGTTGTCGGGTTTGTTTATTTCGGTTAAATAGAATTATACGCTTTATGTCGTGGACACTCATATGACACTGCTGCAATGTTCTCGGAAACTGTTACTATTATTTGGAGGTATTTGCAGTACATTTTCAGTTGCATTGTACGAATTACTGTATAGTAGACTCATGCACTGTATCTTTTGTAGTCGCCTCAAGAGAAAAGACCTTCTGTACTAATCTATGCATTGATATGATGTCAAGGTCCTCAATTAAGTTTGTTAAAAAAAAGCCTGCCTGCTCTTTGTTATAGTTACCAGGGGGTCGAGGTCAGGCTATTTTAGGGACTTTAGGGATCAGCTGATAAGGTTTGTGATTTTTCCTTGTGGAGGGTATTCATCTACCCCAAATAATAATCACATTTCTTATACTACCTATAGAGCAAAACTGGGTTGTCATTGAAAAAGAGGGCTTTGCCATAGTGTGGACCTTCCATGGGCTGAGGCCTTACTTGTTTAGTACCAGGTTTGTGGTCAAGATGAATCATTAGACACTCAAGCGGTGATGGTTATGAAGGCAGAGAACTGTAGGTTGCTCCGGTGATTGGTCTCTGAATTTTACTGTGGCACACAAGGCAGGGTTAAAGCACAGGAAAACAGATTGTTATCCAGCTGGATTCCACAAAATGATGATCAGGCTTTTCCAACAGTGGAGCAGACCTGGAGCTTTCAGATCGGGGATGTGTGTGAGAGGAACCTGAAAACCCCTTGCCAGACAAGGAAAATATCCCTGTGTGGCTCTGGAACCCCTTCCTCTACTTCCCATAGCTCGATATATTGTTTTTGACCAACATATGAGGATCTTATGTTTTCGCTGAGACCTTCCAATAATGTGGACTGAGATCCAGACTGTGCCTGTGTGGCTGGAGGCCAACTGCACCTTCCATTTGTTAGCTGTGAATACTATCACTTCATCAGATGCAAAAGACTGACAGTTGTGTTTTACCATCCTATTTTGAAAGTCTGTTTTTTGATGTATATAACTTCAAATGACAACTAGATCTAAGGTGCTGAATCAGTATGTCTTTGCCATTTTTTGTCAGAAAGGAACTTTAAACTTAATCATAAATAAACTTCAAGGAGGATACTGGAGAATATGTGAGGATGAAAAATGTAGGGGTATCGTCAGATAAGAGACATAATGGATATGGAAAGGAGCAGATGGGTCTAAAGAAAATGACATTGTAGACCTATTTGACAGAAAAATCAGAGACTGGTGGCTGGGAAGAAAGAGTTGGAAATGGCAAAGAGAGTGAAGGACAACCAAAGGGAAGACTCAAAATATATATTGATTGGTAAACAATGTGAAGAATGTTTTACTCCACACTGCAAACAATTATTGTAGTTGTGATTCTGATTTTATGAACTAGAATGAATTTGAATCAACTAAAGGCATTGGTAAAGCTGTGTATGGGTACCAATTACACCAGGGGCTTACAAGCGAGGATTGGGAACACTGGATAAGCTGTAAGTTGATTCAAGTGTATATCCTCCTCACTTCATTGTCTGGGTCTCCGCCCCCCTAGCCAGAAGAACTTAAACGGTCTGGTGAAGTTAATCTCAACCCCCATCTTGTGCCATTCCACAAGGCGCACGCAAAATAGATCCCAGTTTGCTTTTGTAATTGATACTGTGAACTAAACGTTAAGGGTAAACAATGAAAGACATCTATTCCATCATTTGCATGATCTCCATTTTGAGGTTTTCTTTAATTACCCTTTATGTTCTCTCACGTTACTATGATAATAGGATTACTGCTGCCTAGGAGCGCAACCTAAACTTCTCGATATTTCCCTATATATGCTTCCAGCCATAACTTTATAAATGCAGCCCTTGAGCCGATCAGCTTTTCTTACTAAAAAAGTTGTCTATGCAATAGTCTTTTAGGGCTAAGTGGTAGGCTTTCAGGGGATAGAACGTTTGCCTGACTCTAGTGGTTATCAAATGATTTTGACTGTCCAATCTGATTAGGTTATAATCATCAGGAAATGATATTGCAATACACTGAAAAGCTGCGGAATGGAGCCATGTTTCAGTTATGAAGCATATATCTGGTTTATCAGAATCTAACCAATCCCAGAGCTCAGATGAATGTATCGGGATAGGTCGTGTATTAAGCAAAGACCATGTTGCTGAAAAGAGGCAAGTCTAAGGGTTTCAAACGGCGTACTAATCTCATTAGTTAAAGTTCCTTGCCCCAAAGCACAGAAAAGCTTATGCTTGGTTTAGAAGGGTGAGGCAAAGCAAGTAAAATTGCAAACACTACAGTGCAGAGGACCTTCCTGATCCAGAGATGGCACCCTGTACCAAAAGAACTAGGGGTTGTTCTTCTTATATCTGTGAGGTCCAAACTGGTATAGGATATACAAGACATGTTGATACTTAACAAAAAAGATACAGCTTTCTTGGTTGCCATTTTGTACATTTCCAAGACTGTTCATGCAGAAAGGTTCAGGCTGTCTATTCACGTAGAGGCCAAGATATTTAATGCCCACCGTTTCCATTGTGCCACAATCCATGAGCACAGGGGTTATAGGAGAGACGTCCAAATTTAATCATGTACCCCGAGTCCAAAGGGATTCCCAAGCTTCCCCTGTGATATCCAGACTGTGTCCACCACCAGCTGGGCCTGGAAAAAGTTAGCACGTGTGACAGGCGGACACATCTTATACTCCTCTGCACTCCCGATATTTAACAACCCATGAATACCCATCACAGAAGAAACGTTGGTTCAATGCACACTCACTACACATTCATTAGATACAGTGGGGGATCTCTTTCCGGGAGGTCATGCCTTTTCTAGCTCAGAGGAAGTGAGGTTCAGCGAAGCATCCTACATGGACCACTTCAATTTCAGTAGGATTTGTAGTGCACTTAGAGAGCAGATCACTGAGTTCCTCTTAGAACCAGAGTCCTTCTCATCACTAACACTGCTGATCACAAGCAAAGAGGAAGGCCACCTCATCTCCAAATTGTACAAAGCCTGTATGGCCTTAATCCCTAGCAGAGACTCCTAGATCCGAGAGACCTGGGAGCATGACCTGGGACGCCCCATACAGGACCCCCAATGGGCCTTGTGCTGCACTCAGACCAAAGACGTTTTCCTGAACAGTCAACATAAACGGATTCATTTCAAGATCTTGTGGAGGGCGTACATGTCCCCTGCAAAACTCAACTCCATTGATCCCTCTCGACCGCACACATGCCCCAAGTGTGGAGCACATCGGACGGACTTATCCCACAAAACCTGGAATTGCATTAAGATAGGGAATTATTGAAGAGAAGTTTACACAATCCTATTGCGTGTAATTCACCTTGACATGAGCCCTGTGCCTGAGGTCGCCCTGCTGGGATATGTGCGTGATTTTCCTAAACAACTACATAGATTAGTTTCCATTGCTCTGTTGCCTGCCAAGCAGGAGATAGCGCTGCATTGGGGCAACAGAATCACCCCAACAACAAAAGCTTGGCTTAATAGCCTCATTTGTTGTAATAAAAATTGCAAGTTGTTTGCAACAACCCATCCCTTGACATCCAGACCCAAGGATATTTGGAGCCCGCTGAAGTGCTATTTGCTAAAGGTCGAACCTGCCCCTTCGTCACAGCTGTCTGCAGGGATAGTTCCCACTGGGGTGGGTTAACCCTTCATTTCCATGTAGTATAATGATTCATACTATGTGTTGCATGGGCGGATGGGAGGCCAGTGTGGGTGCGGAGGTCTCTGGACTTACAGTGTATCATGTACTTGTTGACCCTGGCTGACAGTGTTTTGTGCATTCTGAGACTATATTCGCCCAGACTGATATGTTTCTATACTGCTACAATGAAGAACCAATCCCTGTTTGTTGTTATTTAACATGTAAAAGGTAAAGTTTAACAATAAAAAACACATGCACCCGAGTATGTACTGTATAAGTGAAATACATGAAGCAGTCTGGGGATGGAAACCTCAGGATCCAACACACATAACAGGATATTATTCATGTAGCGGAAGATGCTGTCTTCCCGCTCTCCTCCCAAAGCATGATCACTCACCAGCAGGTTGGTGCATACTCAAGACACCATTGGCTCCAGCGCCCGGGCAAAGAGCACTGGTTATAATGGGCATCCTTGCTGGGTGCCCCGGTGCAACTGGAATAGATGTGACCCGATCCTGTTTAATCTCATCTGCACTAGCGGTTCACTGTAAAGTAGTTTTACCCACCCTATATAGTTAAGGCCAAAGTCCATCCTCTCCAGTCCTGCCCACTGGTATTCCTGCTCAATTGTGCCGAAGACCTTGGCTGCATCGAGTGACAGGACAACTGCTGGCTTTTACCCTCCCTCAGTGCTGTCAATACATGCATAAATTCATCTGAGGTTCAGCATAGTCCCTCTGTGTGGCACAAAGCCCAATGATTGGGGTGGATTAGCTTCTATATTGTTCTCCTCAGGCCGGTGCCCAGGAGTTTAGCCTGAACTTTCCCCTCTATGTTCATAAGGGATATTGGCTGCCATGAGGCACTTTCGGTATGTGGTTTCACTTACTTGTGGATTACGACAATAGTGGCTAGCCTTTGGTCTCTCGGGAGAACACCTCATCGCCTTGCTTCCTGAAACATGTTCCTGAGAAAGTGCCATCTTTCTTGCATTGGTATGCCCTCACTTTTTTCTGAACTGCTGATGTGCTTTGACTGAGTGTGCCCTGGGTTCCTGCCAACCTGGTACCCAGGGCCTGTGTTCCTTCCCTAAAACTATGCTGAAACAAAAGACCCAATTGCCATCTCTGGCCACCTGTCAGCGCCTAGTAAATGGTACCCTAGGAACCCAGGGCATGGTGACCAGAAAACACCCCTGAGGGCTGCAGCACCTATTGTGCCACCCTCAGGGGCCCTGTACCCTGGCACCCACACACTGCCTTTGCAGGCTGAGTGCATAAGTACAGAACTAAAACAAGAGTCAACATGGCACACCTCCCTGTGTGCCATGCCCACAGAACCCACTGCCCTGGCATACTTCAGTCACCCCTCTAGCTGGGTTCCCTATGCCAGAGGCGAGGGCACAGGTGCATGAGCCCTATGCCCCTACAGTACCCAGGGCCATTCCTGGGCACTGTAAGTGCAGTGATGCCATTTAAGAGTATGTGGTGCTGGGAGGTTGTCATTATGAACTCCACAGCACCATAATGGCTACACTGAAGACTGACAAGTTTGGTACCAAACTTCTCAGCACATTAAACCCGCACTGATGCCAGTGTGGGATTTAATGTAAAATGCACGAGAGGGCATCTTAGAGATTCCCTCCAAAACTCGAACCTACAATCCACGTCTGGGCTGAGTAGCTGCAGAGGCTGCCACCCAGCAGACATGTTGCTGGACCCCTGGGTGGAGAGCCCCCCTCTCTCCTGGTCCTGCAACAATACATATCCTGGGTGAGGTGCTATGTCTCCTCCTCCAGGATGGACAGGAGGAAGCTTCAAAGGCATGCCGCCTCTGAGAGCTTCTCCAGACCATTTGCTGTACCCAGCAACTGGCCCCCGCCCGTTCTACCCCCACTCTGGCGGGAAGACTGGCGGGAAAAACTACGTCAGGAAGGGGGGGTGCTAACCTTTGCCAACTCCACCCCTCAGGTAGAGGAGGCGAGGTGAAGCACGACCCCGGGCTCCTGCCATCTTGCAGATGGGGAGCCCTGCTCAATCCCAGCTAGGCTCCTGCCCCCCTCCCACAGGAGAAGAGCAGGCTAGGGGGTGTACTCACCCCAGGACAGGGACCCATTGGTCCCTGCCCTTGGCCTACCTAAAACGCCCCTAAATTTAGTATTTAGGGGCTCCCTGAACCTTCCTTCCTCAGATCCCGATACCAAAAAGAAGAAAGAAGATCAAGAAGAAGAAGACCTGCCGTGCAGCTGCTAACAACAGGACAACAATAACTGACTTGACCCCAGCCCTACCGGCCTGTTGATCCTGAAACCTGCTCTTGCCTAAACCCGGCGACCCCCGCGGACAGCAACCTTGGGACACCCAGAGGACCTGCCTGCCTTGACCCTCTTGAAGATTGGGACTCCCATCAGCAGAGGCTCTGCTGCAACAACCCACCTGGTTCCCATCAGGAAGCTCCGGACCAGCTCACTCTGCACCAGCCGAGCCCGAGTCGGGCCAACCCGAACAAAGGCCACAAGGACGTCCCCCCGGCGACTGGGACCCGAAGTCCAATGCCCAAAGACCCTCCTCAACAAACCAGCCGATGCCTGCAGGCTCAGAACCAGGGGCCACCCCAACCGCGACCAGCAGAGGGTAAGCTTTTCCGACACCCAAAGACACCCCTGCACCCGGCGCCCTACAGCCCCCTGCGCCTCCCTTTGGGGTACCTACCTGTGCTCCAAGATCCCAACTTACCTCTAGAAGTGCTGGTCGCCCCTGGACAGTCTCCGTCCCCGAGCCTGCAGCCTTTGTTCCCTCTTCAAGATCCTCATTGGATAACATTGAGCGCCCGATAGCTCAAAAGCACCCTTCACCTAGCTGCCCGAGTGCCGCTGGCTGTGACCCATTTGTCGTATCCTACTTCCCCCCTTGCCCTGAGCAAGTGACCAGGAGTCCAGCTCCCAGAGCTGCATGGCCTGCTAGCCAGCAGCCACCAACCGAAGGCCCCCTTTCCCTCATTGGATATCATTGGGCCTACCTACCTCTGCACCCGGCCACCCCTGTGCCGCTGGGATTGAACTAACTGTACTTACCTGACCCTGGGGGACCCCTGAGTCTATACCCAGAACCTTAACTTCACAAACCAAGTACTCACCTGGAAACCGGTAATTCTCTTACCTGCCATTGGATAACATTGACCCATTTTGACTAGAAAATTTTCTAAGTGTGAAGTTTTGAAAACTGAAAATATTCCTATGAAATCAGCCAAAGTCCGAATTCCGAAGAACTCACCTGTGATCAGGAGAGAAGCCAGTACTGTACCTTTCAGCCGGGTACTGAACCGCAAAAGTAATCCCAAGCGGGTTCACTAGTAATCTGTATTTTCTCCATAGGGACCCATTGACTGCTTTTCTATGAAATTTCTTCTGTCTACATTTGAAAAATGCAAATATTCTTTCAAAATCATACGAAATACTGAAACGCAATTACCTACCTGTTTTGAGTTAAGCCCCCAGTGCTGGCCCTAGGAGACCAGTGCTGGGTTACAAAAGTAACGCGATCGTACTTTACCTGCAACCTGAATTACCTCCCATTGAATAACATTGTCAGATTTACATTGAAAAATTTCTAAGTCTGAACTTTTAAAACTGCTTTATATTCATGAAAATTCACTACAGTAACTAAAACGTTTTTGCTAATCTGGTTTCAGCTTAGACCCCAAGACTGAATCTAAGATCTAGTCCTGGAACTACCAAAGTAATCCATAAAGTAATCAACTGTACTCATATGTAGAAAACCCATTGAGCTTAATGCTAAAGTGTGTTTTAAGATTGTGTTGCTTACTACCAATAATGTAATCATTGTGTGCACGAACTTTATTGCTCCTTTGCAAAGTATTTACATGAGAGTACTCATAACCAGAAAAGTATATTTTTATAACTGTTGGTTCTAAAAATAAAACAACTATATCTGTGGATATAAAAGCAATTGGCCTGGAGTTCAGTCCTTGAGTGTGTGAAACCTTTTGCTGACTGAGTGTGTACAACAAATGCTTTACACTGTCCTCTGGTACTGCCTTACTGCTCGACCAAGCTACCACTATGGAGAGTAAGGTCAGTTCTGACTTTTAACCTCTGTTATACCTCTGGGGTTGGTGGACTCTATACACACTGTACTTCATTCTAGTCCAGTATATATAGAGCCACTTTCTCACAATGTTGCATAGGTGTGGGGATATCTCACTCAGGCTCTGTGCTTTCCCCATCTGGATGTCCTTAATTGCCATACCTATCTCTTCCTCATTTATATCAGTCAGCCTTCATGACCTGTCTCACCTCCTCGGTTAGCTCCTGTACATCCATTTTCCCCAGGAATTCTTTAATATCTGCAAGGGAATGTTTGATACGCGAGCTAAATAGGAAACTGGAGTAGCAAGCAAATGCTTCATCAATTTCCCCATTACCTCTAACAGCCTCAACCTACTTGGTCCGCAGCTCAAGCACCCAACTTCTTTCTCTGCTGTTCAGCCACACCAGTATTAGGCCTGGGTGGTGAACTACGCTGAGTTTTCCGCACTCCGTGCTCTTCATATTCAGAGGGTGTCAGTAGTGACTGGTGTGGAGGGGAGACGGATGGGGAGGTCTGTCTCCACAAAGGTCTGTATGTGAAGGATACTGTATGTGTACAAGGAGGCACAGAAGACAGAGGGGAAGGCAGTTAAAGTGGGGGCGACAGACAGTCAACACGGCAAAGTTCAGGGGATGGCATCAGGCAGGGAGGAGGCAGAAGGGGGAAAAGACAACAATAGGTCACAGGTAGAGGGGGCAAAAGAGAGTCACGAAATTGAGCTGTAGAAGCTACCATACATGGGTGTGAAGAACCCACTGGGGGCACACCTCATGCTGACCACATAAAAAAATATGGAAGAGAGAGTATGTAGATGCTGAATTGAGGTCAAAAGAGGGATCGAAAGAGGAGGAGTTTGAGTTGCCTAAGAGGTCTTGGGTGCCCATAACAATAGAAAACTGGACAGCTGCTTCCATGATACATGCAAGCGTTTACTGCGAAAAGTACTCAGAGAGGTGCTTGTCCTTGTTTAAATACACGGACGTTACTAGGAGGGCACAGGTGACTTACGGGGGATATGTGTGGTTACACTATGATGAAGAGTTTAGAGACAGACTTGCATGGGAGAATACATATGGTCCAAGCACGGTGTTGTCATTTCTGGGTATCGAATTACACTCACTGGCTATGGAGGCACGCTTACCGACAGATAAAAAGCTGAATATGCAAATGTTGATAGATGACATGTTAGCCAGACAGAATATGATGGTTAGGGAGGTGCAAGTGCTGTGAGGGCATCTGAATTTTGCATGCCGGGTTGTCAGGTTGGGAAGAACATTTTGTAAGCAACTGAGCTGGTCATTCGTGGGGCTTCTGCTGGCGCACATATACATGTGCTTGTCTGCAGGTACGAAAAAAGACTTACGTGTGGCGCAGGTTTTTGGAAGAATTCAATGGCATCCTCATGACTGCACCTAAGGAATGAGATTGAGATGTCCAAATATATTCAGATGCAGCAGGTGCTAATTGATTTGGTCTGTACTGGCAGGGCAGGGGGTGCGCCGAGGAGTGGCCAAGACATTGGAAGAATTGGGGCAGGAGCATTGTCTTTTTATGGCTCTTTACCCTAGTGGTAGTGGTCACAGTGTGGGCACAGAGTCTAGCACACAAGAGGGTCATTTTCAGGGTGGACAACATGGCTGTTGTACATGTATTCAATAAGCAGTCTGCCAGGGACAAACACGTGCTTAAGTTGCTGAAAGTCTTCATCCTTTGTTGTCTGAAGCATGATATTCTGTTTCAAGCCAGACATGTGCCAGGGTGGACAATGACTTTGCGGACGCTTTGTCTCGTTCGCAGTGAGAGAGGTTCCTTGGGCTGGCCATGGAGGCAGACATGTGCAAGACACCGGTGCCTGCGGGGATGTGGTCCATAGGAGACAAAGGATGCTGCAATTGGTGGTAGAATCTTTGGCTGATTCCACTAGTAGTGCGTATAGTCAAGATTGGCAGGAGTTTTAGAGGGATGTGTGCAGAAGAGGGTGGAAGCATGGGCAAGGGAGGAAGCTGTTGTTCAATTTATTTTGTATTTGAATGACAGTGGTCTGTCTAAGGTCACCATTGCAAGCAAGTTGGCAGGGATTGCATTTATGGGCAAGCTGTGGTGTGGTTATTCCCCATCTGCGGAAGAGTAGGGCAGAGGGCTAGGCCAGAGAGATGAGGCCCGGGCCCAGGGTTAGAAGGCCAGTATCAGGAGATCCTTTCACTAGGCTCTTAAGGGTTATACCAAGGATCTTTAAGAATACTAAAGAAACTTTGTTGTTTTCCACATTAATGTCATTGATGTACTTTGGAGCATTCAGAGTGTATGAGTTATTGAGGAGGAAAGGAGTGGCAGGGCTAGATTGGAAGGAGGTAGGAGTGGAGGCGGGAGCTAGGGACGGTAATGAACATGCTCAAACCCTTTAAGACAGACCAAAGGGGAGGAGGAAAAGTGGTAGGAATGGGGGACAGTACTGATCCATTTCTATGCCCAGTACGTTAGGGGTGGGCATTGAAGGGTCTGACTGCCGGAGGTCTGGGGGCCTTTTTCACAGGGTGTCTGGGAAGGTGGTAACTGCTGTGCAGCTATTGTGGGTGATGCAGCGATCTTTGCTACAGCTGAGGAAGGCCCCAGGAGAGTTTGGCACTCACTTCTTCAGGATCGAGAGAGCCACTGATGTAGTGAGGCAGGGTTTGCAACAGGGACAGAATCATACATTTGGGGCGCTAGACTTCTCATTGCTTTAAGAGATATGTCAAGTTGGGGGAGCCTGGAGATTGCAACATGTATTTTTCTATGTATTCAAGCATGTGTCTTTTCAGGTGCAGTGGCCGGGCTGGAGTCTGCTGCGCTGTCCATTTGGATAGTCAGTCATTCCTTTGTAAAATGGGCAGAACAGCATGAACTGCAGAAGGGGAAAGGTTTGAACCTTGGGTTGGACTCTTCATTGTTTAACATATTTCGGCATGGAAAAGGTGGTATGAGATGGCACAAACTCCTGCATTGCTTAAATAATTTAATACAGCAACACATTTGGCATGATGTTTTAATTGTACACCTAAGTGAAAATGATATGGTGGTATGTAAAGGATTAGCTTTACTGAAGCAGATGAAAGGGGACTTGTTGGAGATCAGACAGCAATGGTAGGAATGCTTCTTCATTTGGACGGAATTTATCCCTAGAAGACAATGAAGGGGGGTTGAGAGACCCGCTGCTATTAATAAAACAAAGATGAAGATCAATAGGGACATGAGATTATTTTGAGAGATGAAGGTTTCGGTAGAGTAGAGCATCCTGATTTGAAGTATGCAGCGGCACATTTTTTCAGGGGGGATGAAGTACACTTGACTTGCTTCGGGATGGAGCTATACCTGATTTAGATAAGAGGTTTTAGGCAAGGATTTAGACATATGAAGGTATCCTAAATCGTCCTAGATTGGGGGGGTCAGAAAAGCTAGAGAGAGGGAAGGACTTTTCTGAGTGGCATCGGGTAGCTAGTTTTTACATGTTTACAGTCTATGTTTATGGTTGTGAATGATTTACTCCAGGAGCAGGCAATAAGGTTGAGATAGGAGATACTTAGTTATGTAGATGTTTAGAGAAGTAGAGAAGAGGTTACAGGGTTAAAGTTCAACAGTTAATGACCGAGTAGGATTTTTTAATTAGTTGCAAAGAAAGGATAAGGGTGGGAATTCTTAGGGGTGGAGGAGGAGGCTATGTAGGTGAATCAATGTATAGTGAGGTGTAGTTTTTTGAGACGCACCTGTCTTCAATAAGCGGTGCTAAAGGGGGTGGTAATGGACGGAGCATCTGTCTTCAATAAAGCACCCTTTTTCATACATGGAGCGTGATGATAGTCTGTGCTGCAACCTATTGCCCAAAACAAAGGTGGAACATCTTTTGGAAATTGATTTGACAACGACGTTTTCAATTCCAAATTGGATTAAAATCTGAAACAAAATAAGGAAGTTTTCTAGAGCAGTTAATAACACTCAAACCTTATTTTTTATTTAGAATCGGCTATTGTTCACTACTGCAACATTACACAAAATAGATTCTACCACGCCAGGGAAGAGGTGTGGCGCAGCGACCAGGGCAACTGACTCCGGAACCGGGGTCTCACGGCTCGAACCCCGGCACTGGTGGCAGATCAGCCCAGCCCCATGTGACTCAGGGCAATAGCTTGCTTAATCTTCCTGACCGCCCAGCACCTTCACACCCTCAGGTAATTGTTTGTGCTTTACAAATAATGAACATTTACATGAATGTGCTGGTCCTGTGCCACTGCCCCTGCAGAGTTCAGACATATGTTATTTGAATGTCCTTTTATTTATGATTTCTGGTCGCTAGTTTGGCAACAGATAAACACTATTTCTTCTCCACATGTTTCATTCACTTGCATTAATCTGTTTCTGGGAAGTGTTTCTGGGGATTGGTCATCTCAATCCAAGGATTTTAGGATAATAGATTTACTTCTTGCAGTTGCTTTTCAGCAGATTACAAAATCTTGGAAGGATGCTTCTAAGGTATCTTTTCAAGCATGGTGGTATGGAATTTGTTACAATCAAAGACTTGACAGAGCATATGTTCATCCAGTTATGCTTGCTAATAAAAGAGATTGCTTATGGTTACCTATAACAAACTTTTTAAATGATTCTGCTGGTAAAGCATATGCGCAAAAATTCTCGAATTGAAGAAGTGCCTAATCCGCTTTGAATTGTTCTGTATTTCTATTACTGAGTCTAATTGTTTGTGCCTTTAATCCTTTATATATTTTTCTGGTATTGTTATATAGTTGTTTTTTTCACGATAGTGTATGATTAATGCTATCTCTCTTGTTGTCTTTATTTTCCCCTGCTTATTCCTTCTTCTGTGCCCTACTTTCTCCAATTTAAACATTGATTATTTATAGTTTTAGGCAAAAAATGAATATCTTTTGTATCTTTTCCAATGTTTTTGCATATTCTCTTCAATAAACTTTACTTTCAAACGTTTAGATGGGAGGGGCTTAATACAGGGATGAATGATAGAAACTGTATCCATTTTATCCACAATGTTTTTTTTCACATAAATGTGACATGATTAAATCAAAATAATAAACACACTTTAATACCTCATAAATTCAATTCAATTTAACTTTATTTCGGCCTTTTTAGACCATAAAAGTACATAAAATTCAATATAACACGTTTCCATCCTGAGTTTAGCGATAGCATTCATTGTCAAGGTGTACTGGGCGGATGACAACACGATTTACCACAATTCATTCTATATTTACAAATAAAACAAAAGTTTCATAATACAATAAATATTCTAAAATGCTTAAATAGATCAAATCTAAGGTGGGGATTTATACATAAAATCTGGGAGTCACACACCACATAGTTACTAATTGACAATGAAAACATTATCTAATTGACCCACATAATTAAATATTTGACAACATTCATTGCTGGGTTACACAACTAAAACGTTATTAAAAGAACTTATGTCCATCAGTGCAGAAAGATAAAAGAATATCTATTTGTGTATTAAAGCTTTATTCGATATAGAAATATCCTAAAAGCACAGATCAATAAAAATACAATTCATGTTATTAGTTAAAACACTTAATAAATAATTAAAAAGACAAGATAAAACAGCATTATACCATTTACAGCTTTGAGTTAGTTAAGAAAAAGAAAAAAAAAACGGGGGATCGCCTGAGAAAAAATTCAACACATAGCTTTGAATCTAATCACCCACGCCCAGCTAAGAAATTTAGCTACCCCACAGGCCAGTTCTGTATTAGGATCGGATTGTACGATTCTTAATGCTGGGGCATAGCCTCTAGTCTCAAGTAGGCGACAGACTGGTTTTAGCCATTTGGATCTGGGCTTGTTATAGGCACTGCAAACAAAAAAGACATGTGGGATGGTTTCCAGTTCAGCGATGCAGTGCGGGCAGGTGGCAAGCGTCTGATGGGGGGGGTTTCCATTTGGAGGTGCGTTCACGGACTAGTAGAGTTCCCATTCTAAACTGGATATATAAGGCCCTATCTTTAGGTTTTCTAATGAAGTCCATATAGGGTTAAAGCAAGGGTACTGTCTTGTGCAGACGAAACTCGTCTGTGAGTCTACCTAGATTATCCGCTCTAGATTCTTGGGCGTCGACCCACAACCAGTATGCCCGCTTAACCTCCAGTTTAGATATTGAAGCACCGGACTCCCATACAACCCACAGGACAATGGCCATTAGGAGCTCCTTCACTTTAGAGAGCCAAGCAATTTTGTGAGACCCCTGTAAGTTCATGACTTCTTTAAGGCCGTCTGCGTAGCTCTCTAACTCAGGTGTGCGCCACAGGCGGGCCCGATAGAGAAGCGGACGCAGAGTTATGAGATCTTTAATAGATCTGCGTCCAAGATCGTATTGGATGGGTTTGCTTGGGGTACTCCTAGGGACAGACAAAAGGTCCTTATAAAATTTATTCTCGGCCATTACGAGGGAATCAACATTATTAAAACCCCAGAGCTCTGCTCCGTACAGTGCACTGCCTACTGCTTTTGCAGAAGAAATCTCCAAAGCGGGAGCTATGGGTCTTGATACTGAGGATCTATGCTCCCTGCCTATGACGCCCACAACCCGTTTGTGGTTTAAAACCATTTTTTCAATGTGAGAGTACCATTTAAGTTGGTCGGATATCCTAATCCCACGATAGTCAAACATTTTAACCCGCTCCAATGGCTCTTCATTAAGTGTGAGCGGGCGATTGGCTTTCCTACTGGGATTAAAATAGAGGAGCTTGGTTTTAGAAGTGGTAATAACCAAGCCCCTTAAATTACAAAAAACACAGAACCGATCCAGCAATTTTTGGAGCCCCATGGGCGTTGTGGAGACTAGTAGCGTATCATCAGCAAAAAGCATGGCGGGGACTTTCACACCGGCCAAGCTAGGGGCATCAGCAAAAATATGAGATAAAAAAGAAACCACCCCTAACAAATAAAGAGAAGAGGGTCGGCGCCAAGACACATCCTTGGCGGACACCTCTGTTCACCGGGATTTTTGCAGTTTTCTGCTCCTTCGTGCCCCACCGAATGCATGCATACGTTCCATCGTGCATGCGGGCCAACAGGTTCAGAATGGGCTGGGTTACACAATTAAAACGTTATTAAAAGAACTTGTGTCCATCAGTGCAGAAAGATAAAAGAATATCACAATTTCAACCCCTTTTTAGCTCTGATGGTCATCACACCGGTGAGGAATCTAGCTATACAAAAAAAAACACCAGTTGTGAGGTATCATACTTCAGTAGACGTTCTGCCTCTCTGCAGTCCCTTATTCCTAAGGCAATGCAGAGAGGTTTGATCCATCTTTTCCTGGGTGTATCATACAAGGGGCAGAAGAAAAAGATATGTGCATCATCTTTCTTGACTTCAACTACATGCTTACAGAAGGTACATTTATCATAATCTTTGTCATTGCGGTTGCTAACCCATTTTGATTTCTTATCATTTGTTTATAAAACACCATATCTAAATTTCAGGTACAATGATTTGGCGATTTGTGGGCCTATCTCATCCATCAGCGGTTCAAATTGGGGTATATCTTTGAGCAAGAGGAATGATGTAGTCAAGGGTCCTAAACTGGAGTCATGTTGCAGAGTGTTGCTCACATAATTCCAGAATTTAACAACCTTGCTACATGCCATGGTCAAATGTGAGGGTGCATCCCAATAACATGATAATCCTATTTTCTTAAACCAATTCATAACGTGGTAAAACCACGGGATAGTTTTTAGGAGTCCAAAACTCATTATTTCTTGCAATCCTCTTTTATAATGAACAAGCTCCACCGTTGACCAAATTCTTACCCAAAATAGAGGAGGGCGCAGTACAGCAAGACTATCAGTACGTTTTAAGTTAAGGTCAAGTATTACCGGAAGCATCGGAGTTCTATTGGGTAAGGACAGTAACTTACAAATACATTTATTTTCTCCAATTTCAAAGTTACGTTTACAGTGTGGTCCCCACAGTTCTGCCCCATACAAAACAGCTGACTGGGCCTTAAATTTAAAAAACCTCAACGGCTGAAGAAACAGTCTTAGAGGTACTCCCTCCATGCATCTTTATAATTGGAGTGCAATTTTGGATCAAGAGTAATCTGTTGATTACTGAGTCTAGTTGTTTGTGCCTTTAATCCTTTATAGATTTTTTTGGTATTGTTATATAGTTGTTTTTTTTCACGATAGTGTATGATTAATGCTATCTCTCTTGTTGTCTTTATTTTTCCTTGCTTATTCCTTCTTCTGTGCCTTACTTTCTCCAATTTAAACATTGGTTATTATTGGTTATAGGCAAAAATGAATATCTTTTGTATCTTTTCCAATGTTTTTGCATATTCTCTTCAATAAACTTTACTTTCAAACGTTTAGATGGGAGGGGCTGAATACAGGGATGAATGATAGAAACTGTATCCATTTTATCCACAATGTTTTTTTCACATAAATGTGACATAATTATATCAAATTAATGAACACACTTTAATACCTCGTAAATAAATTCGTTTAACTGTAATTTTTAATCATCTTTTGTGTAGTGGATCCAACATAAAACATTCATATTCATTCATCTTTATTACAGAAAAATATATATTTTTTTTAATTCTTCCACACAGGCAAGAAGTCAAGTTTAAGGGGAGAGGTAGGAGGCACAAGAGCAGAGTTAGGCTCATGCAGAGGAGTGAGGAAATATGCATGGAGTCTAGAGTAGCAATGTGTAGGCTGAGGGAAACAAAGGAGAAATGAGGGGTAAAAGTAATGGCAAATAGTTCAAAGGAGAGGCGAAGACGAAGAGGATGAAAGGAGGTGCATGGAAACAGAAGATACTTGGGAGCGAACTCGAATTAGACTGCCCCGCTCCAGTCAAGCAATCTGTGTGAAATGGGCATATGCTCTGCGCCTGGTTCATTACTCCCTCCCCCGCTCATTTTTTTGCCAAGCTGTCATACTGGCATGTTGCCTCGGCCTGAATGAACGAACTCTAACTCAGACGTCTGAAAACTAAAGCGCATTAAGGCGCCTTAGGTTTGGAGGGTGGGGTGGTCATCGTCCTCCACTGGCTGACAGCAGGCGCCCCTCCAGTTACTTCCTCCACCAGTCACCCCCGCCCCTTACCCGGCTGTTGATGCTAAAACGCGGTTGTGAAATATCTGTTGCTCGCTAGGATTTGTCCGAGAGTGTCGCCCCCACCCCCGAGTCCTCCCCAGTCCGCCTCTTCGTCCTGAATGAGCCTCTTCGTCCTGCATGAGCCTCTGCCCTGCTCTTGACCTTCGCCGAAGGGAGGGTTCCGTGGCATCCCCAGGGGTGGCGGAATCTGCGCCACACTCAGCGACTTTCAGTAGAGAAAACCTGCTCTCCCCCTGCAGACGGAATCTGCGCAACAACAGCACGCAGCCCTGAAGGAGCGGCAGCAGCAGCTGCGCCGAAGGAGGCTTCACCCTCGGACGATAGAGGTATTGCCAGGGGCGGGGCCTGAGAGGGCGCATGTGCAGTCCGCTGTGAGGGCTGATGATAGGCTGCAAACACGGAATTAACGATCTCTCCCCTCTGCTACTGTTTTCGTCAGGTGAGGACCTTTTGATAGGATGTAGCTAGGGCGGCCGACTTAAGAAGCTGGGGGACCAGGTTCGACCCTGGTGAGAGGCTCAGTTTCCTGTGATACTGGGCAAATAACGCAATCGCCCCGTGCCTAACAACATTTATCGTGTCCTGTAACGTAATTGGTGCTCATTCATGTAAAGCGCTCCAATACCTTTGGGTCGAGTTCCCGCTATATAAATCTGCAACAAAAAAGCCCCCCCTCTGACGATGGTCTAGCCTTCCTGTGGACACCTAGAATAGAACTGGCCTATAGGCAGGGTCACTTGAGTGATGTGGCAGGAGAGTGCACACTTTGCGCAGGGTTGACTAAATTATGGGGCAAGGCTAGGCACATTATGCGGTAATATCACATTTTGTCGCACTATTACATTTTTTGTCATTTTTACACATTAACGCAGTTGGGCAAATGTTTCACCTCGTTGGTAAGTTGCAAAGTTGCAAAGGGCCTGTCACGGTGCAGCAACACATGTTGCCACGTTTTTATTTTAGTAACTTTTTGATTCGGTTAATCTAGAAACTTTTTTTTTTTAATCTTAAGAATATGCAGCAAATGATGGCTTAGGTGGCAAATCTATAATTATGAGGAAAATATGCCCGCGGAAATTCGCATAACTGCAGGGGGGCTTTAATCAGGGCCGCCTTGCAGCAACAGAAAGGCTGGTTTGACAGGTCAGTGGTTGGGTTATTTTCTGACTGTTTGTGAGCTTGTTTCATGGTCTAGTGTGTCGATTTTTGCTGTTGATTTAACTGATAATGCCACAGACATTGCCTGCAGCAAGCATAGAATGCATACAATCTCCCATACTTTGCAAAACACCTATACAGCCTGTCTTTACAGGATCAAAGCTGCACGGTTTGCAACTGTTAGCTACTTTTTTAGGTCGAGCCTGCGATGGCTGCGCATGCGCAGTTTCGCTGGCGAGATTTAATGATTTAGGGGAGCTTTCACTAGCGGGCTTTAAGCCCCGCCCCTCCTTCCCATTGGCCGGCGTCACCGTTTATGCTATGCCAATGGGAAAGACCTTGTGGTGAAGTACACTTTTCTCTTTTTCTGCTGTCCCACTTGGACGAACTGCCCTGACTTCCTTCTGGCATAAAAGCTTTGTTATCTTTATAGGGTCAAACAGATGGCCCCATAAAGATAATAAAACTTTTAGGCCAGAAGGATAGCAGGCCGAGGCCGTCCAAGTGGGACGGCAGAAAAAGACAAAAGTCAACGTCATGCCGAGCGCTTGTTTCTGGTCTCTTTAGTCCGCAAACAGGCCTCTCAAACATTAAAGGGTAAAAGGTGAACACCAACTGGTACATTCACGAAAACGCAAAAAAAAGGTTTAAGGACATTTTGGTGTTGTTGAGACTCTGATATATGACAGAACTCACGACTGCAGGCGAGTACTTAGGGGCACCAACTGTTTCCAAAGTCCTTTGTATTACCCAATAAAAAAATACCGTCCCTTGCCATAAATACGTTTTGCACACATGTACACACAACATGCCCAAGATCACAGGGCGTGCAAAGCGAAGCCGAGACATACAATCTGCCTTGTACATATTAAACACCCGGTCCTTTCGCCGTCTTGTGATACGCTGTGGATGAGCCTTACCTTGCCACTGAGCCCCCTGGGTTCCTCTTCCTGGGGGATGGGGGAGAGGATACGAGTCCCCTGCACCGACTCTCGGTGCTGCGTTCTGTCCTCCGGAGGGTCGGGGACCTCGGATGCCAGGGTCGGGAGCAGACCCACAGGCTTTCTCGTGCTCTGGAGAACCCGCAAGGGTGGGGGCCCGTCATTTCCCTGCAGGCAGCTCGCGGTCTTTCTGCAGAGTCCTGGCCTGGGGGGCCTTCCTGCTGGTATTGGCTCCCTCCTCCTCACCTTCGGCCTCCCCACCAGGGCCCCCTGGGCCTGCAGGGAGGCCACTATACTCTCCCTCCGCTCCCGCTCCATTATCTCCCCCACGGTCCCAAAAATGCACAAATGCGACTCCAGATGTTCTGGGGGGGAAAGTTTAGCAAAAAATATAATTTACGAACCCCATGTTCCCTCAAAAAAAAATTAACAATGAATTGTTGGCAGATGTGCCCTCATAGATGGTGCACAGAAGCCCCAGCATGAAGCGCTTCAGGAGGATTCAGGGCATGCGCCGCGGACTGTCTAGTGAGGAGTATGTGCCTGCCTGTTGCAGCGGATGAAGAGAGGGCGCTGCCCGGGTACCCTCCCCTAGGGTGCCCTGACAGGACTCCGGCATCATCCGTGGCTCGGAGCATCAGTGCAGCGCCTCTCCTGGGCTGGGCGTCTGAGGAGGAGGGGGTGAGGGCGGGAGCTCCCTCCCCAGGGCCTGCTGCGCAGGAGGGACTGGGAGACGAGTCATACCAGGGCAGCCTGTCCTGGGGGAATAACCCTACAACTCCACGCTACCTCCCTGCCTCATCGCCATGTCCTGCCTCTCACACCAACCTGTCCCCTCTTTCTTTCGCCAGCCCCCAACTCTCATCAGCATGTACCCTCTGGTCTGCACAACCTTTCTCCCCTCACCTCCATACTTCGATTTTCACACCAGGAAGCCATCGGGGACATAACGTGGGCCCCTGCAGCTCAGGGGCCCCGGACGTGGCTTAAAGGCTAGAACGGCCGAATTTGACACTGGAGAACCAGGGTCGAGTCTGGCAGGAGGCTGTAGCATCCTGTGATTCTGGGCAAATTACTTAATCTTTCCGTGCATAAAAAAAAATTAAAAATGTCCATCTGTAATGCAACTAACTGGTGCAACTAAAAGCGCTCTGATACCTTCGGGTCGAGTTTGCGCTATATAATACCTTCAGGAGGCCTCCATTCTACATCAAGGCCAATGAATAAACGAGAGATATTGGTGACTTACGACCCATTCATTACACTCTGCATCATTTTGCTTCATGCATTGTCTGCAAGTCGGTGGTGGACCTAAACAGGTGCAACTCAGAGGCCGGGAGGGCGCAGCCAATGACCCGTGGGCATTTATAGCCTTTCTTAAGAGGTTGACACCTGTGTGTGTGTGTATGTCAAGGGCATGTTACTTAGGCTGTGCCTTAAAGGCTCTACCTAACAAGGACCGCCTGTGGAAAAGCCTTTTCTTGATATCTGGCAGGGCTTTAAGTGGGCCGGGACTCACTGGTGCTGAGCACCGGTAGTTTTTTAAAGGGGGGCCTCGAAACGGGTCCCTATTGTGCTTTGTTTTGTGCCCTAGCACAGGTAGTCCGTTTTTCCATGGACTTCAGTAACAGCAGGCATGTCATTAAGTAAATGTTTGTGTGCTCACACTGCTCACTTCTCACTATTGGAGAAGTTACGGCATGACGTCATGCCAGGGGAGCGTTGTAGAGGAAGGGAAATCCTTTAAAGAGAATAATTTTCTCTCTGGATTTTCCATTCTCTTTTTGAAAGTCAGGAGCAGCAACATTTTCGTGGTCACCAGGGCTTTAAGTGGAAGCTTTTTCAAAATTAAACACAAGCCATAGTTGCTGCTTATTTATCTTATGCAACGAACAACCACTGACAAAGCCAATCATCCTGACTTGTAGGTATGATGTTATTTGTTGTATCAAATATCTGGATGCAGTGACAGAAACAGCAAAATACAATTCGTGCGGCACACTTTGCTAAGCACAGATTTTAGCCTACCTGTTTTATGCCACGTCCTTAATTACATTGGCCACTCCCCTTTTAGAGGCCCCAAGTTTTTTTTATTCCACTTAAAGCCCAGATATCTGGATAACTACAAAATCAACACATACTCCATTAACTTGTAACTTACCTCAAACTTTCATTTTCCACCAGTTTCCAAAATACCCATGTTTCATCTTCATTTTCTCAGTGCATTGATTTAAGTCTACAATCCTGCCGGATACTTTCTCTTCTGACCTCATCACCAGGGCTTCTAGGCCGATGTTGCCTAACTGTGGAACAGTTTGGTTTTCATCACCATCATTTTCAAAAATGATCAGTCAACATTGGAACCGGTTATAGGGAACATAACAAGGCCTCCAGGGCTGCACCTGTATGAGGCAGAGAGTTAAAACGTAAAAGTGTTTATGAGAAACAGGAACTAAAAAACATAATGATATGAGCAAATAGTAACAGGGATACTCCTAGTTATGTTTGCGGTCAAGAGGTGGGAGTAGCAAATAGCAAAAAAATGAACAAGAAAAAACCTCTTATGACGACCTATATGTGTTTATACAGTTGTGGCAATAAAGTCAATTATTTATACAAAGGATGCATGAGATGACACATTAGACTAGTCTCATACTTATTTTTTATTTATTCTTCGTTATACAAAAATACATATACTTTTTTGATTTTTCTGCAGTTTTCATTTATATGACATACATAAATAATACATTTAAATGACAATTAACATACATTTTTTCAAGTACATGTGTTATTTAAAATTGATGTTCTAAATGGAACCCCTTGTATGCTAGTGTAAGCATTCATTCACACATACATACACATACTATCTCACACACAACCGACAGTGACAGAAAAACCTTAAAAATTTGCAGGTTTTATGTTGAAATATTATTGTTGTCCAATACAAGACTCCTCGTAATATGATATCATTCTGTCAAGAATCACAGAAGACAGTACATGTGGGATCGTAGTAATCTCTGTTTAAATTGTTTCTCACATTTAGTCTTTATATTATTTCCTTCTGTTGTTTACCGAGGATCTTTGTATGCGTACAGCCTACGTACGTTTCGGTGATGTAATATTTGAAATCACCTTCTTCAGGGCCAATTTGGACTAAACCAATATCTGCAAAGAACATGTGGGGTTCTCTATGGTCTAGTGAATTACGGCAGAGAGATGATGAAACAAATTATGCTGTAGCATTGCTGAAATGCTTACTTTTGCTGGTTGATAAATGTTCTTAAATTAGCACAGGCAATTGGCTTAGAAGTCTGATGGTATGTAGGTAAATGGGGATAGTTTTCTCCTACCCTGATTACGGCGAGTTTTCCTTTTGTATCAGATGAGGCAGAGTTCTCCTTGTATTTATCAGTGTTCTTTTTTATGTAGTCCTGTTTACGCAATTTGCCGTGCTTCAGGTCGGTGGCAGAGACACGGCGTTCGGCACCCCGCGTATGATGGGACTCTATACCTGATAGCAACTAAGTAGCCTGACATATGTCTCCCCTTGAAGCACGGCAAATTGCGTAAAGAGGACTACATAAAAAAGAACACTGATAAATACAAGGAGAACTCTGCCTCATCTGATACAAAAGGAAAACTCGCCGTAATCAGGGTAGGAGAAAACTATCCCCATTTACCTACATACCATCAGACTTCTAAGCCAATTGCCTGTGCTAATTTAAGAACATTTATCAACCAGCAAAAGTAAGCATTTCAGCAATGCTACAGCATAATTTGTTTCATCATCTCTCTGCCGTAATTCACTAGACCATAGAGAACCCCACATGTTCTTTGCAGATATTGGTTTAGTCCAAATTGGCCCTGAAGAAGGTGATTTCAAATATTACATCACCGAAACGTACGTAGGCTGTACGCATACAAAGATCCTCGGTAAACAACAGAAGGAAATAATATAAAGACTAAATGTGAAAAACAATTTAAACAGAGATTACTACGATCCCACATGTACTGTCTTCTGTGATTCTTGACAGAATGATATCATATTACGAGGAGTCTTGTATTGGACAACAATAATATTTCAACATAAAACCTGCAAATTTTTAAGGTTTTTCTGTCACTGTCGGTTGTGTGTGAGATAGTATGTGTATGTATGTGTGAATGAATGCTTACACTAGCATACAAGGGGTTCCATTTAGAACATCAATTTTAAATAACACATGTACTTGAAAAAATGTATGTTAATTGTCATTTAAATGTATTATTTATGTATGTCATATAAATGAAAACTGCAGAAAAATCAAAAAACTATATGTATTTTTGTATAACGAAGAATAAATAAAAAATAAGTATGAGACTAGTCTGTGTCATCTCATGCATCCTTTGTATAAATAATTGACTTTATTGCCACAACTGTATAAACACATATAAGTCGTCATAAGAGGTTTTTTCTTGTTCATTTTTTTGCATAATGATATGAGCGAAATAATGCTCAGTGTAATGGAGTTCAAGTTTGTGCGAAGGGCAAGTTCGCGGGTTTTGCAGAGAAACGGAGGATTTCAAAGAGGGGATGGAATGTGTGCATGCGTTTTTTAGAGGAACATTCCTTTGTGAAGTGAGGGTGTGAGTGCATGTGAATTGAAATGGGAGTGTAAGAGGACTGTGTGGAACAGGAAGGAGGGATTTTGAGAGAATGGTGTGAGAGTTTGAGGAGATGAGACTAAGATTTATGGAAGTAAGATATGAGAAAGGAGTGTATGAGAAAAGACAGTGAGACCTCTCTCAGGAAGGTTGTGTGGTGAGCTTGAGTGGAGTGAGAGGGTAGAGAGCGCAGGGGATCAACAGAGGAATGGGTGTAGAATGAAAAGAGTGAGAGAGAGAAAGGGGGTGAAAGGTTGAGGCGAGAAAGTGTGACTTGCTCACACAATTAACAAGCATTGAAAATGCAATAGGTCACGCCTTTGATTAAGTTAAATCCATTTGCTTTGCTAATGGTATTGTATAGCAAAGCAAATGGCTTTAACTTAATGAAAGGCGAGACCTATTGCATTTTTTAAGCTTGTTTACCTATCCGATTTGCTAACAGAGGCCACCTTTATTTTTGTACCCAGACCTTTTTTCTGTCCCAGTCTGACCCTGTGAGAATTCATGGGGCCATCAGAAGTGAGCATGTCATTAAGTATTTGAGAGAGTGGAGACCTCTGCCAGAGCCTGGCTTGGCCGTAGGAGCCAAACATGAGCCTACCATCAGAATATTTGTTATGTAAATTGTTCAATAAATGACAAAAACTTTAAAATTCTATATGTACGTTTTTGTTAACATTTGCAAGTGTTTAAGCTTGGTATATTAGATTATAGCGCTGCAATACATCGAGCAACATTTATTAAGAGTGATAGTTTCTGTACATTAAGTTAGAATCATTCATAGCTCCCTTCACGCCGTGACGACATTGCTATGAATAAATGAAGAGCGAAGTCAGTTGTCACTTGCCCATTACTTGAGATTGTTGTTATAAGTGGAACAACATTATGGTCTTATAAAACATATATAAAAGGAGTTTGTTATCAACCACATGCTGAATTGAAATACTGCAAGGTGCTCTCAAATGTGTCAGTAAAGGAAATGAGACACTCTGAAGTGAAGTAAAATGATGTGGCAAAGACCACACAGTTTGGTCAAGTGACAAATCCTGTATTTAAATAAAGAAGTCATTGATACACATTGTGCATTTTACCCGCTTGATTGATCTCTCTATCTCTATCCAATCTAACACCAAAGGACAGTGTTTTTTCAGTTCTATCAGGAGTCAATAATTCCCTTATGACATTTGAAATCCACCTGACACAAAAAGTACAACATTAAAGGGAGATTGAACACTATTTGTATGTTAATGAACATGTTACTTCTGTGATCTTCTTTACCTTGAGCCTCAATCTACCCTGCCACAATCACAACCATGTGCCCTGACCTGCCTCTTGAGACAGAGTTGACTAAAACTTTCTTCAGTGCTTTACCCCAAACCCCCTCCTTTCCACTAAGAATGGCCGCTGCCCCAGGTACTTCTCAGTACTTAGAGAACAATCAACATTAGAGATAAAAAAGAAGAGGGAGGAACTAGGACGGAAACGGGGAGGATTAAGGATCCGGGAAAAGCTGGTATTTACCAAAATGAACAATTTCACCGTGTTTAAACAATCGTGTTTTACAACCGTATTTGCAGAAGACCATGTTCTGGCCCTAAAAATCTCAAGGAGAGTAAGGCCGATTGCTTCTGTCCATGATGCAGGAACTCACCTAATGGATGTAGGTCCAGAATATGTCTTTAGGAAGGCCTGTTTTTCTACCTACTAGGAGATGCAGAATGAAGGCGTGTTACCCTTATTGGCCAGGCCATAGGAAACAAATAGACACATTGGTTTCCTGAGATCCTTTGTCCTTCCCAAATAAATTAGCAACACCATTCTTACATCTAATGAACTGAGTGCTTAATTTGAGCTGGTAGTTTCCAGTGCTTGGAACTGGCACCTAATTGTCAGCACCAGGGCTTAAGACACTCTGCCACATGGTGGGCTGTCTGGCTAATTTAGGTATGAGCACAACAACAGCTGTTTGTCAGTTTAATTTACATCTACAATGATTAAAACCTGCCTCCAAGCCACTCTTATAGCTTTGGGGTCTTGGAATAGTTTGAATTGTCAAACTTGTAAGAGTGTGATGATTAGTAGTTGAGTTGGTATTGTTATTGGCAGCTGGCAGGGGCAATGTGTGGTGGAAGCTGCAGTGGCCTTCCGATGAGAGCCCCAGCACATATTCATTCACAAATTAAGCACTGTTTATCTGATGCTTTTTCTCTGGCTGAGAAATGGTATTAAACAGTTTCTTGCTCTGAAAGAAACTTCAGCTCTATCTTCGGCTTACACTTGGGGTCAAGTTTGAAAACCACCGTATACAAGAAAAATATGGTATCATTATAGGATGCTAACACTGCTCCTATCTCACCTAACCTTCAAGCCCAACTATTAGCCATAAGGAAACCCACCTTTGCTCTTAACCATTGTGGACCTTTTGGTTCAAATTGTGAACCCTGAAGATTTGTAAGAACCATGCACAAATCCCACAGAGGAAGCACATCAGTTTATCTTTTTTGGTGTTTGCCCTTGGTTCTTATGAATTTTCCTGGTTGTAGAGGCCTCTTAAGTTTAAAACATTTCAGGAACCTTTTATTAAGAGTGATGATTTTCGTTAAATTAGCCCACAACTCCCTAAAACCACAAGGGATGCCCTTTGAGAAGAAAAGATTGAAAGAGATAAAGCCAGTTTGAAAACCATCCTTTAAAACATCCAAGATTTCAAAAGGATTGGATGGGTGGGCGTTAGGTTCTTGATTGCATGCCACTTTTTAAAATGTTTAACTTGTTTGGAGTACGAGTACAAAGTGGATGGTTTCTTGGACTCTTGAATTTAAAAGGCTGCTTCCCTAGAACATCCCAGCCTCTAACCGAATCCTCATAACTTCCACCCCAACAGATTTAAAACTTGTAACACCTTCTGAGACAAATGAGTTTGTCTTTGAAGCAAAGAAGATAGTCAGAAATGTATGCTTTGGATTACAGTCATAAACCTTATCCTTCTGTGCCAGAAAAGAGCTATAAGGATTACTATAAACTCTCTCCTCCTGAATCTTCTGAAGCAGCCAAGGGATAAGGCAAATGGGAGGAAAGAAGTACATTGGACCCGTTGGCAACCTGAAAGAAAGAGCATCTGTCCTCCATGTTTGACTGTTCCATATCTCCGAGTAGAATTGTGAAGGAGAGCATGGGGTAGGAGTGCAAAAGGTCCAACCGGTATGCAGTCTAAATATCAAATTTTTTTTATCGAGTCAGGAATATCGAGTCTGCAATAATATCGAGGTAAGTAATATCGAGGTAAGTTATATCTATTTTTATAGTTAAAAAAAATATTGAAGGTAGTAATATCGAGTTGTTAATATCGAGTGTGTAAAATATCGTTTGTTTGTAAGTAATTAATATTGAATGTAAAAATATAGAGTGTTGGAATATCGTATGTAAAAATATAGAATGTTAGAATATCGAAAGTCAAAATATAGGGTGTAAGAATATCCATATTTGGATTTTAGATTGTTAAATGTGTTAGTTAAGTTATAGAAATATATATATATAGATATATATAATTTTTAATAAATAATTTTTTTTAAATGTATTTAAAATAAATGTATAATAAAATTTAGGAGCGGGATGTGGGTTTTTAGGGGAATAGGGTGGAGAGTGCTTTAAACATGTGAATTTGGAAATTTAAATTTTTTTTTAAAATATTTATAAAAAATATTTAAATAAATGTATAATAAAATTTAGGAGCGGGATGTGGGTTTTTAGGGGAATACGATATGGAGTGTTTGAAAAATGTGAATTTGGATTTTAAAAAAAAAGTATTTATACAAAATATTTAAATAAATGTATAATAAAATTTGGGAGAGGGATGTGGGTTTTTAGGGGAATAGGGTGGAGAGTGGCAATTAGGGGACTGGCTGCTGAAAAGGCGCCAGGCCTAGATAGGCTTCCAGGTGACCTATACAAACACGAAGTTAAAATCTGGGCCCCGTACCTCAGGGTGCTGTTCAATGCGATTCTGAACGGTATGACGATCCCCCTAACTTGGCTGGGGGCATAGATAGTCCCTATCTTCAAGAAGGGTTCTCCTCTGCTCCCAGCCAACTATAGGCCAATAAGCCTGATAGACGTTTCACAAAAGCTATTTGCCATGTTATTGTTGGATCGTTTGTTGGATTGGATGACGGACTATGATATTCTGAGTCCACTCCAAGCGGGCTTTAGAAAGAAGGTTTCAACTATAGATCAGGTCTTTCGGTTTGCCCTCATTTTTTGGAAAACTGTACAGTTGGAGGGTGGCAGCCTCTATACTGTATTCGTGGACCTGAGGGCAGCCTTCGACCTGGTCCCCCGCAAAAAGCTTTGGGAGGTGCTGGCCAAACTGGGGGTCCCTAAGGGCTTGTTGGAGATGATTATTCGTCTCCACACTGCTAATTTTGCACAAGTGAGGTGTGGCAAGGAAGGAGCCTTGTCAAATAGGTTCCCCGTTGACAGGGGGGTAAGGCAGGGTTGTGTGCTCGCACCGACCCTGTTCTGCCTCTATGTCAATGGGGTTATCTCTCATCTGAATGGGGTGGTCAACTCTGATGCTCCTAAGCTGGCAGGCTCCAGAGTGCCGGCGATCTGCTGCTCTCTAAGTCGTCGATGGGCATCCAGCGTGTTCTAGATGGCTTCGTGGATTTTTGTGGTGAACACGGCCTAGAAATTAACACCCTAAAGACAAAATTCATGGTGTTTAATTCCCCCCCAAAATTCCGCTCCAGCCCCATGATCGGGAAAATCAGACTCGAAAGGGTGAGGACTTTTGAGTACCTTGGAATTATGATAAATGAGAGAATGTCCTGGTGCACCCACCAAGAGAAAGCACTCCTCAAACTGATTCAGTATTCGGGTGGTACCATGAAGCTCTTGGGTAAAAACAAGTCATCTATCCGACCCGTTGGTCCACCTCTACAGATTTATAGGGCACAGGCAAGGGGGGCTGCTATGTACGGGTGTGAGCTTTGGGGCCATGCAGCCTCTCAGGACCTGCTGAAAGAGGAGAACAAGTTCATTCGCAGGGTTGTAGCACTTCCTCCCAGCACGCCTCTTGTCCCTTTAAGGTTAGATCTAGGGATGCGACCCCTCGATGAAGAATTGGCGTTTCGACCCCTGGCTTACTGGCGTAGGCTGTGGTCAATTCCCGAATTGATCAGCTATAGGCAGGGACTCCAGGAGGTGCTCGCTATGCCTAATGCAGGGAAAATCAAATGGCTGAAATTTATCAAAACTGAGCTGGAGGGTCTGGGCCTTGTGAAGCTGTGGTCTGACCCTCTAACCACCTGCCCACTTTTCCCCAAAAAGACATTGGCAAAGGTATACCACGATAGCAAATTAATGGCACTCTACCACCGTCAAAATCATGGGACATTAACGGAGTCATTTTTACGTACTAAGGATACCTATAGCTTTGAGCCAGTTCTAGACAATTTATATCCTCCCTTACTCAGGAAACTTTATTTGCAGTGGAGGCACGGGTCCCTCCCACTTCGAGCATTTACAAGCAAGTGGAGCGAACAAGCAGTCAACGTATGCCCAGCTTGTAGAGTGGCAAATGAGTCTGAGCTCCATATAATCTTCTTTTGCCCAGTCTATCATGAGATTCGCAAGAAATGGATCGTCCCTTTATGCAGAAACTTCGGATTTGGAGAGTGTTTGGCCGCCTTCAGAGTCCTCAAAACAGATTTGTCGGACCACATTGTTTTCGCAGTGGCTAAATATCTAGGTACAATGTGGTTTTTGAGGAGAAAATGCCTAAAGGATGGTCAGTGACCCTAACGAACAAAAATGTGACATTTGTACCATGAAACTTTTTTTAACGGACTTGGATGATTCTGTAAAGTATAAACATTATCTTTTAATTGTTTTATGAAATGTTATAAATGTCTTTTATGGTGAAAATCCACCAAAATAAAGATTTAATAATAATAAGTTTTAAAAATGAGAATTTGGAAAAAATGTTTTAAATTTTTTTTTTTTTTTAAAACATAAAAAAAATTAAATAAATGTATGATAAAATTAGGAGCGGGATGTGGGTTTTTAGGGGAATAGGGTGCGGAGTGTTTTAAAAATGTGAATTTGTAATATTTTTATTTTAATTTAAAAAAAAAAAAAAAATTAAAACATTTTCAAAAATGTATAATAAAATTTAAGAATGGGATGTGGGTTTTTAGGAGAATAGGGTGGGGAGTGTTTAAAAAAAGTGAATAAAAAAAAAAATTGTACATTTAAAAAAAATAAAAAAATAAAAATATATAAAAATGTATAATAAAAGTGGGATGTAGGTTTTTAGGGGAATAAGGTGGGGAGTGTTTTAGAAATGTGAAGTTGTAATATTGTAATTTATTTTAAAAAAAAAGTTAATTACAAAAAAAGTATAATAAAATTTAGGAGCGGGATGTGGGTTTTTAGGGTTATAGGGTGGGGAGTGTTTTAAAAATGTGAATTTGTAAAATTTATTTTTAAAATGTAAAAAATATTTAAAAATTTAAAAAAACTAAAATTAAATAGTAAATTATATTGGTTTTGTGTCCAGTACCTTCCCTGAGTTTGTACTTGGTGGAGTTGGAATGGTAAATTATATGTGTTTTGTGTCCAGCACCTTCCTTGAGTTTATACTTGGTGGAGTTGGAATACTAAATTATATGGGTTTTGTGTCCAGCACCTTCCCTGAGTTTGTACTTCGTGGAGTGGGTATAGTAAATTATATGGGTTTTGTGTCCAGCACCTTACTTGAGTTTGTACTTGGTGGAGTGGGAATAGTAAATTATATTGTTTGAGTGTCCAGCACCTTCCCTGAGTTTATACTTGGTGGAGTTGGAATAGTAAATTATATGGGTTTTGAGTCCAGCACCTTCCCTGAGTTTATACTTGGTGGAGTTGGAATAGTCAATTATATGGGTTTTGTGTCCAGCACCTTCCCTGAGTTTGTACTTGGTAGAGTGGGAATAGTAAATTATATGGGTTTTGTGTCCAGCACCTTACTTGAGTTTGTACTTGGTGGAGTGGGAATAATACATTATTTGGGTTGACTGTTCAGCACCTTGGTAGAATATATAGTTGATGGAGTGGGAATAGTAAATTATAATATATGAATGTTTAGTATTTTGTGAGAGTATATATAATGACATTAACTATGTTTAACTCATGTTGTATGGTAACATTATTATAACAATATTAATTAATTATTGTAATTGTTAGTAATTAAAAATACATTAATCAGTCACAGCATGTTTTAAATAGTTTATTATTTTCAAAAAAGGGGTAATAAAATAAGAAATAAGAAAATAATTTTATTGACATTTTTGAATGTTATCTGTACATTTTTATTTTCATAATATAAATGAAAAATAATTACATTTTAATCACAGTTGTACATTTGTCTCAAAAATTTATTATTGCAAACATAATTTATTACAAATATTTTTAAGTAAAATAATATTTATTAAGTGTACATTTGTTTGTTTATTTCACAGTTTTTAATGTAAAAATAAAGATTTATTTGACAAGTCATATACAACAACTATTCTTATAATTTTTTAACACTGGTAGCATTTGTAAACATGTTTTGTAGTAAACATATTTATAAACATTAATAAAAAAGGTAGGTTTTGTTAACATTAATATACAATTTACATTTGTGTTTTTTTAAATAAATTATTATTATTAATATATAAAATATTAATAATAATATTTTTTACAGAGGTAAAGTATTTTTACTTTGGTAATGTTTTTAGGTAAATTATTGGTTTATACAAACAGTAAAAAATAGTAACATTAATAACAGTATTGTATATTCATACAGTAATGTAAGTAATTTTTTATTAAGGTAAATGTTTGTTTATTTAATATACAGTCATTGAAAATAACATATAGTACATTGTAATAATTTTTATAACAATGTTACATTTTTGTTTAATTAAAAAAATACAATAGTTACACAATGTATATTGTAACACGTGTAAAATAATTTTAGGATGTTATTTAATGTTAATATAAATGGGACTATTTGTTTGGGACTATTTTGTAACCGCGTCATGTTATTTTGCGTCATTTTGACTTGGAAGAGCTCGCGGTTGGAGGCTGCTTCGCGTGTGGAAATGTAAGTTTAATTTTAAGTACTTTATTTAAGATATATGTTTAGTTTGAGTGTTTGTGGAGTGTGTGTAGGTTTTCTATTGTTTGGTAGTTGTAGGATGTGTGTGTTTTAGGCGGTAGTTACGGTTATTGTTGTGGTTACGGTTTACTCGTTTTGGGTTAGTATGTTGAGGAGGTAGGAATAGAGTTAGAAATGTTACTTAAATGTTTTGTATTATGTTTAATAATGTTTTAAATTGTATGTTGGGGTGCATTGTGTGCGGGTGGGTATGTTTTTTTTCTATTTTACAGGTACTTCGTGTGGATGTCGTTTTTGGGAGAAGATTGCGGGTTTTTTTTCGTAAGAAGGGTGTCTATTATTTTTTAATATATTAGAGACACACTTTCTAACATTTTCGCTTTTTCCAGGAGCGTTTTTTTTCTTTTACACTATTTTCAGGGTTTTTAATGGGTTATCGTTGGATCTATTATGGAGAAGAATCTTAATGGATGTGTTTTTTAAAATTTTATTTACATTACATTTCAATGGAGCGTTTTTTCTGTTTTTGGGAACTATTTTCGGGTTTTTAAGGATTTTCGAGTGGATTGTGTTGGAGAAGAATTTTTGGGAATTTCGTGTTATTTTTGGATGATCTAGTTTGGATTGTTTGGGTGGATTACTTCTAAGGAAGGATTTATTTTGTTACAACGGTTTCTCTTCAGCAACAAAGTGAGTAAGTATTTTTCATTTTTTTTGGGTGGGATTGTCATGTTAGTTTTTTATGTAATTTCATGGTATATGTTAGAAATTGTAAGGACATTATTTAGATATATTTAAAGAAATATGTTAAATATATTTGAATGATTTTGTTACAGTTTCTAAAATGTGTTTAATATGTATATTTTATGTTTACTATTTGAATAGTGTAGGTATGTGAGTTATGTTTAAAGAATTGTTTTAGCTATGGTAGATAGGTATGGTAGGCCTCTGGTAGTTGGGTATAGGGTTACCTGGCTTTGTAAGGTGTTGTAATTTTTTTTCGTTTCTTTAGTTAGTTTAGGGCCTATTTTTGCTATAGATTGCTCCATTCGGAGTTCTTGGTAGCTTTGCTCCTTTTGTAATGCTTGAAGGAGTTTATGTAGGGTTAGGGAACCTCTTCCTGTACCTGCTTGGAAAGCATTGTGCCATCCTTCGACAGCGTTGTTGCTTTTAGCTTGTTTATTTAGTGTACTTGGGTAGACATGGACTCCTGTGCCGACGGGTAACGTGCAGCATTCGTGCTAGAATCTACCACCCAGCAAAACCAGGTTTGCCGGTGGGGCTAGAGGGCAGGGGTGAAGGCAAGCGCGGCCGGAAGTCCATGGACAGCGGCAGGCGCGATACTTACATTGGATCTCCAGTGGGGGAGGAAAGGAGCTGCAGTCTGAAGAGGACTGGCAGGCTGGTAAGAATATCTAGGACTGGACCGCAGCATTGTGCTCACAAGCTTGGATTTCTGTACTGTAGCAAGTTACTGTGCGGAAGCCTTTGTGGCACTGAGCACCAGAGTCTCATAGTACTGGTGCTGCACACATGGGTTACAACAGTGAAATGTGCTGCGAAATACACAGTTAAACATGGCTACATAGGCGTTCACTCTGCGAGAACCCCCGCAGTCTTTCTGTGGTTGTAACAGCAACAAAGTGTGCGTTCATAGAGCCCCTGCTGCAGCACAACTTGCCATTGTTGCAGTCCTGCTAACAAATGTTTTTTTCTATTGTAAATTCTAACGACTCTTATATGTATGTAATGTCCTTGCAAGAGCACCGTATGCAAATAGGAATGCAAAGACAGGGCCATCCGCAGGCACATATTTACAAGTGTTATAGGAGAGCGGGGGGCACAGTGGCAGCGCACATCCTTCCCTGCACGTCGGCTAAGTGAGCCGGGTCCCTATGGAGTGAACTCACAGGCAGAGACATGTAAAGTAGCAAATACTGGGTGCGGGAGACTTACATCTAGCATGGGGCGCTGTGGGGGTGTTGGAGGGGGGCGGTAGCCGCAGCTGCCAATGTAACAGCCCAGTTCCATATATGCCGCTTAACACGGGTATACAGCTTGCTTCTAAGCGCTCCCACCTTTGCCAGTGAACGGGGATGAAGGAGGGGTTGGCGATGTGTCCAGGATCACACAGTTTGAATCCGTGATGATCAATACAAGCGTTTTGGGGCACAAGGCAATGGGGAGGTGTGAAGGGAGCACTGATCTGGCTGCAAATTGATGGGGGGAGGGAGATGTAAAAACAAAAAATAGCGATTTTCCACGCATCTGATACACACGATTGGCACCAAAGATAAAAGCAAAATCGGTAAAGATGACAGAAGGAATGGAGAAGAATGGAGAAGAAATTAGAGCTAAAGGAGAATGGGAAACAAACAAAAGGGAAATGCAAAGGGACGAGAGGAAAATAATGAAGGGGAAAGATCAAAGAAGTAACACGCCATAAAAACAGACAAGAGATGTGCGCTCTGTGCTGGAGGAGGGGGAGGGCGATATTTTATATCATCATAAATTATGGAAACAGATGCCAACTTTCAACATTTACTCAGTTCAATTTCTTCAAACATTCTGTTATGTTTTCTCCCGTTATTCATGTGAGAGTTATTCATTTTCTTATATAAATCCCCATTCATTTCTTCAAGCTCTATCTCATTTAAGTCTCTTTTCTTTCCTCTTTTATTTACTGAGTACTTTCTTTCGTTCCTGTAACACTTGCACCAGATCAATATCACTAAGATAATCAGTGATATCCCCATTATTGGCATCAGCACTTTCCCTACAATACTTCTACCTATATTAGATAACCAATTACCTATAGAGGAGAGACCGTCAGTTAGCCTCTTCCATGCACTATCAACCTCCAGTGGTTTCAGTTCTTCTTCCAAATGTGTAATATTCTTTACATACCTTCCAATTTCTACACTTTTATCAGGTATGTAAGTGGAACAATGTTGCGCCTTCAACATTCTACAGACTCCACCCTCTTTTACCAATAATATGTCAAGAGCAAGTCGATTTTGTAAAACCATTGACCTGATCGCAACCATTTCAGTGTTGATCAATAAGAATCCTCCAGCAGTATCAGTCGATAAGCGATCAACCACTGTAGATAATTTACAAATTCTTTGTGTATTTAGAATTACTCCCACTGAAGGTATCAATGCACTAAATATATCACCTACAATTTCTGAAAAACTAGCTCTTCTATAACGTGTTAGTCAATTTTCGTTTTCCTTGCTTCCAGTGATTCTTTTCAAATGGTATATTTTCGGGAATACTATTCCTAAATAGCAACTCCCATACCAATGATCAGGCAGCTTAAAGTAAGCCTTACTTCCACAGATATAATATATCCCAGGAAAAACTGGTTCTGTTCCATCTTTGAAACCCCAACCCCCAATAATTTTTAAATTGTGTTCACATTCACTGGAACCAAGGAATACATTGTTATATGCATTTTTATCTCTATGGAGACAGATTTTCCCCTTCTTTTCAAAGTCAATGGACATAGCAGCATGAGTCTCGCCAGTTGCCATAGATTCTTCCCTTTCAGCCCATTTGGGTATCTGGGGTTTTGGTTCATTGGCCTTTCTATGGAAATCCTGTCCCCTTTTCTCTACTAAGTTCAAAAATATCTTTTCTTCTTCATTTACAAGTTAAGTTATCTCTATGTGCGTCAGCTATATCTATAGTTTTCATTGTTAGAAAGAATTCACCAAAGAATTGTGCATGTTTAGCACTAAGGACAGGGTTAATTTTCTCACGTATAGGGATTTCAGGGAAAAAATAACATCTAAATTAGAATAATAATACTGTAACCTTCCAGTTTTGTAAAACAGACTAGTTACTACACTACAGAAAATGCCATAGTTCAGAGGTAAATGATGATAGGTAACACTTTCAGCTACTGAGGGTAGTTTCATACAAACATAACAATCACTAATTTGCATAGTTTCTACATAGTGTACTAAAAGATTAGCAAATGCATTTACTTTTGTTTTGTTTCTATTTCTAAAGTGATGTAATTCTATCTCATCTGGTGCTTCTAAATCTATCTTGTTTGTGGTGCACTATCTTTCTGGGTAAACTAGTGTTATTTTGCTTAGCAGCCATTATGTAAGCAATTGCTACTGTTAATCCTATCCATACTATAAACACTATTAATACACTACATACACATATTCTACAGCACGTCTTTATACAATTTCTTTTTGACTTTCGATTAACTCTTGAATCAGCCATTTCTGACTAAGGAGTATCAACCCCTCTTTGTAACTTTTACACAGCCTTTTAACATGTGTAACTTTTTTTTTAACTGGTCTCACTTCTTCGTCAGTTTCGTCAGCAATTAATTCATCATCACTTTCGTCACTTATTTCTAAGTTTTTGAAATCTTCAAGGATGATGTAGGTCCATTCAGGGCCTTTGAACTTATTATTCAGTCTTTTCAAATGGAGACTCCTCCTTTTTGGCTTTTAAGAGGATGTTCCTGCTTGGCTGGTTATTTCATTTACTTGTTCTGGCTCTTCATTTACTGTTTTAAGGCGATATTTCAGTCTCTTAAAAAAACTAGGCCATAGTCGTTTAGCTGGCACTACTACTTGACTTTCTTCAGATGTTCTTTTATTTTCGTTTTGCTGTGGCACAATTTGTTCACTGATGTCTTCTGTGTCCCTCTCTGTCTGACTTGTTCCAGGTCTTATATTTGTTTCTTCTGCCTGGTTGCTAATCTGGCCTTGTTCAGGAGTTTGCTGAATTTGACTTTGACTTTGATTTTGTTCGCCTTCTTCTTCCTGAACACGATTTTCTACGTCTATCTGTTCCTGTTCAGGCCCTTCAAATTCTTGATTGTTTTTTGCCTGAACCTCCACCCTAATACCTGTCTTTCCCTCCTCAGACTCAGGAGCTCTGGTAGCTGTTTCAAATGTCTGAGTACATTGATCTCTCCATATCTGATCCTCCTCAGAGTACGTTCTTCTTTTCCTGACTCATACTCACTATCACTCTGTCTGTCTAAATAAGTTTGACTTCTGGTTCTTATGATCTCTTCAGGTATTTCAACTACTGGAATCCAATCATCCTGGCTGGTGCTCGGTTGTTCTTCGTCAACTACTTCAGGACCAACTTATTGAGACCCCTCAGCTGCACAACCTTCAGCGCCTACTTCTTCAGGTTCAGTCACTCGTTTTTTATGACTGGCATGGATCCAGTTTGGAATTCCCTTGCACTTTACTGCTGTGGTGGTGACCAGTATTACTTGATGTGGCTCTCCCCACCTTGGAGCTAGGCAAGATTCTCGGGTGTGTTCCTTTATTACAACCCAATCACCTGGAATCAGATCATGTGCTGGAGTTGATTGTCTGGCGACAGCGTCTTCCCCAACCTGGTAGGAGATAGAAAGCACTTGATCAGCCAGTTCCTTGCAGTACTTGAGTACTAAATCATCAGTTATATTTAGCAGTTTGTGTCCTGGTACACATGCTTGCTTCATTGCTCTTCCCATGAGTATTTCATGTGGACTCAAGCCTGTTTTTCTGTCTGGAATGCTTCTGAGTCCCATTAAAACAAGAGGTAAAGCATCAGGCCACTCTAATCGGGTAGATTCATACATCTTTCCCAAACTCGACTTGATTGTGCCATTCAGTTCTACAACGCCAGAAGCCTCTGGTCGATATACATAGGGCAGCTTTTGCTCAATTTTGAATGCTTCACAGATCAGACAAATTATTTCGTTATTAAAATGAGACCCTCGGTCTGATTCAATCGTTACTGGAAAGCCGAACCTAGGTATGAGTTCCCTCAACAGGAGTCTGGCTACAGTGGTACTGTTGTTTCTGCGTGTAGGATATGCTTCTACCCATTTAAAAAACAGGCAGACAATTATAAGTACATACTTTAGTCCTCGTCAATGGGGTAACTGGATGTAATCAATCTGGAGTCTTATGAAGGGGCCTTCTGCCTTTCCAATCTTTCCTGGGAGGACTATAGTTTTCTTACCAGAATGTATTTGTTGAAAGATCAGTCATCTCTGGCAAAGACCCTCTGCTATGTTCCTGAACCTCGGATTGAACCATGTTTGCCTGAACAAATGGATCATAGCATCTCTATCTATGTGGGTGTCTCTGTGGTACATCCTAACCATAGGAGCAAGCATACAGTCAGGTAATACAGGTCTCCCATCAAGATAAACAATTACACCATCTCTGTCTCTTCTCTGACATCGTATTTTCGCCCATTCTTACTTTTCTTTTAATTCAGCTTTAATTTGTACTTCCCTCACTTCTTCCCATGTTTTCACATGTCCAAGCAACATAAGTTGGCAGCTGTTTTCACACGCATCCATTTTCTTGTTTATTGCCATTTTAAATCTGGCACAATGTCGGGCCATAAGGTCAGCATAACGATTATCAGCTGTCACTTTATCATTTCCAGATTGGTGAGCAGCGCACTTGACCACAGCCACTGTTTTTGGCAATTGAATTGCTTCTAGTAAGTCTTTTACAAAATTACCATTTTTAATGGGAGTACCTGAAGAAGTCATGAACTCCCTTTGCATCCAAAGCTGGCCAAAGTCATGCACAACCCCGTAACCCTACTGACTGTCAGTGTATATGGTTATGCTCCAATTTTTCCCAAATTTGCAAGCCCTTGTCAATGCAATTAATTCAGCTGCTTGTGCAGACTTGACTCCTGGTAAATGGGATGCTTCGACTGGACCCCTACACACAGCATAGGCTGCACTCAATCCTCCATCCTCATGTCTCATGCATGAACCATCTATGAACAGTTCATAATCTGGTTTTAACAATGGCTCTTCTCGTATGTCTGGTCGAGATTTAGTACTGTACTCTGTGAGGTCGATACAATCATGTTCGACTTCTTCCTTTACTTCCTCAAAATGAGAATTAGGTAACATTGTGGCTGAATTTAAGATGGTACATCTGGCAATGGTTACATTTTCTGCACCTAAGATGACTCGCTCATACCTGGTCAGCCGACTAGGTGTTAGGTACTGTGTACGTGTTCTTGTCAATAGAATCACAACCTCATGTGGGACATATACTGTTACAGGATGACCCATAATAATGGATTCAGTTTACACAAGTTGCAGCAACAGCTTTCAGACATCCTGGCAATGCTGATGCCACTGGGTCCAGCGTGGAAGAAAAGTATGCCACAGGACGTCGCGTTAAACCATGGGTCTGAGTCAGAACAGACAGTGCACAATTGTCACGTGCATCACAGAACAGGGCAAATTCTTTTGAATAATCAGGCATTCCCAAAGCTGGAGCTGAGCACAGACAGTCTTGCAACTTTAAGAAAGCAGTCATGCTCTCGTCATCCCATTCTACTGGGTCTTTTTCTCTTTTATTTGTCATTTGTATTAAAGGTTTAGCTAGGACTTCAAATCCCACAATCCACTGCCTGCAGTAACCTACAACTCCAAGGAACATTCTAATTTCCTTTTGTGATTTAGGCAAAATCATGTTTCTGAGTATTCTAATTCTTTCTGTGGTTACTCTCCATACACCTCTTTCTATCTGGTGCCCCAGATATTTCACTGAAGTGGTACAAAACTGTAATTTTTCAGGAGACACTTTATGTCCACCTTCAGCCAAGTGATTCAGTAATGCGATAGTGTCAACCACACAGTCATTTCGGGTTCTAGACGCCACCATCAGGTCGTCTATATACTGCACCAGAACAGACTTTCCTGGCAGTACCAAAGACTCAAGACATTTTTTCAAAATCTGAATAAAGATTGAGGGGCTTTCTGTATACCCCTGAGGAACGCGGTTCCAAACGTAAACATGGTCCTCGAATTTGAACGAGTATAAAAATTTGCTATCTGGATGTAATGGAATAGAGAAAAAGGCATGACACAAATCGATTATGGTGAACCATCCGGCTCCCCATGGTATCTGATACAGAATCACAGCTGGACTTTTCACTACTGGGCAACATGGTACGACAATCTTATTAATTTTCCTAAGGTCTTGTACGACCCTATACTTTCCGCTTGGTTTCTTTATGCCAATTATAGGTGACTTACATGGCCTGCTCATTATTTCTTCTAGAATGTTTTGCTCAACCAGACGTTTTATTTCTATAGCAACACCTGCTTTTCCGATTAAATCCCACACATCAGGATTTACAGTTTTCTGCAATTAAAGAGGCAAATCGTCTAAAGTAATCTTTTTAATTTCTTGTTCCTCTTTGGCTAACATCAATTTGTAAACTCCATCTTCATCTGGAGTCTGAATTCCGACACCATTTGGGGTGCAGAAAATAGTGCAATTCTTTTTGCACAACAGATCTCTACCTAACAGGTTTACCGGACTGGAATCGCATATGACAAATTTATGCATTTCTTTGAAGTTCCCTATCTGTACTTCCATGGGTTCTGTGACAGGGGTCCTAATTTGTTTTTTAGAAACGCCCACTACTTGGATCGCTTCTCCCGAGAGGGGTAGGTTTGGAACATTTGCTGTTCTCACAGTAGAACGGGTAGCACCAGTGTCCAACAAAAAGGTAACATCATTTCTCTCAACTTTTCCCTGAATGTATGGACCTGTCTGGTCTACCGGCAAGGAGGAGCCAAGTACGCACTCCTCGTCCTCCCCTCTCTGGCACCGTCAAAAGGTGTCCTCATCAAAAAATGTGTCATTCAAAAGAAACTGTGGAGTCACTGAATTCTTCCTAATATTTCCTTCCCAATTTGTATTATCCGTACTGTATTTTACTTGGCTCCCATAATCTAGCATAGGGGCAAGGGGTAACTGGTTTTGTATTACCTGTTGTGGTTGCTTTTTTGGCACCTCATTCTGTGTCTGTGGATTTAAATATTCAGGTTGAACATTACCATTCTGTACAGCTTTACACTCGATCTTCCAATGCCCCACTTTTCTGCACCCGTGACATGGACATTTCTTTTTAGCCTCCTCTCTATAATACTTTCCATTAAACTTGTCCCCATTTCCGTCTCCTTGTCCTTCCCCTTTTCCTGAACTATTTTCCATTTGGCTTAACTGTAATTCCTGCTGCTCTGCCAATTTCACGTGAGCCCACATTACCTTTTCTTCTAAATTATTTTGTCTGTTGTCAATTTCATCCCCACAATATTTTGCATATTTAAGGATCTCGTCGATAGGCTTGGCCTGCCAACAGATCTTATGGTCTTTAATCATTTGCGAAATTTCTGGTTTTAAACCTGGCACAAACCGATAGATAAAATGTGTCATATCTTTGGTATCAATATATTCCAAACCAATATACTGTTTGAATACCTGCAGGAGACGTTCATAATATGCGTGTACTGACTCATCTTTATTCTGGGTAGTTCTGTCTATTCTTGTCCAGTCTGTTTCTTTTGGGGGAACCTTTCCTTTTAAATATAATATCACCTGATTATACTTTTTCATAACCTCATCTGATGGGGCTCCTGTCTTTGAATCTCTAGGGTACTCATCATTAAGCCAATCAACTGCAATTTTACACTCTATCCATAGATCTACAGGGACTACAATATCAAATAGGCCATCCAAATCTTTTAGCAATATTTTTGACACTTTCACAAACTTTTCGACTTGTCGGTACCACTCTACTGGTTTCTCTCTAAGTTTTGGGAAATCATTTGTAAATGACAAAATGTCTTGTCGGGACCATGGGACATGTACATATCCTCCTCCTGGCACTTCTCTCGTTGGGCACAACCTTTCTACCTCCTCGGGTCCTTTTAACAAATATTCAGTTGCAGCTTGTTTTGCTTAGGCTTCTTCCTTTTTCTTTGTCCATCTATCTAAATCACCCCATTTTTGCACAATGCCAATAACTCCTTTATTTGCACTTTCCTACCGGACACATTCATGTCTTCTAAATCTTTGTCAGAAAATTCAGCACGGTAAGGTTTCTGTAACACTTTAGATTTGCCAATGTCAATTCCCATGTCAGCAGCCATATTCATTAATTTTTCATGAAACACTTTTGTATTACGGGTAATGCTTCTGCATATAAATAGCAACTCTTCTTCACTGAATGTATTTAACCTGTCCAATCCCACATTTCCAGCAATCATTTCTTCCAATTCAACTCTTAATTTGAAAATATGCAATACCTTTGGCTGGGATTTTGGCTTTTCTATTTCACGGGATCACCTTTCTATCGCCTCCGGTGTCACTACTGTAGCCCTTCTTGTTCCTGTAGATGCCTCTATCTGGACTTCCTTAGGACTCCCGGATGTGCTTCTCCTAACCGATCCACTTACAGGTTCTCGTATAGGTAAATCCATTAAGGAAATTACTGACTCACATTGACTTGCTTGGTCATCAACTATTAAGGGTTCCGTTCTCTTCTGTACTACAGGTGTAGCTAAAACAGGGGGTTTAGGACTGGCCTGTTTATCTCCATACAAGGGAACAACTGGACCTATAGTTACCGGGATTGTTAGGGCTTCAGGACTCATGTTCAATTGGGAAATATTCTGAATCAACTCACTTCTCTGTTTATTTAGTGCTTCTCTTTCTTTGTCTTGTAATAACTTTTCTAATGAGGTCTCATGTAATACTTCCGGGACCAATGGCGGGTTTAAGAACGGAGCACTAGGATTAACTCTACTTGCTTCCTCACGATAAGGTTGTGGATTTTTCTTTAACACATCTTCTAAATAATCATCATCTGAAGCACCACTGGTCATTACATTTTTCGTTTTCTCTGTACTCTTACTTCCAGATGCTTCTCCTAAAGCAAACACAGGATATAATCCTTCCACTAACATAGACTGTCTCCATTGTTTCATTTGTTTATTTCTCGATTCTCTGGGAAATCTAGGATAGAACTTACTCCAATTTCAATTGTTTCTAGGTCTGTCTCGCTCAAAAGCCTCAGTTTCCCATTCCTCTAAAGCCTCATACTGTGTTAATCTAGGTCTAGGATCTAATTCATTCATGCGAGTTCTCAAATTGTACCAAATTCTACCATTGAAACTACCATATTCTGGAAATGCCAATACTCTCTCGTCTTTAGTGTACTCCGTCCAGTTCTCTAACCACTCACATGTGTGATAGCCCCTTTCAACCATCATGTATGATGCGGGCGTATTCGGTGGTGGAATAATAATTCTTTCTCTTGTCTTAATTACTTTGTCTTTCTTAAAGAAATTCTTAATCTTTTTAATAAATGACATTTTTCTCTTCTCTCCATACATGATGTAAGGTTTACCCCTTATGTACTGTTCGTGCGCAAAACCTAAATACCTCCTATCGGGTCTATTACCTGGTTCTGCAGGGTCCAAATTCCACATAAATTTGTGCCGATAATTCTTATACACAATTACACTTGATTTTACTTTAATGCTTTTCCAATACCTGCAGGTCTCTTATTTTTCAATGACCAATCTACACTTTGAATTCAAAATAATTCCAACCAATGGTTGCACGGCTTTTCTTCTGTGAGACTAGTTCTCACGATCCTGTACTCACTCCTCCTTTAAAATGTTACCTCTGCTACACACCCGCTGTCTCAACCAATACCAGCGCGGCTCTGAGTGACGTCAGCGCAGCACCGCAACTGAGTCCCTCCTTTGCAAGGTAATACAAAAACGTATTTCTTTTCACTCTTTAAATGTAAATGCATTAATTAACAATGTAGAAACATTCACCACTGTACCTGAGTGACTAATTCAAAGGAAAGATATTTTCACTGCGAGTAAATCCCTTCTGCTTACTCTTTACTCACTACGAGTAAATCGCTTCCGCTTACTCTTCACACAAGCATCAAAGAACCTGCTACTCTTTCGGGCTTACCCTTTCTAGGTGATATAAGGCCAAAGTTTCACCAGCGAACCTCTTTGCTATCATTTATTCACACATTTATACGAAAAGCCTAAACAGTGCTTCAAGTTCTACGTAACTTTCACGCACTTTCTTCCTCACGTAAGTGACCTCACTGCAGTGTGGCTTCCATTTACCACCCGCTATTCTGCACCCCGGGGTTTCCAAAACAAACATATGACAGTACGAAACAGGTTTTGGTTAGTACATGAACCAATAAATCAATAATCAATCAATACATATGAAAATAACTAACTTAACTACTTATCTTTTAACTAAACCCTAACCACTACTCTGCTACCAAAGAAATACTGAGGGTTCACCTGCCTCAATTACCATACTCACCTGGGCCCATAATACAGTTACCACTTTGAAACAGGTGAAAACCCTTTCGCTATACCAGATTATAATTCACTTTACTCTTAGGACTTTGAACCTATAGCTTGACTTACCAATCCTTGTCATTGGTACCTAGCGTCCTAAGGGATCAAGGGAGTTAGCAGGAGAATAGGTAGTTATATTAACATTTCCTATTTAAATAACCACAGACTCGGGCAAAGTTTAAACACTTTATCGAAGAAAATTCATAACTGTTAGAGTCCATTGAAGTTCAATCAGAGCTTTTTCAATCAGAAAGATGATAACCAAGGTAAAAATATGCAAAGATTCTGTGCGACTGTCTTTAAGCATTTGAACATGAGGATGGGTAGAAAAGGGAAACAGTACTTTGACATACCCACACAGATTTATAATTACCTAGATGGTGTGAAGACCAACCCTGGCCACGGGCTGGGACAAAGAAACAGGATTCCCGATAGTTCAGATACCACCAGGACAGGACTGGTGTTGACCAGAATCAGGACAGGTGTGGACCAATATGGATCAGGATAAGACAGATGCAGGTCAGGACGGATACCCCCAGCTAAGTGCAACCCAGCGTAACACCCTCTCTGCGGCTAACAGTCGGACCCCAATTGGGTTATCGAATTCCCTCCAGAACCCCAATTGGGTCATCGAATCTTCTGACAGAGTGCTCCGCCAGCATCCCTGCTCTCGATCACCTATTGAGTGCGTTGGGTCAGTGACAGGTCAGCTATTCGGACAAGTCGGTCAATCTAACTAGCTAAGCCAACCTTAGTTATACCATTTTCCAGGGCACTGTACCACCCCCCAATGTTGCCAATGTGTGTATCCCCAATTTTGATTGGCCAAAAGAAGAGAGGTCATCACACCATGTCAGTATGAGATAATTTCTTCTAAATATTCAAATTAACGATCCCTCCCATAGCTTTATCTTCCCATGCACTTTTATTCCATCCAGCATTGGATGTATCAAACATATGTAACATTTATTCAGTTCAGCTTTCTCTTGCGAGGTCACAGGTTCAGGTTCCCAGGCGCATCATAGGCCAGAATGTCACTGGCACGGTTTCAATGCCATGTTTCAATGAGGATTCCTGGACTCTTCTGCGCAGTCGCAAACTTTCATAAAATGGAAACATCATTGTTTGGATCAGGCCCGTAATTCGAGCTATTATCAAAGTAGAAGAGAAACAGTTTTAGAACAAAGAATAAATAAATATTCTGTATACCACTTATCTCTACACTATTCCTGTTTATTTTATATTAACTACAGCGTTTTTATTTGTGCAAAACAAACATGGTTTAGTAGGAGCAGCAGCAGGTGCATTAGTAATTAGTCACATGTAGTAGCCATCATAGGGGCCGATTATGATAGCGGAGAATCCGCATCCTCCGGGCCGGCGGAAGCCACCGGCGGCCCGGAGGATGCAGATTCACCGCTGCGGTGTTTGTAAAGACCCCCCGCCAGATTAGGATGGCTGGGGGGTCATCGGCGGACGGGGAGAGGTCTGCCGCTTTTCCGCCACGGTCGCCTTCAGACCGCGGCGGAAAAGCTCTAACATGGTGGCGGTGTCTGTCAGACACCGCCAGCTATATTAGGATTAGCCTTGGGACATGCCTTTCCGCGGCGGCAATGCCGCCACGAAAAGGCATACGGTCTTTTCTTTGGGGGCCCGTTGCAGGCCCCCAGGGTGAAGGGGGGTGCACATGGGGGGGTGCCTATAGTACCCCCCTGCATTTGCTTGCACATAGCGGCAGGCACTGCGCGGTGCCTGCCACTTTGTGCATGCAAATGCACTGCATGCAGTTTTAACATTGCGGCGGGTGCTGCTTAAAGCTGCACCCGCCGCAATGTTAAAACTGCATGCAGTGCATTTGCATGCACAAAGCGGCAGGCACTGCGTGGTGCCTGCCGCTTTGTGCATGCAAATGCACTGCATGCAGTTTTAACATTGCGGCGGGTGCTGCTTAAAGCTGCACCCGCCGCAATGTTAAAAATACAGGATGTGACCGCCAGGGTGGCGGTCACATCCTAATGCGCGCAGAGGGACCGCCACTGCCCCTGCGGACGGTCCCTCCACCTCTGGGGTGGCGAACGGACGCAGGTCCTTCCGTCATCATAATGACCCCCTAAATTCTAGTGCGCAGCTGCAGAAATTCCCCCCAATCTTGAGGAAAGGTCATACCACGTGAGTGTGGTATACGCATGCGCAGTAAAGTTCCTGCATTTCTGACGGCCATATTTAGTACGTTTGCGTTACAGTTAGTAGACGCACATTTACAAGCTCCCTTAGATACTAGAAATGTCGTGTGTTGCAATTTATTAGTAAAACAAAACATGACAAACATATTGGTAATTACGTTTAGTCGTTATACGAGAGTGTTGATCAATCAAGTTTCTTTACGTACAAAACCTTGCTCCATGACCTCTCAGTGCACTAATAATGGTTCATGTGTAAAAACTATCACTTTTAATAAGTACTTCTCGGTGCAGTGCTATAATGTGTATTATTAATGTCAAAGCTTCACATGTTAAGGAAATACACTTTCCAGAAGTTTTGAGCTGCTTTATCATATTTTCATGATGTTTGTTGTGTGATTTACATAGCAAATATTTTGAGGGCTCGGCTTGTTTAACAAGCTCTAAGATCCGAGCTAGGCCCTTGGGCCTGCTGTGGCTTGCCTCCCCCTGTAAATCTGTTGGTTCTCTCACCTCTAGTTATTCCACATTCTGGGGTAAAAGCTCGGAATAGCTAGTTTATGGTGTGGGAATAGGAGAGTGTAGCCCTCGGATATGCCTGCGCGCCCTTAATCAAGGCCTTTAAAGGTCCGTTGATCCCGACTGAATGCCAACAGAGTAGCAGCAAACTCTATATCTTGATTTCAGAAGATGGGAGGGGGCATGTTCCTGAATCAAACAGACTGTAAAGTAAGGATTCTGAGACCATAAGACACAATATCGGACTAGATAATGAAGAATGGGAACATGCTAAATCGGTTACCATTGGACAGGACACACAGCTCCCTCACCACGAAGAAGCAAGGGGAGGGGGAGAGCAATAGTGAGGCGAAAGCAGTTCTGTTGTTGATTTAACCATTGCTAATATATTCATATTTGCAGCTGGCCTGGCAGATAACTGTTCCCATGAAACTAACTCACCGCTTTTTGGAAACTTTCCTTCATGTAAAAGATCTTCCTGTTTTCGTTAAGCTGGCCTGGTAGGTACAATTGTGGGATAAATGTAAAATCTCACTATTTTTGCAGGAGTGCATATTTGTTTTACAAAAAAATCACGAATTTCCACATGATAAAAATGTGTTTTTTCCGGTGATTATCAGAAAGAGATTATTCTCCGTAAAGTTCCTTCCAGTCCTTAGACAGAACTGAAGATTCTCTCCCAATCCATCACTGTATACAGCCAGCCCTGAGGTCATGGCGTGAGCCAGGCGGGGTTTGTGACATATTTCTTAATAGAGCTATAGTAGCTATGACATGGATCGTTGAGTTAAACTCGCACCGCTGCTATCGGCGGTTATCAATACGTGACTAGCTCGAATCCCATCAAGACCAACTCTGCCTCTCTATTCGTTCCGAATGACAGAAACAAAGAATTATAGATTGATAAAGGTGCCACCTGATGTTTACAGCCCTTAAAAATGACAGACTCCGTATGAAGCGCGATTTACAAAGCAAGCTGTGCTTACTAAGTTAAGTATGTAATGTATTCAGTGTGGGCAATGCTGGACTACCAATTACAAAACTAAGGGGTAGATGTATCAACATTTGCGTTTGCGATTTCTTAATAGCGATTTATTGCGAATCGCTATTATGAAATCGCAAAATGCGATGTATGTACTTTTCTCAGAATTTTTTGCAATTCCTTAAATATCGCAGAATTTTTTGAGATTTGTCTGCGATTCCTTATTTTGCGATTTTCGCAAAATAAGGAATCGCAAAAAAGCGTGAATCTGCTGCTGCGAACAAAAAAATAACTGAGTCATAGTCAGGAACTGCTCTTGATTACCATCACCTGCTTGCCTGATTCACACCCAGTGGCAGTTGGAATCCTGTTTTGCTGGAGTGAAGACCTTTTTGACTGCAAGATGGAGCCTGAAAATTCAGAAGGAGGTGCCTCAGCTGAGAAAAGGAAGAGAAAGCAGAAGTTTTCTGAGAGGGAGGTGGAGACACTTGTGGAGGAAATGGCCTGTAATCACGAACTTTTATTTGGAAAGCAAGCCAAACATGTGCCAGAAGTTAGGAAAAGGAAGATATGGCTTGAAATACAAGAGAAGGTGAATGCTGTGGGAGTCATCCCAAGATCTATTGACGAGATAAAAAAGCGTTGGTATGATATGCGTTTGAGGTCAAAGGAGAAACTTGCTGAGAGATTGAAGGAAGCTAGCAAAACTGGAGGGGGAACTTAGAAGATAGACTAGCCTACCCCACATGAGGAGCTCATTGAAGCAACAATACTGCATGAAAGTGTCAGTGGAGTCTCAGCCATTGATAGTTCTGAGCCAAGAAATGCTGCAGAAGGTAAGAAGGATGCAAGTTATACAGAAGTTGTATGTGTCATGTATGTAGGTTTGTTTCTGAACATGTAATCTGAATGAGTGCAATTAGTTTGAGCTTTTGACTTTTTAAAAGACAGACTTCATCCCCTTAATTGTTCATTTCCCAAAAACAATTGACTGAAATTCAGTTATGCATTAATTGTAGAAATAATTGGTAGGAAATACACACAAGAAAGGATTGCATTGGTTGTTTGCAGTTTTTAATGGTAACAAATCAAATAGACAGACTGGCAACCATCTCATGTGCCTCTTTTTTCATTCTCAGACCTTGTTGATCATTCGAATGATGTTGAAGGCCAATCTTCTCATGAACATATTATATCTCCGGATGATCTCAATAGTAATGAGGAAGAAGAATCAATTTCTTTTGTAAGGTCTAAAAGAAGAGCTGTTGCTCCATTACAACCCTTCCAGGATACAGATGAAGAACCTGAGGGGTCAAGACATAGTGCACATGAGTCATTACATGAAGTTGGAACTTTGGAAAATGTTAATGATTCTGCTAGAAAAAGAGCTTACTCTGTAAATGCAACCAGACAAAGCAGGTGTGAAGTCACGGGCATTTCAAATGTCTTTCAAGGTTTGGAGCAGAACATGCTCAAAGTCCAAGAGAAGCAGCACAAAGCCTTAAGGTCCATTAATGGACAACTATGCAAGTTAAATAAGAGCAATAACAACATGGGTGATGGAATGAGGCGCATGGCTGATTCTTTGGATAGACTTTGTGTGGCTTTTGAGAAATCTGAGACTAACAGAGAGAGAGCTTCACGCCGACATGCTTTTAGAATAAAGACATACTACTCTGCAATAAATAGACTATGTACTGTGACAGCATAGAGCAATAGGCGCAGTATTGCCATGCAACGCATGGTAAGTGATTGTTCAAGAAATGTTGCAAAAGGGCTGGACAAAGTATCCAATGCATTGGAATTACTCAAGACATGTAACACAGGTGCTAGTGCATTTTTTGAGCCCATTGATACAGAGGACACGGGAAGTAGGAGTAGCAGTAACCCTACTCCAACATCTGATGCCACTGAGCACAGGAGTGGGAGACATGTGACACAATCAACATCTGTGAGGAGAAGTGACCCAGGTCAACGCAGAAGTAGCAGACAGGGCAAAAAATAGACTTTTTTGTAAAAATGTAACAGTTCCATAGCATGCAAATTACTTTGATCACACAATTAGTAATGTATGTCCTGTGAAGTAACAGGTTCCTAATTTAAATTGCATTTTTGCATTTCAGAAAGTAAAACGTTTCAAATCAAAAAACTGTTGTCATGCTTTTCATTCTTACCTAAAAATAATTATTTGTGATTTCTGCGCGCCTTTGACGACCAGCCACAGCTCCTAACCCAGTATTACATCTTCTTGGGGGAGGTACATCATTATTGTCTGAAGATTCAGGGTCACTTACTTCACATTCAGTTCCTTTCCTAATGGCCATGTTATGTAACATTGCACAACGTGTGATTATTTTGCAGCACAAAGATGGTTTGTATTGCAAAGATCCTCCACTTTTATGGATTCTCTTGAATCTGCTTTTCAAAATTCCAAAAGTTCTTTCAATAACTCCACGTGTAGAGCGGTGTGCCTTATTGTATCTCCTTTCATGAACATTTATAGGGTTCAGGTATGGGGTCAAAATGTAGTCACGTACAGCATAAGCACTGTCTCCTACATGGTAATAAGGTAAATTTTTAGTTTGCATTTCCAAATACAACAGATTGCAAAGTAGAATATGTAGTATGTATTTTGAAAAATCACTTACCTAGCAGAAATCCATCTCCAAATTCACCAGCACTCAAACGTCCATGTAATCCACTGTGTCTAAACATATATGAGTCATGAGTGCTTCCTGGAAACTTTGCAACAATGTCAGTAATGATATACTTTGCATTGCACACCATTTGAATGTTTAAAGAGTGGTAACTTTTCCTATTCCTATACACATATTCAGTTGCAGCAGGAGGAGTAATGGCAATATGTGTTCCATCTATGCATCCAATTACATGTGGAAAATGAGCAATTTGATAAAAATCAAATTTAGTAATTTGGATATCTTGTGGTGTGCTGGAGAGGTAAATATGATGCTGTAACCTGCTCATCATTGCATCCAAAAATACCCTAAAAAATCTTGAAAAAGCACTCTGAGAAACTCCCCCAACCTCTGCAATCACCCTTTGAAAAGATCCTGATGCCAGAAGATGCAGGGAACACATGAGTTGGTATTGAATGTGTATTGTGTGTCTCATGCTCTAGAAAAGACTTCAATTCCGCAATTAGATCCAAAATGGTATGTGGATGCAGTCTATACTTCTCAAAAATGTCTTCTTCAGTCTGTTGAAATAAGGTAATACTCAGTCTGAAAATCCTTTCCTGCCTCTCTCTCATCTGTGCAAGAGCTTGAATCCGCAGCCTCCTAGCTATCAGGTAAAGTGCAGCCATTGTTGTGTTCAAAAAAACTGTTTGGAACTTTTTTTATACTTTCAAAAAAATTAACACCTGATAGGAGTTAGTGTTAATAGCGATTTCTTAATTTGCGATTTTTTGGAATTCGCAAACTGCGAAACATTCATACATCCTATTGCGAATTGTAAACTTGCAAACACACATTTGCGACATTCGCAGACACCGAAACATGCTAAACTGAGAATCACAATAAAAATTCGCAAAAATGTAAAATTCGCAAATAAGAAAACGCAAAAAAAAGCGATTTCTAAATTTGCGATGCGAAAAAACACATACATCTTGGATTTCTATTTTCTTGTCGCAAACGGGGAATTTATGCGATTCGCAACATTTGCGACAAAAAAATAGGTTGATACATCTAGGCCTAAGTGATTTATGTTAGTTATTATTACATCTTGGCATGCTTTGTAAAGATACGAATGTTTTCATTCCAATACATGCATTCAACAGCATCGTTTATTCCTCCATGTAAACGTTATAGGGTGTTTGCCATGTAGGGTTTGGGACGTTTTTGCGTGTCATGTGTGCCATGAAAGCAAGATTTCGTTTCACAATCACCGATCATAACAGACCCCCCTTAGACTAACCCCTTTCCGCTTGTACACACACCAGAGATTGCAGAAATCTAGCAGAGTTTTTTCTTTTGTAGCATCAGTGCATTCTTCTTTAAACATGGATTAAGGTGAATTTAAAGACATTGAATTGCCTCCTCGTCCATCTTCTTGTCCCATTCCGTACAGCTGAGCAGTTCTCTTGCTCCACAAAACCTATTACCTAGCTGGTCAAAACTTCCCCCAACATGGCGCTGACTACCCAGCATGCATAAATAATAATAATAGCCATTTATAAAGCGCACAGTTACCTCAAACAGAGGTTCCCCGGCGCAACGCAGACTACAGCAGCAAAATAGCAAGACAGATATTATGCCTGCTCAAAGAGCCAGGTTTTTAAGGCCTTCCTAAACTCATGTTCTGATTCAAACTGGCGCAAGTAAGATGGCAAAGAGTTCCACAATCTTGCTTACCTGACCAAAAAGGATCTACTACCTTGTTGGGTCTTTGCATATCGGGGGACGCAGAGCAGGCGCTGGTGGTTGGATCTTCGAGTCTGTTCCTGTCGATTTGGGCTGAGCCTTAACTTGAAGTAGCTTGGGCTCATATCTCCCACGGCTCGGAAGGCAAAGGTCAACACCTTAAATTCAGTCCTATTAGCCACTGGGAGCCAATGCAATTGTCTCAGGTGGGGGGAGATATGATGACGAAAGGGGACCTGGCCTATCAGCCTTGCTGCAGCATTCTGAACCATCTGTAATCTGTGTATCAGGTAGGCTGGGAGCCCCAGATATACACTGTAGGCTTAATCCAACTATGAGGCCTCCAGCGCATGTACTATTATCCTGCGGCTCTCCTCCGGGAGCAAGTGGAGGAATTTCCGTATGCTTCTCAACCTCCCAAAGCGTGCTGAAGAAATCAGCTGTACTTGTGCTGTGAAAAATTGATCCGTCTCCCACTTGATGCCAAGATTTCTTGCTGCCTCTGCAGGAATAGGCGGCGGTCCCATCTATGTGGGCCACCAGAGGCACAATTCGGGAGGGGGTGTCTGACTAAAAACAGGACCTCTGTCTTATCTGCATTTAGTTTCAAGCAGTTACTAATCATCCAGCTTGAAATATTTATCAAACATTCCTTTAAATTATGGAAGGAAGCAGCAGATTATTCCAACTAAGTATCATCCGCAATCCTCAAAGGTGCCCCCCATCCTCCCTCCCCTCCAACTTCCTTGTCAAGTTTTTCCTGCTCTGGACTTTTGCATTTTTTGGTGGACTGTAAATTATCTGCCCACCTCCAAACTCATGGGCCCTAATACCCCAATCAAAAACCCCATCTGAACCCATCGCTCAAAATTGTTGCCTCCTCTGGCCGATCATAAATCCCCAGCCAATATTCAAGTCTGTCCAATTTAACCAGAGAACGAGTCTTTCGCCCCCGTCCCTGAGCCCCTCTACCCCCTCTGTTGTCAACATGCTGTGGTGGTGGTGTGTCCCTTGACTGTCTGCATAAGGCTGCCACTGCCCTGTACTCTGTCCCTGGTACCCCCTTGCATTCCCAAAACATTGAATAAGTGGGTGACGGCCTGCACACATGGAGCACTCATGACGGAATTACAGTACTATCAAATTCACATTCCCTTATTTTAGTCCCAATACGTTCCCCCTGATCCTCCCTGACCTTTGGGTGCCCCACCCACCCCTCCCAAGGTGAGGTGCCCTTGAAAGCGCTTGTAACAATAGGCAGGCCACTGGCCGTGAAAATGGTCTTACCGAACCTAATGGGCCCACAGTATACTGCCACAGCTCTGAATCCCGTTCCCCCCACTTTGTCTCGGGATCCCAAGCCAAACGTGACCTGAATTCCTCATCATCCTCAGGAGGGCTGTCTGAACCCTCCCATACCAGTCTACCGACACCACTCATCCTGCCTCAAGGTCGTTCAAGACCTACTTGCTGATGGACCCAAAACGGTCATCCTGTATCTAATTATGTTGGATGCGGCGGGATAACCGCAGACATCCGGCGAGTCTCTCTGGGCCCTGCCATCTCTTTGCCTCTGGTCAGCGAGTCGCACCAAGCTCTCCAGAGTCTAGAAATCTATTACACTCTGCCACCTCTAAAAGAGAGGACAGGACAGTTGTGCTGATGCCCCTAACCCTCCTCACCACTATTATGTCTTCCTCCGGGTCCCAGGACCACTGATCCTGCTCAACGCTGACGCCTGCACCAAATGGGAGGTACCCTCCTCGGTCCTCACCTGAGGGACCTGGCTCCCACCTCTCCTTCTGACTATGCTGCCCCCCTCCCTGCTCCGTTCAAGCTTGGCCACAGCAAGCGCTGAGCCCTGCAACCCCAAGGGGCCCCCAACCCCATCCAGGCTCAATCTACCACACCCTATCCCTTTCCAGACTGTCCCACTCTGGCCCCCCGCCCTTGTGGCCACTCAGAGCCACCATCCACCAAGCGCTTTTGTAGGCTCTGTGGGTCCCTCTGAAGACAGTCTCAGCATCCCAACCAGGGGTTCCTCCCCAGTCCATGCGAGGGCAAATCGCGGACAGGGCTCCTTGCCAACAGCCACCAGTTCACCTTAAACCTGTGGTAGGGAGCCAATAGGTAGCCCTCTATATAGCCTATTGGGCTACTTTGGGCCCCAATGGAGCCAATGATGAAGGAAGGGGAGGACAGTCAATTTGACTGCACCTTCTCCCAAAGACCCCGGGGGGGCTGACCTCCCTGCGGTCGGGTGCCCCCCAAATCCCTATTGTCCGATTTCAAATGTTTTTATTAATCGTGCAAACACAGCTGTAATATTTGTTGTGGGCACTATTTCATGATTTCCAGGGCCGACAAGGGTGACTGGGCTCAGACTGTGTCGACTGTGTTTTACTACTGGTGAGCTGAGGCTGAATTTGAGTGCTAGACCCCAAAAAGGAGCACCAACTACACCCCTTTCGCACTTATTCTGCAATATCAGATTGAAGATAAAAGCAGGAAAAGTAACTAGCGTGAGAGGTGTGCCCAGGCAGGCAGTGTCACCACCCATCTCATTTGTATTTCGAAGCAGTTTTCTAAACATCCTGCCTTCATCTCAGATGAAGTATTTGAGGGGATGTACCGATATTTGGAAGCTTCAGTTGTTAAGGTCGTTTCTTCAGAGGCCCAGCTTCTGTCATAGCAGCAAAGCTTTATCTGGGCCTCAAGCTTACTCTTAGCGAAGAGGAAGTGGTCAGCTTGGCAGCTCCGCACGCTGACTATATATGTCTTTAGTGGGTGGCACTTGCCTCAGATGCATTAAGCGATTTTTTTCACTGGAATTGGGGTCTCATGCACATTCCAGTGGACTCTCTTCTACAATACCTTTGATGCTTACTCAATTGCACCCCCTTTTCTCTTACACTAAACATAATTTGATTTTCTTTCATTTCCATGTCACTGGTCCAATGCATTTCATTAGGGCAGTGTTATTCCCTTATGACTGCCCTTATACACTAAGGGGCAGATTTACTATATTTTGACCAAGCGCAGCACAGCAACCAAAGTTGCTGTGCTGCTTGCTATATGGAAGATAGAGAGCAGAACAGCACCATATCTACTGTCTCTTTCCTTGCGTAAGTGCACTTAAGCTTCTAAGCACTAACACACACACTTTTACACCATAGTTCAACAAAGTGTGTGCTCTATCAGGCATAGATTGTGTACTGGTAGGGCACCCTTCCAGTACAAAACTGTGCAGTAATCCTTTTTCCCACTTTGCATGTGTGCTGCACTGTACAACACACATACAAAGTTGGAACAATGCAGAGAATTTGAAAACTTGATCTGTTATAATGCCTGCTCGAGAAGGGGTAATTGTTTAGCTCAATTCCATGTCTATCAATGTTAGTAGATAGAGATTTGCATCACAAGTTGGTGGTTTCACAGAATGCCCACGTGCCATCCCCTTGATGCCACATAATGCAAAGTTGTGCATAGTGCTTCTTGGCGTTACTTTGGTCAGCTTTCCAATGTAAATCTTGTTTTGAGTTGTAAATTAATTACCACCACAATACTTTGCGCCAGGTTTGCTTTACAAAAGTAATGTCAATCCTGTGAAAAATGTTATTAAATCTGAGCCCCAAAGTGGGCTGCCCACTTTCCCATTTCATTCCTCAAATGTACCAAATAATCTTTCATTTCCTAGATCTATGTCTCTTGTGTCCACTTATGTGTGCTGTTTTGATTTATTTATTTGTATTAACTTTAGGCACAAGGATCAAGACATGTCCACTACAGAAAAAGAGGATGGTTGTGTGGTCATCACTGGGGTTGACCCCCAAGGGGAACCCTCCAAGATGGGTGCAGGTGCCATCCGTTCACCCATGAAACCTCTGCAGAGTTTTTACAAAGGAGAGCCAGTAGCGCTGGGTGTAAGTGAAATACTTCATAATTGAGCAAATATTCTGTTAATGCCTAATGATTTTTCTCAGCTTGAATTCCTTGATTACTGACATCATGTAAAACTGTACAAATACACCCAGCAAAGTGGCCATGGTTATTTAAAATGTGGGCTACTCTGCAATACCAAGGAGCCTGGAACATTACCTGTGGCACCCCTTTAGTACTTAAGGAACAATTGCATTATTCAATGGAAGATCCAGGATTTGGATTTTGCAAGATTTTATTTGCATTGCACCACAGGTCCCAGAAGGCAACTTTTAGAGAATAAGATTATGGTCCTTAATTAGTAAAGGTTGTGCTGGTGATTATCCCATGCAACACAGTTGATCACTGCACCCGTAGGCCTTTGAACTGAGAAATACATTGGCACCATACTGTGTTTCACAAGGGCCTCTTCGCAAAGTTTCATGGAATAAGGGCTATAATTTCTTTTACACGTTGCTGAGAAAATATGAAAGGGCAGGGTGAGCATTTAAAATCTACGAATAATTTCTTTTGGACCAGGATTCCCTTCTCACTCTAACTTTGGGGAACATGCAAGAGCGATGTATGTAAAAAATATAGTATCCTTAGTGCGTTGGCAAAGTTGATAGACTTTTACAAACACTTAGGGCCTTCTTTAGAGTTTGGTGGATGGGATACTATGTCAAACTCTTGACAGGGAGGGTTGGACCGGGACAGAAAATGGTCCCGGGCACCAAAATAAAAGTGACCCCCATTAGTTACTTAGATTGCCAAAATGGCCCATGTTTGGAAATTGCTACAGTTTTTAAGTTGTAAATACAAGCTGTACAAGTGCTTTGCAAGGTTTGGGAAACTGCATGGATGTGAAGTTGCTGCAGGCAATGTTTGATTTAATATCAGGAAAAGCATCAGTAAAAACATCCCAGCAGACTATAGTCAAGTCAAGTCAAATAATCTTTATTCGGATAAAAATATCTATAAAAGCACAATTTATCACCACCAGAATAAGATACAAGTATAAGTAAATATCTTCCAATAGAAATTACACTGTTAAAAGTTTAAAATGTTAGATGGGCCAATAAGACTAGCAGCATTGGACACAAAATGCAAAATAACGCATTGTATCATTTGTAAAGTGCATTGTAAATAAAGTGCAAAAGGTGGGCAATGAATCAAACAGTAATAGCCGCATCAGTATCAATATTAGAACATGACATTGAATCAATTGTACAAGGTCAACTATATATATGCACCATAAAATAAAATGATAGGCAAGCAGTCATCAAGATACAGGACCCTCACAATTGTAGCTGAATCGTCAACATATAGATGGTGTTAATATGTGGCAAAAAGCGGGGAAGGGCGGGGAAGTGCTCATGAAAATATTACAATGTTCATGAGGTGTTAAAATTCATTCACTCATGGAAGCACGCGAGCGTACTGCAACTGATAAAAACGTGCTTAAACGGAATATCAAATCATCACTTCCCAATTTTAAAGTTTCAAAATAAGCTTGTTCAAAATCCACGATAGCCCTTGCCTTAAAAAAAGGAATTAAATACTGTTTTGTGTATCTTGTATAATATTTACAAAAGAATAAAAAATGTAGCACTGTTTGCTTGCTGCCAAAACCGCAAGGGCAGTTCATCTGCTCAAGGTTGTTGTTATATCCTATCGGAAAGCAAAGTGAATATTTTATGCTGACATCCCTCAGACGGTAGAGTAGGCTCCTTTTCCACCTCCAAATGTTTTTCCTGAGATATTGCTGAGGCAAGTGGTTTTGAGTGCTTAGTGTTTCCAATAGGGGCATATATCTAATAATCAATGTTTTATGACGCTCTATATTCTGTCTTTCTTTAAAATAATGATCGTACAATGCCCCCCTTACAGATTTAATGCTTATGGTTTCTGCTCTTAATGGGTGTGTGAATATATGCTCCAGCTTTATGCTTGCTAGACTGTCTTTTACTGCCGTAAACCATGGTATACTCCCACCTTTATCACATCTGAGACAGTCGGTGATCATTTCTCTAGTTAGGGTGGCAGCAGGATTCTGCCATAGTTTTATCCAAAATATAGCTGGGCGAGATCTAATGAAATCCTCCACATAGTATAAGTTCAGTTCCTTATGACATATGTAGGTTGGAGAGGAGATTTGGGCCCGAGGATTTTTCTATAGAACCTATTCTCCTCAACTTGGATTCCACTACAATTCACATACCCCCAAACTTCAGCACCATAAGTGGCTGTAGGTATACATTGTAGTTTGTATATCTGAATCAACCGTACAACCACCTTGGCCTGTTTTGGTTGCCTAAGACTAATGACGGAATTCACTGCTTTGCAAAGTTTGGTTCTGCCATGGGCTACATGTGCTTGCCAAGAGCCAGAATCTGAAAAAACTAGGCCCAAGTATGGAAAAGTGCTAGTGCATTCTAATGATTCGCTGCCCAATTTTATAGACTTCATACAATGCTTTTTTGGCCCGCAAGTCATTATATATAATTTTTAAAAATTCGTGTAAAAGTCCAGATTAGCCATAAAGGATACAAATCCAGTAACTAAAGTGCGTAGTGCGTTTGGTGTGCGGCCCATAAGGACCGCATCATCGGCATAGAGAAGCACGGGGAAGATTTTACCGTTAATTTTGGGAACATCACTAGTCAGTGTAGACAGGGAGTTGTGCAATTCATTTATAGAAAGGATAAAAAGTAGAGGGGCCAGAACACAACCTTGTCTGACCCCTCTACCAATAGTGATGTCACCAGAAACCTCCACGTCAGTACATATCCTCACCCGTGCCTTTAAGTCCCTGTGCAAATACGCCAAAAAATAAACCAAAGCCTCATCTAACCCGTATTTTAAAAGGATCTCCATAGACGCGATCTATTAACAAAATCAAAAGCTGAGGTTAAGTCCATGAACCCTAAGTATAGTGGGACTTTTTGGGCGATCGTGTATTTGCCCAAAATGAGGTTCAAATTTAAACACTGTTCCACAGTGCCAACATTACTTCTGAATCCCAACTGACAATAATTTAAAATTTGGTTGTCTTCAGCCCAATTCCTAATCTTATTAAAGACAACTCTTCCCAAGATTTTCAGGGTGTTATCAAGCAAGGAAATTGGGCGGTAGCAGCTTAGATTGGATCTAACACCCTTTTTAAAAATGGGCACAATGATGCTTGTCGACCAAGAGTTTGGGATAGATGTATTGGTCAAGTTATTAAAAACATTGCATAAGAGAGGGGCCCAGAACTCTGGTGTGTGTTTTATAAGATCAATAGACAACCCATCAGGGCCTGGGGCTTTATTCCCTGCGCTTTGGATATCGCATCCTCAACTTCCGAGATAGTTGTGGCAAACTGTGAAGCTGGAAGAGATGTATGAATGCTGGAAACCATTGTGGGAGCAGTATAAATTCTAGCAAAATGCTCTTCCCAAAGTTCCCTGGGTATATTACAACTTATTGGAGTGATGGCGGAATCCATAGACCTAATTTCTTTAACTTCACTCCAAAATCCGGTTACATCCTTAAGTAATGCAGCACAAGCAAGATTTTCCCAACGTTCTTTTAATATAGCTTCAGAGCGGGATTTGGTTGCTTCCTTGTAAGAGGCTCTTAGCAATCTGACTAAAATTAGATCCCTGGGTGTAGCCGCTAATGCTGCACGCAGGTCTCTATTGGCCTGTGAGCATGTGCCGTTGAACCATCTAGGGTTATTACTTGAGTTAATGACGGGTTTAGAGATTATGTGTTTTATACCGGCACACAGAGCGCTAAAGGCCTCAACGATTTCACTGCCCGCAGCGCTGCTCGATAAGCACGTGTCTACCAATGAAGGGTGTGCTTTTATCATACGTTCAAACAGGGCCTTATTATCTATGCCCTTCCAGATTACTCTAAGTTTGTCAGTGGATGTCACCAAATGTTTTGCCCCTATTTCTCTTCGATTAAGAAATTTCGAAAAGAGTCTGATAGTTATTATAAGGGGATTGTGATCACCTTGACTAGTGCTTAAAACCTCAGCCTTAACTAAAAAAAATTCCAGTGCAGATGATATAAAAACATAATCTATGGTGGATGAACATCCACGCCCTCTGTAGGTAGGCAAGTGGTCTTTGTTCAGGTCAGCGCCAGCCTTTTCCATGGTGTTAATTAGGTTGCGGGAGGATAAGAAATTACTAAGCTCCTCGCCCCTTTTACATGTGTTATACCTTGCCGGCGCGGGGGTAATGGTATCAGTATCTCTTTTTAACCGTACGTTAAAATACCCACCTAAACAGAGACCATCTATTTTACCATACCTCTGTGCATCTTGTAATCCATCAATAAATTCAAACAAATTAATAAAATTCCTATTCGGTAGTGATATAAAATCATTATTGTAAAAATTAATTAAACATATCGATGCCCCCCCTTGTGTAGATTGTGGCTTGAAAATTCTTGTTATTTGTCGCCACAGGTTTTATGCTACCCCCCCCAGCTGCAATCTTTATCCAAGTAGATAAACCCCCACACGGACGTCCCATTTGTGGACTTGGTACAATACTATTATAACACGCAAACCCATCCAAGACCAATTCGCTTGTGCACCATGTCTCTTGAAACATCAGGATGTCATATTCACTAACCAAATCAACCCACTCAATTGAGTTTAATTTGGATCTCAATCCTGCAATATTCCAACTTAACACATACAGGTTAGGGTCTAAGCCTCTGGGTTCTACATCAATTGGGCATTTAGCAAAATATTCCGGTGATTCAGGTGTAGTGGTCAGTGTTTGACTTATTAGTCAATCCTGACTTTCTAGACCGGACAAGGCTGTGAACCGATTTTGTGTGATATATGTTGGAGTTAGAGGGTTGCGTGACCATTGGTGAGGTTTATAAAAAAAAGCCTAAGGGTAGTGGGTATATCTGAGTTGGGGCAGTGTTGTTATACATTTCAGCTCGTAATAGCCATTTCACCAGGGGTGGACGTCTAAAATTCACGACTATGCAGTCACCTGGGATGTTCTTTTCTGATGGTCCCACCCAACCTACTCGACGGACCATTAGAATTTCGTTAGCATTTGTTGACCCTAGACCCTTATACTTTATTAGCCAATCCATACTCTTGTTCTTGAGTTGTTCCCAAGATTCAGATTGGTCTTTTTTAAGCGGGGGGACCCCTGCTAAAATAAAAGCATAAGGGCATGCTTCCGGGGGTAAGTTAAGAACATTGGATGGACTATTACCCAAATTAATGGGTGTGGCGATGTTAATTGGGGCAATAGCAGAAATTGTGGTGGCGTTTCCCAACTGGGCAGGAGTACCTAATGCTGGTTTTTGAGGCAAGTTATTACAAGTAGACCTATTTCCAGATGCCGGATTCGCTATAGGCGTCATACTACCAATCGGTTTAGGACAGGCATCATTCTTAAAATTGCCACACATTGTACATGCAATATTAACAGTAGGGGATATACAAGTAACGCCCTCATTAATTACGCCATGAGCTGCAGCCTCTGTTGGTTTAGAAATCTGCTCCCCTCTTATTTTATCAACAACAGTAACCACTTGACTTTGCGTGTCAAGTTTCTTAACCAAGGTTTCCATTCTGTCAAGGTATTTAAATAAAGCATTGAATTGTTTGTCCACCAACGTTTTTAAACGTCCATGGATAGAGTCCACTATAGTGTCAATAAAAGTATCATCCAAATGTCTACTTGTTCCTTGTGCGTTCGTTTTTTCAGTTTGAGTAAAAATGGAATTGGATACCACCTCTGGTGTTGTCAAATCAACAGTGGACTCAATTGTTGGCTCAGTTGGGCTTACTGTTGTAGTATTAGCAGCATTTGCTCCTCGTTTCCACATACTCACAGGGGTGGGTTGGGTTTTCTGGTGAACTGGCTGTTTCCTCTTACTGGTCGTAAATTTAGATGCACCCCTCTTTCTTTTTTCCCCTGCTGTTTTAACAGCTGGCACTACATTTTCGGTGATAATATCAGCTTGAGGTCGTGATTGTGAGTCGAGAGTATCCACTTCTCCATTACTGACCCCAAGACCTTCAGACAGAATGTCGTGCTGGCAGGAGGTGGTAATTACAACATTAGGCGATAATGGGAGGGGGCGAGCTGAATTGTCCTGTTCTACTCCTTTGGGCTGTTGTGTTTGAAAAATGTTACAAAGGCTAATTTGGTTCCCAGCCTGACCCTGATCATGTTGCAGCACTCTGCTCGTGCTTGTCTTTTTAGGTTCTGCCTGCACAGCGTTTGTGCTGTGCTTGTGAAATCTATTGTTTTTAATATAAACTTAAAAGGGGCTTACATCCCACCCCCCTCTCTTTTCTGGCTTTTCATTGGTTACTGTGCGTTCCACTTACTTTTCCTCCATTTCTATTGGCTGCATATTTTCCTGCATTTACCAATGTTTGTTCCTCGTTCTGAAAAGCCATAGTTTACGGGATCTTTTTCCCCATTAATTAGCTAAAATGGGTGCATGCTAGTATATGTGCCCCACTTTTACAGTAGCGTTCTATAATGGATGAGTTTAAATTACAACTGCTTTCGTTTTCACAGGCAATTTGTAGTATCTTCATGTTGTGTTATGTTCTATGTTATCTTGTTCCTATCTGCTCAGCCATTTTGAGTGTCCTGTGTGGAATGTTGACGTGAGTGGAATGTTTCGGAATGCTTGGGTGCCTGGGTGTGTGTGAGACAGTTGGAAGATGGGCTGAGCAGCTAGCAGGCTGCTCCTGGTGGGGCTGTATCTATGGATCTTTTTTTTTTTTTTTACTTTTGGATTAAAGAAGTTGCAGTACAACAATACAGCCAAACAGAAACGTTCCATGCAGGGACCCAGTACAGGGTAGCAAGGTGTAATCCATTAAAAGTACATCTTATTCAATCATCAACAGTGCGTTGCCGTTGGCATAGCACAACAACCCATCATCAGGACGGGGCTTCACAGGTACATTTTCTCCCAGGGAAGCAGACAAGAAGAGGAAACACCCTGAGGAGCTAGCAAACTGGGGAAGAAAGCCGGGGAAATACTGGGAAGTGGTCCGCCACCGACCAGCACCGGCAGCCGCCGCGGACCAAGGACCGGCGGGGAGCGCGGGAGAGGCAGCAGCAGGGACGAAAGGGAAATGGGGCGGTGGCTGGACTCCCTACGGCTCTCTATGGGACAGGGTGAAAGCGGGCCGGAGTGCAACACCGTTATCATGGAGGCAACCCACCCCCCAATCAGGCATGACGGCACCAGCAAAGAAACCCACGTACAGCAGGGGCATCGGGAAGCTACACACTGACCAACTCGATGGCGGCCGCGGACGCAGGGCTGGCAGGGAGCGCGGGGGAGGCAGGCTCGCTAAAGGAGGAACGGTAAAGGAGGTAGGCGACCAATGGACCCCAGATATCAACCGGGTGACAGGCAACAGGTCCCAAAATTCTGATAGCAGCGTTTGACAACGGGAAGCAGCCTCCAGCCAGGCCGACACCACGGAGGCAGGCCGGCGGCCCCAACACATAGCCACCCTACGCCGGGCTAGCACCAGGAGCATCAAGATAACCCGGCGCGACACATCCGGACAGGGCTTAACAAATCCGAGGAGACAGAGAAGGGGGTCCGGAGTAATAGCGGTGCCAGTGATTTCGGAGATCGCGGAGCAGACCTCCAGCCAGAACACCTGCACCCGAGGACAAAGCCGGCCAAATGAGCGAAATCCGCGAAAGGAGTGGAGCATCGCACACAGGAATCCTCAGGAATAAGTCCTAGGGGGTGAAGCTGCCATGGGGTTCGATAGAACCTGTGCAGAAACTTGAAATGGATCAATCGGAGCCGATAGTTTGGGGAAAGTTTCGTGGTTTGGTTACAACAATAGAGCCAATCGGCGTCCGAAATGTCCACACCCAGGTCCGCGCTCCACGCCTCGCACGCCCGCGTCATGGAGATGGGAGAGGATAACAAGGCAGAGGCAAACAGTCTGGTGATAAGTTTTCGTGAGGATGCTGAAGTATATAACAATCCAGGGCAGGAAAAGTGGGCGGGGGCTGCGGAAAGGTTGGGTGCAATTTCCGGCAGGTGGCACGCAGCTGGTAGTACAAAAGTGTGTCCATCAATGATGGCGACTCAGGGAAGGAATCGTCGGGGTAAAGATCAGCTACAGTCTTGAGGCCCCGCATCGCTGCGTGCCGAGACATACAGGATGACTTAAGTGGGGGGAAATCCGGGTGGTTAGTAATGGGCATAGCGCCAGCAGATAGAAGAGATAGCCCAGCCAGTTGGCGCAAAAAGGACCATGCCCAGTGCAAGGTGTCTCCACCGTGTTCACCTCCGACCGAGGGCGCACCGTAGGGGCAAACAGCGCTGTAGCGAGAGGCCAGGGGGCGGCAACATCAGACTCAACCGCGACGTGAGGCTGGTAGGGGGTGGGATGCAGCCAGAAGTGCAGGAAACTGGCCTGAGCACAAAGGGCGTAGAGACGGAAATCAGGCGCACCCAGCTCACCGGCTGACATCGGTATGGTCAGGATTTCATAAGCAACCCTGGGCTGTCGCCTGCCCAGATCAAGGACACCACAAGTGAACACAACCTGAAAAAAAAATAAGCGGTCAGGGTTTGGGTATGTTAGAGAAGAGATAAATAAATTTGGGGAGGACCACCATCTTGGCAATGGCAACGCTGCCGACTAGGGAGAGCGGCAATCGACTCCACTGGGGGATCTTAGATTCAAACCAGTCCACAGCGCGGCCAAAATTGGACCTTCAGAGTTCGTCCGGGGCAATGCTCAACCAGACACCAAGATAGCGCGTGGGACCAGACGCCCACTCGAAGGGATAATCAGGCACGAACGGAAGAGTGCCATCTGTCAAGGGGAAGAGTACGGATTTAATCCAATTAATCTGGATCCCCGAGAGCCCATTGAACCGAATAACTTCACGCACCAGGGGGCTGAGATTTTCCTGGGGATGGTGGACGTAAAGGGTAACGTCATCCGCATACATGGAGACCAAGAGGGAGCGGGACGAAAAACCGATACCCCTTTGGGTGTGGTGCTGCCGAAGGCGGGCGGCCAGGAGCTCCATAGCAATGGCAAAAAGCATGGGCGACAATGGGCAACCCTGCCTTGTGCCACGCAAAATGCGGATAGGATCCGTGACCTGGCCATTAATGCGCAACCGGGCGGTGGGGTCAGTATATAGCAATTTAATATTTCGCAAACAGTGAGTACTAAACCCCATGCGCGAGAGGACATAAAATAGAAAAGGTCACTCCAGTGTGTCAAACGCCTTTGTGGCATCGAGCAGCGCAGCCACAGCCAGAAGGTCAGGGTTAATTTGATCCAGAACTGAAAAAATAGTATGAAGATTATGGGAGGATGCCCTGCCGGGGATAAAGCCAGATTGGTCGGGGAGGGCGATGGTGGGCATTAAGAGGAGAAGACAGGAGGCAATGAGCTTGGCGAAGATTTTGTTGTCTATATTAATGAGGGAAAGGGGGCGGTAGGAGTCACACCGGTCAGCAGGTTTGTCCGGTTTGAGGAGCAGCGTCAGCGAGGCTTCGCGGAGAGACGGTGGGAGCGCACCAGTGTCAAAGGACTCATTGTACATGGCGGCCAGATGTGGGACCAGAGTGGAGGCAAACATTTTATAAAAGGAGGCAGAAAGCCGGCTAGGCCGGGCGCCTTATCGCACGGCAGGTTGTTAATAGCCGCCAGTATTTTCTCCTTTGAAAAAGGTTCATCAAGGAATCCGCCAGCCAAACCAGGGCGATGGACTCAAAATACTGATCCAAGTCTACCGTAGAAGGGGGGGGGCGCCAGCAGACTAATGCCGGGAATAGAAGGCGAGGAAGCTGGACTTGATCTCTTTTGAAGAGGTGGTACGGTCCGGTCCCCCATCACTGAGGGCCGTGATGTAGGATGTAGCGCGCGGCGGGCGCAGCAAGTTGGCAAGAGTGCGTCCCGGGCGGTCACCCTCCCCGAAGCGGCGAGCTCGGCCGTCCCTCCCCAGGAAGGACAGCTCTCGGTAAGCCTACTCGGAAAATTCTGAGTGCTTTTGACGCAAAAGCGCCAACGCGTCGGGGCCAGCGCCGTTCGCAATGGAGGCATTGAGGCCCTAGATCTCTCCCTCCAGCCTAGTAAGTGTAGAACGAATGGCCCGGAGGACTCCGGCTTGCTTGGATATGCACTCCCCCCGAATAAATACTTTAAAACCCTCCCAAAGTGTAGAGACCGAATCAACAGTGCCTACATTGAGTTCAAAATAGTTAGTAATGGCGGTTTGGATCTCATCACAAAAAACAGAGTCCCGAATGACATTGGAAGGAAGGCACCAGGTGAATGCGCGGCGTGGGGAGTCGGGAGGTCGGAGAAGACGACGGACCGGCGCGTGGTCAGAGAGAGTGCGTGCCATATGAGTCGCGTCCATAGTCCAGGTAAGGACATCCGGCGACACCAGCCAGAGCTCAATGCGAGACCAACAGCCCCTAGCACCCGTAACGCAAAGTGCCCTCCCGGGCATCGGGGCGAAGATGACGCCAAACATCGATAAGCGAGTTGTCAGTCAATATAGAAGACAGAGTGGCGGCCGCGCGCGGGTGAGACCGGTAAGAGCCCGACCTGTCCAAATCCGAGAGTGACATTAAAATTGCCACCCCAAACCATAGCCGCAGGGCCGCAGGAGGAGATCAGATGCCAGACATTATAAAATAATTCAGGGTCGTCAGAATTTGTGCCATACACCGCAGCAATGGTAAGAGGCTGAGCAAGCAGCATCCCGTGTAGAATGACATACCGACCCTCTGGGTCGACTAGGGTGCGAGAGGTCTGCCAGGGAAGGCCACGGCGCAGCAGGATCGAGGCACCCCTAGCATAGGAGGAATAGGTGGAAGAATGGGATTCCCCCCAGTATCGCGCGCCGAGATCGAGTCGGGGAGTAGGTGTGTCTCCTGGAGAAGGCAAACGTCAACCTTATGACGCTGTAGGTGGGCATGTGTTAGACGGGCCTTGCAATGATCGTTCAGGCTGCGGACGTTCCATGACCAGCAAGTCAAATTAGCCATAGGACAGGAGATGGGGGCCAACCAGATACAGGGCGAGGAGCATGAGGCCCAGATGCATCCAACCCAGTGCAGCCATAATGGGAATGAATGACCAGTGGGAAAGCACAAGCGCAGCAGGAGTCCAGAGCGGGGGAGACCACCGTAGGGGAAATACCAGCCCAAAAGGGAGGGGAGGAGGACTGAGGAAGCCGGGAGTAAGCCAGCGCATCAGAGACAGTACCTGGGAGTGAAAAAACAGCCATAGTGTTGCGCCGAAGACATAGCAAATAACAGAACATCGTACATCAGATACAGGAAAGTATGACCATAAATATGGTACCGTGTCTGCATTGGAGCCTGCATTGTCAAAATGGAGAATCAAAACGACAAAAAAAATGAACCACCACCTTGCTAGAGGAACAACCCCATGCTATGATCGGACGCGAGGGGAGACCGGGGCGCGTACGAGGCCCCAGCGAGGGATGTGCCCTCTCGACAAGGAAGACGGGGGGACAATTCCTCACCAAACAGCTCCCTGATCAGCTCCTCCACAAAGTCCTCCATCTTCGCAATGTTCGTGGACTCCGGGAGGCCCGTGATGCGCAGGTTGCATCTCCGAGAAGGGGCCTCCAAATCCTCGTTCTTTTCTCGGATAACTGCAAGGAGCTTGTCCATCTGCAACAGTTTTTGCCGGTCCTGGGTGGCGGAGTCCTCCACATCCTAAACCCGGGACTCCACGTGGAGCAGATGAATGTCATGAGAATCCACACAGGACTTCACTTGGTCAAGACGGACCGATAGCTGGTCCAGCTGAGCAGCAATCCCGGTAACAGTGGATTTGACATCCAGAAAAATGGTTTTGAGGTAATCTTCTCAGGAAGGCAGGTCTCCATGGCCCCCGCAGCAGAGTCCACACCCTCGGTGCCCGCAACGTCCTGTCGGGAAGATCTACAAATTCGAAGGCTATCTTGAGTTGTTTAGGGTCGCTCTTCCCCATTGTGTAAAGCAACGATGAGTTCGCAGCAGACCAAATGCCCAAGGGAGCGCCAATTATGGGGCAGCCCTAAACGCCAACAACCAGGTAAGAGGGGCACCACCAGGCACAGGAGAGAGGGACCATCGGTCGGCCCAGGAAACACCCCAAAGGCAGCCCGAGAGACAGGGCTGGATGACGGCCCCACCAGCCACAGATTAAAGTTCAGGGCGGCACACAGGTTGATAGGCCAGGGCCAATGTTGGTTGCAGCTGAGCAGGAGCAGGCGAAGCGTCGGCCCGGGTCGGGCCCCCAGGGCGAGGTAAGAGGAGTTTCGCCACGCCCAGGGCAGGACACGATAGCAAGGCGCCCCAGGAGGGGGCCTCACACGAGCAGGCACACAGGCGGTGGCGGCCCGCCGCAGACGGCAGCCGCAGCAAGGTGAGGACGGACCCCAGCAGAGGGCCAGAGACCACAGAGGTACTGGGAGCAACAACAGGTGGCAGCAGGGCGCAGCTCCAGGGCTAGGCCGCGTAGTCAGTCAGCTGCAGCCGTCGGGCATATAGAGGCGGCCGGATCACTCAGTGCAGAGGGACTGCAGCACAGCAGATGGCGCCTCTACCCGCAGCGTGAGCCGGGCCAGGAGCGGGGAGCGGGGAGGATCCGGCGGCAGGCGAGTATCAGCAGGCGTCCCCGGCCAGGAGATCGGGAAGGTCCGGCCAAGATGAGAGGTAGGCCCCTACTGCTCCCCCAGCCCAGTGCCGATAGCGCCGCAGCCAGCGCGGGGCCCAGACGAGCCCGCCAGGCCCCTGCAGCGCCGCAGCACCACAACACCAGGCCACACAGCCGGCAGCCCCCACCCCCGCAGGCACCCCCCCAGGCAATGGCGCAACTCACCCGGGCAGCCGGGGGTCCAGCAGCGAGGTCCGTAGTGTGCGCCCAACACAGGATCGCTTTCAGCTCAGCGACGGGCCCAGCAGCAAGGCAAATAGTGCGAGGCCTGGGGAAGCCGTCCCCACCACAAGGCCGGGAACCGCGCCGGGGAGGCACCCAGAGACACCAGGCCCAGCCCGGTAAGTGCAGGAGTCCAACAGGAGTAGGTGTTCCGTCGGGCAGAGTGCAAGATGGGTCGATGTCTGTAGGATGGTGCCGGATCTAGACGCTAGGCCGGCAGAGCCCACTCAAGGTGCAGCCATCTTGCAGCTGGCCAAGCCACACCCCCCGTATCTATGGATCTTAACATCTCAATAAATATCTTAAAGATGTCACCTATGTGTGGACTAAAAAAATTGCTAGCTTTCGCAACAAGAATTTTCAATTCTATTAAGGACACGGACGGCGAGGATTATGCTTCTCTTACTATTTTATTGCCACTCACAGCAGCCAATCAAAACTTTTTTGTATGCAAAAAGCACTAAACATCCCATGAAGCTTTGGTCTACATCATTTCCTGTATCTTCTCTTCTTGCCAATGAATAGATTATCTCCCCATAACCACATCGCACTAACCAGTATAATCCTGCTTTTTGCTGTCATATGAAACTTCGCATATATCAGTTTACAGCCAAGTGCTTCCAAGTAACAACAACAACACACCAGCAGTATAATAAACATCTGAAGTAAATGTCGGTGCTCTCAACTTTCCAGGTTGCATAAGTGATCAACGTTTTCGGGCCAGCATTTTCCTTTTCATTATGGGACTTTTAGTCGTGCTTTTTGATTGGGTACAGAGAACTAATATTCCCAGACAGGCTGAACTACTTACGCATGGGCCTAGGAAACTTGAAAACCCGGCATTTAGAAATGTTCTGAACATTGTATTTTTCAACAGATTTACACGACAACAAATAAAGCGTGTATTTCCTTTTATAGCTGAACAAAACCGAGGGTGCATTGTTCGCCTAGGGCGACCGCTGGTAAAGCTGTACCAGAAATCTGTATGTTGAGTTATCTCTTTTTAAGATTTTATTCAGGACAGTTGGAATTATGTAGCAAAGGATGACCAAATTGTGTGGCAAGGTTGACTTAATTATGCGGCTAGAAAAGGCAAATTATGCTGCATGATGCAGCACTTTTGGTATTAATATTACTTCATTGTTTGATCCTTTTTACACCCGATAACAGTGTCTGAGAAAAGACTTCACCTTAATTAGTACCATTTTAACACACAAATACAACAATTAGCAGCTGGAAGATAACCAGTCAAACTTTGCGTAAGAACCCGAGTCGCATATTTGTCGCAACTTTTGCTTTGTTTGAGCTAGATACATTTTTTTTTAAATCCTCAGATTATGCGGCAGATGATGGATTATGTGGCAAGTTAGGCAAATCCATAATTATGCAAAAATCGACAAAGCTGCAGAATCACATAATTCCAGTCCCGGCCCTGATTTTATTACACTACTGAACCGTCCTTTGGTGCTGGCATGTTTTCATGTTATTTCTTTACTGGCTACACTAAGAAACTAAGGGGCATATTTACTAGGAAACTGTTGGAGGGCTACGTTAAGGCAAGAAGGCCAATACCACAGTCCGATAGTTTCCAAACACAGGGATGTGCCGTATTGACAAGAATTCAGCAACCCCTGCCATTCCCTTACCGCTGGTGCTAAATGTAGCTGCCTAGCGCCAACACAGGCACACTTGCACCATTGTGCGAGGGTATCTGCGTAGCAGGGAAAGATAGTTTACGTGCAGGAAGGTGTCCATTCCTGTGCATAAACAATCAGTAATGGCGATTTGTAGCTCCTACATGTGCTGCATTGTGCAGCACACATAGAAGTTGCAAATCATGTTTTTTGTTAATGATTGTTTATGTGCAGAAGGGACACCTTCCTGCACATACACAATCATTCATGGTGTTTTGCTCTTTAATATCTGTGTTGCAGAATGCAGCAAGCATAGAAACAACAAAAACGAGGAGAAATAAAACATTTCTCCTAATTTCGCCCTGTTAAGACCAGGTTTTCCCTGGTCTTATTTTTGGTCTGCCCCTTGTAAATATGGTACAAAAGGGGGTGGTGATGGACGGAGCATCAGAACCAATCAAACACTCACACCCAGTCAAAAGATCTGGGTTTGATCCATCACCATTCTTTAGCCCACTCTGCCCCACCAGTTCAGACATGGCTATATGCAAATCAGTCTGACCCTGTGCCTCATGGGAACAGTCCAGCCCGAACTGCCAAGCCATGCCTTCCCTGGACCGGAAACAAGCTTCCGAGGACCGGTTTCTGGCATTCCAGCCGTCTTCAGCCCGGCTTGCTTGAAACCAGTGGCAAAGTGAGCAAGGGACTCACGTCTGAGCATACCCCGCCACACTTATGGTAGCCAAAAGCGGTACAAAAGGGGGTGGTGATGGACGGAGCATCAGAACCAATCAAACACTCACACCCAGTCAAAAGATCTGGGTTTGATCCATCACCGTTCTTTAGCCCACTCTGCCCCCCCCAGTTCAGACATGGCTATATGCAAATCAGTCTGACCCTGTGCCTCATGGGAACAGTCCTGCTATTAAGAACAAAGGTCCTTAGCTTTTTTAATTAAAACAAAAAAATGATGAAATATAGGCCATAATCGGGAACTATATTTTGTCACTGTCCAGCCGGACAGGACCTTTATTTACAACAATATAAGTCTTGTGGTTCAAAAAATAACAAGGCACAGTCCTGTACCAAGAAAGCAAAGAACACAAAAAGCAAAGAAGAATTCCAGAGTGTTGGAAACAGGCAAAAGAAAGAGCAAATGTTGGCCACTTTTCAGTCAGTGTTACATTCAAGGTATGCCAAACGACTGCCAAAAAACAACATGATTCAACACAATGGTTAGGTTGTGAAGGCAATCTACAAAGTCGACGTTTCGATCCCTAGTGCTCAATTAATTGGGACCATCATCAGGACTGACAGATTTACAGTATTTGCCTGTCAGAATAAAATATTTACAATTTGAATGACCGCCTGTAGAAATAAAAGGAGGAAAGAGGGCGAGAAGAAAAACGTTTTAGACAATAAACAATTTCAGACATTAAAAGAGTGTTCATTAGACCTGAAGGTTATTGGATCACCAGAGATAACAAACGCATGTACTCGGATTCGACTTATTAGTGCTTACACATGTGGTCCACTCGTGGGTTTTTTTTTGGGGGTATACCGGCGTGGTAGTGACTTGTGAATAATGTAGTATACTTTTATAAAGCCTAGCCCTATTAAAAATGTTCTGGTAGTGCAAGTTTAAACAGACGCGAGCCGTTTTTCGAAAAATATCCATGTTCTATACATGCAGTGGGCGTCCGTCATGGGGCAGTCATATGGCTTCCGGTGGGGCGAGCAGATTAGAAGGAATGAGCTTACCCTGAATTCGCGATCAAGAGCGACCCTGAAAGAGGAAGTGGAGTGGATATGGGTCGTCCGCCTGAAATTAAAAAAGGGGGGGGTTGGGTTTGATAGGATGAGGTGCTGCTTAAGGCGGGGCTGCAGTGTAAAGCCCAGGCTAAGAAAAGGGAATTACCTTGAAGGGTTCGTCAATACTCAAGTTGGGTCCGTGCTCCGCACCGGGTAGCTTGGGACTGCTTTAAAATTGTATCGTTCCCTGTAAGGAAATGAATGGAGTCAGGAAAGTGTCCTACCAAAATGAACCGGACCTCACGCACTGTGGATCCCTGCGGTTCGTACCTTAAGGCGAGGTGTCCTCACTGTGCCTCGATCGGCATAGTGGTGGCGGGTGAAAGACGATGTCCAGTTTACCGCTAGCTTCTCAGTGGGAACCATTGCACTAAAGTAGGCGTGCAAGGCGTCAGGCGTGGAGACGGCACGGAAGGGCGCCATCTTGGGATGGGAGGGGGTGACCAGAGTTGCGCGCCATGTTGAGTGGGTCAGTGCGTGACAATGTAATTTGACAACGCTTTGCTATGAGGATGGGCAGGGAAAAGAATGGGTGCCATCTTGGAAAGGGATCGCGTGGGCTGAATAGGAGGGCACAAAATTCACTCACCAGCCCATCACGTTCGAAAGACGATCTTTTTCAAATTGTAATACATCAAATGTGATTTATGTTATTGAATGCCCTTGCCCCAAACTCTACGTGGGACAAACGACACAGAAAGTAAAGACCAGAATCTGCCAACACAGGAGCCGCATTAGATGCAGGACTGCAAATGCCCCTCTGGTGGACCACTACAGTGCGGTGGGACACACTGAAAATGACATCAAATGGTCCATCCTCAAAGTCGTGAAACTCCCTCCAAGAGGTGGCAATTTGGGCCAGCTACTGAATAAGGAGGAATTAAGAACAATGATCCAATTTGATACCATTCGTAACGGCCTAAATCGGCTAGAAGATTGGACTAGTCTGCTCTGAATGGTTTGAACTTTACAAACAACTGTCCTTTTTCAAAATTTAAGAACAAGCGGAACCACTTAGTTAATGGTTTGCTGCTTTAATGAATTATGTACTGGTCAAATGCAATGGAAAATGTTTTAAGAAAGTCACCCACAATATCGGCACCCGCACAATAATTGACGCACCTGTTCACCAATGTAAATGCTATCATTTGCACAAATGTCACTTCACGTACTGACCCCCCAATATGGCGCCCTATTCAGCCCACGCGATCCCTTTCCAAGATGGCACCCATTCTTTTCCCTGCCCATCCTCATAGCAAAGCGTTGTCAAATTACATTGTCACGCATTGACCCACTCAACATGGCGCGCAACTCTGGTCACCCACTCCCATCCCAAGATGGCGCCCTTCCGTGCCGTCTCCACGCCTGACGCCTTGCACGCCTACTTTAGTGCAATGGTTCCCACTGAGAAGCTAGCGGTAAACTGGACATCGTCTTTCACCCGCCACCACTATGCCGATCGAGGCACAGTGAGGACACCTCGCCTTAAGGTAAGAACCGCAGGGATCCACAGTGCGTGAGGTCCGGTTCATTTTGGTAGGACACTTTCCTGACTCCATTCATTTCCTTACAGGGAACGATACAATTTTAAAGCAGTCCCAAGCTACCCGGTGCGGAGCACGGACCCAACTTGAGTATTGACGAACCCTTCAAGGTAATTCCCTTTTCTTAGCCTGGGCTTTACACTGCAGCCCCGCCTTAAGCAGCACCTCATCCTATCAAACCCAACCCCCCCTTTTTTAATTTCAGGCGGACGACCCATATCCACTCCACTTCCTCTTTCAGGGTCGCTCTTGATCGCGAATTCAGGGTAAGCTCATTCCTTCTAATCTGCTCGCCCCACCGGAAGCCATATGACTGCCCCATGACGGACGCCCACTGCATGTATAGAACACGGATATTTTTCGAAATAACGGCTCGCGTCTGTTTAAACTTGCACTACCAGAACATTTTTAATAGGGCTAGGCTTTATAAAAGTATACTACATTATTCACAAGTCACTACCACGCCGGTATACCCCCAAAAAAACCCCCACGAGTGGACCACATGTGTAAGCACTAATAAGTCGAATCCGAGTACATGCGTTTGTTATCTCTGGTGATCCAATAACCTTCAGGTCTAATGAACACTCTTTTAATGTCTGAAATTGTTTATTGTCTAAAACGTTTTTCTTCTCGCCCTCTTTCCTCCTTTTATTTCTACAGGCGGTCATTCAAATTGTAAATATTTTATTCTGACAGGCAAATACTGTAAATCTGTCAGTCCTGATGATGGTCCCAATTAATTGAGCACTAGGGATCGAAACGTCGACTTTGTAGATTGCCTTCACAACCTAACCATTGTGTTGAATCATGTTGTTTTTTGGCAGTCGTTTGGCATACCTTGAATGTAACACTGACTGAAAAGTGGCCAACATTTGCTCTTTCTTTTGCCTGTTTCCAACACTCTGGAATTCTTCTTTGCTTTTTTTGTGTTCTTTGCTTTCTTGGTACAGGACTGTGCCTTGTTATTTTTTGAACCACAAGACTTATATTGTTGTAAATAAAGGTCCTGTCCGGCTGGACAGTGACAAAATATAGTTCCCGATTATGGCCTATATTTCATCATTTTTTTGTTTTAATTAAAAAAGCTAAGGACCTTTGTTCTTAATAGCAGTACTTACCCACGGTCCGCAGCTAACTGTTTGGGTTACCTTGTTACGAAAAAGTATCATGGGAACAGTCCAGCCTGAACTGCCAAGCCATGCCTTCCCTGGACCGGAAACAAGCTTCCGAGGACCGGTTTCTGGCATTCCAGCCGTCTTCAGCCCGGCTTGCTTGAATCCAGTGGCAAAGTGAGCAAGGGACTCACGTCTGAGCATACCCTGCCACACTTATGGCAGCCAAAAGCGGTACAAAAGGGGGTGGTGATGGACGGAGCATCAGAACCAATCGAACACTCACACCCAGTCAAAAGATCTGGGTTTGATCCATCACCGTTCTTTAGCCCACTCTGCCACCCCAGTTCAGACATGGCTATATGCAAATCAGTCTGACCCTGTGCCTCATGGGAACAGTCCAGCCCGAACTGCCAAGCCATGCCTTCCCTGGACCGGAAACAAGCTTCCGAGGACCGGTTTCTGGCATTCCAGTCGTCTTCAGCCCGGCTTGCTTGAATCCAGTGGCAAAGTGAGCAAGGGACTCACGTCGGAGCATACCCTGCCACACTTATGGCGGCCAAAAGCGGTACAAAAGGGGGTGGTGATGGACGGAGCATCAGAACCAGAACAGTATTTCACCAAGGTTGGCTCAGATAGTGCTGATCTCTAGACATGTGATTCTGGTTATAGAAGACTGTATTCTCTACTGATGACCGTTAATAAACCAGAATCACATGTCTAGAGATCACCTAGATGAAATACTCAAATATCGGAGCGAGCTACAAGAGATTGCATTTCCCAGAATGCCAGGGGCGAACCTTGCCTGAGAGGTCAGCGGTATGCTCCCACATCCAGTTGTCTGAAATGTGTGGAATGTTTGGAGAAATTAAAGCATTTCTTATTGTAAGAGCCTGTTCCAAGGGCACTTTTTTGTACTCAAATTCTTATCTGACTATCTTAATAGATCACACTTTGCATCAAAAAACTATGGGTGCTTGCACTTATCCGCCAAAGTTACATCAAAGTAGCTCCACTTTGATGCACAGTGGTGCAAAGCACTACTTTCTCTGAGGAAAGAGAACCTTTCCAGCACTTAAATAGCATGTGCTCTGGAAAGCAAATACTTTTGCAAGAGTTTACACCACTTTGTGTTACTTTGCGTGACTTAGCCCTGTGGCAAACCCTTGGTAATCTTACAAATCTGCCCGTTTCATTTAAGGCTATTTTCCAGTAGTCCATCAGGGTGAGAGAAGTCTAGCACTCAACAATAGAAACTCGAGGATATGTAAATGTAAAAATAAATTGATTGTGGCATGTTTCCGCACAGCACAAAGGTGATATCAGTGACCAAAAGACAGGTACTCTGAACCAGGATGTTGCCTTCAGTTACTTTACAAATTTCCAAAATGCACTAAACCCAGTTCATTGCCTGTCAGCACCCTGAACTCAAAGAAGACTCATGCATTTCTGGGACCCCACGTTCAGGAGACCCACAGGAGCAAATCTGGGGATCAAGCCTCAGCAAGGATAGGAAACTTAACTGTCCCTCTCTTTCTATTGAATGACCCTCTACTTACATTTTGCTCTCTGCATTCCACCTCTCTCTGAGTATAGCCTACTACTCTATGTCGCATTGTGTCTGTCTTAATCTTTTTTATTGCATGTCTGATGATTGTCCATACTTCGTTTCACAGATCATAATCTCATTTTTTAGAGGCATTTCCCTGCAAACTATCAATACCTAATCTATCCTATCTTATCTGGCCAGCACTCCAAATATTTGCATGAACGCACTTGTACCCCAATAATAATCCCCCAAATCCTATTGATTTAAAACTTAAGGAAGAAAGTGGAGTACATTAATGGAATAATTTCCTTCTCAGCAAAAGACTAATCCCCATAGCCAACAAGAACATGTTACCACTGGATTTACCACTAACTTTGGTTTCCGAAGTAGTGTATTAATTGCCATAAACCTAAATTAGCACGCCGGTAATCTTTGGTGGCGTACTCCCTGATGAGTGACTTGAGACTGCAAATAGTATACCTGGAGGACTTTGATTGGAGAATTATGATTGTGTTATGGTTTGGGAGTCACATTGATGAATACGGATATTGGAAGGCACTATAAAAATCTGTGTACTCGTAACAGCAGGACATTTAAAATAGAACCATTAGCTCTGATGAAGTCATTGGTATATCTATCATAGACAAAACACGTCTTGGCTACATATCACATTTGATGTACTGAATGCATACGTAGATTTAAAATAAAAAGAAGAGCATATCTACATCAACTGATTGTGGAAAACTGTGATTTGAACACTGGTGCTCGGAATTCTTTTGAGTGAAGCCAACAATAACAAGTTACAACTGGATTAACCACTAACCTTGGGTTCTGAAGTAGTGTATTACTCGCCATAAGCCTTCAATATTTGCTAGAGGCAGTAAGTACTATGGAAATACAATTACAGCACAATACATTACATTGTGCGTGCCACATGATGTGAGCAACTTATTCCACAAAATTGCTTCTACTCACTACTTTGAGAACATGGATGCTACAAGATGCTACTGCATGAAATTTTGCTCTAATTGATTAAGAGTGGATATGTTTTGTCCACATCTGGTTTTCTGGGTGTGGGAGACAATACCTGAATGTCCCTTTCGGTAATTCTTGCCAGAATAATGGCATGAGGTTGCAGCAGTCAAGATTCATTCCCCTCTTTTTTTTTAACGGGGAGCGCGTACAGTGCTCCCCACTCCTGAAAAGATCCTTCCCCATTTCCACATCACTCCACCTCACCCCCCAACCCCCGCTTGGAGCTGGTGGTAAATGTATGCATTAAAACCCCAATGGAACTGGGAATGCTCTGTGGTTTTATGACCGAAAAATTTATCCAGTTCAGTAATTCTCAATTTCATGTTCTTTTATTCGTAATTGTGTGGAACTGGTGCACACTTACCATACAGTAACCATTCAATTACGTGTAATTTTACCATTACCCTAGTAATGTGCAACTTGTAATCAGGCCCAAGATGGCGAATTAGGCTGCTGTTCAGATAGTGCCTAGATATCCTCTTCTGACTCGCGTCATTTGGTTACTTTGGAATACCTCACCCTATCACACAGCACAGAGGGATGACCGTTCATAGGATGAGGAGGAAAATTCTGCAATAGACATAAACATTTGCATAAACATCTGCAGTTCCTTCACGGGCTTCCTTCCTATGCCTTCTAAAGTTGTCTGTGTCGAGAATTCTGATGGACAAGCTCTTATAAAAGAGAAAGCTGTCACAACAACTATTGCTTTTCTGTGGGATTCAGGCATCTTCTGACTCTCTGTTTTCTTCAGGTACCCCAGCCTAGCTGGGAATATAGGAAGTTCTGGTATACCTCCATACCAGAAACGGAAACTCTGCACCTTGCCTTAGAACGTTGTCACCGAATGGAAGCCCATGACTCTTCCTCTTGGCTAAAAAGGACTTTGTGCATCTAATGTATTTCAAAAGACAGAGTACCTACCTCCCTGAAACCAGCCTTTTTCAAGCAAATATGGAGCCCAGGACAGAAGGCTGAAATACGTACTCTGTGCCAAAATTGCAATACGTTTTTGGCAAATTTCTGTTAAGAAATGGAGTACAAATGACTTCCAGTTAATTTTGCCAACTTACAGACATCCACTTTAACTTCGTAGGTGCTTTAGGTGGCTGCTGCTGGCTCTCACTGTAGGTCTTGCAGGTACCCATCTAAGCACCCTAATCAAGGGGGCTTGATGAAGCTAAGCATGTGTAGGGAATCCAATGAGACTCATGCAGGCACCCATCTGAGCTCTTGCTGACAATAGACTAAGGGCCACATGTGCGACCGCTTCATTTTGCAAGCTCCTAATAGCGACTTTTTAGGACTCGCAATTAGAAAGACGCAAAGTGTGGTGTACTAATGTGTCTTGGACACATTTAGTGATTCCTAATGGGGTTGCAATTGACCTACCTCATCAATATTCATGAGGTAGGTTGCAATTTGCAACCCATTTGGAATCGCTAAAAACTCAAGGATGTTGGCCTGTTTGGGACAGCGGACCACCATATCTGTGACACCGTGCTTGCTTTTGAATGAAGCTGGGAGAAACCAGCGATGCAACACTTTTCAGTGTGCCCTACTTGCGACACCTTGGATGTGCTGTATTTACTTTACAGCGCTCCATGTCACAAGGATTTACAGATACGTCAGGAATCCTAACGTACCTGTAGGCGCAAAAGTGATGCATTGTTGGGGTGTGTCTGAAAACAATGTAACTCCAGCAATGTGTCAATTCACATGGGGCAAGCCTTCTGCCTGCTGTGAGGCAGGCGTAAGGGGTTTATGCAGTGGCATCCTAGAAGTGGCATAGTAAAATATGATAGATTTCATTGCTCACCTACTACGATGCTTTCTTGTGGGGGAACACCCACCCTGCATACATTATACCTGACACAGGTATAATGTGGCGCAGGGGTTTAAAAAGTGACGCATTTGCCTAGATGTGTCACTTTGTTAATATGGCGCAATGTGGTACAATATTTACATCGCCAGTGCGACAACAAAGTGATGGACCGGCTGTGTAAAAGTGCTGCAAGGGGCTCATAAGTAAGCCCGAGTACATACCTGCCAACTCACCTGCATTTAGTGACCCTCATTTCACTTCTGTTCTGATGCATGATGTGGTAAATGTATGGGTATATAGGTAAATTAATAAATTGATGAGTGAATGGGTCAGAGATTGGACTATAGATAAGTGTTTGAGTTAAGTAATGGGGGTTGAGTGAGTAAATGGAAGGGTGATTGGTAGGGTGAGTGGATCAGCCGGTCGATGGATGGATGGGTGACTGTGTGAACAGATAGATGGATTGCTGAATGAGTGGGTGGTTAGATGTATATGCATGAGTGAATAGGTGGATGACTGGATGTGTGGATGGTGGAGTGATTGGGCAAGCATGTGAAAATATAACTGAATAAACATATGTAAAGATGAATGAAACAATGTATTGGGTGGGTTATTGTCTGAATGGGTAAGCGAATGAATGTAAGGAAGACGATGACTGCGGAGATGGAAGGCTGAGTAGGTTAGCTGATGAAGGAATGGATGTGTGGGTAAGGGAGTGGGTGAATAAATGAACTGATATCTGGATGGAAATGTGACTACGTAGATGGATAGCTAAAGCTCTCATCCATAATAATGTAAGTACACAGTGCATCATTTAAAAAAGAACTAGTCGTCATCTTCTGATTGCCATCTGGACATCCCTCTCCAGCTGTTCCTGCTGATGGGCACCTGTCTAACTTATCAGCTGATCACTCTCAGGTATGACTTTTTAATGTTAATTCTGTAATGTACTGTGGGACTCTTTAAGTACCGAAAAGGGAAAGCAATTCAGGGGCTTATGTACAAGCCCCATGGGCCACTGGTACATCACTTTTTTTCCCATATTAAAAGTGATGCGCTGGCATCACAAGGTGCTTGTAAATAAGCCCCTGAATGTTTCAACAGAGATTTAGTTCAGATTTGCCTACATGTAGTGTAACTGGCACCTGGACATCCCACTTCAAGGGACACCTGAAAGACAAGAAAGGGCAGAGCCCTGAACAACATGCTGGTGCGGTACCCTTTATTTAAAAAATGTTGTCTGACACTAAAACTTTGGGAAAGCAACAAAATACTGTACTGCTTTTATACTCGAAGAAGATCTGGAGATACCACTAGCACGTGTTTCAAACATATATGATTATAATTCTACAATGAGCTCTGAGCACACTCAAGTCAAATTTCTGTACGTCACTAATAACCAATATTTAGGCAAGAGTCATTCAAATCCAAAATTCAAAATTTCATAAATTAAATGTCCAAATTCCAAAGGGTTGATGTTCCTTGTTTATTTTCTTGCTTCAGTATTCACAAAGATGGTACAACAGCCAACACGTGTTTCGTTGTGTACAATATAACACACTGACTTCTTCAGGGCTGAAACCAAATAAATATTACCCACTGTTACTACACGCAGTACGTATGGCTAGTGTAAAGAAGTAAGTCCAAAGCACCTACTTAGTAGTGTAGTAATCCGCTGAGTGTGTAGTATTCAGGGAAAAGAAAGAAAATAGTTAAGCCACTACTGTTAGACTATACACCTATATTTTGTGGATAAGGTTATAGGCCCAATACCAAGAAATGAAATTAGAAATTAGTATGTCAAGAATGGTATAGCCTAATTTTATATTCCCTCCAATATCCACTGTCTCTTAACATCAGAAGTGGTTCATAAATCCAGTAAATTATATTTCTGTAAATTTCAATCTCAATCTGCAATTGAAAATATAGGTTTTGCTGAGACCTATATTTCGTGTAAATAGTGAGAGTAATCTTATTTTCTTATTACCATCACACTTACCCAAACCAAAAAGGGTGGGTTCATAATCTTGCCAATATTATTGCTTAATTTCTTCTTATCAGGACTGTAACGATAAGCAATACATTTTACTCACTATTAAGCTCACTAGTACTACACAATTTAACTATCGTGAGTGTAGTAAACACAACTCACCTTACATATAGACTATACTTAGATGAGGGAAATTCTCTCAAGTATTCTCCGATTTTGGGTTACGATTCCTATTAAAAACAAAATTACGCACATGGTAGTATTACCCTTATATTGTATCGGACTCCATGTTTTCTCTTATTTCAATAGGCTCACCTTCACGGTGATTCTCCTTCCTCGTGAGTTCCCTCGTCCTAAGATATATGCTTTTCCTTCTCTTTCTATAACATACATTTAACAGATCATCAGAATTTGTATCTCCCAAATCTACATTCTATTCTCAAAGAAGTTGTGTACACTCACCCACGTCAAAATAATAGTTATAACCGGAGGTCGTTACTATCTTTAATTATCGAATTACAATACTAAAGTGGGAAACGAAAATATCAGAATGATCAGTATCACTTCCTATAAAATCACCAAAGTAACTGATTTATGTTACAATACTGCTCACCAAATTTCTTATCACGATTTCGTCACAACCTCCGTATTAAGTAATCCTCCTCCTGAATAAAAATGAATAAAACAATATTTCAAAATCCAACCTATTAATCAAAATCCCGCAAAGCTAGGATATCTCCACGACATAAACTAATTCTTCTACCTTAGTACGGGTGGATAATCCTCTTTCAATCACCTCGGCGTCTAGCACCGGCGCCATCTTGTAAAGTCTATTTATGTTCATTCTCCCCGGGCGCCATCTTGTAACATGTTCGTATTTCATCTACCATGTTTCACGCGTCCCGCAACTCAAATATTAATGCAATTCTCCTCATAAAGTGTAATAATCCGCCGAACACAATCCAAGCGCTAAGAGATATTCCTAAGCAAAATTATATTACAGAAATACAGTCACATCATGAATCCGAACTAATACCAATATGAATCTGAATATAGACACCGTTAACAGTGAATAATTTGTGTGCTTACCAACGTTTGCATCTAGTAAAAAAAGTTTACGTGCGGCAATGAAAAGTATTTCGAGGTTACAGTAGTTAGTTCAGTTGGGTTTCTTTAAAGGGCAGCAAGAGAATAAAGAGTGCCCATGTTAGCCAGTTTAACAGGGATCAGTAGTAAGGAATCCTTACAATTATTGAAAAACACAGTGTGAATTGAGAACATATTGAGTCCCAGAGTATCAATATGATAGACAAAATTCTGGTCTTGTACATGAAATTCCAATAAAGAACAGTTATAATGCATATCCCCTAGTATAACCGTCTAATTCTCCTGACAAATGTGTGATTGAGACCTCTACAGCTGAACAGTAATTTCTCACTAGCACATCTTCAATCACTTCAATTATTGCCTAAAAAGAATTGATATTCATTATCAATATTGAGTCCCCGCTCCACCGCTCTCAATTTCATAATCCAAATTACCTCCTTTCTCCTGAGTTTCAGTAATCTGTTGCCACCCCTAGGATCTGTTGTTACATGTTCTATCCCATGATAGCATAATTGATGTTCGTCTCTGTTATCATAATTTTGAACACAGTGTGCAGCAATTGGGTACCTTGTGTCCCCATTTTTCCATGCCCTGATATGTTCCATCATCCTGTCTCTAAGTCTGCGAATTGTGCTGCTGAACATAAATAGACTTTACAAGATGGCGCCGGTGCTAGACGCCGAGATATCCTAGCTTTGCGGGATTTTGATTAATAGGTTGGATTTTGAAATATTGTTTTATTCATTTTTATTCAGGAGGAGGATTACTTAATACGGAGGTTGTGACGAAATCGTGATAAGAAATTTGGTGAGCAGTATCGTAACATAATTCAGTTACTTTGGTGATTTTATAGGAAGTGATACTGATCATTCTGATATTTTCGTTTCCCACTTTAGTATTGTAACTCGATAATTAAAGATAGTAACGACCTCCGGTTATAACTATTATTTTGACGTGGGTGAGTGTACACAACTTCTTTGAGAATAGAATGTAGATTTGGGAGATTCAAATTCTGATGATCTGTTAAATGTATGTTATAGAAAGAGAAGGAAAAGCATCTATCTTAGGACGAGGGAACTCACGAGGAATGAGAATCACCGTGAAGGTGAGCCTATTGAAATAAGAGTATGTGTGAGTCCGATACAATATAAGGGTAATACTACCATGTGCGTAATTTTGTTTTTAATAGGAATCGTAACCCAAAATCGGAGAATACTTGAGAGAATTTCCCTCATCTAAGTATAGTCTATATGTAAGGTGAGTTGTGTTTACTACACTCACGATAGTTAAATTGTGTAGTACTAGTGAGCTTAATAGTGAGTAAAATGTATTGCTAATCGTTACAGTCCTGATAAGAAGAAATTAAGCAATAATATTGGCAAGATTATGAACCCACCCTTTTTGGTTTGGGTAAGTGTGATGGTAATAAGAAAATAAGATTACTCTCACTCTTTACACGAAATATAGGTCTCAGCAAAAACATATATTTTCAATTGCAGATTGAGATTGAAATTTGAATATTGGAAGAACCAAATGAGGATTTTTGTTATAGAGTATTGGGAACGAGAGCTAATAGAGGTAATTTTACTCGTTTCAATATACTTATGTTTATGGTGAGGTTGTATAAAATTGGTTAAGCGGTCTTTGTCAATGTTTGGAATCAATAGAGGCTGATACTAGGTCTTTTCATTACAGAGATATAATTTACTGGATTTATGAACCACTTCTGATGTTAAGAGACAGTGGATATTGGGGTGAATATAAAATTAGGCTATACCATTCTTGACATACTCATTTCTAATTTCATTTCTTGGTATTGGGCCTATAACCTTATCCACAAAATATAGGTGTATAGTCTAACAGTAGTGGCTTAACTATTGTCTTTCTTTTCCCTGAATTCTACACACTCAGCGGATTACTACACTACTAAGTAGGTGCTTTGTACTTACTTCTTTACACTAGCCATACGTAGTGCGTGTAGTAACTGTGGGTAATGTTTATTTGGTTTCAGCCCTGAAGAAGTCAGTGTGTTATATTGTACACGACGAAACACGTGTTGGCTGTTGTACCATCTTTGTGAATACTGAAGCAAGAAAATAAACAACAAGGAACATCAACCCTTTGGAATTTGGACATTTAATTAATGAAATTTTAAATTTTGGATTTGAATGACTCTTGCCTAAATATTGGTTATTAGTGACGTACAGAAATTTGACTTGAGTGTGCTCAGAGGTCATTGTAGAATTTGTCGCTTTCTTTGAAAGTTGTAGATGTAGGATACGCATCTTACCTCTAGAAGCATCAATCTTATGAGAGTTTAATACAGTAGCCCAGATAGTATTGCGTTGAGCGCCCATAGTCTGCAGGTATCCCTATATTTATTATATATGATTATAATACTTGTCTTTATAGCCTATGCACCTCGGTTGCAATATAGCACAGAGCACCAACTCCTTTGCACTGATTTCAGAAATCCAGAGGCATATTTTCAAGCCCTTATCACCAACAGAGCATCGCTTTTTTTGACACTCCGGTGGCGTAGCGCCATTTACCATATTTACAAGTTGGCGCTAAGCCACTTAACGTGGCTTAATACCACCTTGTAAGTATGCCCCTTTCCACTGCAGTCGTTTGCGGCAAAGTGATGTGCAATGAGTGTTGCAGTGGGCATTTCACGCCATCACCCATTGCTTTTTGACACTCTCCTAGATTTACAAGGCGAAGGCAGCACTAAAATCTAGCACCAGGGAATATCTGGACTTAGAATAGCAATACGAGGAGAAATTATGAATCTCCTCATTTTTTGCTCTTTCCATGCGCGCTGCATTCTGCAGCACACATAGAAAGAGGAAATCACCATAAAAAATCACTCCTACGGCACCTTTGTAACATGGCGGCAGGGTGCCTGTGCTCGAGCTAGGCATCTTTTTTTGCACTATCGGAAACACAGGGGTGCAACATATTCTTGTGAATACGGCGCATCCCTGTGTTTAAAAATTGTTTAGCGCAGCATTGCCAAATTTGACATAGTACCGTGCTATGACATATTTTTGTAAATATGTCCAAAGTGACAATAAGGGGTTGTGTCTACTCTGTAGTGACTGGATGTTGTTCCTTGCAAGTAACCCATGTTCCGGTGTGTAGTAAAAAGCCATCAATATAGGCCAGAGAGCTAATCAGCGCCGAGACACAGAAGGGTATTTGCGCGCTATACAAATCGCGTAAATAAATAAATCACTCAAATAACATTTGTGAGTGTGACTTGCAGGTTAAAATCCAAGCCAGGCTGACACAATTTAAATACTCTACACGATTCATGTTGTTGCTTTTAAGTCCATATTTCAGCTGTTGCGGAATGCTGTGGCGTAAACTGAAAATCTATCGTTATGTTGGCAGTGTAGTGAGCCAGAGGTCATTTATTTCTAGCCAATTTGAGAATACTGCCCGCTCTTTAGAAAGATTTGCTGTAACAAGCAATTCGTTTTTCTCTCGCTTCATCTCATCTCATTAAGCTCCAGTCAAAAGGACTCCAGCAAGAAATTGCTTCGCAGTTCAGGCTGAACTGTTCCTATTGTAGCAGGACCAAGGCTGATTTGCCTATGACTGGGTGTAATCGGAGGTGGCATAGTGGGCAGAGACGATGGATTACAATGGTACCTTCAAGCGGCGAGTCAGTAGTTAGACTATTTGAAAGAAGGATGTTACAAAACAAAATCCCGTCCCCACAGGTTATGATTTGCAGTGGCATTTATTCAGTTTCAACTAACTTTAGCCTATAACCTGCCCATTTATAAACTGCTTCCTTGTGGTGTTCTTTGATATGGAATGAATTTATCATCACCCGCTTCGAAGGGGAATTAGACTCCTTCGCTTTAAGTGTTAGTGCCTTGAATATTCATTGGTCACATTCACTCCCTCTTCCAACAATACTGAAACCCAACTAGGTTGACGAATGTAAGCACCTCTACTGCAGTCCTGCTAAACTTCTCCAGCAATAACAAGCAAACAAGTAACACAAACAAAATAGCAGACCAGGTTTCTCACAACTGCAGGTCAACATTCCAGAGACTCTGCTGCAGCTAAATCCCCATAACGTTACCGCTCTCCCATAGTTATCTCATTTCTATTAATACCCAGGTGGGCTTCACTTACCAGGTAGTCTGCTGTTCTCTTCTCTCCTCAACACACAAATCACCAATGAAATTAAGCAGGCATCTGCCCTTCATCACCGTTGGTGCTTTGTTTAATATGTACAAGTTCAGTCCTTCCCACAGGTATCTCTCATATTTATGAGTCAGAACATCTATGGGCCTCAAGGTTCTGCATTCGAGTAGTTTGAGTAATGTTAAAGTACAACATGTGCTATCTTCTTTTTTCTAAGTTCTGATTCTTTCTCTGATTGCTATGTCAGTTTGACCACAACGTTGCTGGTTTGAGTGTTTCCTGCTGAACTCTTAGAGCTTTTTAATCCTTCTTTCTCTTCCTTAAGTCGTAGATTCAGTGCAGGTATGCAGTGAACATACTCAAGGACATCAGACCCTCCACCTTTTCTCTCACATTTCATATGCACAGTTCTCCCATTTGGCTTTGTTTTCCAGTTTTTCGCATTTAAAAAAAGGAGCATCTGTTTTGGCCTTTGCCGTCTAAATGCTCTTGCTCATAGTTTCATTGCTACTCACGGTCATCTTTAGCTTCTCCTCCACTACCACCACTTTCGAGCTGATCTGATCCAAATCTGCACTAGGGACTGACAATGCCTTTGGGAAGCTTTTGTTCACATCACACATTTCTAATTTCAGATCACTTTTCCAGTCCCCCTTAAATTCCTGTTGATAGGACTTCAAGTCAGTCTTCACCATTCTTTTTATAGGCCATTTCATACTGTGGCACGGTGGGTGATTCTCTGATGCAAAAGTAGTATGGGCCAGATAACTATCAATCTCTTTTTGTCCAGTAGTTTTCCCCTTATACCTCAGTCATTGGATCAGGAGTCTACCAGAACACTTACAGGACCAAGAGCTGCACACCTGGAGAGATGACCCACTTTGCTACCTCCCGAGTCATTGAATTCTATGGCCAGCATGTCCCTTGGATGGTCAGTCCCACAATGACCACATGACTCATGATCACAACCACTCAAGATGACTGGTTTTCCCAACTGAACAATAGATTCAAAGGGCCATGCCTTCTATATTGGGTCTTTCACTAATACTCTTCAAGCAGACAGAGACCTAACATTGAAATGGACAATTACAATGAAGGCATGCGTCTGGCTAATTAGCAGTGGGGGTGACCCTGGTGTCTGAAATAGATATTCCTGTAATTACAGACCGATCTCTCTACTCGACAATACCCTAAAGATTCTGGGCCGTGTTATTTATAACAGGATTTTAGAATGGACAGAGGAAAGCAGCATTTTATCCCCATGCCAATTGGGTTTTAGAAGTAGGGTCGGCACAGTCGAACAATGTTTAAGCCTTAAATTGGTTATTGATAAATATAACATTGCCCGTTCTGCCCCTATTTATTTAGCGTTCATGGACCTGTCCTCCACTTTTGATTTAGTTAACAGGTCCAAACTTTGATCTATTTTATTGAGTTACGGCCTGGACCAATATTTGGTCCTTTTTTTTGCATTCATATACGCAGACCTCAAAGCAAGAGTTAGGATAGGAATGGGAGGGGAACTATCAGGACCAATTATGATAGGTAGGGGAGTATGACAGGGGTGCGTTTTAGCACCCCTGCTTTTTATTATTTATATTAATGGTATAAGTAACTATTTGGCAAAGTCTACCCCAGACGTCCTGATAATAAATGACAAATCCTTACCTGTACTTCTTTACTCAGACGATGCGGTCCTAATGGGCCGCACCCCAAATGCTTTGCGTATTTTAGTAAAAAAGTTTACCGAATACATGGATGGATTGGACTTACGGGTACATTTTAATAAGTCATTTATTATGTCAAGTAGCCCAGGGAAACATCAGCCTAATTCCATACTAGTAGGGGACAATAGACTTACTTCCACCCATAATTTCCCATATCTAGGGATGGTCTTTGCTGCGAATGGCTCATGGACTGGGCATTTAGCCCAGTCCTTGAGAAAATTCTCAAAGGCCATCAATTCGATTTTAAGTATCCCCGACATAAGAAATTAGGTGCTATTGAAGCAATCACAAAGATTTTTAAGTTACAATGCATCCCTGTAGCCACTTATGGGGCAGAAGTGTGGGTTGCGGCGAAGAATCAGTGCATACAGCATGAGGAAAATCGGTTCTGCAGAAAGTTGTTAGGAGCACCGATCTCTACTTCCACATACATCTTGCACAAGGAATTAAATTTACATTTTATTTCTGATTTTATTAGTGCTCGACCCTTGTTATTCTGGCACTGTGTGTGGAGGAACCAATTAGTGACCCTGACCCAAGAAATCATAACTGACTGTTTAAAATGTGAACGGGGAATGGAAATCCCCTGGCTCTCGGGGGTTTACAAAGGTTTGCGTAGTATTGAACAAGGTAGCGTCTTCACTGACCCAAGTAAAGTTAACTTGGTACATAAGAATGATTTGAAGAAAACACTTTATGCACTTTATGACACGGACAGAATCAGGAAAGAATACGAGAAAACCACAGTCGCCACTTACATGGGTATGGAATTATATAGATATCCTCTACTATTATATCTAACTGTGCCCATGTCAAGTTGGGAAAGAAGTCTTTTGTTTCGACTGAGGGCTGGAACTGTTAGATTCTTGCTAAATTTTCCTCTGGGTCATCATTCGATTGTCGATTACACGAGTTGTCCTTGTGACGGGGTGAGCAAACAAAATGATCTGCACTTCTTCTTCACTTGCAAGTTTTATTTGAAATATGTAAAATGGCTTTTAATTCCCCTTTTTAAAAAAATTAGACCAATTACTTTGGAGGGATCATATCGATTGCTGCTTTCCTTGGACAGTGAGGAGATAATCTGTGGCACTTGCACTTTTTTGAGAATTGCTGCCCGAGCCCGTAAAATGATGGATAATGCCTGAATCTTCTTGATGCCCTTGTAACTTAATTAATTTTATATGGATTTTATGATAATTGTGTAAATTATGCATGTGCTTTTATGAATTCTTGGAATTCGAATAAAGATTATGAAACGAAACGAAAAACGATATTCCTGTGCTTAGACATGACCTTGAATGGATCTTATCTAAGAAGTGGACCTGATCATGCACAACATGCATGTCGGCCATATCCTAAGTTCTAAGTGTGCCTCAGAACATAAAAGACTACAATGCAGTGATGTTTTCAGGAGTGGGGCATCCCCCTATGATAGTGCTGAGGCACCTCATTTATCTCCATGGGATCATGGCCCTGTGCCCACCTCAGGTGGGGTAGTTCCCGGGAAGGAGCAGAATTTGTTTCCTTATATAGTTGAGATACGCGTTGTTGCACTCACTGTGGACCAAGGCTGTGTCAAGCAAATAGCTGTGTTTATCTCTTTTATTATATGAGAATTTTGAAGAAAATGCGCTTCTCATGCTAGCCCTGACCTTGTGATCCAAGTCAGAATCGAGGAACTTAATGACGTAAAGAAGGTGTTGCGTTTAATGAAGATGCCTTTCGTCTTTGACATAATACTGCCCTGTTAACCAGTAACTGCAAACACAACAATGATGGACAGAATGTGGATCAATGTCACACATTCACCCCAGTCCAAAGATCTGGGCCCAAATCCATCGTTTTTCCACTCCACACCACCCTGGGTTAGACAATGGCGATATGCAAATCAGCGCTGACCCTGTGCCCCATGGGAACAGTCCAGTCCGAACTACAAAAGCCATGTCCTTCCCAGAACGGAAACAAGCATCCGAGGACCGGCCCGGTTTCGAGGTAACACCTCTCTTCAGCCCGGCTAGCTTGATTCCAGGGGTGTGGAGTGCCTGGGACTCACGTCTGAGCATCCCCAGTACACTTAGAGCGGTAACTGCAAACACAACAATGATGGACAGAATGTGGATCAATGTCACACATTCACCCCAGTCCAAAGATCTGGGCCCAAATCCATCGTTTTTCCACTCCACACCACCCTGGGTTAGACAATGGCGATATGCAAATCAGCGCTGACCCTGTGCCCCATGGGAACAGTCCAGTCCGAACTACAAAAGCCATGTCCTTCCCAGAACGGAAACAAGCATCCGAGGACCGGCCCGGTTTCGAGGTAACACCTCTCTTCAGCCCGGCTAGCTTGATTCCAGGGGTGTGGAGTGCCTGGGACTCACGTCTGAGCATCCCCAGTACACTTAGAGCGGTAACTGCAAACACAACAATGATGGACAGAATGTGGATCAATGTCACACATTCACCCCAGTCCAAAGATCTGGGCCCAAATCCATCGTTTTTCCACTCCACACCACCCTGGGTTAGACAATGGCGATATGCAAATCAGCGCTGACCCTGTGCCCCATGGGAACAGTCCAGTCCGAACTACAAAAGCCATGTCCTTCCCAGAACGGAAACAAGCATCCGAGGACCGGCCCGGTTTCGAGGTAACACCTCTCTTCAGCCCGGCTAGCTTGATTCCAGTGGTGTGGAGTGCCTGGGACTCACGTCTGAGCATCCCCAGTACACTTAGAGCGGTAACTGCAAACACAACAATGATGGACAGAATGTGGATCAATGTCACACATTCACCCCAGTCCAAAGATCTGGGCCCAAATCCATCGTTTTTCCACTCCACACCACCCTGGGTTAGACAATGGCGATATGCAAATCAGCGCTGACCCTGTGCCCCATGGGAACAGTCCAGTCCGAACTACAAAAGCCATGTCCTTCCCAGAACGGAAACAAGCATCCGAGGACCGGCCCGGTTTCGAGGTAACACCTCTCTTCAGCCCGGCTAGCTGGATTCCAGTGGTGTGGAGTGCCTGGGACTCACGTCTGAGCATCCCCAGTACACTTAGAGCGGTAACTGCAAACACAACAATGATGGACAGAATGTGGATCAATGTCACACATTCACCCCAGTCCAAAGATCTGGGCCCAAATCCATCGTTTTTCCACTCCACACCACCCTGGGTTAGACAATGGCGATATGCACTGGGCCAGGGACAGACTAATTTGCATATAGCCAGGTTCTGAACTGGGATGGTGCAGTGAGCTAAAAAACGGTGATGGATCAAGCCCTGATCTGTTGACTGGGTAGGAGTGTTCTGATTAACTCAGATACTCTGTCCATCACCACCCCCTTTTTGTAATTATTTTGGCCACCATGAGTGTGGAAGGGTGTGCTCAGACGTGAGTCCCTTGCTCATTGCACCATCAGGATTCAAGCAAGCCGGGCCGAAGACGGCTGTAATGCCAGAAACCGGTCCCCGGAAGCTTGTTTCCTTTCCAGTGAAGAATTGGCTTGGTAGTTTGGTCTGCCATGTTCCCATGATGCACTGGGCCAGGGACAGACTAATTTGCATATAGCCAGGTTCTGAACTGGGATGGTGCAGTGAGCTAAAAAACGGTGATGGATCAAGCCCTGATCTGTTGACTGGGTAGGAGTGTTCTGATTAACTCAGATACTCTGTCCATCACCACCCCCTTTTTGTAATTATTTTGGCCACCATGAGTGTGGAAGGGTGTGCTCAGACGTGAGTCCCTTGCTCATTGCACCATCAGGATTCAAGCAAGCCGGGCCGAAGACGGCTGTAATGCCAGAAACCGGTCCCCGGAAGCTTGTTTCCTTTCCAGTGAAGAATTGGCTTGGTAGTTTGGTCTGCCCTGTTCCCATGATGCACTGGGCCAGGGACAGACTAATTTGCATATAGCCAGGTTCTGAACTGGGATGGTGCAGTGAGCTAGAAAACGGTGATGGATCAAGCCCTGATCTGTTGACTGGGTAGGAGTGTTCTGATTAACTCAGATACTCTGTCCATCACCACCCCCTTTTTGCAATTATTTTGGCCACCATGAGTCTGGAAGGGTGTGCTCAGACGTGAGTCCCTTGCTCATTGCACCATCAGGATTCAAGCAAGCCAGGCCGAAGACGGCTGTAATGCCAGAAACCGGTCCCCGGAAGCTTGTTTCCTTTCCAGTGAAGAATTGGCTTGGTAGTTTGGTCTGCCCTGTTCCCATGATGCACTGGGCCAGGGACAGACTAATTTGCATATAGCCAGGTTCTGAACTGGGATGGTGCAGTGAGCTAAAAAACGGTGATGGATCAAGCCCTGATCTGTTGACTGGGTAGGAGTGTTCTGATTAACTCAGATACTCTGTCCATCACCACCCCCTTTTTGTAATTATTTTGGCCACCATGAGTGTGGAAGGGTGTGCTCAGACGTGAGTCCCTTGCTCATTGCACCATCAGGATTCAAGCAAGCCGGGCCGAAGACGGCTGTAATGCCAGAAACCGGTCCCCGGAAGCTTGTTTCCTTTCCAGTGAAGAATTGGCTTGGTAGTTTGGTCTGCCCTGTTCCCATGATGCACTGGGCCAGGGACAGACTAATTTGCATATAGCCAGGTTCTGAACTGGGATGGTGCAGTGAGCTAAAAAACGGTGATGGATCAAGCCCTGATCTGTTGACTGGGTAGGAGTGTTCTGATTAACTCAGATACTCTGTCCATCACCACCCCTTTTTGTAATTATTTTGGCCACCATGAGTGTGGAAGGGTGTGCTCAGACGTGAGTCCCTTGCTCATGGCACCATCAGGATTCAAGCAAGCCGGGCCGAAGACGGCTGTAATGCCAGAAACCGGTCCCCGGAAGCTTGTTTCCTTTCCAGTGAAGAATTGGCTTGGTAGTTTGGTCTGCCCTGTTCCCATGATGCACTGGGCCAGGGACAGACTAATTTGCATATAGCCAGGTTCTGAACTGGGATGGTGCAGTGAGCTAAAAAACGGTGATGGATCAAGCCCTGATCTGTTGACTGGGTAGGAGTGTTCTGATTAACTCAGATACTCTGTCCATCACCACCCCCTTTTTGTAATTATTTTGGCCACCATGAGTGTGGAAGGGTGTGCTCAGACGTGAGTCCCTTGCTCATTGCACCATCAGGATTCAAGCAAGCCGGGCCGAAGACGGCTGTAATGCCAGAAACCGGTCCCCGGAAGCTTGTTTCCTTTCCAGTGAAGAATTGGCTTGGTAGTTTGGTCTGCCCTGTTCCCATGATGCACTGGGCCAGGGACAGACTAATTTGCATATAGCCAGGTTCTGAACTGGGATGGTGCAGTGAGCTAAAAAACGGTGATGGATCAAGCCCTGATCTGTTGACTGGGTAGGAGTGTTCTGATTAACTCAGATACTCTGTCCATCACCACCCCCTTTTTGTAATTATTTTGGCCCTGTTAACCAGGTCAAATGTTCCTGTACGATATCCATAAGTGGAGTAAAAATCATTTATTGTACAATCATTTCCAGGCAGATGATATGGCACAGGCTTTGTTTTTGGTTCAGACCCTACAATCCTGTCTTAAATCTTTTTTGGCTGATATTTGAAATGATCGTCTGACATGTAATCTACAAATCAATTATTTTAAATAATGGTGATGGTAATGCAAACATCAGCGCAGACGAATGGAGCCAATTCTTATCAACGCACTTTGAAGACAATAGCACAAAGGATGACCATTCTGAAGCCACAGCTCAGCCAGATCAGCAAACTAGGCGATTCCATGTTTAGAACTCAGGAGCCCAAGACGACCAGACCTCAGTTACTCATCCACTAAAGTGCCAGAAGTGCCAACAATCAAGGCCCGGCAAATAATAATGACTTACCTTCGGAGTCCATCAGGACATCGGATGAGTTAAAAAACAGGTTTCATGTTCCATATAGAAAGCCAGGGCTGAAGGAGCTCCAGGGCCAAACGGTCTTCCCCAGGCCATGTTTAAATTAGACGTGGACCTATGGTCAACTTACTTGACCCCCTTGTTTCTCCATTGCTGGCTAAACAACATTGTCCCTGAGTCCTGGCGAGGTGATATAATTCCCCCAATTTACAATGGCGGGAAGAGAAATGACCCCAATAATTACAGAATGATAGCACTCCTAGATGTTGAGTCCAAACATTACACCAGAATTTTATTGGAAGAGTTGCAGGCCTGGGCCGATTCAACAAAGCGCCTCCCTTTTAACCAGATTGGATTTGTGGCTAACTCCGGCACATCAACTAATTTATTCACCTTAACTGTCCTGAGGGAGAAAGCGGCAAGTATCTTAGAACATCCTATTTACTTAACCCGACGTCTAGCATAGTACATCAAGATAATGTCAAGACCGAATAGTTCTGACAAAAGACAAAGAACCTAAAGCAGGGGGCCACCAGTGATTGTAGATCAAAAACCTTTTCTAGGATTCTCATCAAAGGCTTGTGATGATCAATGTTATCATTTGGTCGTCCTTAGGGTCGTGTGTCTCTGGATCATTGAGACAAAGATCGTACCCTATGTTGGATTAGGGTTCCGACCCATAATCACTGTTGGACCATATGATATTGATCTGATGGAATCTGGTGCAGTGCAAAAAATAATAAAAGTGGTGAATTAAAATAGGATAGAGGACCAAAAAGAGGAAATTTTTATTAGGGAAGGCCTCTTCCTGTTAAAACCAAGAACAGCGCAAAATCATAGAAGTTCAACCAAATATCTGCATGGGGGCCAACATGTTTCAGCCTAATGGGAAAAAGGGACCCAGGCTTTCTTCAGGGCCTCTGTTCTAAATAATAACGCTACTGCATATAGTGCAAATAACTTGCCAACGCAAAATATTATGAAACAATCGTGAATGTCAATCTATAACAGCAAAGGATATAATCGCAAAGGATATAATTCCCGACGACTGTTAAATCTCCTCTGTAGCACTTGGTGTGTTTGTTACATCTACAATAGAAAAATCACACAGTGACCCCGCTGTTAAGACTAATTGTAAAAGATCATATGTCCAAAATACTACACTGTAAGGACATTATCTACTCACCCAGTGTGCCCGGGGAACAGACCTCACCTCTCCTGGACCTGGCTCAGGAATAACCCTGGGCGAAGCACTACGCTACGCTCGCGTAGTTTGCGAAGTTTGCGCAACTTCGCACTACGCGAGCTGCACGTAGCACAGTGCGAACACGCGTAGCGCAGCGTAGCATAGTGCAGCGGTCATTTTTTGATTGTTCGCGGTCCTCAACGTCATGTTCGCGACCGCGAGCAAGCAAAATGATATCCCGGCGAGACTCTCAACGCGGGGAGGTCAGGTTTCTCAATGCGAGTGGTCGTGCATGCTCGCGACCGCTCGCGATGAGAAACTACCAGTTCGCGTTGAGAAAGCTGCCGCTCGAGTAAAAATCTACTCGAGCGGCAGAAAACTACAGCTCGCACTGTGCAAGATGCAGTTTTCAATGATTGCACAGTGCCGGATGCTTGTTCGCACTGTGCAATCATTGAAAATGCATCTTGCACAGTTGAACATGCTACTACGCAGCTCGTTTAGTGCTACGTGAAGTTCGCGTAGTGCGAAGTGCACTTTGTGTAGCTTCGCGTAGCGCTACTTCGCGAACTATGCCCAGGTTTACTCAGGAACTGTGAGACCCCGCTCTGCAGAAGTAAAACAACCTGACCTTAAATACAGCAGAGAGAATAAGCCTATCCTGCTCTGTCGTGTATATGCCTAGCACAGGTTAACATGCAGCTTATTCCCAGAGCCAACTACATATCATAGTTCAATCAACATGGATCAAACCACCAAGACAAAGCACACATTCCTTCCAGTATATCAGCTTATAACTGAATTCAACAGGCCATAGTTAGATCTTAATGAAATAGCCCTTATCACCAAGCGTTTTGCAGTGAACAACCTCAAACAACCAGTAGTGAGATTAGCCTGCTGTAAAGAATGTAAACAGCAGAAACTATTAAAACAAAGAAATTAAACCGATTGCTTACCTGTCCGTCGTTGCCTCTGGCCGGTGCTGAGTCAGAGGGAGGCAACGAACAGGACAGGTACAGCCTTTAAGAATGGTCAGAAGCAGCCATATTCAGCCAATCGGCGTTGGTTACTTATCGGAGAAACTCTTCGTTTTCTAGTAGTAAAAAGAATGGTGTGATAAAGTGAGCCACCCTACCTGAAATTTCATAGATTTTAACCATGCAACCGGAGTTTATTTTTAGTAGCACGAAAGAAAATAATTAACCAGAGCCGGTAACTCGGGCTCGCACAGAAACGCGTCCTCTCGCGATACTGGAGGGACTACAGAATGACGTCATAACATGGACATCTGTAGTTCCGTTAATCGCGGGGGCGCTAAACCGAAAAGGCACAAAATACCATACATACCAGAGATGTTTTGCAAGGCTAACTAAATTTAGCGAGTATGCCCCGCTATTATGGAAAAATAATAACTCTTGCTCAGCATCTTTAGAGAACTACAAAATGACATCACGTCCGTGATAGTAGTAGTCCTAAAGATGTGGCCGGCAATCTGTCGACTATAAAACATGTAGAGAGCAGGAGTCTACAGAGAGAAAGGTGAATGGTCATGTCCAGCAAATCCATGGTCCCACAGCAGCCAGACACATCGAAATAAAATAGAGTCACCAGTAAGACCCGACCAAGAAGATGACAACACAATTTAGTCTTCTGTAAATTAAGCCATCCATAAAGAAAATGGGGACATGCTGGTTACTTATACCGCATTAACTAGGAGGTAATCAAACAGAGGTAAATGTATGTGAACTGTCTTATTATAATGGCCCAGTACGGACCTTTCTGGGGGTCATTCCGATGTACCTTTCATTGCATGGGCAAGTCGGGTGGTACCAATATCAATACTGGTTGTCTTACATGTCTGAGCAGGTCAAATTGTGTCCAAAATACCATCAGAAGACATTGGGGTATCTTTAACTGTACCTACGATAAAATCGAATATCCACTATTCGCTTTTAAACGTTCAAGTAACTTACGTGACCAACTAGTACATACGCCCCCCAAAGAGTCACCTAGAAGAGAGATTGGGACACTATGGGACCTTCCAGCAGTGACTGGACATCACCCGTGCGGGGCCTGCTCGGTCTGTCCTCAGACATGTAAGACAACCAGTATTGATATTGGTACCACCCGGCCGTGGGAGTTAAGACACTTCACGAATTGCAATAGTACTAATCTTATTTACCAACTGACTTGCCCATGCAATGAAAGGTACATCGGAATGACCACCAGAAGGGTCCGTACTCGGATGCTGGAACATAAAAGCACCTTTCGGTGTAAAACAAGTGTTTCCAAATTGACTAAACATTTCATACAGCTGAACCATGATGATTCAGATTTCACTTGGACTGTTCTTGAAAAACCTTTCATTCCCACCCACGTAAGTGATATATCGAGATTTTTGTTCATCAAGGAACAAAAATGGGTTTACAAATTACATACAGACACCCGAGGGCTGAATGATGAGATTCCTTGGTTTAGCCTCCAGTAATTCCATCCTTTTGGATGACTTCTGTTTTAATTTAATTTACCTTGCACTGAGACATCCATTCACTCTGGCTGCAGATAGAGGTTGGGTCCTGCTTATAGCATTGGGCCATTATAATAAGACAGTTCACATACATTTACCTCTGTTTGATTACCTCCTAGTTAATGCGGTATAAGTAACCAGCATGTCCCCATTTTCTTTATGGATGGCTTAATTTACAGATGACTAAATTGTGTTGTCATCTTTTTGGTCGGGTCTTACTGGTGACTCTATTTTATTTCGATGTGTCTGGCTGCTGTGGGACCATGGATTTGCTGGACATGACCATTCACCTTTCTCTCTGTAGACTCCTGCTCTCTACATGTTTTGTAGTCGACAGATTGCCTGCCACATCTTTAGGACTACTACTATCATGGACGTGATGTCATTTTGTAGTTCTCTAAAGATGCTGAGCAAGAGTTATTATTTTTCCATAATAGCGGGGCATACTCGCTAAATTTAATTAGCCTTGCAAAACATCTCTGGTATGTATGGTATTTTGTGCCTTTTCGGTTTAGCGCCCCCGCGATTAACGGAACTACAGACGTCCATGTTATGACGTCATTCTGTAGTCCCGCCAGTATCGCGAGAGGACGCGTTTCTGTGCGAGCCCGAGTTACCGGCTCTGTTTAATTGTTTTCTTTTGTGCTACTAAAAATAAACTCTGGTTGCATGGTTAAAATCTATGAAATTTCAGGTAGGATTGCTCACTTTATCACACCATTCTTTTTACTACTAGAAAACTAAGAGTTTCTCCGATAAGTAACCAACGCCGATTGGCTGTATATGGCTGCTTCTGACCATTCCTAAAGGCTGTACCTGTCCTGTTTGTTGCCTCCCTCTGACTCAGCACCGGCCAGAGGCAACGACGGACAGGTAAGCAATCTGTTTAATTTCTTTGTTTTAATAGTTTCTGCTGTTTACATTCTTTACAGCAGGCTAATCTCACTACTGGTTGTTTGAGGTTGTTCACTGCTAAACGCTTGGTGATAAGGGCTATTTCATTAAGATCTAACTATGGCCTGTTGAATTCAGTTATAAGCTGATATACTGGAAGGAGTGTGTGCTTTGTCTTGGTGGTTTGATCCATGTTGATTGGACTATGATAGGTAGTTGGCTCTGGGAGTAAGCTGCATGTTAACCTGTGCTAGGCATATACACGACAGAGCAGGATAGGCTTATTCTCTCTGCTGTATTTAAGGTCAGGTTATTTTAATTCTGCAGAGCGGGGTCTCACAGTCCCTGAGCCAGGTCCAGGAGAGGTGAGGTCTGTTCCCCGGGCACACTGGGTGAGTAGATAATGTCCTTACAGTGTAGTATTTTGGACATATGATCTTTTACAATTAGTCTTTACAGCGGGGTCACTGTGTGATTTTTCTATTGTAGATGTAACAAACACACCAAGTGCTACAGAGGAGATTTAACAGACGTTGGGAATTATATCCTTTGCTGTTATAGATTGACATTTACGATTGTTTCATAATATTTTGCGTTGGCACGTTATTTGCACCATATGCAGTAGCATTATTATTTAGAACAGAGGCCCTGAAGAAAGCCTGGGTCCCTTTTCCCATTTGGCTGAAACATGTTGGCCCCCATGCAGATATTTGGTTGAACTGCTATGATTTTGCGCTGTTCTTGGTTTTACCAGGAAGAGGCCTTCCCTAATAAAAATTTCCTCTTTTTGGTCCTCTATCCTATTTTAATTCACCACTTTTATTATTTTTTGCACTGCACCAGATTCCATCAGATCAATATCATATGGTCCAACAGTGATTGTGGGTCAGAACCCTAATCCAACATAGGGTACGATCTTTGTCTCAATGATCCAGAGACACACGACCCTAAGGACGACCAAATGATAACATTGATCATCACAAGTCTTTGATGGGAATCCTAGAAAAGGGTTCGAGGCATGTGGGCTGCTGTATTCATATCTATAGCATAGATCGCCGCCTAGTGTTGGGTCCGGATGATTGCACAGTGTTGTCCTGGAAGAGTCTTCGAAGTATCACGAGATAGGTGGCTCCTCCCCTGGACTACAGTGCGCATGGGCATCGACTCCATCCCCAGATTGTTTTTTTCCGCCATTGGGTTCGGATGCATATTGGATAACTCTAGTTCGGATTTAATAGAAACTTTCTTTTCGGCCCAAAGGCCTTCCTATTTCGTCGGTATTGTCTTGCGATCGGTGCCCAGCTCTGTTCCGGCTCAGTTCCTGAGTCGGACGTCCAGAGGAGTCGCGTGGCTCTTCGGTGCTCGAGGCCCAGTCGACGCAACCAGACTGATTCGACGAACCATCATGGAACGGAGCCCGTTCAAAAGGTGCCCCGTGTGCAACTCTAAGTATCCCCACATCGATGTCCACCCGGTGTGCAACAAGTGCCTGTCGCCGGATCACGATGAAGCCAACTGTATGGCTTGTTCTCGTTTCCGCTCAAAGAAGACAATTCGACTTCGGCGCGTGGCGCGCCAGGAGGCCCAGCAGACGGCACCTGACCCGGTGAACATTTTCGATACCGAGGGAGAAGAGGCAGACGAGCAGGACGATCGAGAGCCGATTTCCAATCCAGCGGCAAAGATCGACTCCAACTACGACGCAGACGTTGAAATGCTCGATGCAGAAGACATCGTCGACGAGGTAGGAGACGACGATGTGGCCTATGGGGCCGCGGAAGATAGCTCAAGCGAGGAGCTATGCCCCGTTCGGGCAATTGCTACGGCTCAGGTCGAGGGATCGCCTAATGGCCTTACCCAAGATCTTGCACCCAGTTCCACGGTCTCGCCTCCGGGCCCGGCTACGGACACTTCTAAGGAGCCGCCATTGGTCAAATCGAAACCGAAAGAGAAAGCTTCGGTTTTGACAAAACCGAAAGTGATACAGGCGCAGTCAAAACAGAAAGCGTCTGTCGCCCTGGTCGGCTCCACGTCTTCTGACCTGTTGGCGCATACAAAGCCAAAGAAGGTTGTCGAGCCGGTGAAGTCGCTCAAGAGCGTCGAGCCGAAGACTGGGACACCAAAAGCGCTTGTCAAGGTCGTCGACCCGAAGACTTCGGCGCCGAGGGCCGTCGACACAGTAAAAGGACTCAGAACTACAAAGGTTGTCGATCCTGCGCGTCGGCCAGACAAGGCCAAAAGTACTGCGACCCTCGAGTCCGCGCATGGTGGTGGCTCGAAAGCACCTGTCGAGTCGACGCAGCCGTCCGCATCCTTCACAAAGCAGGTGTCGGACTTATTGAAACGCATCAAAGACAAGGCTTCCGCTGTCGATCCGAAGGATACTTCCACGCCGAAGCCTGCTGCCAAACCGCAAAAGTCAACGGCGCCGATTCAGTTCACGCTGCTGCCGAAAGTAGCGCCGAAGGCGTTCGCGCCCAAGAAGGTCGTCGAGGCGCCCATGCAGGTGACCACGCGGCCAAAGCCTACCCCTGCAGTTGTAGGCACAAATCATCGACAACCCCTGCTGGAGGAGCAGTCGGAACAATTTATCGACGCCGACACCGGTAAACTTTCCATTTACAAGCGAAAGATCACACCAGCACAGCCTATGGAGTCCTACACAATTCCTTTAAAGAAGAAGAAGGATTCCACGGATTCCCCCGTTCTTGTTGAACTAATAACTCCACGTGGTCAGGACACTGCCCCAATCTGGCCCAATTACTCAGATGTGGAGGCTGGGGAAGGTGACTATGATGAGTACAACTACCCTGCCGACACTGATCCTGAAGATCAACATGACACATGGGCAGATGCTGCGGACCCAGGGGACCCACAAACAACACCAGACACTCAAGTGTATGCTGTCAAAACCTCACCTCCTGAGGACTCTGCGGCATTTAATGCGCTTATTGAGAGGGCGGCCAAAAATCATGACGTCCAGCTTCATGCTGACCCTATTGAAGTGGACTTTCTGTTTGACACCTTTTCCACCTCTGAAAAGACCGTAAAGACTCTACCTATGTTGAAGGGTGTCTTGAAGCATGCTGCAGACATTTTTAAAGAACCCACACGTGCCACGGTTATAAACCCAAGAATTGAAAAAAATACAAGCCGGTGCCTGGCGACCCTACCTACATCAAGGGCCAGTTGCCGTTGGACTCTCTAGTTGTTTCTAATGCCCGGAAGAGGACAAATTCACAGACTACTGGTGATGCTCCTCCCCCTGACAAGGAATCTAAAGTGCTAGAAGCATCAGGGAAGAGGTGGCGGCTCAAGCAGCCAATATCTGGCGCATTTCTAACACTCAGGTACTCTTGGCCAGATATGACAGGGCACATTACGATACCCTTGAAACCCTGTTACAACACTTGCCAGATGAATATAAGGAGGCAGCAGAGATGCTCATTCAAGAAGGGAAACTCATCTCCAATCCTTCTATTAAGTGTGCACTGGACGCGGCGGACACCGCGGCCAGGGCCATCAACACAAGTGTAATGCTGCGGCGTCAGGCCTGGCTCAGAATCCCCGGGTTCAAGCCGGAGATACAAACCACCATCCTAAATCAGCCTGTAAACCCTAATCACTTATTTGGTCCTGAGGTGGACACCACCCTGGAAAAAATCAAAGAAGACACCGAGACTGCAAAGTCTACGGGGGCTCTCCAGTCCCAGCAGTTATGGGGTAGTTCTTTTCGGCGCTCAAGAAATAGAGGTGTTTCCAGAGGCCAGCTGTCCCAGCAAACACAGTACACTAAGAGTGGAGCACAAACCTCATACAACAAGCAAAGTAGAGGTGGCTATCGCGGAAACAGCGCAAAAGGCAGAGGTCGTGGAAACGACAGCTCCCGATCCTCTGCCGCCAACAAACAGTGACTCCTTGTCACTGCCCCCCGACCATGCAACACCAGTCGGGGGGAGACTCCAACAGTTCCTGCCAGTCTGGAAATCCATCACCACAGACAGGTGGGTCAGAAAGCTTATCCAGTACGGTTATTGTCTGGAGTTAACATCTACTCCACCCAACATACCCCCAAAACACCGTCCTATGTCCACGGAGCATTTGCACTTATTGCAGCAAGAGGTGCTCGTCATTCTGCAAAAAGGGGCAATCGAGCTCGTACCAGTGGAACAAAGAGGCACAGGAGTGTACTCCCTGTACTTCTTGATCCCAAAGAAAGACGGGTCCCTCCGACCCATACTGGACCTCAGACCCCTAAACCAGTACATTCTATCAGAACACTTTCATATGCTCACACTGCAGCAGGTTCTTCCGTTGCTCAATCAAAGGGATTTCCTCGCAACATTAGATCTAAAAGATGCATATTTTCACATTCCACTACATCCGTCACACAGAAAATACCTCAGATTCACCATTCAGAATCAGCATTACCAGTTCAAAGTCCTCCTTTTCGGAGTGACCACAGCGCCCGGGTGTTCACAAAGTGCCTGGCGACAGTGGCTGCGCACCTCCAGAGACAAAACGTGCAGGTCTACCCTTATTTGGACGACTGGCTTGTCCAAGCAAAGTCGGCCCAGCAGTGCGCAGCCAACATGTCCCACACCATTCACCTTCTTCACGATCTGGGATTCTCACTGAATTATCCAAAGTCACACCTTCAGCCCGCCCATGTGCGGCAGTATCTAGGCGCAACAATAAACACTCTGGCAGCCACAGCGCAGCCAAATTCAGTGAGGATCAACAGCATTCACTTGCTGATACAGATTTTCAGACCGCATCACTCGCTTCCAGCACGAGTGTTCATGCAGTTGATAGGCACGATGGCCTCCTGCATCTTCATAGTCCCACACGCGAGAATAAATATGCGTCCGCTTCAAGAGTGCTTAGCACGTCAGTGGAATCAGGCTCACGGACAGTTAAAGGACCTAGTGTTGGTGACCGGTCGTGCATACAACTCTCTGCATTGGTGGAATCCACACAACCTTTGCAAGGGACGACCGTTCCTGGAGCATGTGCCACAAATCATCCTAACGACAGACGCATCTCTCCAAGGTTGGGGAGCTCATGTACTCCACTACACAGTGCAGGGACTATGGACAACGCAGCAAAAGAGGATGCACATCAACCACCTAGAGCTGATGGCAATCTTCATGGCAATGAAGGCCTTCAAGGTACATCTGTGCAACAAGGTCGTGTTGTTCCGGACGGACAACATGACCGCCATGTACTACATTCAGAAGCAGGGAGGTACACACTCTCCACAGTTGTCTCATCTGGCTCAGAGCATGTGGAAGTGGGCCATTCATAGGAACATCTTCCTCATGGCGGAACACCTCCCCGGCTAGGACAATCAGATGGCGGATCTGCTCAGCAGGTACAGCCACCAAATGCACGAGTGGGAGCTACATCCGTCAGTGCTCCGCCCGTACTTCCAGCAGTGGGGTCATCCAGAGATAGACCTGTTCGCCACAAGGGAAAACGCCAAATGCCAAAGCTTTGCCGCCAGGTTCCCGCACCCACAGTCGCAGGGCAATGCGATATGGATGAACTGGTCAGGCAAATTTGCGTACGCTTTTCCTTCAGCACCTCTAATACCGCTGGTGGCACGAAAGCTAAAGCAACACTCGATGACGCTCAACCTGGTTGCTCCAACGTGGGCACACCAACCATGGTACACCACGTTTCTAGAACTTTCCGTGGTACCGCATCAAAGGCTGTACCTCACACCCAGACTTTTGACGCAGAGCCATGGCGACATTCAGCACCCAGATCCGCAACAGCTCAACCTGGCGCTCTGGCTCCTGAGGTCTTAGAGTTTGGCTACCTCAACTTGCCTCCAGACTGCATGGATATCATACGGGAGGCAAGAAAGCCCACCACCAGAGCATGCTATGCAGCTAAATGGAAGCGGTTTGTCATTTATTGCGTGGACCACAACATAGACCCGCTTGACGCATCCACGCACAACATCATTTGTTATCTGTTACATCTTTACAAATGCAATCTGGCATATGCTTCCATTCGCATACATTTATCCGCCATAGCGGCTTATCTCCAAAACAGGCAGCATCTCTCCCTTTTCAGAGTGCCTGCCATTAAAGCCTTTCTAGAGGGACTCAAACGAGTCATTCCTCCCAGGACCCCACCTGCTCCTGAATGGAATCCTAATGTGGTCCTCACCCGACTAATGGGTCCACCTTTTGAGCCTCTGCATTCATGCGAGCTTCAGTTCTTAACATGGAAAGTGGCTTTCCTGATAGCCATTACGTCACTGCGACGTGTTAGTGAGCTCCAGGCACTAACTGTACAAGAGCCATTCATGCAAATTCACTCCAACCGGGTGGTGCTGAGCACTAACCCTAAATTTCTTCCAAAGGTGGTTTCACAGTTCCATATCAATCAGACTATTGAACTGCCGGTGTTCTTCCAAAATCCTGAGACAGTGGCAGAGCGAATGCTCCACACTCTTGACGTCAAAAGAGCTTTGATGTATTACATTGATAGAACCAAAGATTTTAGGAAGACGAAACAACTCTTTGTTGCCTTTTCCACACAACACAAAGGCAACCCCATTTCCAAAGCAGGTATAGCCAGGTGGATCGTTAAGTGTATTCAAATTTGCTATCAGAAAGCTAAGCGCACTTTAACAATCCCCCCAAGAGCCCACTCCACCCGCAAGTTGGGGGCCTCCATGGCTTTCCTTGGAAATATCCCTTTAGAAGACATTTGTAGGGCAGCCACATGGTCTACCCCACACACATTTACAAAACACTACTGTGTAGATGTGCACTCCAAGCAGCAAGCAGCTGTAGGGCAGGCTGTTCTAAAAACACTTTTTCAAACTGCTGCAGCTGGCACAGGCGGCCGCCGCTAATGGAGGGACTGCTATATATCCTATGCTATAGATATGAATTCAGCAGCCCACATGCCTCGAACTGAATATGCTACTTACCAGTATGCATCTGTTCTTGGCATGTAGGGCTGCTGACATTCATATCGCCCGCCCTCCTCCCCGGCGCCTGTAGCGGCTGCAGCACTTACACTTACTCTTGGCATGGTTATCGCTCACACTGTTACACTCCATCTTCGCCACAATGGCTAAAAACAATCTGGGGATGGAGTCGTTGCCCATGCGCACTGTAATCCAGGGGAGGAGCCACCTATCTTGTGATACTTCGAAGACTCTTTCAGGACAACAATGTGCAATCATCCGGACCCAACACTAGGCGGCGATCTATGCTATAGATATGAATGTCAGCAGCCCTACATGCCAAGAACAGATGCATACTGGTAAGTAGCATATTCATTTTTGATCTACAATCACTGGTGTCCCCCTGCTTTAGGTTCTTTGTCTTTTGTCAGAACTATTCGGTCTTGACATTATCTTGATGTACTATGCCAGACGTCGGGTTAAGTAAATAGGATTTTCTAAGATATTTTCCTGTAGAGACCCCTAGGTTTCCTTGTTGTTCATTTAGCTTTGCAGAGGGGTACAACCTAGGCTGGTCTATAAATATCCCTCAGGCCCTCCACTAACGTATTGTTATTTGGAGAAAGCGGCAACCCAACAAATCCAGTTGCACTACTGTTTTGTTGATTTTAAACTGCTTCCCTACACTATGAAAAATTCCTTAGAAATGAACCTCTCCAAAATCAAACCAATATCTTTAGGGAAGCAAAAAAGGCCACGTGTGGGTGGTTCTTTAACAAAACAAAACTCGAATCAACATCCTACTATAAATATTTGGGCTTTTTTTTGGATCGCAGATGTTCTTTCGTCAAGCAAAAAGAAACGCTAAGGACCAAATCCCTGTCATTAGAGGCTGCCGCCGCAAAACTATCAAAACAGCTACTTGGCCCAAGTCTAACACCCATGCTGAAAGTGATGAAGGTGAGAATAATTAACTCTCTGTCGTACAGGCACGAGATTACTAAGGGCACAACTAGCTCCTTATTAAACAAACTAACAACCAAAATCTTTAAACGTGCCTTTCTTCTGTCTAAATCAAGTTCACCATCGCAGGTTCGACTTAAACTGGGTCTACTGTATCATCACGGCGTTGAGGCTGGTGCGTTTATAAAGTTCTGCAACAGACTGCGCCATTCAAGGGAGTGTTCCCTGGAGACCAGACTTTGGCGAGAAATAGCGAAAAACCAGACTAGCCAGAAGTCCTGGCAACACCTGGACAACAGCTTAAAACTTCTAGGAGTCAAAGAACTCTGAGCAACAACCCCCTCCCAGCCGATGCTAAAGGCTGCTATCAAGAAGAGCGTCCGATTGTGGTCTTTTCATTCAGACAGGGCAACTCTGACAAAAAGGAAACACGCCTGGGCACTAATTTCCAATTTCAAACCAGGTGTTGAGTTGCCCTGCTTATTAAGCACTTTTGCACTTTACTTGAAACAAAAGTTTTTAGCTCTAAGGCTGGGTGACTGGCCATTTTTAAAGAACCTGCCCAAATTGCTTCGCTCAGGTAATATCGAATGCAGAATGTGGGGCTATCACTCCGAAGAAATGGAACATATAGTTTGGGCATACCCCGCTATACTCACAGACAGACGGCTAGTACTGCGGGGCGAATGGATCAGGCTAGGAGTTCGAACATGACGCCAGGCCATAATAGCAGCCCTAAACCCTGAAAACATAAAGTTGAACATTGGACTTACTAAATTTGTCAACAAAGCGTCAAAGCTACTGGAAGAAATAGCGCCACCATATCGCCTTTATTTATGCAGGGCGGCAGCCAGCTTGCTGGATTAACAACAGAACCCTAGACTGCTAATATCAGCCGAACTGTTCAAGGTCTCCCAGGTGAAAATTATCTGCCCACAATGCATCCGAAGGTTTTAAGTAATTTATTAGTTTTGCATTCTATTTTTAAACCAGCAGTACTTTCTTAAAAAAAAAAAGAAATGATCATGTTTTCAAATTGACCAGCATCTATCTACAATGCTCTTGTGGGTGTCTATCCAGCGGTCCTTTTTATGATGAACTGAGCACGTTTTAATTTGTAATGGTTTTAACCAAACAATAAAAAAAACACAAACAAATATATATTTTAAATATGTAAGACTTAATAAATATGGATGCATGAATTCACGTAGCAATAGTATGTCTTTTTAGCACTCATTTTCCTAGTCTGCTAAAGATTTGACTGTGGGCCAGAGAGTTACCAATGTATTAATAGAGTCTGCAGGCCAACTCTCTTAACAGAAATTGAGTTTAAGGTAAATTGATGATAAGTATGCTATGGTAAACCGATTTACTTATGTATGTGTTGAATTGTTTTGTATTGCACTGGATTTTGATTAGGGCTGTTATCTGTATTTATTTTTTGCTCATTTTTTCTGTCTTTTTTCATTTTTATTTTGTGTTTTCTGTATCAATAAAGGTATAAGGGGTATTTTTCCACATTTATTTGAATGACAAATTTATACTCACATTTGAATGTCCAAAAGGTTTCAGTGGTATAAAGAGCAATAGAGTTATCGAAACACATTTTCATTTTGGAATAGCCAAAATAACTGTAGATCTGCACTTCATTAAGCTTAATTAGGAAATTGATAGTCTTTTTTCATATTCCCTACCTCTCAATCTGTACACCTACTGGCCTGGCCCTCATGATTGAAAGTGGAAAAAAATCATCAGAAGAAAGCTTATTTTCTGTATTTAAAAATAAATGCAGACAGAAAAAGCAAGAGTTTTCTGTCTGTAGTTATCTGTAAAAAATCAGTAAAAACAGACAAATCCCAAGAGCTTTAAAATAGTTCTTATCCTTGGCCGTGTGGATAGGTGTATCTTGGAGAATGATGCTGTAACTGCAAATCTCTGTGTATGGTAATCCCTGACTTGCAACTGTAGTTTCAGATGTTTTTCTCAAAAAGTCAGTCCTCATATGGTCTCCAGGTTTGTCTTTTGGTGAAAGAAGAGAAGCATTTGTTTTAACATCTGGGTATAGATACCTTTAGATGTCCTTGAGTCCATTTGTTACCAATACTTCACATATACATAAAGTGGACTCTGGTTACTTCAAGGGACTTCTCTCTCACCTCAATCAATTGCCTGTTTAGTGTATTGTTCATCCTCTTACGGAGTTCATTCATTGCAGTGCCTGAGGAACTATTATATATTTGAAAAATACATTCCATCTTTACACACTCACCTCTTTATATCAACATGCATTCTATAGAGAAAGCAGTCCTTTTTAGTTTGAGGACTCCGTCGCACTGCTGTAAGCAGTGGGAGCAGAGCTCAGAAGAATTAATATTTTTTAGTAAGGGGGCTTGAACCCGCCCCTCTTCTCCATTGGCTGGCTTCCTAAATGGAGGCCAGCCATTGGAGGAGAGGAGCGTCACTCAGTTCAAGCCCCTTTTTTTTCGGGGACGTGTTTTTTAGGTTCTTTCTATCTGTGACGTCATCCGTCACTCAAACCTAAAAAACACGCCCCCGAATTGAAAAATGACCGTGTGTTTCTCCGAGGCATTTCTGCCTCGCCTCGGAGAAATGTGGTCGTGTGGAGCGCTCGTCTTCAAATTAAGCCCTGCTTGTTTGTAATATGCTGAGCTCTGCATTCTGGAACTTGTATTTGTCGTGAGTTTCCAGCCCTCTGCTCCCCCTCGGATTATCTTTCACCCTGTGTGCCCCCCCCCTCATCCCGCTCTTTTTCAGTCCCTCCTCCTCTCTGCCCAGCCTCTCTTGTTCTCCCCTCACCTTACCTTCACCCCTGCACCCCTCGACAGCGCCCAACCACCCGCTCCATCTGCACCACCCTCTTCGCCCCTTCTCACTTCCTCCTCGGTTCTTTCTAATCTCAGCTCCTCGTCCTCTCCCCTCTGCCTCCCGCCTCCCAGCGCTGCGATGGTTAAATTACTTTCCAGCTCAGCTGGCAAAGCAATCCCAGGCAGAGCAGTCAGATGAGCGGGGAGGGGGGCAGTGAGCTATTCTCATGGGCACGTAGGTGGAGGAGGGGAGGAGGGCACAGAAACTTAATTATTTGCCTCCTTCAGAAGCAGCAGAGGGCACGAGGAGCAGCGTAGCAACGTACACCCTGGGCGGGGGGACTTGGGGTGGGGGGTTGAGGGGAGGTTGCCTAGGGTGGGTTGCCTTCAAAGGACAGTGGATTCACACAGCTCTGATGATGCACCTCAGGCACGGGCTGCCTGCAGTTATTATTCACACAGCTCTGATGATGCACCTCAGGCACAGGCTCACAGCTGTTATTATTCACACAGCTCTGATGATGCACCTCAGGAACGGGGCTGATGCTGTTATTATTCACACAGCTCTGATGATGCACCTCAGGCACGGGCTCACAGCTGTTATTATTCACACAGCTCCGATGATGCACCTCAGGCACAGGGCTTACGCAGTTATTTTTCACACAGCTCCGATGATGCACCTCAGGCACGGGGCTCACAGCTGTTATTATTCACACAGCTCTGATGATGCACCTCAGGCACGGGGCTGACGCTGTTATTATTCACACAGCTCTGATGATGCACCTCAGGCACAGGCTCACAACTGTTATTATTCACACAGCTCTGATGATGCACCTCAGGCACAGCTGACATCTGTTATTATTCACACAGCTCTGATGATGCACCTCAGGCACAGGCTCACAGCTGTTATTATTCACAGAGCTCTGATGATGCACCTCAGGCACGGGCTGCCTGCAGTTATTATTCACAAAGCTCTGATGATGCACCTCAGGCACGGGCTGACACAGTTATTATTCACACAGCTCTGATGATGCACCTCAGGCACGGGGCTGACGCTGTTATTATTCACACAGCTCCGATGATGCACCTCAGGCACGGGGCTCACAGCTGTTATTATTCACACAGCTCTGATGATGCACCTCAGGCACGGGCTCACAGCTGTTATTATTCACACAGCTCTGATGATGCACCTCAGGCACGGGGCTCACAGCTGTTATTATTCACACAGCTCCGATGATGCACCTCAGGCACGGGCTCACAGCTGTTATTATTCACACAGCTCTGATGATGCACCTCAGGCACGGGGCTCACAGCTGTTATTATTCACACAGCTCTGATGATGCACCTCAGGCACAGGCTCACAGCTGTTATTATTCACACAGCTCTGATGATGCACCTCAGGCACGGGGCTGACGCAGTTATTATTCACAAAGCTCTGATGATGCACCTCAGGCACGGGCTGCCTGCAGTTATTATTCACACAGCTCTGATGATGCACCTCAGGCATGGGGCTGACGCTGTTATTATTCACACAGCTCTGATGATGCATCTCAGGCACGGGGCTCACAGCTGTTATTATTCACACAGCTCTGATAATGCACCTCAGGCACGGGGCTGACGCAGTTATTATTCACACAGCTCTGATGATGCACCTCAGGCACGGGCTGCCTGCAGTTATTATTCACACAGCTCTGATGATGCACCTCAGGCACGGGCTCACAGCTGTTATTATTCACACAGCTCTGATGATGCACCTCAGGCACGGGCTCACAGCTGTTATTATTCACACAGCTCTGATGATGCACCTCAGGCACGGGGCTCACAGCTGTTATTATTCACACAGCTCTGATGATGCACCTCAGGCACGGGCTCACAGCTGTTATTATTCACACAGCTCTGATGATGCACCTCAGGCACGGGCTGCCTGCAGTTATTATTCACACAGCTCTGATGATGCACCTCAGGCACGGGGCTGAAGCTGGTATTATTCACACAGCTCTGATGATGTGGTGTGGGCAGAGTGTTGAGGGCAGAGTGTTGAGGGCAGAGTGTTGAGGGCAGAGTGTTGAGGGCAGAGTGTTGAGGGCAGAGTGTTGAGGGCAGAGTGTTGAGGGCAGAGTGTTGAGGGCAGAGTGTTGAGGGCAGAGTGTAGAGTGTTGAGGGCAGAGTGTTGAGGGCATAGGGTAGAGGGCAGAGTGTTGAGGGCAGAGTGCAGAGTGTTTAGTGCAGAGTATTGAGTGCAGAGTGTTTAGTGCAGAGTATTGAGTGCAGAGTGTTTAGTGCAGAGTATTGAGTGCAGAGTGTTGAGGGCAGAATGTTGAGGGCAGAGTATTGAGGGCAGAGGGCAGAGTGTTGAGGGCAGAGGGCAGAGTGTTGAGGGCAGAGTGCAGAGTGTTGTGGGCAGAGTTTTGAGGGCAGAGTGTTGAGGGCAGAGGGCAGAGTACAGAGGGCAGAGGGCAGAGTTCAGAGTGTTGAGGGCAGAGTTCAGAGTGTTGAGAGCAGAGTGCTGAGTGCAGAGTGCTGAGGGCAGAGTGCAGAGTGTTGAGGGCAGAGTGCAGAGTGTTGAGGGCAGAGTGTTGAGGGCAGTAAGTGCGTCGGTTTGTGAACATATATATTTTTAATATTTTACAGTATCCGGTTTCCACCAAATTTGTCAGGTCCAAGTGCAGGATTAAACAAATCTGTACATTTCCATTCAGGTGATCTTTTGCTAATGCCTGGTACTCATTTTAGGTTTCACCTGTATAACACTTGCACTGTGCTTGAGAAAACGATTGTGTTTAATATAAACCTACAAGGGACTTATATGCTGCCTCACTCTCTCACTATAGAATACTCACTCTTTCACTTTTTACTACTCGCTCTTTAATACTCTTTACTAATAACTCTCTCCTACTCACTATCAACTACTCACTCTACTACTTACTCTGTGTGTGGGCGCTAATGCAATTGGTCTCGCATATGCAAACGATTAAGCTATTGGCAATGTAAATGACGGGGAGCTCCGTAGAAATCATTTTGGGTGCCAGAGAGAGTCGGAATTTTACCTGCTGAGCTGGTTCCTATTGCGGGTGTTGACATTCACTGCCTCTTCTTTGTGCTGCCATACCGGGCTGTGTTCACCGGTCTCCCCTGCCGCCGCATCCTCCACCTACGCGCCGCCGAGGGGGGGGGACCACAGCCCCCAGAACTCACCGCAGGCATCGCACCGCCTTCCCACGGACACTTCCGCGCCCAGAGGCGCTTAAAACACAGGAAAACACCTTCCGCGTCGCGGGACGAGCGCGGGCGGTGCCGGGCTAAGCCTGGGCAAAGGGCGGGCCCTCGGAGGCCGGGCCGGGCCGGGCCCCCCTCCCTTTTATCTTTGGTCGAACATTAGTGGACCCATCTACAAGCAAGGTGCAAGACATTTTTCTTATACTGGGCCATTGATATAGACTTATTTAGCGCTCAGAGATGACTAATGACATTAAGGTTTAATATCTTGTTATGGCTAAAACCAACCTCAAAGTGTGTCCCGGGGCTGGGGGTGTGGGGACTCTGGACGTTTTCTTAAAACGGGCAGAATCTGTAGTGGCGAAAGAAATCGAGCTGGTAGAGAGGAGATTGTCCCTGGATCCACTTTGTCAAACTATCTCCCCGTCACCTATCCCGGAGATATTTGCTTCCACTGTTGCCCCATCAGACTGTATGCACCCCCATCAAGTTCCCAATGGGTCAGTATTAGACGATAGCCTATCAATTTCTTCTGCTCCTTCTCCTGCAACTAGTCTTGCCCCTTCACCTACGGTTGCATGTACTAGGCGGTTAAGGGCTAGGCCGGATATGACGGCTATTTGTAGTAAAGCTATACCGGGGAGAAGGAAGGCTAAGAATACCCCCAAAGGTAGTCGCCAACAAGCTAAACAGCCGAGGAACATAAGTTCGGTATCTAGGTTGGGTCGCAAGGAAACCAATGCAGCCCCTCAGGTTTGCTGAAGATAGGGGTCTAGGAAGAAATGAAATCATTGTTCGTGACATAGACAACACCAGGGGGGGAGAGATGTCCGAATTCATGAGGCTTATGGATGAACGGCTCAGGTTATTTACCTCTCCATTAATGGATAAACTAGAGCAAATAGATGGCCGACTTAATGTAATTGAAAAATATCTTAAAGATTATAAAGGCCTATTGCCGGGGATTAATCCACCTGTAGTTCACTCTTTGAGTGTAGTTACAACTTCAGTCAATAATCTGGTGGATTCCATGATGACCCCATTTTCCCAACCTGTACCCCAAGCTGCAGCCCCAGCTGTAGTACCTAATATTTCATCTTTAGCCTTAGGAACTATGGGTGCTACGCAGAGAGCAAAACAAGGTCCTTGGGGTCCAGTGGGGAGATTAAGCACTCTAGCACCGCCCCCTAAAAGAGAGTTGCCACTGCATCTACGTTCAGAGGCATGTCCATATACAATAATTCTGGCTAATGTTCCAAAAATCCAGGATGGTCATGACGAACATTGGACCTCATTAAAAAACAAACCCCTTCACTACCTGTCTAATAAAACAGTGTTAGGCGATCACTTGTATAACAATTTCAAAATGGTAAGAAGGGTGCCTTGGGTGGGCAAGGCTAAGAAAAGTTTGGAAGGTGACTGCGTCGTTATGAGTTTTGGGTCCCCCAGATTGGTTAATGATATACTGAGGCAGGCCGGATCAGTTAGAATTCATCATGATTACGTTAATGTACTCCCATTGGGATTTTTTTATCCCCCTCAAAATACTGGGGCAGTGCATAGAGACCCATTTAAGGAGAAAGGTCCATATGAATTCTCTGTACCAGGTTTTAATAGATTCGATGCTTGCTCAAATTTGGAAGACATTGAGTGACTAGGTTCCCCTGAAGTCATTCTTACCTCTGTCACCCCACCTGTAACCCTTATTATGGACTCACCAGCAAGTAAAATTTGTCTTTTAGACGGGGTGGGTCAACCAGTTAGGGGTGCTTGTATAAAGCTTGCAACCTGGAATATTGCTGTGCTTAAAAACAAATCAGATGATCCAATCTGGAGAAATTTTCTATTTGGGGCTGACATTATCAGGCTGCAAGAAACATGGGATATTGGGAATATTTTTAGCCTAGATGGTTATACCACCTACTTTATTCCTGCAGTAGCTTCTAATATGGGGAAGGCAAAGGGTGGGTTAGTTACATTAATTTCGGCTCCTATCCCAGGAACCCACACCCAATTAGACACAGGGTCACCACACTGCTTGGCAGTACAAATTGCCTGCAGCGGGGTGGGCATCATCTTAATTATTAATTTTTATAATTCTTATGATAGAGTCACCACGATTGAACATCTGGCCATGTTAAATCTTTTTTTGGTAGATTACAAAGAGGTCAACAAAAGTCAATGCTTCATCATAGTTCTGGGCGACTTTAATATTCACGGTTGCCCGGATAAATGTCAGGCATTAGATCAATTAGGTCCGATAGAGCAAGGGGACACCCATTTCGAACATTCTGCACAAGGAAACTTCCTTGAAACAATTCTGGCAGATAATGGTTTAATGCTTCCATCTATGGTGGATGAGGAGATCCCTACGTTTAAAGGGAATGGAAGTCACTCAGTTATTGACTACATCTTTATTAGCTCCACGCTGGGTGACAAGACCCATGGTTACTCAGCGGTTTGGTCACATTTCAGTGACCACAACCCATTGGTTGTTAGCATTATGGACCTGATTAAAAAAACAGAGCGAGGCCATCCATAACAAGATGGACAAGTCTGATATCCGCCCGACAGACCAGGCCTGTAGAATTAGATGGAGCAGAGTTGTACCTGGAGACTTTTTTAACAACCTATCAACCAAGGTAGGAACCGAGCTGCACACGTGCATGAACGCGCAAGCAGGGAACGAAGAGGTTTTAGAGGCATATTCTAAAATCTGTACCCAGGTCGCAGTCGATCTTAGACAACCAGGAAAAGCAAAGGACCCTGCTGGGGTGGGCTGGTTTGACCAAAACTGCTCAGCAGCTAACCAAAAGCTGATGGCGGCCCTGAAACACAAAGGCCCTTGTGGATAAGGCCCTTGTGGCCTCATTAAGGAAAGCCTATAAAGACGTACTGGAAATCAGAAAACGGGAAATTAGGGAAGCGGCCTGGGAAGAATTAACCTCTATAGATGTTCTTAAGAATAGCTCTAAATTTTGGGCAGTTGTAAACAAACCTTTTTTCCATGATCCTTGTAATGACCAATTGGATTGTGGCATTCAGGAACAGGTGTGGTGTTCTTATTTTAAGTCAGTTTATGAAGGGGAAAACCCAGGGGAAGTGGCCATACCTACCCCTATTGTGGAGTCCTATACCCTAGCGGTTACTGAGACAGAGGTGGCAGACGCCATCAGGATGATGACATGTAACAAGTCCCCGGGCCCTGATGGCGTCCCAGCCGACCTCTTCAAATCAGACGTCAAGACCTGGTCTAGAGTTTTAACCAATGTTTTTAACAGGGTATGTAAATCAGGTATTCCGAGCTCCTGGTCTGAATCCGTCATGGTACCGGTTTTTAAGAAAGGTAATAGAGGGGAACCTAGTTGTTATCGCCCGAGCTCCCTCATTGATTCTGCTGTGAAAGTGCTAGGTCGGGTGGTCCTAGGAAAACTTACATGTTGGCTGGCTGAAACAAACACCCTCTCAGGCCTACAATTTGGGTTTAGGAAAGGACGAGGCACTATAGATCAAAGCCTTAACCTTCAACTACTAATTGGGAAATACACAATCGCCAATAGGGGCACGCTATATTTAGCCTTCATGGACCTTTCCTCGGCCTTCGACCGTGTGAATAGGTCCAAATTATGGGGGTTGCTTCTTAAGCTTGGCGTTGAAAAAAAATATTGTGCACTTCCTCGCTGACCTCCATAGGGACCTCTCGGCCACAGTTAGATATGACCGTTTGGGTAATTGTACGGGTAAGAGCGGGATCACTAATGGGGTTAGGCAGGGCTGTATTTTGGCCCCCCTACTCTTTACCCTTTACATTAATGATTTAGGCACTGTTTAACAAAGGTGTGCAAGGAAATACCAAGGGCAGGCAAGCGTTTCATCCCGGCATTACTTTATGCGGATGATGCCGCTCTTATAGCACGCACAGCAGTAGGGCTGCAATGTCTTTTAAATTCATTTGCTGATTTTATGAAAGTGTTGGATCTCAGTGTGAATTTTTCGAAATCGCATGTAATGATTGTGGGCAGTAAACCCAAAAGAATTAAGACTTTGCACTGTGAAGGGAATGTTCTGTCCAGGGTTTCGAGATTCCCATATTTAGGGGTTACTTTTGATGATAAGTCTACATGGTTGCCCCAATTGGCAGCAAAACGTAACGCCTTTGCAAGGTCCATTTTGGCTGTTTTGGGTTTTGCTCGTAAACTGAGGGTGAAGCCGTTGCAAGCCGTGCTGAAGATATATGATGCCAAATACATCTCATTAGCCATGTACGGAGCAGATCTTTGGGGGTTTAAAAACGTAAAGGCTATGCAGGTGGCAGAGGATAAGTTTCTGAAATCTATCTTATCCGTCCCCCAAGCAGGTAAATTAATGTAGCAGCATCAAGGGAGCTGCTGGGCAAGCTGAAAATGTATGCATCAACGGGGCAGCAGAAAAGCAACAGTCATTGTAAGAACATGGAAAGGTGGATTGAGAAGAAGCTGGCATATGGCAAGACGAGATGGGCATTCAGGCCTCTGCCCGTCCCGATATGTAAAGATGGGGAGCAAGCACAGCGAGGGGGCAGGGGAGCAAGTACAGCGAGGGGGCAGGAGGGGCAAGTAAGGCATGTGACATGTTAGGAGAGCAGTCTTTTGCAGGAGGGTGTTTGTGGGAGAGAAATTGAAAGTGCAGTTTGCAGACTTTACATTATTTCACAAAGTTGATCCAGCTTAATTTTGATGTCATGTGGGTCTCCTCAGCACAACCCCAACAGGAGTGTGAAACCGTTTGTAGAAGCAAACATTACATTACAAAAAAACATCCAATTTAGGCGGCAGAAATGCAATTAAGTGCAAAATCGTCTGTGGGTAAACACCGGGAAGAGTGCTGAAGCTCTTTTTGGTACAATAACGCATTTATGTGTAAAATCATATTCAGGTGAAAGATTTCCCATAGAGCAACATCAAAATGAGGAGTAAAAGTCACGTTTAAGTGCAATATCTCAGTAAGGTGCAAAATCATTCTTTGTTTAATATCAACATGAGACTCTCTTAGGTGTAAAAAGTAAAAACATGTAGAGGAACAAAAATCACATTTAGGTGCACAAACACAGCCCGGGTGCAAATTATGCTTTCTTTAGACAATTGTTGAAAGGGGCTGACACAAATTAACCAATGGTTGAAGTGAGTTGACATAAAGGCCCTTTCTGAGTATGTTTTGGTGCTGATGCCATCAAGTCTAGTAGTCTATAGCTAGAATTAACAAGCACAAGCAACGAGGGGGCAGGAGAGCAAGAACAAGCAACGAGGGGGCAGGAGAGCAAGCACAAGCAACGAGGGGACAGGATAGCAAGCACAAGCAATGAGGGGGGCAGGAGAGCAAGCACAAGCAACAAGGGGGGGCAGGAGGGCAAGCACAAGCAACAAGGGGGGGCAGGAGAGCAAGCACAACCAACGAGGGGGGGGCAGGAGAGCAAGCACAACCAGCGAGGGGGGCAGGAGAGCAAACACAACTAGCAAGGGGGGTAGGAGAGCAAGCACAACCAACAAGGGGGGCAGGACAGCAAGCACAAGCAACGAGGGGGCAGGACAGCAAGCACAAGCAACAAGGGGGCAGAACAGCAAGCACAAGCAACGAGGGGGCAGGAAAGCAAGCACAACCAACGAGGGGGGCAGGAGAGCAAGCACAACCAACGAGGGGGGACAGGAGAGCAAGCACAACCAACGGGGGGCAGGAGAGCAGGCACAACCAACGAGGGGGGGCAGGACAGCAAGCACTTGTACTCTTGCTATTTCTTTTAACAATGCAGACCCTAAATGTATTTTTACATTTTGCCTGTAATGTTGCCCTTAATAATTTTGCACTGATTATTATTAGTATTATTAATACTATTTGAATAGTGCCGTGCATCCAACACCTGATTTATGAAATGATTCCTTCAGACAAACAGTATTTAAAGTGGTTTTGTAACCTTTATCCTTTTTTCAATTTACAAATATTATTTGGGTACATCTTATTTTTGAAACATTCACCAATCTTGCTTCTAGTGTGCAGCATGCGTGTTCACATTAAAAGAAGCACTCTGGGTACATAATTAGCCACAAAGTATTACAGTTTAAAACATGTGTACATCTTTTTATACTGGATCCACTGCTAGTAAGACAAGCTGACCTTACAGCTGATTGTATTTTCTTAGAGATGCTTATCCTAAAAGTAAAGCTTTGCTGTATTGAACAGCATATATACAGTTTCAGACATTTTATACAAACAGATGCTTATCTTGCCAGCAGACAGTCCTATTTCATGTAACCATGCAGAGGGTACTAGAATCTGGCCTTCAAATATTTCATGCTTGGTGGCTCCTGTGATGCAGCCATATTGTCCTCCTTTGGGGCTAGTGTTTAATTTGAGCTGGCGGTTGTGGGTGGGGCCCACATTTGTGAAGACCTGCACTTAGTTTTCCTCAACAAACATTGATCCGCAGCAAGAGAAAGAAAAACACAAAAGAAGAAAGAGAAGAGGAAGTGAAAGACGGAAAAAAGAGATAATAGGAGAAAGCAGGGATGAAAAAGAACACTGTGAGAATCAGATAAAGGGCAGGGAGTGCCTGGTGGTGAGTTAAAGGTGGAATCAACACTCCAAAGCTTTGCAATTCCACAGTCTAACCCTTGATAGCGCCGGCTGCAGGTTTCTGAGCAAAAGTCTGGGTCCTGACCTTTTTCTGTTACCAATTAAGTATTGGATGGGGCCCAGCACCTGCCCCAGAGCTATGCGCTTCTCTTGGTTTCCTGGCTCGGCTCAATCACTCAGATCCTCATCATTCATATATTTCTCCTTACAGAGTGGAATAGCATCTGTTGCCACGCATCCAAAACCTTGCATGGCTTAACAAGGCAGTCCTTACCATGACTGTGCCCTTACCACAAGTTCCATTACAACGCAAGTCATTAGAACAATTTGCTTTAGGGAAGCGCCGGACTTTGGAATAGTTTAAATTACTATTTTAACTCCATGCGGTGTATCATTAGGGAAGGTGTTGGACTTAAAATCCAACACCAGTCCAACACTGCATTCTCTAAAGCAAGTCGATGATTTGCATTGTAATGGAACTCGTGGTACAATCGCAGTTGTGGTACTGACTGCTTTGTAAAGGCATTATGATGTAATGCCTGCGTTGTAATAGATGTTTCCTGCGGAGTGTAACCTGCCAAATATTGAAATTTTATGCTTGGTGAATGGTTCCCATCTGCCCTGGACAGTCAGATATCATTCAGTGCTTTGCTGTCAAAAATCTTTTGTGAATTCTAGTCCAAATCACAAAGGTAGAGGAGAGTCCCTTTGCCTCCTCCTTTCCCTGTTGACGTGCAAGGGTTTACAATGTATGCTTTGCGATTGTTAATAGCAATCTTAAAGTACAATGTACTTATTGTCATTGCAAATTCGCTTTGCGATGCCTTTGAACTTTAGGCCTCATGTGATGGAAAGCAAATATAACTTCCTGTTTGTGTTTTATATTTTTGATTAGTCTCTCTCCTTTAAAAAAAAAATCTTTTTATTGATTTCCCCCTTAAAGAAGTACACTGCCTCAAGAACTTAGTAAAAGTTACTTCATTTCAAGTGCTCCTTGCTACCACAATCAGGAGGCATCATATCCATATCCACGGTCCAGGTTTTTTATCAGGATACATCAAATCATTTTTCCAATCAGACCATATCATGTCCCATAGCTTCCTCCCCTTCAAGGCAGGCTATTATATGGAGGGGCAGGTAATTTTGTCAACATTTCCGCCCATTCAGCAAGACCCTCCGTAACTATATCTTCTATGTGCTGATTTTAATGCCCAAACTCCTCTTGTGCTTGCACGAATGAGATAAATCTATGTCAGGAACGAATCCCCAGCCATTGCACATTGACCCTCCTGCCAAATGCGAAATGACTTGTTCTTTACAATTGGCTGAAAATGCTTATGGAACCAAATGGGGATGTCCATTAAAAATGGGGACATCTTCAGTACTTAAATCACCACTCTGTGCCATAGTGGAGCTGTCTGTCTTTTTGGGATAGGACCCCGTCCCTTTGTTCCGTTGTAAACCATTCCGGCAATGTGTAGTGCACACAGAAACCCGCCAAAATATCTTCCTTCCATTTAGGGCCATTTGCAAACCAGTGAGCTGCATATGATGAAGTTGTGCTACAACATAGTGCAAAATGAAATCAGGGAGACCCAACCCCCCTTCCACCCAAATGAGTATGGCACATCTTCTTAATGTCCTCTTCAGAAGCTTATATTTCACCTATTTATAATAGCTTCTCAAAAGTGACAGCAGAAACCCAGCGGAGCACATGTAACAAACACAGTAAGTACTTAAGTATTTGCAAATAAAATTAACCAATGCACAAGTTACTTTAAATGATAATTACACAATATTGATTAGTCATCTGGTGTAAGGACTGTTCTTGCAGCAGATGACCCAAGTAGAAACCTTTTAGTTTTGAGGTGTGCATTGAAGATTTGTGGACCCAGTCCGCTTTGAGTCCTGAGGCTGCATAATACATAGACTCACATTGAGTCTACAGCTTTGCTCTCATTAACGATTGCCCCTTTATTAAGTTATTGAAGATTACATCTCTTTCAATTAGTTTTACTGTCACAAGATTTATTCAAAGAAAAACCAAAGGGGATGATGGACGGAGCGTTGACAATACAAACACTTGCGCCCAGTCAACTGATCTGGGTTTAATCCATCACCGTTCTTTAGCTCACTCCGCCACCCCAGTTCAGACATGGCCATATGCAAATCAGTCTGACCCTGTGCCTCATGGGAACAGTCCAGCCCGAACTGCCAAGCCATGTCTTCCCTGGACCGGAATCAAGCTTCCCAGGACCGGTTTCTGGCATTACAGCCGCCTTCAGCCGGGCTTGCTTGAATCCAGTGGCAAAGTGAGCAAGGGACTCACGTCTGATGGATTTAGGCCCAGATCTCTGTACTGGGGTGAATGTATGACATTGTTCTGCATTCAGGCAAAGCTCTTCCCTCTTTCAGTTTCGCAAACACCTAAAAACCTGGCTCTTTGATCAATGACCTCCCTCCATGGTTTCTAGCTTTCCCAGTTTCAAATAAGTGCAGTTTAGTGCCGAGACGCCTACGGGTATTTGTTGCGCTTTAGAAATGTAAAAAAATAAATAAATAAATAAATAAATAAATTCTGTCCATCAATTGTTGTTTTTGCACAAGATTTATTCAGGCAGCTCTGAACGTCAGAGTGAATAAAAGGTTGCCTGTGACCTTTAAATGGAAGGATACCTAGTCACCGCTATTCAAAGTATTTTTGTTTTAATATGTATATACTTGCATTAAAAAATTGGATTATAAATTGTTTACCTTTGTAACTGGTGATTGTTTGATATTGGTGGTGTTCTAATGCTGTTGTTTGAATTTTATGGATTTCTAAGTTTTTTTAACCGAAATAATCTATCTGAATTATTGACTAATTAACCCGTTTTGTGTGCCCCAGACATTTTTGAATTCTGTTAGTGGATTGTGTCCCTACAATGTCTGCTGAAGAACAGTTCCAAGCATTTATTTACACCGTCAAATGCGTAGAGGTATTATGTAATTGAACCCTGTAAAAAGATCCCTTGTGGATTGTCCCAATTGTGTAGAAATCCAAGGACTGTCTTCTGCTGATCATTCCACCACACATGTACCACATAAAATGTATGGAGATCATTGGCCCGTCTACTCATATGTACTACATACACAGTACATGATGTACTGTTAGAAGGTAAATTCACTGGATGCATAAAAAGTCAATTCACCTCAGAAGTACCAGTATGTAGTTCTCTAAGTCTTCCCCTTATCAATATGCACTCAACTGCATAAGTCATAAATGCACTTTGAGGCGGGATACATGACGTGTTATCTTTATTGGTTTAAAGTACCATGACTACATTTTGTGAAATATACCGTCTGTGTGCACCTCCCCCTCACTTGATTCTGTTTGCCAGATGGAAGTTGGATTATGGAACACATAACAGGACACTGCTCTTATCTATTTTTAAAAAAAACAAACATTTTTTTTCTTTTTTGGCAGGTCACATTGATAGTTTGTGGCATTATTCAGATCTTTCTTGGAATTGCTCATGATATCAACGAAATAATCTTTCATCGTTTCGGTGTTCCCCTCTTTCTGACCGGAGCACCAGAATGGTCTGGGATACTGGTAAGTGATTGAGGAGACGAGCCACTTCCTCAGAATGAAGTCTGCATGCTCAGAGAGAAAGTGTGTTAATGGTATTTGGTTGTGTTTGCATTCTCTAATCTCTATGTTATATTCTCTAAATTGCTCAAAAAGGGACATTACCAGACAGCTTCTGAGATCCACTTTCGTGTTCCCATTTCCCTTTCGATAAGGTAGGGTTGTGCGACATTAGCCCATGGTGGCTAGAGCAATGCCACCTTTTGATGTTAACCACTGTATATACAAATGATCGCCAATTACATTTCCCATATATCATGTGTAAATGTATCTTGTATGGAAATCCTGAAAATCTGGCATGTCTCCAGTCGTCAAGGGTCAACATCGAACATCCATGCTGTTACAGGACAATCCAAAAACCTCCTGTCTTCAGATCTCAGTCAAATTGGTGTCATGGACTGATAATTGTAAAAGGAATGTGGGGTTTCTTTCAGTGGTTATCAGTTAACTAAATGGTATCACATTCACTGGTGTTTTTTCCCCTCAAAAGATCTGAAAGTCATTCTGTTGCCTGTTCAACAGTTTTAAACCACTGCTCATCATTACCATGGCGAACTGTATGAGTTTGAGGGAGCAGTAGTGTGAGTATGAGTGAAGTTTGTGTATGCAAAGAAGTGTTAGCATTTGTATGAGGTGTTTGTAGTGTGAATATAAGTATGAATCGTAATCCATTCTATTCTCATGGGGATGACAATCTATACAATTTGAGGCATTAATGCCCTCCCGAAACTGCACCTGGTGGGCAGAGCAAGCTAGCCAATACTCCTTCAAGGGCAATCAGGCTGGTACTATTTAACTTTTTAAAATAAAGCCAAATATTGCATTTTGAAAGACAATTTTCCCATACATCTACTAAAAGTTGTAGGCTCTGATGACCCACTCATGAAGTATTCCAATACTTTCATGGTGTACCAAGCAACACTGACCTTCTCCAGGGGTGTTGACTTTATCATTTATCCCATGAAAGGTTTGAAAACATGGTGTAGCAAAAGTTCCCAAGTTTATGTGCAAATAATCCTAGACAGGTCAGAAAATGCAAATTTTTACAAGGTCTGTAATTTTTCGTAGCACATGCTGTTATTTTTCAGAGCGTCATTTCACTTCCTCTTACTTTTCCCATCTTCCCCTCACAGAGGAAAATGTAAAAAATCCTAAATCTCACAATCACATACAGTGGACATCAGAGCTAGGAAGGTTTTATAGGCGCATATAGAACTGCTAACAGTGGACAACAACAGGGACCTTACATATTCGGACAGCAGACACGTTCCATCAGTTTCACAGAAAAATATCTGTCGGCAATAGTAATTATCATTCAAACATTAGAATTAGATATATATTTGGAAATGAAAAAAATGTTTTACCCTCTGCAGAGATGTACTCTCAAGACAGGCATTTTATTCAGAACAGCACAATCAGCAACTTCCAATAAATAAAAAATATGTGGCATAACACGTTTTGGATTAAGCAGTCCTTGCTCATAGGCAAATGTACAGCAAAGCAGAGACATCATTGCAGCCACCTGATTGCCATTAAATACAGTTCGCCCTCCTGGGCCTCCCTTGAGTTCAACAGATGCATGATGGTAACAGTAGTTCTGCTCAATATAATTTACACCCAGTGGGTCTGCCTACGCTGGCATTTCAGATAAATGTCAAAACCTAGAGTGGGCTAATCCAATGTCCCATTACTGAAATTGCTGGAAATTATTGGAACCTGTTGATCCCAAAATTACGAACAATCAAACTTATTCAGGACCCGCTGGGATCTGCAGTGGTGCTTCCTCACAGCCGAACTAGTCGTAATATATGAAATCAAAATGTTGTCCTTTGCAAAGATACACTGTCAAGACAGGCTTTCACCTTTTATTCACAACCAGCAATTTACAATGAATTAAAAAAATATGTGGCCTAATGCGTTTTGAACTAAACAGTCCTTGTTCACGGTTCACTGGCACAATCTCGACCCTCACAATATCGACCTACACAAATATCAACACACTAATATCGCATGCAAAAATAGCTAGCTCACCATAGAAAATACAAAAATATTGTATAAAAAAAATCAATAACAAAAACATTGAGTACAAAAACATCGTAAACATAAATATCGTTAAATTTAAATAATGCAAGTTAACAAAAATATCGACTTTCACAATATTGTCAACATAAACATCCCTCAAATGTAATTAAATTTTAACCTAAACATTAAATACACTCATTTAAATATTACCTACTGGCGGTCGCCAGTCTGTAGTTATAGTTAGGACCTATTATCCATAGGAAATCCGCAACATTCTATTTGGAATAACTTTGATGCCAGTTGACTAATGTTTGCGAAATTTTCAAAACCCGTGGCCCGCTCCGGTCCGCTCCTATTCTGAAAGTCTCAGGGTGATTCGTCAAGCGGGGGCCGCGAAAAAAGGGGGGTCCCAAAACGTGTTTTCCCCATGCAATTTTCCATAGGGACCTTTAGTCGCAGCTACAGCCCAAACTGCTGAATGGAAATACACCAAATTTGGTAGAAAGGTAGAGAAGTGTGGCTCAATGGTTAGAGCGGCAGACCCTGATGCAGAGGTCTGGCCCGGACCAGGGTTCAATTCCTGCCTTGGCTGGTCTCGGTGGATCTTGGGCTTATAATTCCTCGGACCTGATTTCTCGCCTCGGTGCCTACTCTAAGCATGGGTCCCACGCTGCAACTCTGGGCAATAGCTTGCTTAGTCTCCACAACGGCCCCCTACAGCGCTAGGGATGCCTGGTTGCACCCTGGGGATGCCCAGGAGTGGACATTTCACGGGGAAAAACCAGGAAGGGTTCCCTAGCGGTATGAGTACAGCGCCAGGACACTCAGGAGTATCAGTGCGCTTTACAAGTACGGCTACATTTACAAGTACGGCTACCTTGGTTCAGAGTTGTGTCTTTTGCTTAAATGATGCGAATCCATTCAGTAGTTCCTGAGAAAATCAAAATCACATATATATATCTATGGCCACGCTGGATCCACGCACCTTGAGCGCACCCTGAGCGCACCCTCCCGATCACGAGCTGCATGCTAATTGGCTGTCAACTGTCTGTGAACTCTCCAAACCAGGAAGTGTTGGCAGCCATTTTGTGTCTCGGTAGAAGCGAGGCTGAGGAAGTCAGTGGAACTAGTGTGTAAAACTTATAAAGTGGGCAGGGTAGGAATACCATGACCCTCTAGACCTGCTTAGGGGGTCCAACAAGGACCCCCAGGGCTGTAAAATTATTATTATTTTTTTTAAATGGCGAAATGCGCGCAGGGTGCGCGGATCCTGCCGTAAAAAATAAAATAAAATGAAGCGCAGGCTTTAATAATTAGCCTCCGGGGGGCCAAATCCCGGGGGCAAAAGTTTGTAGTTTTATGGGGGGCCCAGAGGGGCTCCCCAGCCCCAGGGACCCCCCCCCAGGGCTTTTTGAGAATGGTTGGGGGGCTGAAAGGCCCCCCCAAGCCCCGGGGACCGCCACCCCTGGGGCTTTGTATGTTGTGGAGGGGGGCCGCGTGTCCCCCCTCCTGGAACCCTCGAGGGCCCTGGGGACCGCCACCCCCCAGGGCCGGCTTGTGCAGTGTCCCGGGGTGCCCACCCACGACCATTGCTGTTTGCAATGGCAGGGCGAGAGCCGAGGCTCTCGCCCTGTCATAGCAAACTTGGTTTGGATTTTGAAAGACAGAGCAGGGAAACCTGCTCTCGCTTTCATAATGCAAACCATTTTGCTTTTCCACATGGGGAGATGCATGTTAGCAGCTCCCCATGTGGAAAAGCAATGCCGGCTCCCGAAGGACGCGAGGAGCCGCCTGGGACCATGGGGGCATTGGGGCTCCTGCCACAGCCCCCAATGTTATGAGCCCCAGGGGATGGGGTCCCCGGCGAGAATACAAATTAGTGATAGATGCTATTTTGTTTTACCGTAAAATTAGGAGTGGCGCACCCTGCACGGTGCTCAGCGCGGCCCCTGGTGTGCACGCGTTGGGTGCACGACTCCTAACGTGTAGGGTGCGCGGCTCCAGCGCGTTGGCTGCACAATTTCTCCCGCGTTGGGTGCGCAACTCCTAACGCGTTGGGAGCGCGACTCCAAGCAAAAACAAAACAAATATTTTTCAGATATACATCAAGCTTATGTGATTAGATCTTGGATGGCTCTAAAAAGAGCCGTTGTGTCTATTGACAGATTTTGGTACCTACAAGTAAGTACTGATGTAGAGTCTAAAGTTCATGAGGAAGACTCTGTTTCCCTTATCAGTAAAATGCACACCATCTCTCCTATAGATGCCATCCATATTAAAATGCAGATTGTTGGGGTTGACTGGGCAGGTTCAGGTTACTAAATTTAGCAGAGTGAGAATGGAAGTGCATTCCTTTCGTGTTATGGCAGCTCAACAATGGAACAGACTCCCTCTGAAGCTCCAGTTGGAGACGTCAGAGCTTGTATTCCGCAAAGAGCTGAAAACTCACTTGTTTCCCAAAGATTAGGACGGGGCTAGCCGACTGACCGGTCGTGAAGAAATAACAGTGGAGTGGAGTTGATTATGGCGATCTACAGCGCGAGGACACACTAGTCAGTGTAACCAGGCGCTTTACAAATTTAATTATTATTATTATTATTATTAAATGGACCCCATTCTATCTTGGAGAAAAGCAGAAACTGATTTATTGACATGTTTCCTAGCTTTCTCAATCTGTGGACACAATTGTGGACACAATTGATTGGACCAGTTCCATTCCTGCCTTTGGCATATGTTAGAATAGACAAAGGCAGTTTGGGGGAAAAGTGACATCAATTCTCCAAAGGTGTCCTTCATAAGCATTTCCAGACCTACCCCAGTCAAAGTGCCTAGGTCATTGCCACCACAGTGCATAATTATGAGGTCAGGGTGTTGGAGATGCAAAAAGATATTACCAATGGCATCAATTGGTGCCACTTTAACCCTCTCTGTCCAATCCATTTCATGTCTACATTTGGCAAAGCTAGGTCTTTGTCAATGCCTTTTCTGCATACCTTTGGCTCCAGAGACTATAGCTGTGTCCCAAAATCCACACTCAAAGCATCTTGAAGGGAGGTCTGAGTGCACTCAGATGGTCTCAGCAAATGAAATGGCAGTTTGAAAAGTAAGATTTTTCTTAAATGGTGGATAAGATGCAGTTTTGAAAAAAAAAGAAATGATTGGTTGTTTGACAACATTCTAGACTGAAAACTAGGGTGCATGTTTCTGTTTTTTAAAAGCATGTTTCTTATTGGTTAACAAAAACTGTTTGAAAGGAATATTACATAGGATAAGCTGATATTTTGAAAAGTCAAGCACACTTGCTGTTTGGATTTGCAACATTCAGTGCTGAACTTGTGACCTGTGTGTTCAGTTGGGTGTTCCATGAACTGTTACTATAGTAACAGGCAGTAAGCAGATTGGGGGAAGGGTTGCAATTTATGTGAATTGGAAAGGGTTGAAATGTGTAACCAATAGAAATGTGTGTTAGCTTTTGAATTAATGTGGGAAGCAATGTGTTTTGATATTTACATGTATATGTGTGCAGAATTCGAGGGAAAGTTTGACATTTTTTGGTTTTGCTAAGAGCAGTGCAATACAGACATTTATAACATTTCCCATTGTACCTATTGAAGGACTGCAATAATTTCAATCATTCTTCTTTGAGCATCTTTGCAGACATAAGCCTGTGCTTACCTCCTATCACTCTCATGCAATTTTTCAAACAATCAACTAGCAATATGTTCTTATTGTAACAGTCTGCCAATACCTAAGCACCTATGCACAATTTAGAAGCATCCTGTGCTAACAATATGTCACTTTTTGTAACATAGTTATAGCGTAAGACACTCTTTCATATTTACAAAGGGAGGAAAAGGTACTCTGTGTACCTTTTCTTCTCCATGTAAATACGACCTCATCATACACACCACTTTGCGTTGAAAGGGCGTTCTATAGGTGTTGCTGTGCGTCTTTGCACAGAACACTCATAGAACAAGACACATCTCCAGATTTATCATTCGTTTTCATTCCTCCTCATTTTTTCTCTTTCAATATATGCTATGATGCACAGCATACATTGAAGGAGAAAAATGCCTTCACTGATTGTTTTTGTGCAGGAAGTTGTGTTTCCCTGCACAAAAACAAACTCCACAAGGCACAGATATCCTTGCACCATGGTGCAAGGGTGTCTGTTTCTCCACATTGCTGCAGTTTAAGCAGCAGTGCAGAGGGAAGCATAGACTTGCAACATATTTATGGACATATGTTGCATCCCTGTGCTTCGGAGGTAGCACAGCATGCTGTAGCTAAAGAGCTCACAGTGTCATGCTGCAGCACTTCCTGATAGTTCTGCACTTATACATTCACCATACACCACAAATGCATTGTTTCAATTTATGATGCACTACACATACATTCATCTAAACTTTCACACATTTGCATACAAATGTAGCTTTGTTTTAAACCAGAGTAGTTAGTTCTGAAAATAACTTTTTTTTTCTTTTTGTAGTTTTATTTAAAAAAATGTATTTCTTTGAACATTTTTTTTTTTAACAGGAACAAAAAGTCAGCGGGACGAACAAAACCATGAACTTTGAGTGAAAAATAAATAAATCTAGCAACGATGGTTATCGATTGCCCTGCAAACTAGGTCTACCGATTGCTCCCCATAGCAGATTAACCGATTACACTGCACACAGTGCATTTTTACTTTTCCAAACTGTGGACGTATGTCCGGATGGGAGGTTGAAGGTGATGCCCCAGAGGTACTTGCAGTTGCCTGTGGTGGAAGAGCATTTTGGCGGAGTCTTCTGTATTCTTCGTTAGCGTAATTCACTGGATGCAGGAATTGTAGGTGCTTCCGGATGCTTGCAGTGCCACAGGAGTATTTCTTATTAGGATCTCCTCTGGATAACACAGCCTTGCAAATCTTACATGTCACCTTGGTGGCATTCGCTTTTTTTTGTCCCTCCGGAAAAGTGAAAAATGTCCATACAATGGATGTGTATTTTTCGGGACGGGGAGGTTCTGGTACAAATCCCTCTACATCTGAATGGTCAGAATCAGATGACTGTGGCAGTGGTGTAGCCAATTTTGTCTGCAGAAAGGAAATTCAGGTTTCCAATGAAGAAAAATGAAGTTCTTCTCAGCACAGGTCTTCTCCCAAGGAAGGTCTGGGAAGAGTTATTGAAATGGGTGGGGTCCTTCAATAGTTAGAATAGGAAGTGTTATGAACCAATCAAATCTCTTTTTTTGTGGTCAAATGGGATCTGCGTAGGGTGCGCATACACAGCACGCACCCACCGTGACTTCACCAAATTGCATTTAAAAGTAGTATAAGTTTATTAAAACTAAAAGAATATTATTGTTTTGATTAGCTCAGATAATGTCTTGCATAATATTTATATTAAATACATATATATATCTTTTTAGACAGTAAATTTTTTTGCGGGTGCCTCGCACCCGCCGCGTCCAAAATGTAGAAGACGTCACACGGAAACGCGCGAGCGTCGCGTAACGTAATTCGTACATGTCGTGTATGCACCAGGAGTCGCGTACGAGTCGCATAACAATCGCGTAAGAAAATTCGCACCCATCGCATACCCTACCCAGAGCCTACACAACAATCCTAAAATGGCGACTTGGTTCCACGCAGTAATCGAGGAATGTGCGCTTTGGGTGCGCGACTCCCCCCAATATTTTTTATAAAAATGAAAATATAAATAAATTTTAAGAAATATAAAATTTTAAAAAAATATATAGAATTTCAATATTATTTAAAACTGTTTTTTTCAATTTGTTAAAAATCTGAAATGTAATTTTTTTTAGAAAAAAAATCTAAAAGTAAATAGTTTAAAAAAATGTAGTAAATCAGTATAAAAAAATAAATATAACAATTAATATATTTAAAAATTGTCATTTACAAAACCTTTGAAATTCACTGAAAAAATCATAGGTTTCAGGCATGTTGTAGTTAGGAATTAGCATTTAAAAAACCTTTGAAATTCACTTAAAAAACAGGTTTCAGGCCTGTTATAGTTAGGGATTAGCATTTAAAAAACCCTAGAAATTCACTGAAAAAAAACATTGGTTTTAGGGGTGTTATAGTTAGCTAGACATTTCAGTCGTACAAAACCATTGAAATTCTTCCGTTATGTCAAGAATGATGTAATATGTGACATCATCAGCAGTGGATTGCGGGCGCACGAGTTATAGTTAGTATAACTAACTATAACGGAGGAATTTCAATGGTTTTGTACGAGTGAAATGTCCAGCTAACTATAACACCCCTAAAACCTATGTTTTTTTCTGTGAATTTCTAAGGTTTTTTAAATGCTAATCCCTAACTATAACAGACCTGAAACCTTTGTTTCTTTTAGTGAATTTCAAAGGTTTTTTAAATGCTATTATATGCTATATGGATGGAATCTATAGGAGAGATGGTTTACATTTTACAGATGAGGGAAGTAGAGCCTTCTCATGACCTTTAGACTCTGCATTGGTACTTACTTGTAGGTACCAAAATCTGTCAATAAACAAACGGCTCTTTTTAGAGCCACCCCAGATCTAAACACATAAGCTTGATGTATATCTGAAAAGTATTTTTTTTGTTTTTGCTTGGAGTCCCGCTCCCAACGCGTTATGAGTCGCGCATCCAATGTGAGAGAAATCGTGCAGCCAAAGTGCTGGAGTCCCGCACCCTACATGTTAGGAGTCGTGTTCCCAATGCGTGCATACCAGGAGCGCAGTGCTGGGTGCGCGACTCCTAATTTTACCATAAAAAAAAAATAGCACCTATCACTAATTGTGCCCCCACGGTCCCAGCCGGCTCCCCGCGTCCTTCGGGAGCCGGCATTGCTTTTCCACACGGGGAGCTGCTAACATGCAGTTCCTGTGTGGAAAAACAAAATGGTTTGCATTTTGAAAGAGAAAGTTAATTTACCTGCTCTGTCTTTCAAAATACAAACCAAGTTTGCTATGACCCCTGCCATAGCAAACAGCAGTGTCCCGGGGGTGAGCACTCCGGGAGACTGCAGGAGCCGGCCCCGGGTTGGCAGTCCCCAGGGCCCTCGAGGGCTCCAGGAGGGGGGCACACGGCCCCCTCCACAACATTCAAAGCCCCAGGGGTGGTGGTCCCCGGGGCTGGGGAGCCCCTCTGGGCCCCCCATAATATTACAAACTTTTGCCCCCGGGATTTGGCCCCCCGGGGGCTAATTATTATAGCCTGCACTTCATTTTATTATTTTTTTTACGGCAGGATCCTCGCACCCTGCGCGCGTTTTGCTATTTAAAAAAAAAAACAATTACAGCCCTGGGGTCCTTGTGGGACTCCCTAAGCAGGTCTAGAGGGTCAGGGTATTTCTACCCTGCCCACTTTATAAGTTTTACACACTAGTTCCACTGACTTCCTCAGCCTCGCTTCTACCGAGGCACAAAATGGCTGCCAACACTTCCTGCTTTGGAGTGTTGACAGACAGTTGACAGCCAATTAGCATGCAGCTCGTGATCGGAAGGGTGCGCTCAGTGTGCGCGGATCCAGCGCGGCCCTAGATATATATATATGATTTAGATTTTCTCAGGAACTACTGAATGGATTTACACCCTTTAGGCAAAAGGCACGACTCTGAACCAAGGTCTACCTTTCTACCAAATTTGGTGTAATTCCGTTAACCAGTTCGGGCTGTAGCTGCGACTAAAGGTCCCTATGGAAAATTGCATGGGGAAAACACGTTTTGGGACCCCCCTTTTTTCTCGGCCCCCGCTTGACGAATCACCCCAAGACTTTCAGAATAGGAGCGGACCGGAGCGGGCCACAAGTTTTGAAAATTTCGCAAAGATTCGTCAACCAGCGCCAAAGTTATTCAAAATAGAATGTTGCTGATTTCCTATGGATAGTAGGTCCTAACTATACCTACCTATTGGCGACCGCCAGTAGGTTTTATATATATATGGTACTGGTTCTCTGACAACTTTGAAAATGAGTTGTTGGGGACACGATGGACTGTGCACCAAGCCAGGTATGAGCTATATACCCAATGGAGGGTTCAAAAAATGAAAATAAGAAACTACATAGACCACAATGCAAAGCGAGGGAAAGACAACGCCCACTACAAAAGAAACAAATAAAGAAGTGATGTAGTTTCTCGCCATACCAATTTTGATCGACAGCGGTGTGAAACCTTTGAGAAAGCTCACGACGACACGAGCGAAACATGTCAGGAAGACAAGGCTGCGTTTCAAATAAATTGTTGCAGGCTTCATCGCGGTGTGCGGCTAATTACCTTCCTGTCTTGGAAGGTGTTGGGGAGAATGTTTAACGGCGTGGTTCTGCCGTATGCGACGCACCGCCACAAGAGCGCCATAGCCTGACCGCAACTGAACCTCCTTTTTTGGACTGCGCAAGCATTTAGGTCAGGTGGGTGCCACCAGAGACTGTCTCAGGTACTGGTTCTCTGACAACTTTGAAAATGAGTTGTTGGGGACACGATGGACTGTGCACCAAGCCAGGTATGAGCTATATACCCAATGGAGGGTTCAAAAAATGAAAATAAGAAACTACATAGACCACAATGCAAAGCGAGGGAAAGACAACGCCCACTACAAAAGAAACAAATAAAGAAGTGATGTAGTTTCTCGCCATACCAATTTTGATCGACAGCGGTGTGAAACCTTTGAGAAAGCTCACGACGACACGAGCGAAACATGTCAGGAAGACAAGGCTGCGTTTCAAATAAATTGTTGCAGGCTTCATCGCGGTGTGCGGCTAATTACCTTCCTGTCTTGGAAGGTGTTGGGGAGAATATATATATATATATATATATATATATATATATATTCACTGAAAAAACCATAGGTTATAGACCATATATAGTTAGGAATTAGCATTTACAAAACCTTGAAAATTCACTGAAAAAACCATAGGTTATAGACCATATATAGTTAGGAATTAGCATTTAAAAAACCTTATTTTACTCACACAAAACCATTGAAATTCCATATATAGTTAGTTGCACTAACTATATATTGCGCACCCGCAATCCACTGCTGATGATGTCACATATTACATCATTCATGACATGGTCAGTGACATCACTGATGACATCACTGATGACATCTCAAATGACATCACTGATGACATCACTGATGACAACATCCAGTGACTATGTTTCTGTAAAGTTAAAATATGTCTTACATATTGAAGAATGAGTGGATGTATAAGTGTCTGGACGAAGGATTTAGTAGGTGCATGACTGAATGTATGAGTGAGTGATTAAATGTGTCTCACTGAGTGCATGGGTTAGTGACTAAACTGTCTTAATTTGTGCATCATTATGTCTGTTGTTCTGTAAACTGCTGCATGTGTTGATCAGTAGCTATATGAGTAACTATATGGGTTATTGATTGATTGCCCAAGTATTTGCATGGGAGACTGAGTGTGTGTGTGGCTGGATGGGAGGTGTGTGACTCTGTACAGATCAATGTGTACTTGTATCAATGATTGTATAAGAGAGTAAGTATGTGTTAGTATATGGTTGAAAACGTAAGGTGCTCTATGTTTAACTGTATAGAGTAGAAAATGGAAGTGTGATTGATTCTTTACAGGACTGACTAGGTGTGTGAGTAACTCCATGGATGAGTGGCAGAGTGTGAGTGTCTGTATAGGTGTATGAGTGCATATGATTGTGTTGTAAACATGAGTGATTGTATGTATGAATGATTGTATGGGTGAATGAGTGAATGTGTGTGTAGACGTAGGAATCAGTGAGTACGTATGTAGTAACTAGTATTGGTGTGTCAATGGTTTCAAAAATTATACTCTGTTTTTAACACTGGGTGAAACAGAGGTTATATTAAAATGTGAGGAGATGCATTGTATTGTCACATGAATGATATCATCAGTGATGTGATCATTGATGTCAAGTGAGATGTCATCAGTGATGTCATTTGAGATGTCATCAGTGATGTCATCAGTGATGTCACTGACCATGTCATGAATGATGTAATATGTGACATCATCAGCAGTGGATTGCGGGTGCGCAATATATAGTTAGTGCAACTAACTATATATGGAATTTCAATGGTTTTGTGTGAGTAAAATAAGGTTTTTTAAATGCTAATTCCTAACTATATATGGTCTATAACCTATGGTTTTTTCAGTGAATTTTCAAGGTTTTGTAAATGCTAATTCCTAACTATATATGGTCTATAACCTATGGTTTTTTCAGTGAATTTCATTGGTTTTTTAAAAGCTAATATCTATAGCTGTAAAATGTATTCTTCTTTAAATCCAAAAATATATTTTATATGTTTATTAATAATTTTTTTTTAATATTTTTTTTGTTTCGCTCCCGGTCCGCGAACCGGGAAGCTTCCCGTTAGCTCAATTCGATTCCGCGATCCGGTCCGCGAACCGGTAACAAATCAACATAGTTACGGTATCGCGTTGCCGCGTAATGCGTCTTATGACGTACGGCGTTAGCGCACCCGGAAGTGCCCCGGGGCGCGGACCGAGGCGCGAAACGCAACTCCCCGGAAGCGATCCGCGGCGCGAAAGCGCGACGTATCGCGTTGCCGCGAAATGCGTCTTGTGACGTACTGCGTTAGCGCACCCGGAAGTGTCCCCGGGCGCGGACCGAGGCGCGAAGCGCAGCGAACCGGAAGCTAACCGGGGAGCGTTCCGCAGCGCGTAACATGAAAGTTAGAGTCATGTGACTTGTTAATAAAGCTTTTCATTGGTTCATTTCACTTTTAGTTTCATAATTATGGAAGGCTAGGTCAGGTGACCTAAAAATAACACTTTTCATTGGTTGAGAAGTATTGTTTTTTCCAAATGATGAAAACCCCTCCTTCTTTCCTCACTCTGACTTTCATCATTGTGAGAGGAAGACCTTTATTAATACTTGAGAAATGACTTCAGTACTTGCTTCAGCTGGTGCACCCCCACCACCACCTCCACCTCCTCATGGGAAGAGAGGACCACCTCCCCAGGTGATCACCAACACAGAGGAGGAAGAGGAAGACCTAGAGGAAGAGGAGAGAGAAGAACCACAGTTCTTGGAAGAGGTGCCCCGGGTTTCCCATAGGAAAGCCAGTTTCATCTGGCAGTTTTATTCAATCCCTCCAGGGCAAAAGAAAGTGAATGCGAGGTATGTGACCTGCCTCATCTGCAAAGAGAAATTATCAAGAGGGACTGATAAAAAGTATAGTTTTGGGAACTATACCATGCATCGGCACATGACCAGGAAGCATCCACTTAATTACAGCCGGGCGGAAATACGGGATATGGAACAAAACCCAACAGCAACTCCTGTGGCCAGGTCAACATCGTCAATATCATTGACACCAGCAGAGGCACGGGAAACTGTGCCAAACATCCAAGAGAATTTTGGGCACATGAAACATACTTGTATGCACTGTGGTGCGTTGATATCATGTGGTAACATGAGTATTAATGCCATCAACCTGGCTTATGACAATCATAATTGCCCTAACCGCCCCCAGTAATTTTTTTTTGCTCCTGTTGAGCCCTTTTCAACGCCTGTTTTTTGTTGTTCCCCCTCCCCAAAAAAACCCAAAAAAAATATAAAATCGTTCAAAAAATACAAAAAAAAACAAAAAATGTTCAAAAAATACAAAAAAAATATAAAACAACAAAAATATAAAAAAAAAAGTTCTTTTCAGAACTACCTTCCCTTTCCAAAAAAATTGCTAGAATGTTTAGCACTCTGGCAAGCTCTATTTCTTTTGGTTCGCTTCCGGTTTAGCTTCCCGGTACGCGTACCGGGAGCTAACCAAAAAAAAAACTTTTTAAAAAAAAAGAGTAAGTATAAGGAAAGTAAACAGAGAGTGATGTTTCAAGAAAGACAGCTATAGGGAGTAAAGAAGAGATACTATTTAATAGATCTATTTACCAAAGAACAGACAGAAGATGGTATAATTGTGAAAAACAAAATAGATAACGAATTGAAAGAAAAACAAGCATTGGCATAGCCAATAGGTATCGACTTTTGGACCTTCTAAGTCTTTAGTTATGCAGCATAATATCCTTGGTGCAGCAACATCAACTGTTGCATGGCTAAACACGTATAAGGTCCCAAAGGCAAGACCTATTGTCTATGCCAATGCTTGTTTCTTAAGTAGAATTGCAATACGTATGGCTCTTCCATGTAAAAAAATCTTATCTTGTGCTCTAAAGATTGCTAAAGTCTCGACAGAGAACAGGCTAGATTGTAAGTAGGGTAAATTGCGCTTGGTGATCTGTTTGAGGGAGCGTCTGCTTTGCCTGGTGTCTTTGGAGAGCAATTTTGATTGTTATACTGGACAATATAGCCCTAATGTAAATAACATAGGGGCATATTATCAACATAGGCAATAAAAGTTTTGCAGCTTTTATAGGCAGAAATGTGTCGCTAAAGCTGCTTTTGCGGCAGAAAACTGCCGCTAAAGCCGCTTTTGCACCAGTTTTCTGCCAATAAAAAGAGCAATAATTTTATTGGCTGCATTCATAATATGACCCTCAGTGTGCTTCAACTACACAGAGAAAGCATTATGAACAAATAGTGATACAGTGATCAGTCTAAGACACTAAGAGTAATAGAGACGGAGTGAGTGAACAAGAGTGAGGAACTATGAGAAGAGAGGGACTGAGAAAAAAAGTGGAAGGAGTTGAGTAAGTAGGTAATAGAGAAAGGAATGAGGGAAGTAGCAAAGGCAGGAAACTGAGGATTAAAGAAATGAAGCAGTGGAACTAATAGTAGTTCAATGTGATAGAAATGTAACGAAAAGAGTACAAAATACTTACCTTATAATTGTCGTTAAATTCCTCACTTTTTATTTTTATACTTTCAATCTGTGAAAGAGAGAACAAACATTTGAAAAATATAAAAACATGTATTGAAAAATTACAAAAGACAAGGGCAAAGATTGAAGGACAAACAGTTTTTCAATAACTTTGACACTTACAGAAGCTACACAGTCCTAAAGATATACATTTTAAAGTAACACTATCTTGATGGAGATGAAGTGAGACCTATCTTAAAACATGGTGCATCTTTTGCATTGCTGTTGTCTCAGAAAAGTGTCGCAAGACACTAAAATTTAAAATAATTGCTTCAGGATGCCAATAAGATGTCTACTATCCAGAGTTTTGTTTCAGGTGAGGCCTACTCAGGGTTGCAGATGAAATTTCGAGTTGTTGAAGAGAATAGAAGACATAATACATGTGAAGGTCTACCAATGAAGTGAGTCATGTCCACTGCAATGTTCAACAAAGTCCAAACCTCCTATGTTTCCCTGGACAGACCTAAACTTGATCTGCACAATGTGATTCGTAATGATAGGAAACACAGGTGATGTAATTGAAATACATGCAATTTATTTTGCTCATTTCACAATCACATCACTTCTGTTTCCTTTGCTTAGGTATCTCATTGTGCAGATGTAGTCTAGCATATCAAAGAATACGCAGAAGTGCAGCACTGCATGCAACAACTTTGACACTTACAGAAGCCTCACCTTCTCCATGCCTTCTACACAGTTCTACATATACATCATAAATGGAAACATTACAGAATTAATTATACATGTTAAATGGTTTATTTTTGCTGTTCTCAGAATGTATCAAAATTCACTAAAAACAGTGACTTGAAGGTATTCATCATGTAACAGCGGGGAAAAAAAAACACAATCAAAATGATTGTGTTTAAAAAACCCATACAAGATCAGAAATCAAAAATCAGAACTCCTTAAAGTTAACTTACTTTCCATGACGTCCAAGGATGTCCTATGAATAGCTTATACTCTTTTGTGCTGTTATTACTTTCAGCCCACCAGTTTCTGAAAGAAAATCTCCATCGTTTTTAAAAACATGTTACATACAATAAATGACTTCTTGCTCTCTACCACAAGATTCCACAAGGCCAAATTTTGTCAGAGCCATGTATAACTCTTGGATTTCTTGTTAGCCAATCCCATCATTTGGTATTCCCGCAACTTTCAGAATTAAAATGTTGAAGATCATTTTCACAATCCTGGAATAGTAATATCTTCCCCTTCTTGCTCAGTCATGTTCTACATTTCGTATGACACTGATACTGCTTAATATGAAGCAGACTTACACTACCTCTATGAGTACTACAATTATTTAATTCTCTACATCACTTTTAATCACAAAGTAATGTAAAACAGTATACAGCATTGCAGACTTACATTCCCTCTACTCCATGTTTTGATTGGCTGCTTTAATTAGCTTATGAAAAGAAACAGTTTTTCTGAACTCATTTAAACTGCACATACATGTCCATGATGTCCAATCCTATGATTAGAAGTTATGTCTCTGAACTACACTTATCCTCAAGGCCAAATTGTGTAGGAGCCATTAGAACTTCTTGAAATTCCACAGATCATATCCCGAGAATATTTTCCTAAAATTTTGGTTTTAAAAACACCAGGTAAGAGTTTTTAAGGTCATACGGCAATTTTTTTTTGAAAATTACAACAGAATCATTACAGAATGACCAGCCATTTCTAGACTTTAAATAAGCTGTGTAATGTCCTGATGATATTGAAGGGCCGTCATGATATATAATTGCTGTAGTTACAAAAGTCCTTCCTGATATTGACAACTGCGAAGCTACAAAATTTTTTATTAAAGTTGTCAATTTTGTTCCATCAGGCCTACATCGTTGGAACATTAAAATGATGTACTGGCCATATGTTCGTATAAATAATGTGGACATCATTTCAGATTTACATTGGCTACACTCCATGTTGTGATTAGCTCCTTTTACTAGCTTATTAAAGGAGACTGATTTACTGTCTGGCAAAGTTAAATATACAAATCTTTCTGAGTCTACACTAGTAGTACTTGATACCATACAGTTCTCGCAGTCATGCTGCCATTGATAAGAAAGCCCAAACAGCTGATCTACATCTACACCTTCAGCATGTAATACATGAAGCATATACATTAAAAACTCCTGACAATCTTGCTGAATATTTTGAGAGAATTGTGTTTGGCCTGAACATCTATCTAACAGATTTCTAATTTCAGACACACTTTCTATGTTTCTTCTATCAGTGGTACATTTCTCTAACACAGAATTTAACAAACTGCAAAATCTTTGATCAGAATTGACCACAATCTCTTCTTTTACATTTTTTAGAGAAAACAAAACATTAATTACTACATTAGCATAGCAGTTGACACCAGAACTGTTTTCAAACTGAAAACCAACAACATCTTCAACAGAATCCTCTTTGTTTCTGCTTGTAATTTTAGGTTCATTCACTTTTTGTCTTTTTGCTACAACCTCTCCAGTATTGTTCTCATTTCTTCGTTTCCGGCCTACCAGACGTTTCTCAAACAAAGGAAACTGAGGCAAATGTGGCGCATACTCTCTTCTTAACCTATTGTATTCCTTAACACAATCTAGATCTGCACAAATGTTTCTGACATCACAGTCAATCAAGTACAATCCCGATAAAGTTCTAACTCGTGACAATGCCACATATGCCATACCCTCCTTGAACACAGAACTGCCAATATTCACCAATGCAGTGTCTACACTTAAACCTTGCGATTTATGAATTGTCACCGCATATGCCAAGCAAACAGGGAACTGCTTACGGCGAACATATAAGTCTTTTACAAGCAAAAATCTAGCAGAACAACGAGCAATTAGCTGTACTTCCTCAATGCCATCAAATTTAATTTTTAAAAATTCAATTCCATCTCTATTTCTGTATTTCACAAAATCAACAACATTACCCATTGATCCATTTACCAGACCTCTTTCAACATGTAAATTCCTTCTTAAAATTATACGGCAGTTCAAGCACACATTCAGAGTCTTTTCAAAACCTGCAGTTTTAGATATACTCTTCTCTAATGAATCCAATTTTGTTTTCAGATTCTCAGACAAAATAATTGTTGATCCCATATGCTCTACTCTATCAATAGCTTCCACTTTCACAATCTCTTGCTTTTCTAAATGCAACATTTTGTTGTTAAATTTTGCACATTCTGCAAGAGTTGGCATCAAACATATTCCAGATTTCTTATCAGTAATTTTCTGAAAAATATTCTCAGGCACAACATCTTGTTCTGGATATAAATTTGTCAGTAATCGTGCATGTAAAGCTTCTTTCCCATGCTCGGTCACTTTTCCAATTCTAACATCTTGTAGAATAGTCTTGTAAACTTCATCCTTTGCCTGACGCATATTTTCATGCAGTTCAGCATAATTGAAGTTTAACCATATATTGACGTTGCCAATGCTGCCTAGGCACTTCCTGGTATCTTCATGCGTGAGCATTTTGAACACAGGTTGCCCTTTCACTGGTGTCAGCTGCAGAAGATCTCCAAAAACAATGATGTGTTTGCCACCGAATAACACATCATACTCTGTTTTGAGAACTTCTTGCATCCTCAAATGCACAAAGGCAAGCATGACATTGGAAACCATGCTTACTTCGTCAATGATAAGAAGTTTCATTTTCCTCAAGATTCTTGAAACTTCAAAACAAGCATCTCCAGATAGCTTGTGATATTCTAATTTGTTGTCATGCTCCACTGGCAGCATCAGTAAACGATGTAAAGTAATCCCTTTAATATTATGTGCTGCCAGTCCAGTTGGAGCAGTGACAACACAAGACAGTGATGACTCTGTCCTTTCCTGCAAATAGCATGAAATTGCTTTAATGAGGAAACTTTTTCCAGTTCCCGCTTCTCCACTAACGTACAGTCGGACAGGCTTCAACGACGTACATGAGCACTCTTTCTTATCATGACTTAATCCATGATCAATTTGCATGGTAACTTCGTCATATATTTTCCTCTGCTCAACGTTGAGTTGCCTTTCCAACTCTTCTAAGTTAACCGCATCCTCTTGAGCATGTGCCATGGCTCTTTCCACCTCATTCATAGCAGTGGCAGCTTCATTTTCAATAAGAGGTCCTCCTAGTGGATCCTGACTCAATGAAGCAGAACTCTGACTGTCCTGAGAACTGTCTCTGGCAATCTCGGCTGCAATCGTTGCTTCCTGCTCAATTTCCGCATTCAACATTTCTACATATTTGGGAAAAGCAGGACATTCTATGGTCTCCTTGGCGGCATTGAAAGAGTCTTCGTAACAGAGGAAATCTCCAAGCAGTTCCTCTTCTGCACGCCAAGGCTTGAAAAGTTGCAAAAGTGCTAAATAGAAAAACTCCTTTTTTTCAGGAGATTCGCCACTCAATTTTCGATGGTTTATCAAGTGGCATTTTCTTTGCTTGACCAGACATCCCTCACTTCCTATTACAGCATACACTCCTTTCTCAGTATCTTCTTTGATGTTCCTCTTGAACATGTAATTTTGCAGAACCTCATACAGACAAACATTCTCTAGGTGACTGCTTCGATTTGGATAATATGTATCCAACATGTTTGTCTTCAAAATGTCGGTACTGTTTGGCTCCTTTTCCGCCAAATACTCAATTTCCCGCACAGGTTTGAGAACTCGATTACGCGTTGCAGCAAGACCAAGACTCGCCCAAACGATACTCCTGGACTTGGCATAGAGACTTGCTGAAGACAACCGGTCAGAACATTCGTACGCTCCGATTTCTCGATGCGACAACATCTTCAGACTGAAACTGTACAACTTCTTGCTGAGGCTCTTTTCATGGGAAATGTCCTCCCACATATCCTTCAATTCTGTCTTCTCTTTTTTGGTGATATACGACGTCACATACCGAGCCACAGCCATACAGTTATCAGCCACAAACTGTATATCCATGTTAGCATTCCACATGGACAAAATCACCGGGTTGTAGTCGTTGATATACTTGGACTCTTCGTTCCTCTTCAAATTGTAAGTGTTTTTAGGTGATTTCTTCATCACATTATGTCGCAGCGAAGACATCAAACTGTTTACTCTTCCTTTAGAAATCACCGGTCGTGGGAAGCCGAAACGACATTTGGTGTAGAACTTGTCTTTGTTTCGGAATTTACGACGGCAGTACTTTCCACATCGATGGCTTTGGAAACGCAGAACTTTTTCTCTTAGGCTTTTCTTCTCCTTTGCGTTTGGAACAGCACACGTAGAATACTGTTGGATGAAACTCATCACTGAGTCTTCTGGATCCGTTCCAAATTTAGGTGCATCCTTGATCCACAGCAACATATGTATATGAGGAGCTCCTCTTGCTTGGTACTCCTTTCTCCAGAAGAAATCCAACACCTCTCCAAGAGGTGGATTCTTCTTATTCATGATGAAAGACATCATAGCTTCAAATCTATGATTGAAGTACCTACATACATTGACTGGATCCAAAGAGCACAGTTCTCCGGGTGTCTTGAATTCGATGTTTTCTACGTTAGCATTTGCCTCTCGTAGAAATTGAAGTAAGTCTTCCCAGCCATACTCGGCACAGCTCAGAGTGAGGAACCATGTGGGAGTACCTAAGTTCCTCAGCATACATTTTAAATCACCATGACGACGGTACCAGTACTCATTAGTACCACGCTGACACGCCATGAGATTAATCAGGTGAGATTCCAAAATACTATCTTGGACATTCACTTTATCCATAAAATCACTTGCTGAGATGTTTTGCATGTGTATACCACTTTTCAAGATGTGGTTCACTGCATATGACAGTCCAGACAGATCGCTTTCAAACAGGAGATGAAACAAATAAGGAATGCATTGTCGAAACCTAGCATCTCCTGCATACAATCGCAAAGTCCGGTATTCAGAAGCAGGAATTTGATGAGGTCGCTCATCATATCTTCCTCCCTGACCTGTTGGAAAAAGCTGTGGGAAACACCGAGCTTCCAAACTTTCCTCCCAAACACTAATGGGACTCCCTTTGGCTTGTTTCATTTGAAACAACTCAATAGCATTCCCCATGACTTCCTTTGAATGCAAAGGATGAACACTATAATGTTCATATATTTCCTCACTAGTAGAGGGTTCTACTTTCTCAATTTGACCAGCACACAAATCGCTATCCTCTTCCTCACTTACTTCCTCTTCTGCAACATATACATTCTTATAGTATTTATTATTTTTTTTCAAATACAATGTTGCCTTTTTAACTTTCCTAACATCTACTAAATCTTGCCATATTTTCTTATTCTTTGTCGGAACCCCATTAACTAAGATAACCAGAGGTTCCTCTTCCACTTTTTCTACTCCAATTGTGTTAATGTTTTTCTTCAAATCTAGAGGCAAATAAACAACTCTTCCCTTTAATCCTCTCTGTAAATCTGATGGAGGCAATTTCCCTGTCTTTGGCTCCATTCTTACAATAGCCTGAAAGGGATGGATACTTTGAATCAAAATAGATTCATAAGTATTTAAATCCTTCAATTCAGAAGGAATCTCAACCAATTCCAGATTATTATGAACTGCTCTAGCAGGCATCTGTTTTTGTTTTAATTTGTTACAACAATAAGTACACACACGTTGATCCAATCCCAAATCAAAACAATTTTCTACCATCAAGTATGTTGCAAAATCCTTCCATTCACTATTATTTTCCCTTTCACTTTTTGCATATAAATCCACTAACTTAGTCTGATTCTTATAATAAGTGCGTCTACAACACACACAAGTGAAATTAGGCCTCTCACTTGATTTCATGTCAAACGTCGCAATTTCCCTCTGGAAATTATCTGTACTGGAAACCTGTACACTATCTTCCAAATGACCCTCTACTTCTTGCTCAATTTCAACATTCTCCTCTTTACTTCCAAAGTAACAAAACTCAATTTCTTCACATATATTCTTCACATCTATTTCAGAACCATGCAAAAGAGCAGCGCATAATTGTTTCAGCATAATTGCTGGACTCTTAGCATAATACAACAGTCTAACTAACTTCCTCACTTTGTTATGATGCACTGCTAGCATCCTGAAATGATGAAAAACACTCTGGCATACTCTCCTGGAAAGACAAGCCAGTGAATGACCATGCAAACCTGTCACTTCTCTCACTCTGCAAGGATCTAATTCTTGCAACAACCTTATTTTCTGCTTCAAACTTTTCTTGTTAAATGTCCGTACAAAATCACAAAGCAAATTGATGGAATCCTGTCGCACACTGCAAATACTACTACACTTCCAGGTGTACACAGGACCCTTAGCACGTCTTCCTAAAACCTCATTACCTAACAACTCTTCTGCCTCTGTTGTCACAAGTTTTTCTTTTTCAACTGGACAACCATCTTTCACTTCATAAGCACGACCACTGATGTCAACTGCATGCACCAAATCATTATCCTGGAAATAACTCTCTTCATTAAAAAATGCCTCACAGCTTGAACTATGTATCCATTCTCCAGAAAAAACTTCACAAAAATTACTACGATTAACTATTCTCTTCCATCTACTATTTCTTTTGAAATCAAAAATTGCCTTGTTTAGCTTCCTAATTCTATTGATTATCAAAATAAATAACTTACGTTTAATTTCAAAAGCCTGATCAATAACTTTCTCAACTTTTTTTTTTCTCCTATAAAAAACTAATTTCTGTTGACCTTTCTTAATATTTTTTAACAAATTGCCAATTATCCTGTTACGGAACATTCGTTTACGAATCTCCGTAAACTGTTGTTTCCTTCTACTATCATGCACAGATTTATCTCTTGCTCTAGCAGTAACATTTTCATTTGTCCTTTTCTTTCCATTTGATTTACTTGTCATTTTATGGATTGAAACATTTTCTGTACTAATATTTTTTTTATTACAAATATTTCTTATGAAATATTTAGAGCTCTTACCCGGTGCTTTCTTCATGGCTTGAGAAATCTTTTTGTTAGAGGACTGCTGCATTTTTTTTTTCTCCTGCTGTCTTTGACGTTTTGCAGCCTTCATCTCTCTTATTTTTGTAGGCATCTTGAAATGATCTGCAGTTGAATCTGAGGAAAAAGATACTAAAAAATGTTATTAAACATTATTATCAAACAGTAAATCATTAATAGTGATCAAAAATATAACACACTACTTGACATTTTATTTTGAAGATTTTTTAGTCATTGCCATTTTTACAATACAGAAATACCAGAAAAGAAATGACATTTATATTTATGTTACCTATGCTATTTTATATGTGAATCTGATCTAATTTTATGAGCATATTTTAATATTTTATTGAAAACACTACACATAACCTGTTTTTGAAGGTGTTTTTATTTTTAAATTAAACGGTTTACCTTTTTACTTTTTATTGATTATAAATTTTAAAAATAAATGTTTATAATTCCAAAGGCTGAAGCAAGTCAGCTTCCCATCCGATATCATATAATTCAGACAAATCTGCATCCTCATCACGCTCTTCTTCATCCTCAGGATTTAAATCATCCAATGGATCAACATCCACTGATGTTTCAATTACAAGTTCAATGATGAGGTCAAAATCAACTGATTGCAGATTGTCGCTCATGTTGAGGTTGTCTTTATCTTTAAAGAAAGATAACAACAATGAGATGTTGCAGAGTAAGAGACAAATCTCACAGATTATAATAGTAAAATTATTTAACAAGAGTAACATTTTGCAGCTATTATTTAACCATGTCCAGCGATGCTGAGCAGGTGAAGCCTATGTCTAATTTTTCACTGAACAGGACTCATCTGTTCTTAACCTTGGATAAGCCTCAACGACTCTGTGTTCCCTGCACATACTCAAATGTTAAAGTGCAGATTTATATTAAATGGCAGATCCCCAGGCATGCACCAGTTAATGTGCACCACTGTTTTACCACCCATGGTGTGCCGCATTTACAATCAGATAGGAGAAAGCTGCTTCAAAACCCTGCGCCTGCTTGAAGCTTGCATAGGTCTTGACGCAGCATTGTATAGATGGGGCACCCCTGATCCTTGCTGGAGCTGCATCGCACTTACGATACAACTCCAGCAATGCGCCACCTTTACAGCACAGATACGTCACGCATCTGTGCCATTTTTGCCCCATGCTGCGCCGCATTGTAAATACAGCACACCATGGGTGGCGGAACAGCGGCGCAAAATGACTGGCACATCCACTGCTGCATCGGTTTCATGTGGCACGTTTTTTTTACACCATGACACATCTGCCTAAATGCATCAATTTGTAATTTTCTCGCCTCATAGCAAATCTTTTGCACCGCCACTGCGTCACAAAAGTGACGCACAGTGGCGCAAAAGATGCATACACCTATCATAAATCTGTCCCTAGCATTTTAAATGATTAATTCAGGATGACGATAAGGTGTGGCCTATGCAGAGCTTTGTTTAAGGTGAGGCCTACTCAGGGTTGCAGATCAAAGTTACGCTTGATGAAGAATACAGAGGAGATAATACATGTAAAGGCCTACCAATGAAGTAAGTAATGTCCACTTTATTGCACCAGTCATCATAAATGTATCCCTAAGCTTCTTATCTTGTTACAGATGAACCACCATATGTACATGACATTTTAAGTAATTTCCACATGTGCAGTGTTTTCAAAATATAATTTGAAAATCGTTTTTGGGGAAAAGTAATGGTTTGCAAAATTATGACAATTACATAATGGTGTATGCTTCTCTATAAAGCATTTCAGTATCTCTAATGTCATTTTTCCCATATTACATTATAAGACCTTTCCCCATGAAGCACATTCCTTGTAAATATGCTCCCACCTGTGCATTGCAAATTTAGATTTTCACTGTTTCAGACACATAGCCATGTTGAAAGTGACCCAAAAAAATTGCAAACGTTTCCCCATGAAGCACATTCCTTGTAAATATGCTCCCACCTGTACATTGCAAATTTAGATTTTGACTGTTGCAGACACATAGCCATGTTGAAAGTGACCCAAAAAATTTGCAAACGTTTAAAAAAAAAAAACATTCATGTGTCTTAATGACATTTTAAGTCATTTCCCCATGGAGAATGTTTTCTAAGTGGCACAAAAGAGGTATACACCTATCATAAATCTATCCCTAGCATTATAAATGATTAAATCAGGATGACAATAATATGTGGCCTATCCAGAGGTTTGTTTAAGGTGAGGCCTACTCAGGATTGCAGATTAAAGTTACGCTTGATGAACAAAACAGAGGAGAACATTTTATTGTAAATGCCTACCAATGAAGTAAGTGATTTCTACTTCATTGCACCAGTCATCATAAATGTATCCATAACCTTACTTAAATTGTCCTTAAGACACATAAAAGCGTTTTTTGATTGGCTTTCCTGCATGGTAGGGTCACTTTTAACATGGCTATGTAACATAAACATTCAAAATCAAAATTTTCCATGTACAGGTGGGAGCATATTTACAAGCAATTTGCGCCACAAAGAAAGGTCTGACATTAAAATGGCAAAAATAACATCAGGGACAGTCAATTGCCTTATAAAAAACCATACACCATTATGTCCTTCTCATGCATTTAAAAACAATTCCTTTTTCCCAAAAACGAATTTCAAATCATAATTTCAAAAAACTGCACATGAGAAAATGACTTAAAATGTCATTGAAACACATTAAAGCATTTTTTGATTGGTTTTCCTGCATTGTTGATTCATTTTTATCATGGCTATGTAACACAAACATTGATAATTAAAATTTTCATGCACATGTAAGAGCATATTTACAAGCAATTTGCGCCACAGAGAAAGGTCTTACACTAAAATGAGAAAAATAACATCAGGAACAGTCAATTGCCTTATAAAGAACCATACACCATTATGTCCTTGTCATGATTTTATAAACAATTCCTTTTCCCCAAAAACGATTTTAAAATCATAATTTCTAAACACTGCACATCAGAAAATGACTTAAAATGTCATTAAAACACATGAAAGCGTTTTTTGATTGCCTTCCCAGCATGGTTTGGTCACTTTTAACATAGCTATTTAACACAAACATTCAAAATCTAAATTTTCCATGCACATGTGAGAGCATATTTACAAGCAATTTGCGCCACATAAATCATAATTTTCTCCTTAAAGCACACTATTCTCTATCTAAAGTAAAGAAATATTTTCTCACCTTAGCAAATACTTTGAGTTTGAAAACAGTCTCAGAAACACACCAATTTGTCTTCAGCAGAGCAAAAGGTATGCACTCCAGAGTCTGCAGCTATGAAAAGCACAGAAATGGTGTAATTCTTCACACATATTTCTCATGTCACCCAATCAAAACTCTTCCCTCACTTTTTTTCAAATGAAAACCCTTCCCCCTCTGCCCTTTCTGCCTATTTTCCATAGCAACCACCTCTTGGAGAAACTCTGGTGTTTGCAAATTCACACAACAATGTTGCAATTGAACTCTGAACTCTCAGTGCACCTGCATATCCAGTGCTTTCTTTCATTTAATGATTTTTTATTGACCACTCAAAATACATCTTTCAAAGAACACATCTCTACACCCTAACTTTCTGTTTTCATCAATCAAAATCCACCAATCACTGTTACTACTTCATGAACACAGAAACTCCACAGTTTTTTTCATTTCAAACTCACATTTTTTCAACTGCCATTTCATTGCCACACTTCATCTGACTGCAGGAGAACCTTCTCTCACCATGTTTTCTGTCTGGATTGTTGGTCATAGTTATATTCACTGGGCTCAAAGGTACGTTGAAAGCAGGAATTTACCTAACCTCAATTTACAAGATGTGGAAATTAAGTGGTTTGGCCACAGAGGATTAAAATGTCACCAATTGATACCATTGGTGAAAACCTTTATGCATTTGCCCAAACCTGACCTGTTAATTGTGCACTGTGGAGGTAATGACTTGGGCACTTTGACTGGTGTAGGTCTGGAAATGCTTTTAAAGGACACCTTTGAGCAATTAATGGCACTTTTTCCTCAGACTGCCTTGGTATATTCAAATATATGCCAAAGACAGAAATGGAGGTGGTCAAACCAATTTTGTCCACAAATTGAGAAGTCGAGGAAGCATGTAAACAAATCTGTTTCAGCTTACATGAGAGACCATGGAATGGGCTCCCTGTACAACAATAACTTGCGTTACTACATGCAAGATATCTACAGAGGAGATGGAGTTCACTTCTCAGATGAGGGCAACAGAGTTTTCACTCTGAATTTAAAAATGTGCATTGGTACCTACTTATAAGTACCAAAATGTACCATAAACCCAAAAGCTCTTCTCAGAGCTACCCTACATCTAATCACTCACAATTATTATTTTACTCTAACTTTTTTTACTAATTTTCAACAAAGTACGCTCCCTGGGGCGCTACCCGGTACGCGTACCGGGAGCTAACCTCGCGAAATTTTAAAAAAAAATGTTTTTTTTCTCGCACATATGGGCCTCCTCAGCCACCCTCACAAAACCTAGGGGGTCAAGATAAGTCTACCATGCCCCCTTCTACCTATTCTGAACATTATTTGCCCTCCATCTTGTATCATAATTCGACCGAAACACAAAATGGTGGACTCCCGTTACGCTTAAGGTTCGCGTACCAGGGCGCTCACCGGTTCGCGTACCGGGTCGCTTCCTGGGAAGCGCACCATCAAAAAAGGTGGGAAAGTAGTTCACACAAAAGCCACTTGAGACAATTTCACCAAATATAGATTAGCTCATACTACATACCAATCCCTACCATTTTCACAAATTTGATTGGAATTCCATTTAGCCATTTAGCCTATAGAACTCACTAAATACCGTGAGGTAAATTACTTCACAAAACACATCTGAAGTGTTGGAATTGACAACCAATTAAAATGTTACTTTCATTTTCTACTTTTTTTACCTGACATTTAATTGGTTATGTACCCGAATATATATAAAGGAAGAGAAGGAAACACAGCCATTTTGACTACTACTTCCTGGTGTACATTTCTATTAGAATTTTCATTAATAACTTCAACTTCTTTTTAAAGGTAAGTTTTTATTTTTAAAACTGAAGTATATTGTGCACTTTAAGTTAATATGGCAAACTTTTTCTGTTAGTTATATACTATCCCTCTGTAGTACTTATAAATTTAGATACACTTTTTTATATTCCTACTTCCACTCTGATACTATACACTGCCCAAAGATAAATTCTCTGTTAAAAACTGCCTATCTAAAATTAATCCCAACTGTGCCCTACCTCTACTAATATATATTTTTTTATGCAAATTTCAGGAAAAATGGAAAGTGAACAAAACATTTCATTTGAAATTGTCCTTCCAGAGTCCAACACAGAAATCATTGATCCAAATGAGATTGAATTTATGGATGAATCTTGGGACCAAGAACTACTGCAATGTGTACAAGCAGTAGATAACCTCCTTGCAAATGAGGACATTTTACAACCTCAGAGACTACAATCTATATTCCATGATTATGAAATTTCTGACAATGAAATGTTAGAAAGTTTAATAAATTATGAAACACAATAAAAAAAACTTAAAAAAAAAAAAATAAATAATCAACAAAACCAACAATCAATTAACATACAGCATTTGAAAAGTCTATCATTCATTTTTCATTGTGATACGCTCCCCAGAACGCTTCCCGGTTCGCGTACCGGGCGCTAACCACGAAAAAAAATAAAAAAAAAATTTTTTTTTTTTGCTTAGCGGGGCCCCTTTAAAGCCTCCACATCAAACCTAGGGGGTCAGGGAGGAGCTAGTATGCCCCCTTATGGTTATTTCCCCCTTTGTTTTGGCCTCCTCTTGTCTCTCAATCCTACCGAGAGACAAGATGGCGGCCGCTCCGGACTGTTTAGAATGTTGACAGACACCGGAGAGCCAATCAGCTTAGCTACGCGAAGTTCCGGTACGCTTAAGGTCCGCGGACCGGAGCGCTGCCCAGAGCGCGCTTACAGATATATATCTTTTTTTAAACGTTAATTTCTCAAAATCCACTGGAGCACATATATTGAGACCTACAAAAGGCACATCGGGCTACCAGTCCCTACAATTTTGCCAAGTTTCGTGCAAATCCATTCAGCCGTTCGGGCTAAAAGTGAGGCTAACCGCCCTATGGAAAACTCAATGTTAAAAACACGTTTTGGGACCCCCCTTTTTTCTCGGCCCCCCCTGGACGAACCCCCCCAAAATTTTCAGGGGCTGCTCAGAAACAAAATGTTCCATTTTCCTGAAAATTTCAGCCAATTCCGTCCACAAACGCCAAAGTTATTAGACATAGAATTTTCAAAAATCCCATAGGGAAAAAATCCTAACTATATATACCTACTGGCGACCGCCAGTAGGTAATATATATATATATATATATATATATATATATATATATATATATATATATATATATATATATATATATATATATATATATATATATATATATATATATATATATATATATATATATATATATATATATATATATATATATATATATATATATATATATATAGCGGGTGAGGCTCCCTCTGCCCTGCGCGCACTCGTATGGCCACAAGGAAGACAAGTAGCCTGCCAACTTGCTGCCGCTTGCGAGGTGATGTGCAGTACCCCCTCTGTGTGTGGCGTTCTTATTGAGGGCAACTTTGGTTTGATGTTTAAGCGGTTGATCCAGCCGCAAGAATGCCCTGACTGTGAATAGCGGTTCCTGTGTGCTCGTAACCACGAGTGCGCGCAGGGCAGAGGGAGCCTCACCCGCTTGGAGACTTGACAGCTGGAAGGTAGTGCTGGCGTTGCTTTCCTACCCTACAGGGATTATTAATTTACGTGAAGTGGGAACAGCATCCACTTGGTTAAAGAACTCTGAAGTCCGTCAGCAGTATATGGGACTATCTTTACCAGCATGCCTTTGCGCCCACAAGGGCGGGACTTCGCATTTAAATAAATTTAGCTGTTCTTACATTGCCTGTGTCCTGCTTCATGCCGCCAGTGATCAAGAGCTCGAGGGAGCTCGAAACGCGTATGGCCACAAGGAAGACAAGTAGCCTGCCAACTTGCTGCCGCTTGCAAGGTGATGTGTAGTACCCCCTCTGTGTGTGGCGTTCTTATTGAGGGCAACTTTGGTTTGATGTTTAAGCGGTTGGTCTAGCCGCAAGAATGCCCTGACTGTGAATAGCGGTTCCTGTGTGCTTGTAACCACGAGTGCGCGCAGGGCAGAGGGAGCCTCACCCGCTTGGAGACTTGACAGCTGGAAGGTAGTGCTGGCGTTGCTTTCCTACCCTACAGGGATTAATAATTTACGGGAAGTGGGAACAGCATCCACTTGGTTAAAGAACTCTGAAGTCCGTCAGCAGTATATGGGACTATCTTTACCAGCATGCCTTTGCGCCCACAAGGGCGGGACTTCGCATTTAAATAAATTTAGCTGTTCTTACATTGCCTGTGTCCTGCTTCATGCCGCCAGTGATCAAGAGCTCGAGGGAGCTCGAAACGCGTATGGCCACAAGGAAGACAAGTAGCCTGCCAACTTGCTGCTGCTTGTGAGGTGATGCGCAGTACCCCCTCTGTGTGTGGCGTTCTTATTGAGGGCAACTTTGGTTTGATGTTTAAGCGGTTGGTCCAGCCGCAAGAATGCCCTGACTGTGAATAGCGGTTCCTGTGTGCTCGTAACCACGAGTGCGCGCAGGGCAGAGGGAGCCTCACCCGCTTGGAGCCTAGAGAGCTGGAAGGTAGTGCTGGCGTTGCTTTCCTACCCTACAGGGATTATTAATTGACGTGAAGTGGGAACAGCATCCACTTGGTTAAAGAACTCTGAAGTCCGTCAGCAGTATATGGGACTATCTTTACCAGCATGCCTTTGCGCCCACAAGAGCGGGACTTCGCATTTAAATATATTTAGCTGTTCTTACATTGCCTGTGTCCTGCTTCATGCCGCCAGTGATCAAGAGCTCGAGGGAGCTCGAAACGCGTATGGCCACAAGGAAGACAAGTAGCCTACCAACTTGCTGCCGCTTGCGAGGTGATGTGCAGTACCCCCTCTGTGTGTGGCGTTCTTATTGAGGGCAACTTTGGTTTGATGTTTAAGCGGTTGGTCCAGCCGCAAGAATGCCCTGACTGTGAATAGCGGTTCCTGTGTGCTCGTAACCACGAGTGCGTGCAGGGCAGAGGGAGCCTCTCCCGCTTGGAGACTTGACAGCTGGAAGGTAGTGCTGGCGTTGCTTTCCTACCCTACAGGGATTATTAATTTACGTGAAGTGGGAACAGCATCCACTTGGTTAAAGAACTCTAAAGTCCGTCAGCAATATATGGGACTATCTTTACCAGCATGCCTTTGCGCCCACAAGGGCGGGACTTCGCATTTAAATAAATTTAGCTGTTCTTACATTGCCTTTGTCCTGCTTCATGCTGCCAGTGATCAAGAGCTCGAGGGAGCTCGAAACGCGTATAGCCACAAGGAAGACAAGTAGCCTGCCAACTTGCTGCCGCTTGCGAGGTGATGTGCAGTACCCCCTCTGTGTGTGGCGTTCTTATTGATGGCAACTTTGGTTTGATGTTTAAGCGGTTGGTCCAGCCGCAAGAATGCCCTGACTGTGAATAGCGGTTCCTGTGTGCTCGTAACCATGAGTGCGCACAGGGCAGAGGGAGCCTCACCTGCTTGGAGACTTGGCAGCTGGAAGGTACTGCTGGCGTTGCTTTCCTACCCTACAGGGATTATTAATTTACGGGAAGTGGGAACAGCATCCACTTGGTTAAAGAACTCTGAAGTCTGTCAGCAGTATATGGGACTATCTTTACCAGCATGCCTTTGCGCCCACAAGGGCGGGACTTCGCATTTAAATAAATTTAGCTGTTCTTACATTGCCTGTGTCCTGCTTCATGCCACCAGTGATCAAGAGCTCGAGGGAGCTTGAAACGCGTATGGCCACTAGGAAGACAAGTAGCCTGCCAACTTGCTGCTGCTTGTGAGGTGATGTGCAGTACCCCCTCTGTGTGTGGCGTTCTTATTGAGGGCAACTTTGGTTTGATGTTTAAGCGGTTGGTCCAGCCGCAAGAATGCCCTGACTGTGAATAGCGGTTCCTGTGTGCTCGTAACCACGAGTGCGCGTAGGGCAGAGGGAGCCTCACCCGCTTGGAGACTGGAGAGCTGGAAGGTAGTGCTGGCGTTGCTTTCCTACCCTACAGGGATTATTAATTGACGTGAAGTGGGAACAGCATCCACTTGGTTAAAGAACTCTGAAGTCCGTCAGCAGTATATGGGACTATCTTTACCAGCATGCCTTTGCGCCCACAAGGGCGGGACTTCGCATTTAAATAAATTTAGCTGTTCTTACATTGCCTGTGTCCTGCTTCATGCCGCCAGTGATCAAGAGCTCGAGGGAGCTCGAAACGCGTATGGCCACAAGGAAGACAAGTAGCCTGCCAACTTGCTGCCGCTTGCGAGGTGATGTGCAGTACCCCCTCTGTGTGTGGCGTTCTTATTGAGGGCAACTTTGGTTTGATGTTTAAGCGGTTGGTCCAGCCGCAAGAATGTCCTGACTGTGAATAGCGGTTCATGTGTGCTCGTAACCACGAGTGCGCGCAGGGCAGAGGGAGCCTCTCTCGCTTGGAGACTTGACAGCTGGAAGGTAGTGCTGGCGTTGCTTTCCTACCCTACAGGGATTATTAATTTACGTGAAGTGGGAACAGCATCCACTTGGTTAAAGAACTCTGAAGTCCGTCAGCAGTATATGGGACTATCTTTACCAGCATGCCTTTGCGCCCACAAGGGCGGGACTTCGCATTTAAATAAATTTAGCTGTTCTTACATTGCCTGTGTCCTGCTTCATGCCGCCAGTGATGAAGAGCTCGAGGGAGCTCGAAACGCGTATGGCCACAAGGAAGACAAGTAGCCTGCCAACTTGCTGCTGCTTGTTAGGTGATGTGCAGTACCCCCTCTGTGTGTGGCGTTCTTATTGAGGGCAACTTTGGTTTGATGTTTAAGCGGTTGGTCCAGCCGCAAGAATGCCCTGACTGTGAATAGCGGTTCCTGTGTGCTCGTAACCACGAGTGCGCGCAGGGCAGAGGGAGCCTCACCCGCTTGGAGACTGGAGAGCTGGAAGGTAGTGCTGCCGTTGCTTTCCTACCCTACAGGGATTATTAATTGACGTGAAGTGGGAACAGCATCCACTTGGTTAAAGAACTCTGAAGTTCGTCAGCAGTATATGGGACTATCTTTACCAGCATGCCTTTGCGCCCACAAGGGCGGGACTTCGCATTTAAATAAATTTAGCTGTTCTTACATTGCCTGTGTCCTGCTTCATGCCGCCAGTGATCAAGAGCTCGAGGGAGCTCGAAACGCGTATGGCCACAAAGAAGACAAGTAGCCTGCCAACTTGCTGCCGCTTGCGAGGTGATGTGCAGTACCACCTCTGTGTGTGGCGTTCTTATTGAGGGCAACTTTGGTTTGATGTTTAAGCGGTTGGTCCAGCCGCAAGAATGCCCTGACTGTGAATAGCGGTTCCTGTGTGCTCGTAACCACGAGTGCGCGCAGGGCAGAGGGAGCCTCTCCCGCTTGGAGACTTGACAGCTGGAAGGTAGTGCTGGCGTTGCTTTCCTACCCTACAGGGATTATTAATTTACGTGAAGTGGGAACAGCATCCACTTGGTTAAAGAACTCTAAAGTCCGTCAGCAGTATATGGGACTATCTTTACCAGCATGCCTTTGCGCCCACAAGGGCGGGACTTCGCATTTAAATAAATTTAGCTGTTCTTACATTGCCTGTGTCCTGCTTCATGCTGCCAGTGATCAAGAGCTCGAGGGAGCTCGAAACGCGTATAGCCACAAGGAAGACAAGTAGCCTGCCAACTTGCTGCCGCTTGCGAGGTGATGTGCAGTACCCCCTCTGTGTGTGGCGTTCTTATTGATGGCAACTTTGGTTTGATGTTTAAGCGGTTGGTCCAGCCGCAAGAATGCCCTGACTGTGAATAGCGGTTCCTGTGTGCTCGTAACCACGAGTGCGCACAGGGCAGAGGGAGCCTCACCCGCTTGGAGACTTGACAGCTGGAAGGTAGTGCTGGCGTTGCTTTCCTACCCTACAGGGATTATTAATTTACGTGAAGTGGGAACAGCATCCACTTGGTTAAAGAACTCTGAAGTCCGTCAGCAGTATATGTGACTATCTTTACCAGCATGCCTTTGCGCCCACAAGGGCGGGACTTCGCATTTAAATAAATTTAGCTGTTCTTACATTGCCTGTGTCCTGCTTCATGCCGCCAGTGATCAAGAGCTCGAGGGAGCTCGAAACGCGTATGGCCACAAAGAAGACAAGTAGCCTGCCAACTTGCTGCCGCTTGCGAGGTGATGTGTAGTACCCCATCTGTGTGTGGCGTTCTTATTGAGGGCAACTTTGGTTTGATGTTTAAGCGGTTGGTCCAGCGGCAAGAATGCCCTGACTGTGAATAGCGGTTCCTGTGTGCCTTGTAACCACGAGTGCGCTCAGGGCAGAGGGAGCCTCACCCGCTTGGAGACTTGACAGCTGGAAGGTAGTGCTGGCGTTGCTTTCCTACCCTACAGGGATTATTAATTTACGTGAAGTGGGAACAGCATCCACTTGGTTAAAGAACTCTGAAGTCCGTCAGCAGTATATGTGACTATCTTTACCAGCATGCCTTTGCGCCCACAAGGGCGGGACTTCGCATTTAAATAAATTTAGCTGTTCTTACATTGCCTGTGTCCTGCTTCATGCCGCCAGTGATCAAGAGCTCGAGGGAGCTCGAAACGCGTATGGCCACAAGGAAGACAAGTAGCCTGCCAACTTGCTGCCGCTTGTGAGGGGATGTGCAGTACCCCCTCTGTGTGTGGCGTTCTTATTGAGGGCAACTTTGGTTTGATGTTTAAGCGGTTGGTCCAGCCGCAAGAATGCCCTGACTGTGAATAGCGGTTCCTGTGTGCTCGTAACCACGAGTGCGCGCAGGGCAGAGGGAGCCTCACCCGCTTGGAGACTTGACAGCTGGAAGGTAGTGCTGGCGTTGCTTTCCTACCCTACAGGGATTATTCATTTACGTGAAGTGGGAACAGCATCCACTTGGTTAAAGAACTCTGAAGTCGGTCAGCAGTATATCGGACTATCTTTCCCAGCATGCCTTTGCGCCCACAACGGCGGGACTTCGCATGTAAATAAATTTAGCTGTTCTTACATTGCCTGTGCCCTGCTTCATGCCGCCAGTGATGAAGAGCTCGAGGGAGCTCGAAACGCGTATGGCCACAAGGAAGACAAGTAGCCTGGCAACTTGCTGCCGCTTGCGAGGTGATGTGCAGTACCCCCTCTGTGTGTGGCGTTCTTATTGAGGGCAACTTTGGTTTGATATGTATATGTGTGTGTATATATATAAGAGCTTTGGAGACGAGGTATATACTGGAATTGGATAGCAAGACTCCGAATGGCATGAACGCGAGTGAAGATTTATACACTTGCCTGTAGTGCCTTCGGACCTGCTCCAATTCTTGTTGTTTCCACTCATATTCCGTTCGGTTAAACTTATCATGCGAAATGAACCCTGAAATTCTCTGATAAAAGTATAATGATACATTTGGAAATAGGTTAAGTAAGAATTGGGATACTGGTGTCATGAAGGTCCACAGGGGTGGTGGTAGGAGTGTGTCAGAACAAGTCCTTCCCCCTATTGACTCAATTAAATTGAATAGATTTTAAAAGAAAGAATGTTTTTTCTTTTTGGTGATTTTTTGATTTTTTACAGATTTTGTTGGTAGTCACTGTAAGGTGTGGGTCATATACAGGATATACAACTGAGTGGAAATTTCTCCTGTGAAGATAGGAGTATAGCAAATGACTATGAGAACGAGTAAGAATAATAAGAAGGGGTAGAATACTTGATTGACCAGCCAAAGTGTATTATGGTTGCTGGTCGATATGATATGTCAACAGTGTTCTGATCAACAATTAGATAAACATACATATACAGGTACAAATAAAATGGGAGTATATATCTTTTAAAGTTTTCCATTGGATATTTGGGAAATGTATATATTATGAAATTATGTGAAAATGTAAATATTTATCATAGATGCATATTTTTGTAGTTTTGTATTATAGAGTATATATTTTTGATAGCAACTAGTTGAATGTATGTATATAATTAGATGGGAGTGTGTATATATATTAAGTTGTCTAATGCACAGAACTGTGGGTTTTAACAACTTTGTATGAAATAGTGTGTGATCGGAGCATTGAATCAGAATTGTATTTACCCTATTATGATGGGCACTGCGCCCTTTATCTTTTTTGCACTTGCGTATTGCACTCGTCAATTTGCATTGCACTGGAGAAGCAAGAGTTAAATTAAAACGTAGGAGTGAGATCATTTGACTCCTCCTGTTCCGCCAGTTGTAAATGTTTAAATATCCTGCTTTTCTTCCGCGACGCTATCATGTGACCAAGCCTCGTGTTGGAGGCGAAACGCGTCATGCGGACTTGCTGGGTTAACTTTATGAAATAAATCCACTGAAATTCAAACAAGAAGGGTTTGTTCTTTTTCGTCCTCGACGAGGAGCTGCTACGAAATTGGTAGTGGTGGAGCGGCGGCTTCACCAGACGGAGGTTGTGATAATATATATATATATATATATATATATATATATATATATATATATATATATATATATATATATATATATATTTATATATATATATATATATATATATGCTCCAATTCCTTACGGCTCGTTTGCAAAGGGAACCGCCCGTGGTCTGGTGGCGCGTTAACACTGGCAGAGCCCTACCAGTACATTTCATTCCATAAGATTCAATCAATGAAGCGCTCTCAGAAGGCAGGAATGTCACACAGTGTTGGTTTAATTGCTGCTACGCGTTTCGGGAGTCCTTGCTCCCTTGCTCACACAACAATACCACAGCATTCCACCAGTTACATACACTTAGTGTAATAGCCATCAAAACAGGACTGCACAATACCATTTTGGCAGACATCTTAGAAGGGGTTATTTTCACAATTTCCTTATTTCTTGATGCCGTGTTTTAAAGCAACTCTTGAATCAAAAATAAAGTACATTACAGTTTTTTCTAAATTATAGTTTCGCCACAGTGGCCTAATAGGCTGTCCTGTCAATTACCCTTCCTTTCTTTCGCCAAGTGGCTGTATAAGGGTCAATTGTCTCTGGGGGTTTAGCTGTTAAAAACATAAAGTGAAAAACGTGAACTAAAGTGAATAAATTGTAACGTTACGAAGTGACGTGATCTCTTATAACTGAATTCTTCCAGGTGACAGGTTTCAATTGCTCGTGAAGTGCACGTGATATCTACTCTGAGCTCCCTGATGTCACCTGTTAGAGTAAAACAAAATACAATTACATTAGAATCCCTCTTAAATATTTTAAAAAAACATATATACATTGTTAAGCATTGACCAAATAACCTTTAAATAAACATTTAAACATTTTAAACATTCTTTGCTGTACTAACTGAAGATCTCAACAGTGACTTCATGGTTAAGAAAGAATTTAACATATTCAGGGATCATACAGATGTACTACTAACTCCTCATGATCATTATGCCCATCAGGCTGTCTCGTCTCTAATTCAAGGATCCACTTGGATTCCTTCTTTCGCAGTTGTAGCTCTCTGTTCCCGCCCCTCGGGTTCTGGTTCACCTGTTCTATTGCAAAATACGTTAGTAAACTGCAATTCGAATTATGATGTTGGGCAAAATGTCTCGCGACAGGGTATTGTGGGTCCTTATTGGTGATAGCCCTTAGGTGCTGCATCACTCTATTTTTAACCATCACAGTCGTGCTCCCCACGTATCTTTTTTGACATGGACACTCCAGCACATATACCACATGTGTCGAGCTACACGTCAAAAATTGTCCGATTTTCTTTTTCTTTATTACATGAGGGATCTTAAACTCCTTTCTCATTGAGCTGTATTTGCAGGCTTTACAATGTCCACATGGGAAGAAACCCTCTAAGTTATGCTGGTTCCTATCTCTATGTTCTGTGATATCTCCCCTTGTGATAAGGTCCCTCAAACTTCGACTTCTTCTGTATGTTATAGCAGGTCTTACACTCAGTCTTGGTCCAACAATAGGGTCACATTTCAAAATATTCCAATTTTTGGAAATTATTTTCTTCACAGCTTGCGACCCTTTATTGTACGTGAGGATTACTCTAGTGTTTTCAGTGTCCTCCTCTACCACGTTCTTTGGTGTTAGTGTTTTTTCTCTTGTGACACTTTCCATTCTAGATAAGGCCCTATCCAAAACCCATTTGGGATAGCCTCTTTCTCTGAATCTCTGTACCATGTTTTTGCTTTCTTGCTTGTACTCTTCAGTATTAGAACAATTCCTCCTTGCTCGTAGCAGTTCCCCGTAGGGGATACTCCATTTTAGGGTGTCTGGGTGACTGCTAAGAGCATGGAGGACACTGTTGCCCGCGGTTTCCTTTCGGAACAGTTTAGTTGTCAATCGATCTCCTTCTGCTCTCACCTCAACGTCTAGATACTCGACCTTACGTCTATCTTTACAGTGAGACAATTTTATATTGTACCTGTTGATATTAAGCTGTTCCACAAATTCTTCAGCTTCTACATCACTGCCACTCCACACTACAAACAGGTCATCTATATACCTTAGCCACATTCTGACTTTTTCAAACGCCTGCCTATATCTTGAATCTACTCTGATTTCTTCCTCCCATTTACCAAGGAATAGATTCGCAAAGCTCGGCGCGAAATTAGTACCCATACAAGTCCCGGTGGTCTGTTTGTACAGTTCCCCATTAAACATAAATACATTATTTTCAAGACATATTCTTATCATGTCTCCTATCATTCTTGTGTGTTCCAAGTACATTATGTTCCGCTCTTTTAGATAATACATGCATGCATCAATACCCTGTTTGTGGTCAATTATGGTATATAATGCATTAACATCCATTGTCATCAAAAGGTAATCTGGTTCCCACTGTAAGTCAGTAATTTTGTTCAGAAAATCCTGAGTGTCTTTCACATATGACGGAAGTTTTCCTACATATTCTTGCAGAAAATGTTCGACATATTTTGACACATTTTCATAAACACTACCTATGGATGACACTATAGGTCTCCCTGGTGGTACTAGTGGGTTCTTGTGGACTTTAGGCAGGAAATAGATTATTGGCAATTTGGGGTAATCTTTCTTCAGAAAAACATATTCTTCCCATGATAATAAGCCTTCTTCCTGCCACTTAGCTAAATTGGACCACATTGTCAGGATATTATCTCTGTACACTCCACCATTAGTCCTACAATAGAATGATTCATTATCCAGCTGTCTTCTAGCCTCTTCGATGTACATGGTTCTGTCTTGAACGACAACATTTCCCCCTTTGTCTGCTGGGCGTATTATAATGGAGGAATCGGTCGCTAGGGATACAATTGCTTTTCTTTGTTTGAAATTCAAATTAAAACCACCTTCCTTATCTCTAAATTGATGTTTATATTTCAATAGTGATTTAGTTGTTACATCATGAAAGGTGTCAACATTATCATGAGCGAGATTGGGAAAAAATACTGATTTAGGTTTGAAACTCGTCAACGCTGCTCTACCTGTAGTTATATCCCATGTCTCTATTTCCTCATTGCTATTAGATGCAATTGTACCCTCTCCTTCCCGAAGTAGACTATGCGCTACTTGGATAGCATTGGCATCCCCCACAGTCAGAGAAGGCTGACTAGGGGCTGAATAATCATGCACCACAGAAGTTCTAATGTCTGATCTTAATGCATGCCACTTTGCCAGTTTTAGCTTTCTTATAAAGCGAAAAATATCTATTCTGGTCTCACTGTAATTAAATATCTCCGTTGGGCAGAACGAGAGTCCCAGGCTTAAAATATTCCTTTCGGTTCCTGTTAATTCTCTACTAGATAGATTTACTATAGTTTTATTTACCATATCTTTGTCTTCCATTATTGATTGCGTTTCTTGTAGCCTCCAAATCTGGTTCCCATTGGCTCGCGTTCCACTCCTTTTGCTTTTCCTTTGTTTCCTCCTTTGTCTCCGCTGCTTTGTTCTTCCGATCCTCTTCCTGCTCCTCTTCCTTTCCCCCGTGGTCTTCCCCTGGTTCCTCTTCCTCTTTGTGCCGGAGGGGGTGAGAATCTTCCCGACTGCTGCCCCCTCTTCAGCGCTCGGAATTCGTCTAAATACGTCGGTCTTGATGTAATTATTTCCATTTCTGCAATTGTGCTGGTGCTTTGTATGGAACCATCTGTGTCTGACCCTTCTGTTGTCACAGATTCTGCTTCTTTACCTCTGGTTTGTGGGGTTCTCTTCACGGGGGTAGATTGTTTTAGATCATACATATGATCATACTTCTTGCTATACGTAAGAATGCGGCCAGAGTCATAATCATTGCAATCTCTATGCAGTTTTCTTTGCTTTCTGATCTTTATATCTTCCTCATGTTGACTCAGTCGTATTTTCATATCTTCCTTATATTTCTTGATGCTTGACTGGTCAGTCTCTTTAGTCAATTCATCTTCTATGTCTATTATTTCTTTCAATATTCTGTCTCTGTCCTCCCACGCATATTTCACCAGGATGCAGAGCATAGTTTTGGAGCTGTTTGTGGAGTTTTCAAACCACTCCTCAAGCATGCGCGGATTCGGGGATTCATGGGAGGGCGTGATATATATTCTCAGCCCCCTGGGAATCATATTTTTGTCCACATAGTCTTGCAGGGAGACTGCCTCCCACCACTTTGAAATTTCATTCTTTTTGAGTTTCTCATATTTTCTCAATTTGCCAATTAGAGTAGTTTCTACTTGCTTTTGGGTCCCAGGCTGAGGTCCTTTCCCGGGTGCTCTTGCTAAGAGTGACTGAGCAGCAAGTCTGCGTTGATTATCTTCATCCATATTTCTTTTTAATGTTAAGAATGTTAAAGACAATGTTTTGTAGTTCTTAGTCAAGCTTAATGATACGTTGTTAATCAGGTGCAGTTACTTCACATACACACCTGAAAAATGTGTGTTCACGTTTATACAGTCAATTATTTTGTTGTTGTTTGACAAGTACTGTGTGACTTCCTGCTTCCCTCCTAATGTTAGGAGTTCCAGATGCCCTCGTAAAGTGTAGCGTTCAAACCGCTTTGGACGTGCGTTTGTACAGTTTATTTAGGAAACGCACTCCTCCTTGGCTTCACACTCGATTATAACCCCAGAGGTCCGAGTAACTTTCTATCCCAAGCCCAGGACACCCGTCGGCTCCCCCGTAATCTCCGCCTTCGCTCCGACAGTTTCGGCGTCTCACGCCTTGCCGTCGGAGTTCTGACTTCGAAAATGGGCTTACCTTCGGAGAGTCCTCCGTCGGGCTGCGGGGCTAGCTCGGCTCGTCTCTTAGCGGGCGCCGCTCCTGATCCGTCCTCTCATCGCGGCTGTACTAGAACATGGGCCGGCAGTTCCACTTGATCAGCTGCTCCAATTCCTTACGGCTCGTTTGCAAAGGGAACCGCCCGTGGTCTGGTGGCGCGTTAACACTGGCAGAGCCCTACCAGTACATTTCATTCCATAAGATTCAATCAATGAAGCGCTCTCAGAAGGCAGGAATGTCACACAGTGTTGGTTTAATTGCTGCTACGCGTTTCGGGAGTCCTTGCTCCCTTGCTCACACAACAATACCACAGCATTCCACCAGTTACATACACTTAGTGTAATAGCCATCAAAACAGGACTGCACAATACCATTTTGGCAGACATCTTAGAAGGGGTTATTTTCACAATTTCCTTATTTCTTGATGCCGTGTTTTAAAGCAACTCTTGAATCAAAAATAAAGTACATGACAGTTTTTTCTAAATTATAGTTTCGCCACAGTGGCCTAATAGGCTGTCCTGTCAATTACCCTTCCTTTCTTTCGCCAAGTGGCTGTATAAGGGTCAATTGTCTCTGGGGGTTTAGCTGTTAAAAACATAAAGTGAAAAACGTGAACTAAAGTGAATAAATTGTAACGTTACAAAGTGACGTGATCTCTTATAGCTGAATTCTTCCAGGTGACAGGTTTCAATTGCTCGTGAAGTGCACGTGATATCTACTCTGAGCTCCCTGATGTCACCTGTTAGAGTAAAACAAAATACAATTACATTAGAATCCCTCTTAAATATTTTAAAAAAACATATATACATTGTTAAGCATTGACCAAATAACCTTTAAATAAACATTTAAACATTTTAAACATTCTTTGCTGTACTAACTGAAGATCTCAACAGTGACTTCATGGTTAAGAAAGAATTTAACATATTCAGGGATCATACAGATGTACTACTAACTCCTCATGATCATTATGCCCATCAGGCTGTCTCGTCTCTAATTCAAGGATCCACTTGGATTCCTTCTTTCGCAGTTGTAGCTCTCTGTTCCCGCCCCTCGGGTTCTGGTTCACCTGTTCTATTGCAAAATACGTTAGTAAACTGCAATTCGAATTATGATGTTGGGCAAAATGTCTCGCGACAGGGTATTGTGGGTCCTTATTGGTGATAGCCCTTAGGTGCTGCATCACTCTATTTTTAACCATCACAGTCGTGCTCCCCACGTATCTTTTTTGACATGGACACTCCAGCACATATACCACATGTGTCGAGCTACACGTCAAAAATTGTCCGATTTTCTTTTTCTTTATTACATGAGGGATCTTAAACTCCTTTCTCATTGAGCTGTATTTGCAGGCTTTACAATGTCCACATGGGAAGAAACCCTCTAAGTTATGCTGGTTCCTATCTCTATGTTCTGTGATATCTCCCCTTGTGATAAGGTCCCTCAAACTTCAACTTCTTCTGTATGTTATAGCAGGTCTTACACTCAGTCTTGGTCCAACAATAGGGTCACATTTCAAAATATTCCAATTTTTGGAAATTATTTTCTTCACAGCTCGCGACCCTTTATTGTACGTGAGGATTACTCTAGTGTTTTCAGTGTCCTCCTCTACCACGTTCTTTGGTGTTAGTGTTTTTTCTCTTGTGACACTTTCCATTCTAGATAAGGCCCTATCCAAAACCCATTTGGGATAGCCTCTTTCTCTGAATCTCTGTACCATGTTTTTGCTTTCTTGCTTGTACTCTTCAGTATTAGAACAATTCCTCCTTGCTCGTAGCAGTTCCCCGTAGGGGATACTCCATTTTAGGGTGTCTGGGTGACTGCTAAGAGCATGGAGGACACTGTTGCCCGCGGTTTCCTTTCGGAACAGTTTAGTTGTCAATCGATCTCCTTCTGCTCTCACCTCAACGTCTAGATACTCAACCTTACGTCTATCTTTACAGTGAGACAATTTTATATTGTACCTGTTGATATTAAGCTGTTCCACAAATTCTTCAGCTTCTACATCACTGCCACTCCACACTACATAATGTACTTGGAACACACAAGAATGATAGGAGACATGATAAGAATATGTCTTGAAAATAATGTATTTATGTTTAATGGGGAACTGTACAAACAGACCACCGGGACTTGTATGGGTACTAATTTCGCGCCGAGCTTTGCGAATCTATTCCTTGGTAAATGGGAGGAAGAAATCAGAGTAGATTCAAGATATAGGCAGGCGTTTGAAAAAGTCAGAATGTGGCTAAGGTATATAGATGACCTGTTTGTAGTGTGGAGTGGCAGTGATGTAGAAGCTGAAGAATTTGTGGAACAGCTTAATATCAACAGGTACAATATAAAATTGTCTCACTGTAAAGATAGACGTAAGGTCGAGTATCTAGACGTTGAGGTGAGAGCAGAAGGAGATCGATTGACAACTAAACTGTTCCGAAAGGAAACCGCGGGCAACAGTGTCCTCCATGCTCTTAGCAGTCACCCAGACACCCTAAAATGGAGTATCCCCTACGGGGAACTGCTACGAGCAAGGAGGAATTGTTCTAATACTGAAGAGTACAAGCAAGAAAGCAAAAACATGGTACAGAGATTCAGAGAAAGAGGCTATCCCAAATGGGTTTTGGATAGGGCCTTATCTAGAATGGAAAGTGTCACAAGAGAAAAAACACTAACACCAAAGAACGTGGTAGAGGAGGACACTGAAAACACTAGAGTAATCCTCACGTACAATAAAGGGTCGCAAGCTGTGAAGAAAATAATTTCCAAAAATTGGAATATTTTGAAATGTGACCCTATTGTTGGACCAAGACTGAGTGTAAGACCTGCTATAACATACAGAAGAAGTCGAAGTTTGAGGGACCTTATCACAAGGGGAGATATCACAGAACATAGAGATAGGAACCAGCATAACTTAGAGGGTTTCTTCCCATGTGGACATTGTAAAGCCTGCAAATACAGCTCAATGAGAAAGGAGTTTAAGATCCCTCATGTAATAAAGAAAAAGAAAATCGGACAATTTTTGACGTGTAGCTCGACACATGTGGTATATGTGCTGGAGTGTCCATGTCAAAAAAGATACGTGGGGAGCACGACTGTGATGGTTAAAAATAGAGTGATGCAGCACCTAAGGGCTATCACCAATAAGGACCCACAATACCCTGTCGCGAGACATTTTGCCCAACATCATAATTCGAATTGCAGTTTACTAACGTATTTTGCAATAGAACAGGTGAACCAGAACCCGAGGGGCGGGAACAGAGAGCTACAACTGCGAAAGTAGGAATCCAAGTGGATCCTTGAATTAGAGACGAGACAGCCTGATGGGCATAATGATCATGAGGAGTTAGTAGTACATCTGTATGATCCCTGAATATGTTAAATTCTTTCTTAACCATGAAGTCACTGTTGAGATCTTCAGTTAGTACAGCAAAGAATGTTTAAAATGTTTAAATGTTTATTTAAAGGTTATTTGGTCAATGCTTAACAATGTATATATGTTTTTTTAAAATATTTAAGAGGGATTCTAATGTAATTGTATTTTGTTTTACTCTAACAGGTGACATCAGGGAGCTCAGAGTAGATATCACGTGCACTTCACGAGCAATTGAAACCTGTCACCTGGAAGAATTCAGTTATAAGAGATCACGTCACTTTGTAACGTTACAATTTATTCACTTTAGTTCACGTTTTTCACTTTATGTTTTTAACAGCTAAACCCCCAGAGACAATTGACCCTTATACAGCCACTTGGCGAAAGAAAGGAAGGGTAATTGACAGGACAGCCTATTAGGCCACTGTGGCGAAACTATAATTTAGAAAAAACTGTAATGTACTTTATTTTTGATTCAAGAGTTGCTTTAAAACACGGCATCAAGAAATAAGGAAATTGTGAAAATAACCCCTTCTAAGATGTCTGCCAAAATGGTATTGTGCAGTCCTGTTTTGATGGCTATTACACTAAGTGTATGTAACTGGTGGAATGCTGTGGTATTGTTGTGTGAGCAAGGGAGCAAGGACTCCCGAAACGCGTAGCAGCAATTAAACCAACACTGTGTGACATTCCTGCCTTCTGAGAGCGCTTCATTGATTGAATCTTATGGAATGAAATGTACTGGTAGGGCTCTGCCAGTGTTAACGCGCCACCAGACCACGGGCGGTTCCCTTTGCCAACGAGCCGTAAGGAATTGGAGCAGCTGATCAAGTGGAACTGCCGGCCCATGTTCTAGTACAGCCGCGATGAGAGGACGGATCAGGAGCGGCGCCCGCTAAGAGACGAGCCGAGCTAGCCCCGCAGCCCGACGGAGGACTCTCCGAAGGTAAGCCCATTTTCGAAGTCAGAACTCCGACGGCAAGGCGTGAGACGCCGAAACCGTCGGAGCGAAGGCGGAGATTACGGGGGAGCCGACGGGTGTCCTGGGCTTGGGATAGAAAGTTACTCGGACCTCTGGGGTTATAATCGAGTGTGAAGCCAAGGAGGAGTGCGTTTCCTAAATAAACTGTACAAACGCACGTCCAAAGCGGTTTGAACGCTACACTTTACGAGGGCATCTGGAACTCCTAACATTAGGAGGGAAGCAGGAAGTCACACAGTACTTGTCAAACAACAACAAAATAATTGACTGTATAAACGTGAACACACATTTTTCAGGTGTGTATGTGAAGTAACTGCACCTGATTAACAACGTATCATTAAGCTTGACTAAGAACTACAAAACATTGTCTTTAACATTCTTAACATTAAAAAGAAATATGGATGAAGATAATCAACGCAGACTTGCTGCTCAGTCACTCTTAGCAAGAGCACCCGGGAAAGGACCTCAGCCTGGGACCCAAAAGCAAGTAGAAACTACTCTAATTGGCAAATTGAGAAAATATGAGAAACTCAAAAAGAATGAAATTTCAAAGTGGTGGGAGGCAGTCTCCCTGCAAGACTATGTGGACAAAAATATGATTCCCAGGGGGCTGAGAATATATATCACGCCCTCCCATGAATCCCCGAATCCGCGCATGCTTGAGGAGTGGTTTGAAAACTCCACAAACAGCTCCAAAACTATGCTCTGCATCCTGGTGAAATATGCGTGGGAGGACAGAGACAGAATATTGAAAGAAATAATAGACATAGAAGATGAATTGACTAAAGAGACTGACCAGTCAAGCATCAAGAAATATAAGGAAGATATGAAAATACGACTGAGTCAACATGAGGAAGATATAAAGATCAGAAAGCAAAGAAAACTGCCTAGAGATTGCAATGATTATGACTCTGGCCGCATTCTTACGTATAGCAAGAAGTATGATCATATGTATGATCTAAAACAATCTACCCCCGTGAAGAGAACCCCACAAACCAGAGGTAAAGAAGCAGAATCTGTGACAACAGAAGGGTCAGACACAGATGGTTCCATACAAAGCACCAGCACAATTGCAGAAATGGAAATAATTACATCAAGACCGACGTATTTAGACGAATTCCGAGCGCTGAAGAGGGGGCAGCAGTCGGGAAGATTCTCACCCCCTCCGGCACAAAGAGGAAGAGGAACCAGGGGAAGACCACGGGGGAAAGGAAGAGGAGCAGGAAGAGGATCGGAAGAACAAAGCAGCGGAGACAAAGGAGGAAACAAAGGAAAAGCAAAAGGAGTGGAACGCGAGCCAATGGGAACCAGATTTGGAGGCTACAAGAAACGCAATCAATAATGGAAGACAAAGATATGGTAAATAAAACTATAGTAAATCTATCTAGTAGAGAATTAACAGGAACCGAAAGGAATATTTTAAGCCTGGGACTCTCGTTCTGCCCAACGGAGATATTTAATTACAGTGAGACCAGAATAGATATTTTTCGCTTTATAAGAAAGCTAAAACTGGCAAAGTGGCATGCATTAAGATCAGACATTAGAACTTCTGTGGTGCATGATTATTCAGCCCCTAGTCAGCCTTCTCTGACTGTGGGGGATGCCAATGCTATCCAAGTAGCGCATAGTCTACTTCGGGAAGGAGAGGGTACAATTGCATCTAATAGCAATGAGGAAATAGCGACATGGGATATAACTACAGGTAGAGCAGCGTTGACGAGTTTCAAACCTAAATCAGTATTTTTTCCTAATCTCGCTCATGATAATGTTGACACCTTTCATGATGTAACAACTAAATCACTATTGAAATATAAACATCAATTTAGAGATAAGGAAGGTGGTTTTAATTTGAATTTCAAACAAAGAAAAGCAATTGTATCCCTAGCGACCGATTCCTCCATTATAATACGCCCAGCAGACAAAGGGGGAAATGTTGTCGTTCAAGACAGAACCATGTACATCGAAGAGGCTAGAAGACAGCTGGATAATGAATCATTCTATTGTAGGACTAATGGTGGAGTGTACAGAGATAATATCCTGACAATGTGGTCCAATTTAGCTAAGTGGCAGGAAGAAGGCTTATTATCATGGGAAGAATATGTTTTTCTGAAGAAAGATTACCCCAAATTGCCAATAATCTATTTCCTGCCTAAAGTCCACAAGAACCCACTAGTACCACCAGGGAGACCTATAGTGTCATCCATAGGTAGTGTTTATGAAAATGTGTCAAAATATGTCGAACATTTTCTGCAAGAATATGTAGGAAAACTTCCGTCATATGTGAAAGACACTCAGGATTTTCTGAACAAAATTACTGACTTACAGTGGGAACCAGATTACCTTTTGATGACAATGGATGTTAATGCATTATATACCATAATTGACCACAAACAGGGTATTGATGCATGCATGTATTATCTAAAAGAGCGGAACATAATGTACTTGGAACACACAAGAATGATAGGAGACATGATAAGAATATGTCTTGAAAATAATGTATTTATGTTTAATGGGGAACTGTACAAACAGACCACCGGGACTTGTATGGGTACTAATTTCGCGCCGAGCTTTGCGAATCTATTCCTTGGTAAATGGGAGGAAGAAATCAGAGTAGATTCAAGATATAGGCAGGCGTTTGAAAAAGTCAGAATGTGGCTAAGGTATATAGATGACCTGTTTGTAGTGTGGAGTGGCAGTGATGTAGAAGCTGAAGAATTTGTGGAACAGCTTAATATCAACAGGTACAATATAAAATTGTCTCACTGTAAAGATAGACGTAAGGTCGAGTATCTAGACGTTGAGGTGAGAGCAGAAGGAGATCGATTGACAACTAAACTGTTCCGAAAGGAAACCGCGGGCAACAGTGTCCTCCATGCTCTTAGCAGTCACCCAGACACCCTAAAATGGAGTATCCCCTACGGGGAACTGCTACGAGCAAGGAGGAATTGTTCTAATACTGAAGAGTACAAGCAAGAAAGCAAAAACATGGTACAGAGATTCAGAGAAAGAGGCTATCCCAAATGGGTTTTGGATAGGGCCTTATCTAGAATGGAAAGTGTCACAAGAGAAAAAACACTAACACCAAAGAACGTGGTAGAGGAGGACACTGAAAACACTAGAGTAATCCTCACGTACAATAAAGGGTCGCAAGCTGTGAAGAAAATAATTTCCAAAAATTGGAATATTTTGAAATGTGACCCTATTGTTGGACCAAGACTGAGTGTAAGACCTGCTATAACATACAGAAGAAGTCGAAGTTTGAGGGACCTTATCACAAGGGGAGATATCACAGAACATAGAGATAGGAACCAGCATAACTTAGAGGGTTTCTTCCCATGTGGACATTGTAAAGCCTGCAAATACAGCTCAATGAGAAAGGAGTTTAAGATCCCTCATGTAATAAAGAAAAAGAAAATCGGACAATTTTTGACGTGTAGCTCGACACATGTGGTATATGTGCTGGAGTGTCCATGTCAAAAAAGATACGTGGGGAGCACGACTGTGATGGTTAAAAATAGAGTGATGCAGCACCTAAGGGCTATCACCAATAAGGACCCACAATACCCTGTCGCGAGACATTTTGCCCAACATCATAATTCGAATTGCAGTTTACTAACGTATTTTGCAATAGAACAGGTGAACCAGAACCCGAGGGGCGGGAACAGAGAGCTACAACTGCGAAAGAAGGAATCCAAGTGGATCCTTGAATTAGAGACGAGACAGCCTGATGGGCATAATGATCATGAGGAGTTAGTAGTACATCTGTATGATCCCTGAATATGTTAAATTCTTTCTTAACCATGAAGTCACTGTTGAGATCTTCAGTTAGTACAGCAAAGAATGTTTAAAATGTTTAAATGTTTATTTAAAGGTTATTTGGTCAATGCTTAACAATGTATATATGTTTTTTTAAAATATTTAAGAGGGATTCTAATGTAATTGTATTTTGTTTTACTCTAACAGGTGACATCAGGGAGCTCAGAGTAGATATCACGTGCACTTCACGAGCAATTGAAACCTGTCACCTGGAAGAATTCAGTTATAAGAGATCACGTCACTTTGTAAAGTTACAATTTATTCACTTTAGTTCACGTTTTTCACTTTATGTTTTTAACAGCTAAACCCCCAGAGACAATTGACCCTTATACAGCCACTTGGCGAAAGAAAGGAAGGGTAATTGACAGGACAGCCTATTAGGCCACTGTGGCGAAACTATAATTTAGAAAAAACTGTAATGTACTTTATTTTTGATTCAAGAGTTGCTTTAAAACACGGCATCAAGAAATAAGGAAATTGTGAAAATAACCCCTTCTAAGATGTCTGCCAAAATGGTATTGTGCAGTCCTGTTTTGATGGCTATTACACTAAGTGTATGTAACTGGTGGAATGCTGTGGTATTGTTGTGTGAGCAAGGGAGCAAGGACTCCCGAAACGCGTAGCAGCAATTAAACCAACACTGTGTGACATTCCTGCCTTCTGAGAGCGCTTCATTGATTGAATCTTATGGAATATATATATATATATTTATATATATTTAAATAAGTACCACAATTAAAATAATACATTTCAAACAAAAATAAATATATATCCATAGATATTAATGTTTATAAAATAAATGTAATTCACAAATAACCAAACAGTAGTATTTAAATAAATAAAAAAATGATAGCAAATAACGTTTCTCACCATTGAAATTAACCAAACATTCATCAAAAATATTTAATTATAATAAAACTTATAAAGCAAATATCTTGTCACATACATATAACATTAAACAAAATATACCCCTAAATAAATAAATACAACGGTTACTAAATTAACATATAGCTGCCACAATAGTTAAACAGACGCCATAACAACCAATAAAATAAAAGCAACAAAAACCAATAGAAAGCTTCAACTAATTAAAGCAACACTATAAAGGAGGCCAATTAATTAACCAAAAATTACCTCAAAACCTGCAAAGATTGGAGAAGGACGAAACTCTGCCAGATTGAAGCCCCAACAAAGGACCTTTAGAAGAGCTACATTAAACAGCCTAAATTTGAAGTAAATACGATACCTAACAAATATATGTATATTCCCCTAACTAAACTTAAAATAATGATTACATGTAAAATTACTTCATAAATGTATTTCCTTTTTTCTACCTATTTTATACACTAAGCAAACTGACTTACAAACCTTACCAAAAATCAACACAGCAAAGAAATAAACTGTGCAGCATTCTACCAATGAAAGACTAAGAATAAATGAAAATTAATCAAACATGTTAAACAAAGTAAGTATAACTATTAATATTTTTTAAACCTTAGCTAAATCAACTCATAAGCAAAACTAACCGAGAAAATAAAACTAATAAACATTTCCACCTTTTCTTTCCTACTACAGGCTGCAACAATTCCAATCCAAAAACTGCATTAAAGAAACCAAGTAAATCTACCAAAAATATTTGTTTTAAATATACCTAAAAATAAAACCAACTAAACACTAAGGGGCCGATTACCAGATTGGCTGTCCATGGATCGCCCAGATGGTGGTGGCGACAGCAGTGTAGCCGGTGGTCCCGAACGCCCTATTACGAGTTACACCCAAAGGCTATCTCAGACCGCCTGGCTGGCGGTGAAAGCTAATGAGCCTCCGACCGCCTCTCCAACATCCCGCCCCATTACGAGTCGTATCACAACCGGCGTAGGTATGACGGTCCCACCTCCAAGCAAGAAGAGGCGGAAAGGGAGGAGTATAAGGAGGAAACTCACATCTGCTCACATCCACACATCCTGTGCCGACATGGAGGCCTTCCTACCGGTTATGACTTTGCTCTACCTCATCGATCACCTCCAACAAGAGCCCGTCGAAGACTAAGTTACAGGTGAGTGTTGTCACGCCATCTGTACATTGTGACCAATGTCAAATGAAAGCATCACAGTTCCATAACTCACATAGCATGCATTCTAAATTGTGTAGTATATTCCCTAACGTGCACTCAATGCCACAAACATATGAACAGCTCACAAACACAGTCCACACACGGTCACGTGTCAGTACTACAAAAATGAAAGTAATGTCGGCATCTTACGTGATACGCAATACCCTCACCTCTAAAAACACATACCAATCTACATTACACACAACAGGGAAAACTATCTCCGCAGACACAATACCACAGTTCCGCTCCACTCATCCACTGCAACATAACCCAAAGAATCTTTCCTGGAAATGACTACAACTACCATGAGGCCTTGCCAATCTAACTCTGAATAAGATACGTCAATTAAAATGACCACATCTCAATGCACATATCAAAACTCCACATGTAAAATCAAGGGCTAAGGTCCGCACAATCAGAAATGGAGTACATATACAAGGGCACATCAGTAGTAACGACTCAACAAAGCCCCCAAAAAAGTTCTCTGTCATAATGTCAAAGTAAACTCACACACACAGCTCACATCTAATGCCAAGTCATTAAATGCAATAGCCGTCAAGCAGTGGGAAACACATCCTAAACACCCAATCTAAACTTAACACACAGGATATTAATGACAACATCAGGAAGACAAGCCAAGCCAGTGGCCCATCAAAACAACTACCACATGAATTGATAATCACAGATGCACTGTCCCAAATAAATCACAGATGTGTTGTTTAAGAAATTTAATACAGAAATAAGCTGAACATGTATAGGCTCTTGAAAAGTGCAAAGCATCCAATCAATTAGCAAACATAGCATCTGTCAGACATCAATTGTAAGTAGCTGAAAAGCACAAACTGCCCATTTCAAACATGTACATGAAGATCCACACAAACCCAAGCAATTTTGATGTATGTCATGTCTGGAGGCACACATTCAGTACTCCAAGTAACAAAACATAAGCAACATATCTCAATAGGAGCAGAGCAAGCAAGTTCTTGCTGATCCTTGACAAAAAGAAATACATCCCTCACGCAAAAACACAAACTGCTAGGAAACAATCAGTTGGTCAACAGGACACTAGCCCATACCACAAACATGTTCTATGATTCAATGGAACTACACAACATGGATAAAGGTCACATAACAAAGGAAACCCAATACCCATCAAAATTACATCAGAGTACAAGTATGTACTACGGGTACCACATACATCTAAAACTATGCATAGGACCGTAGGGACGAGTTGATTTTTCTCCAAAAATATTTTTATTACTGTTAACCAACTTTTTAGGCCAATGGCCAGTCCAAAAGTCCTTGAGCACATTGCTGCATCAAAGAAATTGACAAACGTGACCCTGCTTGGGGAATCTCCTCAGGAAGGGGCATCTAGTGGGCTGGCCAGGCACCTCAAAACAACAAACTAGGGAGAACTGAGACCTGGACTGGGTGAGGTTGGGTTGTCAAATGAAGGTGGGGCAGTGGTTGGGTCAGAACGAATGTCACCAGGTACAGGACAGGCATCCATGGGATTCTGGGCAGATGGAATTGTTAAAGGGTGGGCTGTGGGAGGTTGAGGGACTGTATGTCACTGTTGTGGGTGTGCTGGTGGTTGGCGCAAGTGTCTGGGGATCTGATGTTGTTTGTGTCTGGCTTGTGTCTGTTAGTGCATGTTCAGCCTGTATGTTTGGACTGATGCCAGTGAGGGTGGTGAGTATCTGTTCTGTGGGTACATGTATGTTAATTTGTCTGCATTTGGGGGGTGTTGTGGTGCAAGTAGATGTTGGACTGCATGTCTGCTTATGTTTGCACCTTGATGAGACTTGTATGGGAACATGATTTGGGCTTTGTGAAGAGGCAGGAGGTGGGCTGGAAGACCTGGCTGAGGGGAAGGCTGCCATCAGTGAGGATTCCAGAGCCTGAAACAACCTCTCTAGTGCAGACTACTACTGTGAATTACCTCCAGGAACTCCAGTGTCTGGGCCCTTATAGCGGAATTACCATGGAGGGCCTTCAGCAGTGCATCCTGCCCATCAGAGATGCGTCTCAGGAGGTCAATTGCCTCCTCAGTCATGGCAGCTGGGGGCGCGGTGCCTGGACCAAAGGAGACATTCCACACCTTACAGTTGCGGAGCTGGATACATTTGTGGGGACCTTCAAGGAGGGTGGATAAGGGGGTGGAGGTGGCAGGCAAGGTCAATGTGGTCTCAAGTCCTGGGCTGTCCATCACCTCCACAGAGCAGCCACTAAAGGGTGAATCCAATGAAGAGGTTGAAAATTGATCCTCCTGGGCACGCTCCTCACCCTCTGTGTCACTGACTCTGTCGCTGTCAGTATCCTGACCGGAGCCACCCTGGCCAGCTGTATCTACAACGTCTCTGGCAACGTCTCCTCTGCCTGCCTCTGTCGATGCTGGGAAAAAAGCTCAAATAGGTGTAAGGGCACTCAATATATTTCCATCACAAGCATTACACAGCTGCAGTGCATAGACATGAGGCTGTGCACAGTTCCAGATAGTGATGCCGTGCATCTGCAGGCAGTTGATTTCACATTGTGCGGCATTAATTATTATTATAATTTTGAGTTTTATATAGCGCTATCTAGACCCGAAGGTATCAATGTCTACCATGCTTGTTATCTATGTTGTGAACATTTGCTATTGTGGGGTGCTCTGACTCAGATGCTATATATAGACCTGTTATCCTTGATGTGAATATTTACTGTTGTAAAGCGCTCTGATACCTCCGGGTCCAGCTAACGCCATATAAATCTCTCAAGTAAATAAATAGATTGTCATGTTGTCATGGGTAAGATCATGAGCTGTGAATGGCAGTAGGTTTGTAGCTGGGGAACATACATTAACTAGTGAACTGCAATTGTATTTAAGTTAACTTGTTTTTATTAGTTTGTTAAGGACTTTCCAGTGAACTTGAACGGTTATTTTCAATGATATACCCTGGCCGTCACACAAAAAACAACAGTGCATGGTCTTTTAGCATGTTTTGACTACAAGACATGGGTTTTGGTAAAATGTTTACTTGTGCAATTTTGTACATTCAGCACAAGTCGCACTTTAGTCAGCATTTGTTGTGGTATGTGGCTCAAGCAAATCAGTTCTTTCTGATTTTTTTAAAAGACCTACGGTGAATAGGAATACATTGACAATTCTGTTCCTTAATGTTAATGGGTTAAATAATAGACAAAAAGTCTGCGCAATAGAAAGTTGGATGAAAGGTCATCACCCTGACGTGATCTTTATGCAAGAGACACACTTTCTAACCTTATCTGATGCTAGTAAAAGTTTTAAGAACTGGACGGGCTTTTATTGTGCATCCGTATCATGTGTAGCTCAGAGGGGGGTGGGCATATTTTTAGGCAAACACGTCCATTTTCATGTTGAAGCATCACACTCAGATCTGGGAGGTAGATGGACGTTTCTCCAAGGGAAAATAAACCAGGTAAATATTATACTTGCTACAATCTATGCACCAGTCATAGACTACCCTCTCCCTATTTTACAGTTAAAACAAGCACTATCGGGTATACCTGGACAGAATATATGGGGAGGCGATTTTAATTTTCTCCAGGACCTGTATGTCGATTCAACAAAGATAGATCGAAGGCAAAATAAACCACAAGTTGCTATCGTTCTAGCTGCAAGACAGATTTAGATATAATAGATATAATAGATAACTGGTGTTTTAATAACCCAGTCAAACGTGGGTACTCTTGCTATTCAGCAAAATATGATTCAGCATCAAGGCTAGATTTTTTTCTTACTTCGCATAATCTTAGTAAATATCAAGATATTTTAAATGCCTTTTCAGACCATGCCCTGATTAAAATAGAAATTATTGTAGGAAAGACAGATGATTATGGCTGCTCGCATTTTAATCTTTTGCTGACCTACCTTGAACCATAACTAATTTTTCCTCCTACCCCGGTCCACCACGGGCTCCACCCGATTGGTGTGGAGGGTAGCGAGGGCGACCGCGCATCACTTCTGGTCGCGAGGGGGGAGTCAGGGGTCAGCGGGCTAGGTTACTTAATTCCATGCAATTCGCGATGTGCAGTGGACGCGCGCAGCGGGTGCGCCAAAGGGAAGCCCGTCTGCGCCCGTCCGCGCCTGGCCCGCGACCAGCGCCGGCCATGCTGGTGGTGGGCCCCAGACTACCCCGCTGTACTGGACAAGATCTCAGCTGCTGGAAATTAGACTCGGTGTCTGTACCCCAGCTGCACGGTGCAATCCTGCAGAGCTTGAAGAGCAGCATTTTAGGTGTTCTCACTGCTCCACAGTACTTGAACTCCCCTCCATCTTGCAAGCTAGAATCCCTGGATCAGCCAGTCGCCCTGTGACCCTCAAGGTAGGGTTAGTTAATTGTCGCTCGCTTCCTCTTCATGCCAGCGATATCTGGTTATCGTTCTCTACCCACACGTGGGGTATCCTAATCCTAACTGAGACTCTTCCAATCCGGATATATCCCTTGCTACCCCCCCCCCCGGTTATCAGTTTGCGTGATTAAATCTGGAGGGCACAAAGGCGGGGGGGTGAACAGCTGTTATTCTGCGATCTCATTTAAAAATAACTACGAGGAAAATCACGAAATTAGGCCTCATTGAAGCCCTGTATTTTACCATTGCAAATACTTCTACCACTATTTTAGCGGGTGTTCTGGTGTATAATCCTCCTTGCGCATCACCATCTTTGCTTTCTACTCTGGTCGACACGATCGCAGACCTTTCCCTTAAGCATCCTCACTTTACTGTCCTGAGAGATTTTAATCTAAAAGTAGATGAGGCCACATGCACCCGGGCTAATAACTTCCAAGACTCCATGCTCGGTTTAAATTTGATCCAGCTGGTCCAGGGTCCAACACACTCAGCTGGTCACACCCTTGACCTTGTCTTTTCGAATCATCCTGGCCTCGTTATTCACCCCTCCCTACCTCTTATCTGGACGGATCATTATTTGATTCCGCTTGAGCTGACTCTGTCACTTCCATCTGCCCTCCCAGTAATAGGTAAGGAGCAAGGGAGGAAATGGTATAAGGTTACATGTGCTGCCCGAGATCCTATCTTTTCCAAACTAATAGGGCTGCCTTCCTTTGATTTAAATGCAGATGTAGCCAAATTTAACTTTTCCCTTTCCTCCTCCGTAGATCTTGTTGCCCCAATGGCACCTTTTGTCTCCTTAAGGTCACGACCATCTGCACCCTCGTTCTCTTCGGCATTACGGGAGGAAAGGAGTAGATGCAAAAAATTAGAACGTAAATGGAGATTGATGTATGATCTTTCTGCGAAAGTCATCTACAAAACAGCATTAAAGAACTTCCACAAATTAAAGCGAACCACTATGAGGGATTTTTTTGTAGAGAAAATTAAGAGAGCTGAAAACTCAGCAAAAACCTTATTTAATATCATTAAGGAATTCTCCAATCCCCCAGTTTTGGTCACCGTGATTGCCCCCAGCCAAGCCCTTTGCGATGGTCTCTCCAACTTCTTTCACGATAAGATTAAGAATATTTCTTCCTCCTTTAATCAGGAGAGGGCTCCGCTCCCCTCTAATCCCAAAGCCTCACAGGAGGAGACTTTTGTATCATTTAGGAAGCTTTCCTTGGAGTCTGCCCTGACTCTGTTTGACTGGTGTACATCTGGGTCCCCTCTCGACCCGGTCCCAGCAAAGGTCTTAAGTGAACTGCCCCCTTTGGTGATTAGCCCACTTCTTGCTATCTGGAACACCTCACTACTCACAGGCCAATTTCCCTCTTCTTGGAAGCAGGCTATGTTTATTCCAATCATCAAGAATGCTAACGCCGACCCCTTACTGTTCAGCAACTATCGGCCTATATCCATACTCCCCAAGCCGGCAATAATTCTGGAGAAAGAGGTACAGGAGCAATTGCCTGATTATTTGGAATCTAAACATCTCTTGCATGATTCCCAGTCTGGATTTAGACCGGGCTTCAGCACTGAGACTGCACTGCTTGAGGTATCTGAGTCCATTCGAGAGTGCATGGATGTGGGCGAGGAGGCCATGTTGGTTCTCCTCGACCTGTCCGCGGCTTTCGATACTGTGTCTCTTGACATATTATTGGACCGCCTGCGTAACATTGGAATTGGAGGTACCTCCCTGGCCTGGGTCAGATCTTTCCTTGAGGGTAGATCCCAACAAGTCTTCCTTCTGCCTTTTGTATTGGAAGAAAAGCCCCTGCTCTGCGGTGTTCCACAGGGCTCTGCACTCAGCCCTGTATTTTTTAATATTTACCTTACTCCACTGGCAAAATAGGCTGAATCCTGGGGGGTCAGAGTGATCTCTTATGCTGATGACACTCAGCTTGTGTTTTCTTTTAGAGATCACTCTGCCGGCAGCTTGACCAATTTTCGTCACTGCCTAATTAACATCTCCTTCTGGTTGACATCTAACAATCTTAAACTTAATACAGATAAGACTGAAGTCCTGTTTTTTAATCAGAAGTCCACACTCTCCCCTTCACTCTGGTGGCCCTTGGAGCTTAATCCCCCACCTGTTCCGGTCCAAGCAGTCCGTAATTTGGGCTTCCAATTTGACAAGGTCTTATCTTGTAAGTCCCACATCAACAAAGTCACGGCAGCCTGCTTTGGCAAACTTCGCATGATTAGGAATATTTTTCCATACCTCCCTCTTGATTCCCGCAGGACTGTTGTCCATGCCTTGATTACCTCTCATTTGGACTACTCTAATAGTCTGTATGTTGGTGCTTCAGCTTACCAGATCCACCAACTGCAGATCGTGCAGAACGCGGATGCTAGGCTGATTGGTAACATCCCCTACCGCCATTCGATTTCCCCATACTTGAGGAAGTTGCACTGGTTGCCAGTGACCCGGCGCATTCAATTTAAAGCAATGGTTTTTGCTTTCCGGGCCCTCAATGGCCTTGGCCCAGTCTACCTGCAAAATAGGCTTAAACCTGTCCACTCAATTAGAGGTCTCAAATCTAACAATCTCCGCCTTCTTGCTACCCCGCGTTTTCGTTGTTCCAGAATGGGGGCAGGTCCTTTACCGTAGGGGCCGCCAAACTCTGGAACAGCCTCCCATTAGATCTTAGGCTGACTTCATCGGAATCACTGTTCCGGAATAAACTAAAAACCTGGCTGTTTACCAAAATCTAGCTGCTGCCATCATTATCCATAGTCGCTGTCTGCAGCGCCGGGGCACCCCCGTTGGGGGTAGCCGCGCACTTTATAAGCTTCAACATAAATAAATAAATAAATGAAGGAGTGCCCAGAGGATGGAATTTTAATAAACTTAATCTAGCAGAAGAACAATGGTGCACAGAGATAGAGAAGGAGATTAGTTCCTTTTTTAATATAAATAAAGACTCTGCCCCAGTTAATGTAATATGGGACACTTTTAAAGCCACATTAAGAGGCATAATCACCTCAAAGGATATTCCACAACAGAGGGACAAAAAGGAGGAGAGTATGGCAATAGAACACGGTCTTGCCTCTGCAAATCTAGAGTACTTTAGGAATAGGAGCCCAAACACCAGGAAAGAAGTGCTAAATGACAAACTGAGAATGAGAGAGTTCTATTATGAATTAGGCGATATGACAATTAGGATTGACCTCCAGACAGGATATGAAGATAGCGAGTATACAGGAAGGCTTTTAGCCTGGCAAGCAAAGGAGAAGCAGGTTCAAAATAGAATAGAGAGCATCTGGGATGAAGCAGCTAAAATGTGCTTAAAGACTACGGCACATATAGCCGAGATTTTTCTTAAACATTATAAGGATATCTATCAGATATGCCACCAGGTTCCCTCAGAAGCAGTTAATGAATTTCTACGGGAATTGCCAATCCCAGTTCTGGACAAGAAATTTAGAGAAATACTACTCGCTGATTTCACGAAAGAAGAACTAGATTTAGTTATCAGTTCCCTGCCTAATTGTAAAGCCACCAGGCAGGCTGGCTGTCATGCGGAATTAAAAAACAAAAATTCTACAACACTTAGCCCCAAACTTTTAAGACTTGCAAGTTATTTATTACACAGGGGTGATATGCCAGTATCCTTTCGTACTGCAGTAGTGGTCACCATTTTAAAGAAGGTTAAAGACAGTGAGAACGTGAACTCCTACAGGCCTATAAGCCTTTTAAATGCCGACTATAACATTTTTACTAAACTTCTCGCCAATAGATTAAATAAAATGGTGGGTTCACTTATAGGAATGGATCAGTGCGGATTTGTAGCAGGGAGGCAGCTTCATACTAAAACACATTTTTTAGTAGAAGCATTGGATTTTTTTATACGAATAAGATTAAGGCCAAGGTCTGGTTTTTAGATACTGAAATAGCATTCGACCTGGTCTCTTGGAATTGTCTGTTTTTAATTTTAGAAAAATGTTTTTTCCCAAATGACTTCATATTTTTATTAAAGCAGCTCTATAAGAATTCTCAGGTGCAAATTTTAATCAAGTCTGTAAATATAGGGACATTTCAAATATATAGAGGCACCAGACAGGGTTGTCTCCTTTCCCCGATTTTATTTTCACTATTTATAGAGCCATTAGCAATTGCAATTAGAAAAAAAGGCTCATACGGTCCCTGTTCAAGGGATGACAAATATAAAACTTTATGCCGACGATATTGTTCTTTTTCCGGATTCTAAAACAGACACCCAAGTGGAAATCATGAGGACATTTCGGATTTTCAAGAGATAGGAGGCTATAACATGAGTAAGACCAAAATAGAAATCATACTATGCAATTGCTGCGCCAATCTCCTATTACCAGAATTTAGACAGGCATACAATACTCGCCCAAAGAGATATCTGGGGATTTATGTGACAGAGAGAGTAGAAGATTTATTCTACTTAAATTATACACTGCTGCTGAAAAAGGTGAAATCTCAGCTAGCACGATGGAACCAGCTCCCACTCTAATAATAGGTTGAGTTGCGCTAATCCGAATGTCTAACCTCCCACTATTTAATTTCCTTTTTAGCGCAGCTCCATGTGTTTTACAGACCACTTTAAGAGATAGACAGTATGTTCTCTTCTTTTTTATGGTCAAACAAGACACCAAGACTAGCACTCAGTACTTTAAGTCAGTTCAGTTCATAAGACTTTATTTCGATTCATCAACAGAATCATAAAAGGATACATTGTTAAAAACACCAATACATTTTATAAATTAAACAGCAATCACAAGTTTCTAATTGAATAATAATTTACATCTATTTTTTTCTTAACATTTGATCACGAGATTACAGTCCATCTAACAAAGTAAAAAGACCAAAACATGCATATACTGTAAAATCATCAAAGGCTGTATTACTATAACCAACAGAGAACTGCCATGTTAGCTTCAAGTATCACATGAAACTCCCAACTGGAACTACTCAATATCTTTTTCTATTGTTAAGTGCCAGTCTAATAAAGCTAATCATAGCACTACATATGGCTGCAGTAGATAGTGACAGCAAATGCTCATATCCTTCCTTGTAATTACACGGTCTAATATCTAATAAAACAGGTTTAATAAATCGATTTCTTGGGTCTCTATACAAGGAACAAAAAAGAACGAGATGCAACGTACATTGTGGTGTTTTGTTATCACATGGGCAAGGTGGTAGCCTCTCACTCCAACCACCTTGCTTTGGAAAGGCAAATAGAAAATGCAAAATATGGAATCGGAATCTTGTTAAATAAAAACGCCAATGCGTGTGCACGGTAAACAATAAATAAAAATTGTGCCGTAATTTACCCCTATAGTATACCGTTTCAGCATTATTTTTTAACATACCCAAGGTGGAGCGATAGGCACCTTTTATTTACATCTTTGTATCCTTCTGGATAGTTTCAGGGTTTACATAGATATGTCCCAAGCCAATCTTGTGAAAGGTATCCCTCACATATAACAGCCATGGGATTTTCATTCCATGATCAAGTTTAATGCAATCCTTCAAAATTTCTTTTGAAAGCTGCAAATCTTCTGACTGCCAGATTTTGCCCCATAGTAGTAGAGGGGAGACATGGATAGTATCACTCACAAATTCTATACCCATCTCAGTATGGCTAAAGATATTTGAAGAACCAGTTGGAATGGATAAGAGACGCTTTAAGAACTTGTTTTCCATGACTTGGACCTATGTGACCCCCACACCCCCGACCCATACATTGCCACCGGAAGTTTATTTGCTTTGTATAGGGACAACATTTCAGCAATCGGTTTTTGACCAAGTTTACTTGAAAAGCAAAAAAGGGCCTCTATGGATCGTGTTGTCTTTTGTACACAGGTTAATATTAATGGGTCCCAGAGTTTTATTAAATAGATTTCATAAGTAGTTAAAATTTTCAACTTTCCCAATGGTCTGATTTTCTACCATGAAGCTGCGGGTTTTTGATCTTTTCGGGCCAAAGACCATAGCAAACGACTTTGTGAAATTAACCCTAAGATCTAAATCCTGCATAAAGTTGTTAAATGCATTCAAACAGGTTTGCATACTATTAGCAGTTAGGGTCATTAACACAGTGTCATCAGCGTAGGATAACATAGGTATATATTTGTCATTTACTTCGGGAAAATCCGAACAATTTTTCAACAAAAAGCTTTCCAGGCCGTTTGTGTAGACTAAAAAAAGGAAAGGAGCCAGAATACAGCCCTGGCGAACCCCTTCAGTCGATGGGATTAATTTTGTCTTCTCTCCCCCTGGCCAAATCTAATTGTCACAGTAGTGGCTGCATGCAATCTACGAAGCAGGGTAATCAGAGGTTCTTCAAACCCCATATCCTCCATCATCCGCCACAATTTGTCCCTACATACAGTGTCAAAGGCACTGGACAAGTCCATGAAGGCCAGGTGAACGGAAACGCCCTTGGCCCTCATGTACTTGCCCATAATTAAGGCCAAATTTAGGCATTGCTCTGTAGTCCCCTTACCTCTCCTGAACCCATACTGTGAATCCAGTATGATACCAGATGATTCAGCCCAAGTTTCCAGGCGCGCCAGTATTACCCTTCCCATCAATTTATAGGACGCATCTATTAGCGAAATTGGTCTATAACAACACGGGTCACTTTTATCGCCTTTTTAAACAATTGGTACCACTACCGCCTCCTTCCATGATGTGGGGATGCGCCCTACCACAACCGCTCTAAAAACATTGAGTAATAATGGTGCCCACACCTCGACATTATGTTTAAAGAAGTCTAGTGGAACTGCATCTGGGCCTGGGGCCTTTAGCGAGATACCTTTCCCTAAAGCCTCCTCAACTTCTGAAAGAGTAAGCGAAAGGCTAAATATTAATGCAGAGTCAGAATACGAATCGCCATGCCCATCACTATTGCCTAAATGAGAAACACCTTTTGGGTTAAAACATTTTGCGTAATGGGCCTCCCATGTCCCCCCCGTTATGTGCGTAACCATATTGCAATTTTCCTCATTATTGAGGAAGGGACGGTTTATTACCTCCCCAAATAATCTACTATCTCTAAGATCCGAGGCCTTTCCCAAATCATCCCATGCCTTCTTTTTTAACTCTAATTTACGCTTATGAATGGTATCCTTGTATACTTTCCTTGCATGTTTAACCGACTCCTTATCCCTCGGTACTTGGTGCAATGCCTTAGTTAATGATGTTTGTGCTGCAGAACATGCAGCATCAAACCATTTGTGCTCCCTTTGTTTTCTGTCATCCGCCCTTTTAAGTAGATGCCCTGCCACTTTTCCACAAAGCAGCTCAAAATTCTTAATTACAGTTTCAGGCTCTGCGGTAGGCAAATATCTATATTTGAACTATTGGCTTTAAAGATCTCTTCCTCCAACTTTTTTCCATCCACCCTGTCCCACTTCAAAGTTACGCCTTGGTTCTGGCTGTATCTCATTGACTGTTCGCGGGTCTGATTCCTCTCAATCATGGGACACAAATTCAGGACTAAAGGGTTATGGTCACTTGCAGGGTTCAGTTCTATCTGAAAATTATCAACAAAGTGTATATATCTGCTAGAGACCATAGCAAAGTCAATTACACTCATTTCACCCCTAGTACCTAAAAAAGTTGGTACTGGGAGTGATTTGGAAAAGGATGCCATATCCAGGATACAAAGATTGTTTATTATGATGATATTATTCAAAGCATCACCTTGCGGTGTATGCTTAAAATGCACCAATGGTTGGTCATTTTTGTCTACCAGGCCACATACCCCAGACCCACTAAATTTGCATAAGGTTCAATTGAAATCTCCTACCCACATAATAAACATCGAAGAGGAACTATCAATCGCTTTAACTATTTCCTCCTGTAGTTTATCTATAACAAAAGTGGCATGGGGATCAAAGATGTTATAGTACCAATTAATCAAAATCAAGGGGACAGGGAATAAATTCACGACTAAAAGCAGCTGATACCAGGGGGAATCCACTAACATCGATGTTTTCACAGTATTATACTTTACCGAAATAGCGGTCATTAATCCACCCTTTGCCCTCCCCGCTGCTGAAGATTCAGCATGGACCTTAAAAGATTGGAAACCATCCAAACTCTGATCATTTCTGCACCTAGTTTCCTGGAAACAGATAATGTCAAAGCCCCCCCTGAATGTCAAAGCTTTCTACATATTTTATCCATACCTCGTCCTGTAACCTACGTGAGAGGCATTCTATATTCCATGAAATCAGACGGAAAGCACACCCAACCAATTGGTTACTTGATAACTCTTGCTGTATGCTTTCTACACATTGTGTAGTGCTTACTTCCAGTTGAATATCATCGCCCCCACCTTGGCCTACAGCATAGTGGTCCATCAATGATGTGACACATGGGTCTATAATTTTATTGGCCACCTTTCCCTTCTCTGCTAATCCTTCGACTGGCCGTTCCCTTGCCAACATTTCAGCCCCATCATCAGCCTCTGTATCCGAGGTGGAGGCTTTCGGTTGTCAATCTACCTCCTCCAGCCCTATCAGAGGATCAAACCTATTTCTAAGTGGCAAATATTGCGCCGACCAATTTGATTGATTTTCACGAAAGAGTCCCCCCCTACGTTGGTTAAATGTTAGGCAAGGTGCATCAAAATTCAAATAGGGATAAAAATAGTCTAAGCCCAATGATTGAATATCACCCAGTCTGCCAAACCTTGGTTCTCGCCGGATGTGATCAACCAACCATGGATCTCTGAAGTTGATAATAATACAATCACCATCAAGATCCTTGGAACTAGGGCCCACCCAGGGCCCACCCAGGCCACCCGTCTGACATTTAGAATCTCTGTATTAATAGAAGGGGGAAGTCTCCTATTTTTATTAAGCCAAAAAATTACTTTGTTCCTTAAATCTCTATGTAATTCAGATTGGTCAGGCTTAATAATTGGTACCCCCGTCAGAATAATTGTAAATGGGACAGATTCCGGGGGAAGGGTCACAAATGGGACCCTCTTTACAGGGTCTTCTTTTGCTAAAGATACACGCACCTGATTTTCCACTGGTTTTGGATGAGGTGCCAATTTGGGAGGAGCCGCCATACCTGCCCCAGAGTGACAGAGAGAGTAGAAGATTTATTCTACTTAAATTATACACTGCTGCTGAAAAAGGTGAAATCTCAGCTAGCACGATGGAACCAGCTCCCACTCTAATAATAGGTTGAGTTGCGCTAATCCGAATGTCTAACCTCCCACTATTTAATTTCCTTTTTAGCGCAGCTCCATGTGTTTTACAGACCGCTTTTTTTAAAGAGATAGTATGTTCTCTTCTTTTTTATGGTCAAACAAGACACCAAGACTAGCACTCAGCACTTTAAGTCACCCTGTTGCAGAAGGAGGACAGTCTCTTCAATATTAGAAATTATTATTGTGCGACTATTGCACATTACAGTTTTAGATTTATCTTTTTAGATCCTCAAGAGGCTGATCATTTTTTTATGAAAAAGATGTTGAGGGAATATAATATCATTGATCCTACAAGAATGACTAAATATCCCAAGAAAGTGTGTTATAAGATCATTCAATGGATATTTAAGCAAAAAACTAAACTTTTAGCATACTATAGCATCCTAAGAGTTAATGACTCAACTAGGATTTCCAATATATACACGGGGAAAAGATGCATATTAGAGATCAGTATTTTAAGGCTGTGGGAAGAAAACGGGTATGTTCAAATTCGGGACTTTTTCAGAGGTAACTGCTGGAAATCCTTGTTAGAGATCGAAATGGGGCTCCAACACTCTAATACAACTCTGAAATGGTCATTCATTAGACTAAAACCTATGTTGGAGAAATTAGATAAGGAAAATCTAACCTACAAAACTAGCATAAGTGAAGCTCTGAATTCCCCGATACAAAGGAAAATCAGTACCTGGGTTAAGATCTTCAATGAGAACAAATCTCTTTCATTATATGAAAAAGCCAGAGATAGATGGAAGAAAAGGGAGGATATGCAGGTCTCTCAATCAACCTGGAATAGGATTAATAAGTTTAATGCAGTAATATTTAGAGGTGCGAATTTTAAACGCATGCAATATTACTCAAAATGGTTGATTTATAGGACATCCTATTTCCTCCATAAAATATACTAACAAATTGAAAACAGGTGCTTCCGCTGCGCAAAGGAGGGCGGATTCACCTGGACGCATATTATGTGGGAATGTCCAAAAATTTGCAGTTTGTGGGAGGAAACCAACATATATTGCAGGTCCATATTAGACCCCTTTATCTCAATTAATGAATGTATTGCAGTTCTGGGTTGCTCACCTGTTTTCTCCACACATGAAGAATGCCTATTCATTGCAGCATTAATAGCAAGATCTTTAATCTTACAACTTTGGAGAACGGAGAAGGTACCCACTATCATGCATGGAGAGTGAAATTACGTAAAATTCAAGAATTAGAAAAAAATATGCAACATGAAAGTATGAGAAATATTGGAGCTTATTCGAGATATAGGATAGGGATATAGACCTATCGGTTGTCCAACATTATCAAGGGGAAGTTAAGAAGGAATTATGTGGAAGCCTGAATTTTAATAGTAGGGAGACATTTTTGCTTACTTTTTAACACACACTTTGCACTTTGCACTTTTCTCTATCACGATTCTCAACCAACTGATATAATTCTTACGAATTTAGATCGCATTTGACAGGTAGAGAAATTGTTGATAATTTATTTGTTTTATTCATAGGTTGCGCAAAATGTACAAATGTACAAATATTAATCTATGATACACCTGGTATAGAGCGATAGAGCAGATGTGGGTTTATTTTTGTGATATTTAGTACTTTGTAAGTTAACTTAGGATGATCGTTTAGTACCTTATATGAATGTATCGATTTTACTGCTGAGGATTCTGCAACAGGTATCTATATTTGACAGTATTTAGCACTATGCACTTCACCTTAAAGTGATTTCTTGTTTCTGCAATATGTTGTATTTTGCATGTTAACTTAAGATCTTTTTAGTACATTATATGAACGTATTGATTTTACTGCGGAGTATTCTGAAACATGTATTTATATTTGATAGTATTTGAAACATATACTAATACACAACAGTATTGTATGTTTATAACTCCCATGAAATCTCAAGGTTTTTAGGTGGGGAACATACATTAACTAGTGAACTGCAATTGTATTGAAGTTAACTTGTTTTTATTAGTTTGTTATCCGGTTGCAATACAACCTTAACTGAACTTCCATTAAGGACTTTCCAGCGCACTTGAACGGTTATTTTCAATGATATACCCTGGCCGTCACACAAAAAACAATAGTGCATGATCTTTTAGCATGTTCTGACTACAAGACATGGGTTTTGGTAAAATCATTCTCATAGCCCTTATGCCCCCTACCGTACTGCTCACAGGATGTGGGTTTGAGAAACAGCCAACTTCAAGCCCTATTGTTCCCAAACCCACTGTGCATGGTTGTTGACCACATGCAGCAGGCATGGGCCGCTAAGTGCAACCATTGTCCATGCCCTGTGCTCAGTTCCGCTAACTTGCAAAAGACACTATGCGCCCAGTTTCCATAACCAATATTCCATTGAATACAGACTTTGGCTGTGCAATGTAGCCACTGGACACACCTTGTGGCTGCTGTCCATACTTTGCCCCTAGTGATCATGCCCTCATGCATATTGCTCATGTCGTTTTAGCATGCCCATTCACCCCTGAGTGCAGGTTTCTATCTTTGGCCATACTTAGTGCTGAGTCCTTTATAAACTAAAACCACTGAGGTCAGCATTTTGCCATGAACGGCAGCCACTAGGTGCAGAGCATAAACACTAGCCAAACCCTGCATCAACCCCACTGAGCATGTCTGTGGCAGGACGCATTTGCCATTTGGCACATGGTGGTTCTCCCTTTTCCACTGAGGAGATGTGTGTCATTGTGGAAAAATGAGTAAGACTAGCTATTTTTTCAGGCCTCTCTTGGTATGACAGGAAGCAAAGTCTTAGTTCTGCACTGGTGTGTGTTTCTTTATATGGGTTATAATATTAAATACCGGAGAATATTGATCTGTCTATCTTAATATATACCTATGCTAATAAACATTATTTTAGGGAGTTTTATGGCTGAGATCAAATTTAAAACCACTACACTTGGCCAGTTTCAGTTATCGACATTACATTTACCCAAAAGCACCCAAATCCCAGCATCTTCCGTTATGTTATGACTGTGATCAACCTAAACAAGAATCTTAGGGCTGATTATGGCTTTGGTGCTCCTGCATCTGCTCTCCGCCAGCGTGGCAGCGTGAAAGCTGCGCAAAGACCGCACACCTTATTATTAGTCAGTCCTTTTGCCAAGTGGCATGAAAAAGGGAATCGCAATGGTAACTGCAAAAATGTCCTACTACGTCATGGACTGTGATGTTGTGCCTCCTAAATGCATCCCCATGGCGGGGGTACTTGGGGGCCCTTTTGTTTCCCCACTGCCAGCCTTTTTGTAGCGGGCTCATCGCCATGAAAAGGCTGTCAGGAGAGGAACTCAAAATATGCACCAGTCCCACTCAGCATATTGTATTGCACCTCTGCTGGGCCACCGCCAGCGAAAGGCAGTTCTCTGTTGCAGCCAGCAGACCACCGACGGAATGATGGAGAAAGTCGTTATCCGGTGGTCGGACCACCGCGAGTCTGCCGGTCCATGGACCGCCAAACTCGAAATTGGGCCCTTAGTTTCTCGTGAATTTGGGAATTTGAAAATCATATTTTTGTCAAATATTTGCTGACTGCAAACTGTCTGTGAATGTATAGTGACAGCAATCAAGTTTTCAGTATTTATTCATGATCCTTACAAGAAGGGCCTAGATGACACGTGATCACGATCACCAAGTGCTTCGAAATTTTTCGAGGGCAACAAATAAGTAACCACAAAAACAATCAAGTACTTCTGTTGGAGAATAAATGTGCTTCTTTAAAGTTTGCCCTTATTCTCCATAGAGCTTATTTGTCTATGGGCTAGCCCACACTGGCTCAAGGAAATGTATTTATGGCACCATCCACGGATGCAAAGTGCCTGCCAGATGGTACCAATATTTTTAGGAAAAACCAGACTGCTCCATGCCCCTATACATTTTTCACACTTAGGGACCAATTACGATGTCGATAGGAAGGCCTCCAGATGGGTTTCTTAATTGCTGAATCGATTTGGAACCCTTGTTTCCTACACAATTGTACAGTTTTCCCAATGACCGATTACGATGCCCGGAAACCATTTGAGCAGACCGAATCGGTTCTGAAAGGCATTCGGACAGCCTGAGTCTTTCGTAGCCAATTCGTACAGCTCTAAGGACACAGTTTCTGGATGAGTGATTCTGAGGATCTAATTCAGTTTGCCTGAGATGAAACAGCTTTCGGAATTGGTTTTTGGGGGCCCGTTGTGGGCCCCCCTTCACCCGGAGGCATCCAAATCTGGCCCGTGGGGGTACCCATTTGACCCCTCTTCCCAACCATGCACAATGTGGCAGGCACCATGGGGTACCCGCCACCGGGTGCAAGTTTTTCCCCAACCACCCCTTTTCTCAATGTGAACCTGTGTTCCTGTTCGGGACTCAGGCTCCCATTGAAGTCAATGCAAGTCTCACAGAACGATGTTGGGAGGCATCGTATTTGGTCGTCTGCACTCACAGGACCCGATTCGTTTGGAAACTAGTCCGGAACTGATTTGTTTAGGGCAGTTTGCAAACTACATCGTAATCGGCCCCTTAGTTGCACATACTTGGCTTTCATTGTGCATTCTGTTAGATTTGGGGGTCTCTATTTGGCAGAGGTAGGTACCTTTGACCAAATAGGGACCCTTGCGTCTAGTCAGGGTAAGGGGGTACACTCCTAAAAAAAACCCTGCTCACCCCCTTGGTAGATTGGCACGAGCAGACAGGCATATCTCAGAGGCAGTGTGTAAAGCATTCGTGAACACATACAGTAACCCAATGACAACACTACAGATGGACACCTCACAAGTTGTAGTCTAAAAAATAAGTATTCTTTATATGGACCACAAACGACAAAAATCCAGAATACTGTACTTTAAAAATGGTAGAATTAGCTTAGTTCTCTTAAGATGGTAAATGCGACACTTTGAGTTCAATGTACCTTAGGATGCGTAACGCTATAAAACGAAAGTGTTGCAGGGAAAGTGATGCATCGGTTCCTTACACGCAAGAACGGTGATGCGTTGGGTCCCTACTGATGCGTAGGTGATGCATCAGTTCTTCTCTGCGAGGGGAGGTGATGCGTCGGTTTCTTACTGCGCTTTCGTGGTGGTGCTACCCACAACGCCGTGATGCGATGAAGATCCGGTGCAATGAAACAAAGATGGCGTCTTTTTTTTGATGCGACACGATGCGTGCACGCCCGATGACCGTGCGGTGACTCAACGATACTTCTGAGCCGCGACAGACCTTGCGACATGCTTCCCAGTGATGCGGCGGCGTCTGATGCGATGCCGATCCTCTTCTCCACCAATGCGAGGTGCTTCGGCAATGAAGCAATGGCCCTGCGGTGACTCAATGATTCTTCTGAGCCGCGACAAGCCCTGCGACACTCCTCCCAAAGATGCGGTGGTGTCTGATGCAACGGCGCTCCTCTTTTCCGGCGATGCGAGGCGCTTCCGCGTTGTGAAGCGGCAGTTCGGCGTCACTCTCCTTGCTCGTGAGTCGCGCTTCCAGCTCCTTGCAACACACAGTCCCTCAGAAAACCCAACACAACTGCAGGCACTTCCAAAGAACTCTTGGGGAGCTGGTTGGTGAAATCTGTTGTCCCTGAGACTTCAGCATTAGGCAAGCTCTTTCTCAAGCCCTTGGAGATCCTTCACAAGTTGATAAAAGTACACACAAAGTTCCTTTCTCCTTTCTTTGGCAGTCAGGCAACCACTGCAGGCCAATCCCCCAAGCAGCACTTCGGCATAGGGATAGTCTCTCCTCAGTCTCTCTGGTTCCTCTCCTCAGCAAAGGTTTCTTCTTGTTTCCCATAAGTGATCTTAAGTTCTTGGGTCTGGGTCCCAATATTTATGTTCATTTTCTCTTTTTTCTCTGAAGGCAGAGAGGCCTTTGCCTAGTCCAAGCCAGCTCTGGTCAGTCCTGGAGCACTTAGTTGGCAAGACTCCTTCTTTCCTTTCACAGGGCAGGGCAGGGACATCAGACAGGAGGTGGAGCCAGCATTGTGGTGGGAAGGCACAGCCCTATTCAGGTCCCAGGTGCAACTCCTCCCACCCACCTACATGGAGATCTCTCTATTCAGTCATGTGCTGACACACCGTGTCTCCTGGAATCCCCCAGCCCCTGTCACTCAAACTCCAGACAAGGAATACACAACCTAGCAGAGGCAGGCTTGGATGGTTAGACAAGAAAATACCTACTTTCTGAAAGTTGTATTTTCAAACACAGAATGTTACAAACCAACTTCACTAGAAGATGCATCTTATCATTCTGAGTTCAGGCATACTAAACTCACATTTCGACCTAGTTCCCGGAGTCAGTTAGGCTTATAAGATGTAATAATCAAACTGCCCATTCTGGCCTATGGGGAACATGTAGTCTGCAACAGTGAAAAACGAAAATGGCTGTAATTCACTATTAGGATATGCCACACACACCAGGGCATGTCCTACCTTATACTTACAATGCACCCTGCCCTTGGGCCTACCATAGGGGTGTCTGATATAAAGAAAAGTGAAGGTTTAGGGACTGGCAAGTGGGTACACTTGCCCAGTCAGCATGGCAGTACCAGACTGCATACAGGCTCTGCAATGGCAGACCTGAGACACACTTTTATAGGCTGCTTATGTGGGTAGCACAATCAGTGCTGCAAGCCAACCAGCAGCATTTTATTTACAAGCCCTGGGCACACTCAGTGCACTGTACTAGGGCCTGACAAGTAAACCAAACCAGTCAATCATGGAGTCACTAATCCATACATCAATTTTACCATATGGAGCACTTTCACTGTGGCACTGAATAGCAGTGGCACAGTGCCCAAAGCATTTATAACCAGCAAAACCACATGAGGCAACAGCAAAAAAAATGGAAGGTATACCCACGCCAAGGTGCCAGGTCTAACACGTGTCCCCTCCAGCTGAAATGTGGGGAGAACTACCCTACCTCCTGGGAGTTCTCATCACTAAGGCGGAAAAATCTGGACAGACCATCAGCATTGGCATGCTCTGTACCAGGGCGGTGTTTCACCGTGAAATCCATCCCCTGTAGGGAAATGGACCACCTCAACAGCTTTGGATTCTCACCCCTCATCTGCATCAACCATCTGAGGGGCCTGTGGTCTGTCTGAACCTAGAAGTGAGTCCCAAACAAGTATGGTTTCAACTTCTTCAGTGCCCAGACCACAGCAAATACCTCATGTTTCAATAGCACTCCACCTCTGTTCCCGTGGAAGTAACCTCCTACTGATGAAGGCTACAGGTTGATCTAGGCCCTCCTCATTTATCTGTGCCAAAACATCCCCCACACCATGCTCTGAAGCATCTGTCTGTACGATAAACTCTTTTGAGAAGTTGGGTGCCAGGAGCATGCACATGGCAGTTTTCAGGGCCTCAAAAGCTTTCTGACAGGTGTCAGTCCAAATCAGTCTCTTGGGCTGCTTCTTGGAAGTCAGCCCTGTCAAGGGGGCAACAGTGCTTCCATACCCCTTGACAAACCTCCTGTAATACCCAGTGAGTCCTAAAAAGGCTCTCACCTCTGTCTGGGTTTTGGGGGCTCGCAAGCCAGGATGGTTTTAATCTTGGGCTGTAGGGGGGCCACCTGGCTACTCCCAACCTGGTGTCCCAAGTACACCACGGAACCCTGCCCAATCTGGCACTTATTCGCCTTGGTCGTGAGGCCTGCCCTCCGCAGTGCCATCAACACTTCCCAGAGGTGGCGCAGATGTTCTTCCTAACTGGCGCTGAACACTGCAGTGTCATCCAGGTAGGCGGCACTGAACTCTTCCAGTCCAGCCAACACCTGGTTGACCAACCTCTGAAAGGTGGCATGGGCATTCTTCATCCCAAAGGGCATGACCTGGAACTGGTAGTGCCCATGTGGTGTGGAGAATGCTTACCTCTCTCTTGCCCCATCAGTCAAGGCGATCTGCCAGTACCCAAATGTTGGATCAAACGTGCTGAGGTACCGGGCAGCCCCTAACCGATCGATGAGCTCATCAGCTCTGGGGAAGGGGTGAGCGTCAGTCCTCGTGACTGAATTGAGCCCTCAGTAGTCCACGCAGAACCGGAGTTCTGGCGTGGCACTCTGTGTGGCAGCCTTTGGGACAAAGACCACTGTGCTAGCCCAAGGACAGTTAGAGGACTCAATCACCCCTAACGCAAGCATCTTGGAGACCTCCTCCTTGATGCAAGCTCTCACCCTGTCAGTCACCCTGTAAGTTTTGTGCTTCACAGGAAGACTATCTCCAGTGTCCACATCATGGATGCACCAATCAGTGACACTGGGAATCAGGGAGAACAGATCAGAAAACTGTCCCACCAACTGGAGGCAGTCATCGGTTGCTCAGGGTGGAAGAGAGGTTGACACAATCCACTGACCCATCTCGCTCTGTCACCGACAGGAGGTCATGAAGAGGCTCTGTCTCCTCCATTCCAGCATCTGTCGCTAAGAGCATGCCCACTTCGGACCTCTCCAAGTGGGGCTTCAGGCGGTTGACGTGCAGGACACGCAAGGGGTTCCTGGGAGACCGCAAGTCCACCAAGTAGGTAACAGGACTTTTGCGCTCCATCACCTCAAATTGTCCGGTCCACTTATCCTGGTGCACGCAAGGCTCCACTGGGGCCATGACCCACAATTTCTGACCAGGCTAAAGCTTTACCAGAGTGGCATTCTGGTCATAACACTGCTTTTTCTCCTCTTGGCCGGCTTCTAGATTCGCCTCAGCGAGTTGCCTGAAACACCTAGTCTGGTTCCTGAAGGGCCGCATGTAGCTATATACATCCTGGGGAGGTTTCCTGGGAGCTTGCTCCTAGCCTTCCTTGACCAGACTCAGAGGTCCTCTCACTGGGTGACCATAGAGAAGCTCAAAGGGACCGAACCCTAGAGATTTCTATGGCACCTCACAGTATGCAAACAGGAGTCATGGTAAGAGGACGTCCCACTAATGCCTCATAGGTTCCTCAAGACCCATAATCATACCATTTAGGGTTCGGTTGAGTCTCAGGTTCAGTCACCAGCTAGTCTCACTTAAATCCGAAAGCCAAGCACAACAAACTCCCTCTATCTACACAAACTCAAAGCCAGCGACTATTGTAGACACCTCCCACACTTCTATTAATGGCGCGATGATCAGACCTTCCGTTTTCCCTAGGGTTGGGACCGATCCAAACTCTCATCAACAAAATGTCCCGAGAGATCCCATTAATTCTTCTCTGATCCCGACAGAGATCCCGACAGAGACCCAGATAGGGAGTTCTTTGAGGGAACCCTCTTTTTCGCATGTATCCCTTGAACCCAATAATCTGAATTTTTCTATTATATACTGGAACATTGCAGGTCTGTCCTCCAAAATAACATCAGAGTCATGGCTTGATACAGTCAGGGAATATCAGATACTCTGCCTCCAAGAAACATGGTGCACAATCCCAAAAAATCTAACGGGATACAAAACCTTCTTCACCTCAGCAGTGCAGGGAACCATGGGCAGGCCAAAGGGGGGTCTTACGACCTACGTCGCTAATACTCTTCCCTGTATATCCACAAAACTGTTAAAAGAATCCTAGACATATCAAATCATGCAGATAAGCTTTACTAACGACTGCACTTACATTCTTATCAACTATTACAACAATTCTGGCACATTGGACTGTTTGTCGATTTTAGCAGAGATTGCCACATTCTTAACAACACTGCAAAATGACTATAATCAAAACACAGCACACCTAATGTGGGGCGGTGATTTCAATCTCCCTCTGTGTCTCAATCATAAAAGAGGAATTTGTGGGCTGCAAAATGAACTTGGCAGTCCCATACCCCACTTCACTCACTCGACATGTGGAAACAAACTAAATGACATTATATTCTCTCTAGACCTGGATTTTGCGAACGAACTAGTAGACCCACAGCAGGATTTTCTGCCAACTTTTCATGGAAGAGGCTTCCTAACAACCATAGACTACATATTATCCTCCCATTCACTCAAGGGGCAACTAACAAACTTCGTAACTGGGACAAATGTAATGAGCGACCACTATTCACTCAGTGTAAGAATCACCACTAAACTGGTAAATGGTCACCCTGTAAAACCAAGCCTTTTAAACTGGCACTCACTTATTATGAATAAACTGAATGGCTATACGGTCAAATGGGCCAAGATCGACCCGGGAGAGACGATGCAGAGGATCCTCGAAAAATCTAAGCACTGGTTACTAGAATGCACGTCCTTAGAGACGACACCTCAAACAATTGTTAGCAGTTTTCACAATATCCAAGAAATAATAAGGAATGAACTCTTTGTCAAGCTTAAGAACAACAAGCCCTCTACCACGAGATGGTTCGACACTGCTTGTCGGAAGGCTCTTTCAACCCTCAAAGAAGCCCTAGATAGACCCACGAGAGACCATGTGGAAATTTCTAATTTAAGAAAATCATATAACTTAGCCAGAAGGGAACGTAAAAAACAAATCAAGCAAGAACTATGGTCACAACTGCATGATAGCAGTCAAAGGAAGGACAGCGCCCTATTTTGGCAAGTCATAAGATCTCCCTTTTTGGCCGACAGCACTGAAGGCCAACACCTAGACGTGGCAGTAACTGAAGAAGATTGGGTCACGCATTTTTCTAAAATTTTTGGTCCTTCTTCCGAAGTTGCAGCAGATAACGGTACAGAAACTAACGAAGTCCACAAATCAAAAAATAACACCTATCCGATAAATATCCATTTTCAACTTAGTGAAGTTATCAAAGCAATCAAGGCATCAAAATCAGGCAAGGCACCGGGCCCTGATGGAGTTCCAATGGACATCTTCCTCCATAATATAGAATTTTGGTCACCGATAATCACCCGGGTTATGTCAGCAGTAACCTCGGTTGGGCTTTTTTAGTCATGGTCGACATCAACCCTTTTACCCATCTTTAAAAAAGGCGACCGCAACGACCCAGCCTGCTACAGGCCAATCTCCCTTCTGGACTCCATGGGCAAAATTGCGGGTCGAGTGCTCCTGGACCGTTTACAATCTTGGGCCCAGGAAAATAACATCATAACCGACCTGCAATATGGTTTCCAGAGGGGGCTTGGGACTGTGGAACAGGCTCTCAACCTTGCCCTCCTGACAGGGAAATATGTTGGCGCCAAAGGAGGTAACATCTTCCTCGTCTATGTCGACCTTAGTGCGGCATTTGACTGCGTCCAACATGTGAAACTCTGGGAAATACTCAGTGACCTTGGAGTGGACCCCCCATTAATAGTCTTCTTACGTGAACTTTATTCTAATGCCTCAGGGCGAGTAAGATTTGGTACCAACGGTGAGCTGTCCCGCGCATTTCCAATTACAAAGGGAGTAAGACAGGGTTGCGTACTGGCTCCCTTCCGGTTCAACCTTTACACCAATGGACTTGAGCAGGCCATGCTGGAAGGGAGCCAGGATTTACCCCAGATAAACCAGCGTCCGATACCTACACTGCTATACGCCGATGATTCAGTCATCTTAGCCCGCACTTTGAACCAACTTCAGAATCAAATTAACAAATACGGTAGATTCATGGACTCACTTGGCCTCAAAATAAATATAAAGAAAACCTTCACAATGCACATTGGCCCCAGGGTTAAAAACCCTAAACCGATAATGGTGGATAAGACGAAGCTGGAAAAAACCTCAGTTTACCCCTATCTGGGAATTCTGGTGGACGACGCGTTAAACTGGCGTCAAGCCATTGCCGCCAGAAACCTTCATTTTCGTCGCGCAACATCGGCCTTGATCTCTTTTTCGAGGCAATTGGGGAAACCCGCGCCATCCGAACTTCTGAAAATATATTACGCCAAGTGCCATAGTGTGGCTACTTACGGAGCAGGCGTATGGGGATACGGTCACATAGACCAACTACAAGTAACGGAAAATGGCTTTATTAAATACGTCCTAGCCCTCCCTCAAAGTGCCCCGATCCTTGCTTCGCACTGTGAGCTCGGTATGGAATATATTGCCGACACTATTCGCTCTCAACCCATTTTACTGTGGCAGCGTATATGGACCAAACCTGAATGCCATTTAACCCGTTCCCTCATCACAGACTGTTTAGCTTTGTCCAATTGGCATAAGATCCCATGGTTGACGTATGTATGGAACTTTTTCAATGACCTTGGCCGTAAGTCCTATTTTGAAGATCCTGCTACGATCGAAGATATCTCCAGGAAACACCTAAAATCACTGTGCTTGGCACACCTGAGAGAGCTCCGAAACCAAGCTGAGATCATAAAACCCTCCAACGAAAAAATTTGTGCATTACATTCTCTCAAAGGCATGCAACCATACCTGTCCTACTTTTTATCAAATCACGAGAAATTCTTATTAACAAGATTTCGTTTTAATACTTTCTTTCGTCTAGTTTCTTTTCCGGAAACTCAAAACTGGTCCCGCAAGCTGATGAACTGTCCATGCGATGGAATTTCCCCACAGACAACGATCCACGTCGTTCTATTTTGCAAATATTACAAATCTCCACGTAAAACATGGATTATTCCACTTCTTCGATCTAGTGGCCACAGACAGTGCTATCCTGCGTTCCTTTTTTTGCAGTCCTTGAATACACCACACAAAGCTAAATTCATAGTGACTTTTCTTAAATCAATCATCACATTACGCCAAAAAGTTTTAAACTAATCAGAAACATTTAAATTGTAAACTTATCCCTAGTGTGTTTCTTTTAATCCTGTCTTTTTTTTTAAACATATGTTTGTGATGAAAGGTTTTTCTATGTACTTTTTATGATTATACAATTGATAATCGAATAAAAGTTATTGAACTGAACTGAACTGAACTGAGTCTCTCAAGCAACCCATTTCCTTGGGGGTGGTAAGGAGTGATAAACGTGTAGGTTACCCCACACTCCTACCACAGGGATTTCATATACTTAGAAATGAAGTTTGTCAGTGCCCGTCCCACCTCGGGGGCCGTCACTGTCCTCAGAGGTCTGGCTTCCGGGTACCAGGTGGCATGGTCCACCAAGACAAGGATGAACCTGTTGCCCATGGCTGTCTTGGGGTCCAGTGGCCCCACAATGTCAATACCCACCCGTTCAAAGGGGGTGCTGACCACAGGGAATGGCTGGAGAGGAGCCTTTTGCTTCCTCCCACTCTTTCCACTTGCCTGGCAAGTCTGACATGTCCTGCAATGAGTGTCTGAACTCTGGCGCATTTGGGGCCAATAAAAGTGGGGGACAAGCCTCTCTAAGGTCTTGTCCTGCCCCAAATGTCCTGCCAACGGCACATCATGAGCCAGCCCCAGTAGGAAGGCTCTGAAGCGCTGGGGTACCACCAGCACACGGGCTGACCCAGGCTCAGCAACCTTAGGCTCAGTATACAGGAGAGCATTCTCCCAGTAGATCTAATGTGATCCAGACTGATCACCTGCGGCCTGCTGCCGCAAACCCACAAGAGAAGGGCATTCCTTCTGCTCTTTGCAGAACTCTTCCCTGGAGGGTCCTCCTTCCTGCTGCCAATGGGTCGGCTCAGGCAGGTCCCCCAGTTCAGCTACCTGTTCCCCTGTAGGCTCCAGGGCATCCCCCTCAAGGTCTGCTTCCTCCTGGACTGTGGAAACTTCAGGGGCATGGTTTCCAGTGCCCCCTGCCTCTTCTCTTTAAGGCAGGCACCCGGGCCCCTCTCTCAGGCTCCAGGTCCACTTGAACACCCTTACTGGCTGCCATGGACCGTGTGGTCACACACACCCAGTCAGTCCCACCCATCTCCAAATGAGCACTTCGCTCCACCTTAGCCCAAGGTGAGTTCTCCAATTCGTTCCCTAACAAACAGTCAAAAGGCATGGTGGGCCTCATAGCTACCTGAAGAGTACCAGAAACCCCCCCTACTCAAAGGGAACATGAGCCACCTTGCAGTGGCTCTGTGTTGTCAGCGGCAACAACTTGGTAAAATGCATTGGGGACAACCTGCTCTTGAGACACCAGGTGACACTTGACAGCTGTCACACTGGCTCCTGTGTCTCTAAGAGCCTCCACTCCATGGTCACCCACTGCCTATACTTTTTAGTGTTATCAGGCAGTTGGGTCCTGGGGACCACCTCACAGTCTCCTAAAGAGACAAGGGACCAATGTTCCCTCTAATATTTTTCCTCTGTGTGCGGCAGTGTAAGGTCTATGTGCGCTGCAACCAAGGCTATGTGCGCCAGTAACCAGACCGCGCATGTAGGTGCAGCGCCAAATATCACTCCAAACTTGCTTAAAAAAGTGAAAAGACGGTGCATTTTCTCACCAACAGATCCAAGTGAATGTTGTTAAGGCAGGTTTGAAACCGTCCCACATGTCAATTTGAAACCTTGGCAGCTATGTTGCTGCATTTCTTTTCTTAATAGAGCTGGGCTGTGGGTTGATTGTGTGCATTTGTTCAAGTTTTCATATTAATTTTAGCTCACAATGGGCGCTGCAATTAACATGAAAACTTTAACAAATGCAGTTTTAGGGCTGGGTTAGGGTAGGGCCGCATCAGGCTTTCGACTAACGCATGTTAATGCTAGTGTCCACATCACAGCATTAAAATGCATTTGTCCTGTATTCTAGCGCCCCTCTGACAATACTGCAATTGAGGTACACTGCCAATGAGGCAGCACCAGTACGCTAAAATTGTCTAACATATATGAGCATGCAACTGCGCCTTTAAATTTAAAATGCTATGCGTCAGAGATAGAATATTCATAAACAGCGCTGAGCAGGCCTGGCCGCTATCAGTTTTAGGCATCAATAAAAATATCATGATAACTCCGGTGATTAATGTTCTTCCTAGAGATAGATGGAGTTTTGTCAAGTGGAGGTTTTGACTCATGGAAAGGTAGCACAGAGGGCTAATGTGCCTGCTGCAAATAACATGTACCATCCAGATCACAAAGTGCACATAATGAAAATGGGTCAGTGGGTTACTGCTTTTGTCAGTGAGATAATTTTGATACTTGCAGTTTAAAAGTCAAAATCCTAAAATATAACAGTGAGCTATTAACGTTCATGTTTTCACCAGACTGATTACCCTATGTTTGCAAAAAGGGTTCATTTGAATAGAAATCAATTCTGTTTATTAAAGAGAACCCCCAATCATGATATTACATTCTAATTTCAGTGTGTTTCTCCAAACCAATCACTATTAAACTATACTGCGTACTAGTATTGATGTCATGTCACTCAAACACCTTGTAGTCATTTGTTGTATGTAACATTTCCTATACAAAGATTTACACACATATGAGTAATTGTCTCAGTGTAAGGAGTGTGATGTAAAGTGCTCTGCCAACCTACACTGGTAGGAGCGGCGCTGTGAATAAAGTTAAATTCATCTGAGTGAGAGTTCCTTTTTGAAAGCAGTAAAGGAGGTGATTCCACGCACTAGTGGAGGTAATTGTCTGACGAAAACAAAAGGTAGTGTTTGCTAAATACCTTTGAAGCGCTTAGTCACCTGAACAGCTTGAGTGGTTACTGCTGATATTACTCCTTAAACTGATCGCTAGATTAACGTAAAAAGATGCTACTTTTACAGCCATTAAATTTGCTATTCACGCTAAAGGATTTTCTTGAGCAGTAGCAGCTCGCACTATAGAAAAGGCTGGAGACCCACTGGCTATATAGACCACAGATGCACGTAGTTGGCTATAGCAAAATTATTGTATGAGTCCATCTTCCATCAACTTTAGCGCTGGAACTGGCTGTACTAGTGCTTCCTTCGAAATTTGATTTTAACTACTGTACTTTTGAGTGTGTGGAAGCAGTCACATTTTTTAACTGTTTGCTAAAAAAGCAGGAGAAAAGTGAGCAAAAGCGGACTGGCCCCCTTAAAGGATATGGTTGAGAGGCTTGGCAATCAGTAGTAATAAATTACATCAAAAGCGTTGCCTTTCATTTAGGTTGGTAGTGGGAGACTAGGCCTGAAATTTAAAAGGACCAACAGATCCCTAAATTTATCAGCCCATGGTGAGCATGAAGAATCTAAATTAATATTAAGGTCTCCAAGTAATACTAAGTGTGTTAGAACTACTAGCTGTTGTCAACATTACAGAAAGATTACTGGATTCACTGGTGGCTGAGGTGGGTCTATAAACTAAAATTATTTAATAAAGACCCTGCAGATTTTCTATTTTGTTGGAGGAGTCTCAAGGTCAGATGTTTAACACAATCTCCTAGTCATAAACGCCACATCTATGTATTTTGTAAGCTGCCAGAGACTAATAAAAAGGTGAACCCCCTCAAATAGGATTTTCGGTAGTATGCTGGAATATTTTTACACAGGAGCCACACAAAGTTGCCTTCGTGTCCCAAATGAGAAAGGGTGCAAGGAAGTGTTTAGAAGGCTTAACGATAATGTTTATATTTGATTTTATGTTAACAGATTAGACAACAAGGGTCGAGCGAATCAAATAAGTAAAAATTTTACGTGATTACTACTTTAAACAATATGCATGAATGCTAGCGAAATTATTCTATAATGTACTTCAAATGTGAAAAAAAGGCAATGCAAGCTCACTCTGAGGCGGTAAGTGAACCCTCAAGGCGCACTAAACGAATATGCATTTTAAAACATGATTCATATCACAAAGTTATCAAGGATGCAAATACATGCTTGTGAGTCAAACAGCAGCCTCGTTTTACATCATGGGAACAAAAACGGTCACGTTCTTACTTCGCACATCTGGTAAAATACTAGATTAAAAAGTAATCATAGGCAGATGATGCTCCTGAACTAAGTAACAAACACTAATGTGCACGTGAAACTGTCATTTAGAAATTATCCCTTTGCACACCATTAAGAGACGGAATACCAATACAGACAGGCCTCAGTAAGAACAACAGAGTTAAGTCCTTGATAAATTGACGGATTCGTATTCCCTGACGGAAAAAAACCTTTAAGATGCGGTACAGGAGGCCTGGGCATTTCCAATGAGCCATGCGCATTTGGGTTTTGCAGATCACTGGAACCATCAAAGAGTTCATGAAGCATCACCTAAAACTCACAATTTCATCTGATGGTCATCCGTTCGGAGATTGCCACCGCATACCTTGAGTAAAGCAACTTGCTGACTGGACAAATATTGAATACGAATATTGCCTTCCCAAAACCGAGGCACGTCCGTTGAATTCAAAGTGAACGTATGAACACATTTCTTTTGTTCTCCAGAGTGTGGCTGAAGGGCATATCGTGAGCTTTTGTGTAAAGCATTCATGTTAATCGCTGCTCGTGATGGGCTCTGCAATTAAGACGAATGCTTTAAACAAAAGCACACGATGAGCCCCACAGCCACACTCTAGAAAACAAAAGGAATTTAGCAAGTGCTCCTGGAGCGAGCACTTGCTAAATGCCTCTAGAAATGCCGGTTTTTCGCGCTGCTTCAGTGGCGCGAATGCTTTCAGAGATGTGTGTGCGCGCCACACACACAGCAGTGCGCGCTCGGGGGCACTGATGTGCGCGGGCGCCCAGCCGCGCGGCATCCAGGGAACACTGCAAGGGACATCTCTGCGGGACCCCACCCACCTTGGACGCCCATCTCCTCCCCCAGGGCTACACTTGCCATCTGCCGGGGTGGAGCACCAGTGGGTGCTGTCTTTCCAAACTGTGGGCACCGGGGATCATTAGACTTATGGCACACTTCCCCACACTTGTAACTTCTCAGTGGGAGGCTCGGAACCTTTCCCTTGGTTCCCTTGGGGCCTTTTCTGGAGCTCCCTCTGTTTACCCTTGTCCCCCCACTCCTCTGCTGGGGACCCTGCCCACTCTTGGCTGAGTCTCCCACGTGACCCTTGTGGACCCCGGTGCTCACCCAGTGGTCCACCTCCTCAGCAAGCTTCCTAGGGTTAGTCAGACTGCTATCAATCAGATGCTGGCGTAGCTCTGGAAAACAATTACTTGACAAGTGCTCCCATGCAATTAAATCAAAGAGCCCTTCAAAATAATTAACTTTGCTATCCTTCACCCAATCATCCAATGCTCTGCAAAAGAAAGTTACATACTCTACCCATGTGCCTGACTCCACCTTCTTGCAATTTCTGAACCTCTGTCTATACAATTCAGGAGTCAACCCATACCTGGACATCAATGCATCTTTCATGTGGCTATAAGAATTATCGACTTCAGAAGGCGAGTCTAACAGTATGTCCCGCCCCTCACTAAGGAACCGCCCCCACAACCCCGCTCCCCAATCCTTCTCAGGGACCCGGTGGGAAGTCATGGCAACCTCATCGGCTTTGAACCACTGCCCAATATCATCATTCTTGTAACACTCTCTCACCATATCTTTAGGAATATACACCCTTTCTTCAACAGGCATGGACAGTGTGCTGCACCAGAGGGAGCAATCTCTAAGCTTCTAGCTTTCAACTCCAACTCCATCAAATGTTTCTCATGCTCCAACTGCATTCTCTTTTCCTCCAGGGCCAATTTCTTATTTTCTAACTCCAGTTGCCCACCCAACTTGAGCTTGGCAAGCTCCAGTTCGTGCATCCTGCTTTCCTTCCTGTCCGCCAACTCCTCTGGGGACAAGCCTTTGGCAGAAACACTGCTACCTACTGGGGCAGTTGCTCTCCTCCCCCCTGGACCCAGTGACCCTTCCAGCTGCCTATCTGCATCTTCCTCCCCTTCCTCATTCTCAGGGGTATTCCTTGCTTCGACCCAGGCCCTCAGCGCCTTTTGGAACTCATCCTTCTTGGAGAGACCGGTCATTGCAACTTTAAATCTCCTGCAGAAGTGCTTTACCTGTTTTACATTGTAGCATTCCAGTTTCTCCTCTTCCCACTCATAATCAACAGATGCGATGGATGCTGCTTTCTCCATGGTGATTAAACTTGGCAGTTCTTTGCAAAAATAGAAAATTCCAGGGAAAACAATCTACCAAAAGTATGTGGTTGCGTTTTTGGTCTGCACTCACTAGTAGTGTTCACCAATCACTGTATATGAGTCACAAATGCAAGTCCAGAATCCTAACCCCTGACCACCAATGTTAGATTTGCGGGTCTCTAGTTGGCAAAGGTAGGTACCTTTGACCAAATAGGGACCCTTGCGTCAAGTCAGGGTAAGGGGGTACACTCCTAAAATAACCCCTGCTCACCCCCTTGGTAGCTTGGCACAAGCAGACCGCCTTATCTCAGAGGCAATGTGTAAAGCATTTGTGAACACATACAGTAATCCAGTGACAACACTACAGATGGACACCACACAAGTTGTAGTCTAAAAAATAAGTATTCTTTTTATAGACTTATCACAAGACCACAAACGACAAAAATCCACAATACTGTACTTTAAAAATGGTAGAGTTCGCTTTGTTCTCTCAAGATGGTAAATGCGACACTTAGAGTTCAATGTACCTTAGGATGCGTAATGCTATACAACGAAAGTGTTGCAGGGAATGTGATGCGTTGGTTCCTTACACGCAAGAACGCTGATGCGTCCGGTCCCTACTGATGCGTAGGTGATGCGTCGGTTCTTCTCTGTGAGGGGAGGTGATGCGTTGGTTTCTTACTGCGCTTTAGTGGCGGTGCGACTCACAATGCCGTCATGCAATGAAGATCCGGTGCAATGAAACAAAGATGGCGTCTTTTTCTTGATGCCACATGATGCGTGCATGTCGGATGGGCGTGTGGCGACTCAACAATACTTCTGAGCCTTGACAGGCCCTGTGACACACTTCCCGGTGATGCGGCTGCGTCTGATGCGACGTCCATCCTCTTCTCCGGCGATGCGAGGTGCTTCAGCAACGATGCGGCGGCCCTGCATGAGTCAACAATTATTCTGAGTCGCGACAGGCCCTGCAACGCGGTTCCCGGCGATGCGGCGGCGTCGGATGCAACGTTGATCCTCTTCTCTGGCGATGCAAGGCGCTTCCTTGTTGCGAAGCGACAGCGGCAGTTCGGCTTCACGCTTCTTGCTCGTGAGTCGCGCTTCCAGCTCCTTGCGACACGTAGTCCCTCAGAAAGCCCAACACAACTGCAGGCACTTCCAAGGAACTCTTGGGGAGGTGTTTGGTGAAGTCTGTTGTCCCTGAGACTTCAACAGGAGGGAAGCTCTTTCTCAAGCCCTTGGAGATCCTTCACAAGTTGATAAAAGTGCACACAAAGGTCCTTTCTCCTTTCCTTGGCAGTCAGGCAACCACTGCAGGCCAATCCCCCAAGCAGCACTTCAGCTTAGGGATAGTCTCTCCTCAGTCTCTGTGGTTCCTCTCCTCAGCCAAGGTTTCTTCTTGTTTCCCAAAAATGATCTAAAGTTCTTGGGTCTGCGTCCCAATATTTATACTCATTTTCTCTTTGTTCTCTGAAGGCAGAGAGGCCTTTGCCTAGTCCAAACCAGTTCTGGTCAGTCATGGAGCCCTTTGCTGACAAGACTCCTTATTTCCTTTCACAGTGCAGGGCAGGGACATCAGACACACCACAGGAGGCATGGTCAGCATTGTGGAGGGAAGGCACAACCCTATTCAGGACCTAGGTGCAACTCCTCCCACCCATCTACATGCAGATCTCTCTATTCAGCCCTGTGCTGATTCACCCTGTCTCCTGGAATCCCCCATCCCCTGTCACTTCAACTCCAGACAAGGAATACATAACCTAGCGGAGGCTGGCTTGGATGGTTAGATAAGAAAATACCTACTTTCTAAAAGTGGTATTTTCACACACAGAATATTAAAACCAACTTCACTAAAGGATGTATTTCATCATTCTGAGTTCAGGCATACTAAACTTGAATTTCTACCTAGTTCCCGGAGTCAGTTATGATTATAAGATGTAATAATCAAACTGCCCATTCTGGCCTATAGGGAACAGGTAGCCTTACAATAGTGAAAAACGAAAATGGCTGTAATTCACTATTCACATATGCCACACACACGTCCTACCTTATACTTACAATGCACCCTGCCCTTGGGCCTACCATAGAGGTGTCTGACATGAAGAAAAGGGAAGGTTTAGGGACTGGCACTTGCCCAGTCAGAATGGCAGTACCAGACTGCACACAGGCTCTGCAATGGCAGACCTGAGACACACTTTTACAGGCTGCTTCTGTGGGTGGCACATCCAGTGCTGCAAGCCCACCAGCAGCATTTGATTTACAAGCCCTGGGCACACTCAGTGCACTGTGCTAGGGTCAGACAAGCAAACCAAACCAGTCAATCATGGAGTCACTAATCCATACATCAATTTTACCATAGGGAGCACTTACATTGTGGATCTGAATAGCAGTGGTACAGTGCCCAAAGCATCTATAACCAGCAAAAACACATGAGGCAACAGTAAAAAAATGGAAGGGAGACCCACGCCAAGGTGTCTGGTCTAACAGATGCCATATCTGGGTACTGTGCATAGTTCTCAAGGTCACATCTGGAGTACAGCACACAGTTCTGGTTGCCATATCTGGAGTACTGTGCATAGTTCCCGAGGTCACATCTGGAGTACAGCACACAGTTCTGGATGCCATATCTGGAGTACTGTGCATAGTTCTCGAGGTCTCATATGGAGTACAGCACACAATTCTGGATGCCTAATCAGGAGTCCTGTGCATAGTTCTCGAGGCCACATCTGGAGTACAGCAGCACACAGTTCTGGATGCCACACCTGTCAGTCACCTATAGTTTTTTGCATGAAAAATATTGTGTTTTCTAATACGGTCACATAAGCTGACTTTAATGCATATAATAATATAAAGAAGGTTAAGGTGTATGTCAGGAGCAGAACCTTGATGGCCAGGCAGTTGGATAATTTATTCGAGGTAGCTATAGGGGGTGATGCATGTGTTAGAGGGAAAGAGGCTCAACTCAACATTCTAAATATGGCATTTCCTTGTTTTTTTTGGTTTTAGCATATTTGCATGTTTTTGTCAGTGTCCTTCCTCCTGTGTGTGCATGTGCTTTATGGCTAAACACTTAAAGGGTCCCAAAGGCGAGACCTATTGGCTATGCCAATGCTTGTTCATAGTTTCTCATTGTTTACATTGTTCTTGTTTGTCCTAAGGTTTGGTTGAACAACAGAATTGCTGGACCAGTATTGCTGGAAGGTTTTCTTGTTGGACGTGGTCACCTGATGTATTTGTGGAAGATAAGGGAAAGGGCGTGTGGGGAACTGTATATATGATCGTATTAATTTATCGAGTTTGTTAACTGTAAATTATAACATTTTCACTTAGAATGTGAGGGGTATGGGTACAGTGCACAAAAGGCATAGAGGACAGGCCCCAATTGCATAGATGCTGTGCACAGACCATCTTCTTACAGGAAACCCATCTCGTGACCACTGAAGCCCATACATTGCGTAAATGGTGAAGAGGCCAACTATTCATACTACTCCGCTTTCTGAAGAGGTGCTGCGATCTGGCTCCAGGCAAGGGTCCCATTTGCCATGATTGAATCTACGATTGACACACAGGGTCGCTATGTCTTACTCAGTGGTACACTAGATGGAGAGCCAATAGTGCTGGGCTGTGTATATTTGCCTAATACTGAACAGACCGCCTTCCTTGCATACTTATCGCCTGTATTAGTGTCTTGGTTTCCAAACAGGTGCTTTATGAATGCCAACCTTTCTTCCCTTTCTATCCCTCCGCTATCCTTCTCACTCCAAATAACTGACTAATATCCACCACTCAAATTAATTTAATATTTCACCATACTAATTCACCACTAACCTTTATGGGTTTCTAAAGTAGCATGCCTCAACCCCCATCAGGGGTAACAAGCGTATTTAAATACAAACCTTTTTTCCGGAGTAGCGTGCTACTCACCGAAAAATGCGCTTGGATGCCTCATCAGGGGTAGTAAGCGCTATACAAATGCAATTACAATACAATACAATAAGTAATCCTTTCTACTTCCGTGCACCAGTCCAAATTTTTCTTCTAACTGTTCATCAGTGCAATCACAGGACTTCCCGATTTTGGTCTAGATGCTGTTGTAGCTTGGGCCCAGTCAAACATTTATCTCCAGTGGGATACCTTTCTACCCGCTCAAGAGGTAAAGGGAGAAAACTATCACTGATCAACATCTCATTTCAGTGCAACCCATGCAGTCACAGAATAATTCACTTGACAACTTATTCTGAATGTTTGTAGCGTTCAATTATAAAATTTGAAACAAATCAATGTAGACCAATCTCAAATTAATCATATAAAAGTGTAAAAAACCAAGATAAGACCAAATCTCCTTAAGAGATTGACCCTATATAATACAAAGCAGATGACTAGCTCTATGGCGATGATGCTGACGATCAGGAAAAATTACTGAGTATCAAATTGCATCTCTGATTCTCAAAAATAGGCATGAGCAACTATCTCTCCCTACACTACCTTAAAAGAGGCAACCCTAAACTAAGAAGCATTTGGTAAGGGTGAAATCAGAAAGGTGTCAGCTGTCGGAATCTTCAGTAGAAGACACTCCAATCATTGGTCAAATAGCATAAAGGCACACAAGCAGAAGCATAGGTCTGCTCCCAAGGAAACCCTAAGATGACTCTCTTGTCCCTCACCTCTTTTAGCACAAAATATTAATTGCAGTCAGAGTAGACAATCCCACGTTATCTTTGCCAGTGAACTTCCATATCTCGAGTACAACTGGATACTTTCACCACCTGTCTCACATCGATAAGTTGCAACTTAACTCATCCTTGGCCATAACTCTCCAGTCCCATGAAAATTCACCTCCTTGCTCATTATAGCGCTTCTCCTTGCCAACTTTGTCTCCTCATACCTTCCTATCTAAAGAAAACAAAACCCTCCTATGCAGGGAAGGCTCCTCTGGGCAGTGAGGCACTGGCAGGTGGGCCGTCTTGAAAGGACTAGTATGTGCTGCGTCCACCAACCAAAAAGAGTGGTGTGGCGGGCAAACACTTCAAGAGTTACATTTGTAACCCCCATGTAAATATTTATTCTCTTGTACCAGACTTGGACTTGCCTTTCAGGCAGTGTGGCACTGCCGGGTGGGCCGTCTTGAAAGGACTAGTATGTACGGCTGCCACCAACCAGGAAGAGTGGTGGGGCGGGCAAACACTTTTCAAGAGTTGCATATGTAACCTCCATGTAAATATTTGTTAACTTCTACCAGACTTGGTCTGAACTTGGACTTGCCTTTCGGGAAGTATGGCACTGCCAGATGGGCCGACTTGAAAAGACTAGTATGTGCTGCGGCCATGAACCATTGCAGCGTTGTGTTTAGCTAGGGGAGGGGAGGGAGGATGCCTGCTTCCTGTTCTCCTCAAGCAGCAGGGAAATGTGGGACCTGGCCAGCAGCGAGGGGTGCGGGACCCAGTGAGGTAAGGTTTTTATTTTTAAATTAATCCCCCCGTGACCCCGATGTGACCCCCCACCCGCAAGTCATGCGAGTCGCGACTGCTCCTATGCTAACTAGCGTTCTCTCTCTATACATATTAAACTCTAAACGTGAGCATGGACCAAAGTATTTCTCGAGGCCCACTCTAGAAAACTTTAGTAGTGCACAGGGTTACAAAATATGTGCACATTTCTACACATACAATAAATGCAGCTCCTTCTTACATGTATAAATTGTAAAGAATTACGAAGATGTCATTCTAAATGCACCTGCATGAAATAAATTCTTGTTACTTATAAATGCTTTAATATTAGTTTATACATATTCAAATTTAATAACCTCACAATGGGACATATCTATGATAGCTTATCACATATCACATATACCCTTATTAATCACGTTCTATACATAAGTAAGTAATTTGGAATACTTTAACTATTCAATACTCCACTCCCTTTAGTAATGTTAACTACACAGAATATATTTGAGTGCTGACTACGCATGAATATGATGCACTCTTACAATATCTCAGATGGGATCAAGATTACTCTTCTCCAATCCCATCTACCAATAAGTACAGCTAAGTCTGCAGATATTTCATTGCATCCTAAAATCTCCACATTTTCCCTGATTCCCAACAGCGTACTTCTTGGAGACAATCCACAAGGATTACCTACTGATAGGTGGATTTGTTTAATCTCTCTATTGCAGAACAGTCCTATTTGGGTATTATGATTGTGCCACACGCTGCTGATAACATTTCTAAAGCGCTGATGCAAATTGTTGATGGTATTTTGGAAGCGAGCTGAGAAATGAATAAAGCTAAAGAACTGTTGAAGAGAAGTATGTCATATTGGAGTGTATACTGCTGCAATATTGGGGTTAGAATATCGTCTGACTACAACATTGGGTGTAAATATAATTTACAGAACTATCATGCTAATGGAGTTTCCAATAGAAGGTGTTCACCCAATGGGAAGATACCTTTGTAAACAATATTTATGACAGGAAATTTATGTCAGGCATTATTTCAGTCAGTGATACCCTGCCATATAACCACATTGAGGCAATAGCTCCTCTGTAGTTATCATTTAGAATGGACCATACTTTGTGAGACGACATTAGTGCAGAATGGTTACTGGAATAACTGCTAGGCATAGAGGGGAAACAATTTTCAAGAGGTGCACATGAGACCCCCATGTAAATATTTGTTCTCTTCTACCAGACTTGGACTTGGCTTTTGGGCAGTGAGGCACTGCCAGGTGGGCCGTCTTGAAAGGACTAGTATGTACGGCGGCCACCAACTAGGAAGAGTGGTGGGGCGGGCAAACTCTTTTCAAGAGTTGCATATGTAACCCCCATTTAAATATTTGTTAACTTCTACCAGACTTGGTCTGAACTTGGACTGGCCTTTCGGGAAGTATGGCACTGCCAGATGGGCCGACTTAAAAAGACTAGTATGTGCGGCGGCCATCAACCAGGAAGAGTGGTGGGGTAGGCAAACGGGCATGGGTGGCAAGCAAGACCAACCCACCCCCTGACAAACATGCCACTCCACACACGCCAGCCCCCGCAGCCCAACCACAATGACAGACCGTCACAAGAAACACACCCACACAGAATGCAACAGTGCAGAAGCAATCCATGCAACCAAATTCACATGACGGCATCCCTCTGCTCCAAACACAGTTCAAAAAGAGGGGCAAGGAGGGCATAACAGCATGGAAATGGGAAGCAACAGCCAACAAACTCTGTATAGCCACCCATCACAGCAGCGCCCCCCTATGCCTGCCCTCAAGCCACAAACTCCCAAGGATCAAGCACAGTGCCACCACTCTGCCATCCACAGATGCCACTCCACTGCGACATACCTGAAAGTGCATTAGCGTAAACAGATGGCAAACCCGAAACCAGACCGAAAACCACTCCAGAATGGTACCTAAACAGGAACATCCAAACTCTGACATTGGGCCATGCCACCGCCAGCACAGCACCCGACACCAAAGCAAAGAAAGGGCCAAGCACACAGAGCTACAAAAGTGATTTTGAAGTCTTACCTCTACCTTCTGCAGAAGGAACAGTGAGACCCAGAGACCAGTGCGTTCCCGGGTTCCAAGCATGACCAGGTGAGGTCACATTCCCAGAACCAACTCCCCTAATTAATCCAGATGCTGCTCTCATGCTGTTACCAAGCATTAAAGCAGCGCCGAGATTGGTTGGAGTGGGCTGGCTCACTGCTCACACTGGCACTAGGGGCCTGTGTTGTTTATCCATCCAACTATATAAAAACTCAGCCTGGAGAAGTTTAAACTGTGCATGTCAGGTTGACCTAATACTCAGCTCCGGCAGGTGACAGAGCCATGTTTCCTTTTTGCAATGCCCACGTCAGGGAGGCGACACTCCTCTGCCCCAATAGAGCAGACGTCGCTGCATGCGGGCTGCATTATTTGGTGTCGTCACTGCGCACAGGACCAAATACCAGTCAACATTGGCCCCATTCAAGTTGGACCATCTGGCAGTGGAAGGCTATTCAAAAGGCCAGTCCAACACTGGCTTCGTCAGCGACAGAGTTACACTAAACCTGACATGAAGAAAGGGTTTATGCCCGAATTAAAGGTTTTTGTAACCTGTTTCAAATTTATTAAGACAGGTCAAATAAAAAAATTACAATACTGGCTTCAACAGGTTCATCTTTTGTTTATCTTCAGCCCTGTGATTAGGGAACAAGTGTACATTCCTTCGGACATCTTATTGGCCTAATAGTGGCTGAAATATTCCGGCTCAGTATTTAGTATGTGGTCCATGTCGCAAAAAATGATCTCACATAAATGAAGCTTGGCTAGAGCATTGTAGTGCCACCCAGACAAAATGTAAGTCCCAGGTCCTGAAGGCGCATTCCAGAGGTGTGAAAATGCCCTGATTCTCCCAAAATTATAGAAAGCAATATTGTGAGGTCCTCGGATCCTCAGGTGCAGGTATGCATATTGTTTTTCTGAAATAAATAATGTTGGCGGTCACTTGTGGTTGACTGAGTACAAATATCGTCTGTGGATCAAATACACTGATTTAGAGAATTCTTTGTGTATAGTTCCCTCATCTCAAAAAAAGTTTACTCATTTGTTTTACCATTGTAGTAATCCTAATCACTATGGCCTAGATTTGTGCTGTTGCAAAGTGATGCAAAGTGACACATTTTTATTTACTTTCCAGTGCAAAAGCTACTTTGCGCTTGAAAGGTGCCCTTTTGTGAGTGCAAAAAACATGTTACAGGGCGTTACTTTCAGTGGCATAAGGAAACTTGCGAGGGTCCCCCTGCAAAGTGCATGAAGGAGAGCCCCCATGCGCCGGACCCAGTCAGGAGCTCTCTACGCCGCCCGGGCCGTACACATTGTCGGAGGGAGCCTCCCCGCACCGCGGGGGCTATTGTTACACCACTGGTTCCTTTGGTGGATCAGCAGAAATGGCCATAGGTTTTGACACAAAGGAAGATCTACTAAGACGGACAGGCCGTGGTTTGCAACAAAACCTGATGCACCTTGAAGCAGGCGATAATAAGTAAATGTATAAATTTCTAAAGAGAAATTGCGTTGGATGCTTATTACAGCAGGGGCAGTGGCTGAGATTTTAAAGTGGTGGGGCGCAAAGTGATTGTCATACAGCAGCGTTGTGAGCGAGCGCAGCGAGCGAGCCCGAACCCCAAAAGGGGGGTTTGGGGGGGTTACCCCCCCCCCCCCCCCCCCCCCCGAGAAAATTTTGAAAAAAAAGAAGACAAATCGTGCATTTTCAAGCAAATTTGAGATTACAGGAAGGTTAATAAAGCAATTGTGAAAGTGCAGGTATTACATTAATAGATGGCATAACATATGTAGCTGCTTATTCAGTATAACCTCAGAGCTTCATACATTCCGTCCTATTATGCTCAGGTGCTGAATTCAGACTATAAGACTTTCATGGAAATCTCAGCTCTAAGAGTAGAAGAAGTTGCACAGCAGTGTAATGGTTGCCAGGCTCATTCCGCAGGAGCGTCAGGAACTTGAAGAAAAGTCCACAGTCTTCCCCTACGGCCTTCCGACTCTATTAGACTCTAGAGTAACGAATGGCACGCAAGGGGAAAACAGGGAAACAAAACAAGGAAAGGCGGGGGAAGAAAAACAGGTCTTGAGCGTGGGAACCTCTTCGTGAATTCCCGAAGAATAGGCACTGGCAGGCTGTAAAGGAAGATGTTACACTCTATTCTTATCTATACCAGAGAGAGTATGAACCAGCACACACTTGTATATACAACCTACACAGCTTTCAGTCTTGGTTCTAGAAGACAAATGGTTAACATAGGTTGTACCCCTGTGCAACAGAAGGATAAGATTATGAGCAGTATGGTCCAACACAATCTCAGTATATACAATGAAAAGGTATGTATGGCTCACCACTCTATTCCCAGAGTGGAGTAAGAGGAGTGCTTATTCTTCTGTAGGTTATACGTACAAAGAATAATCTGCCAGGAGAGAGTGGTGATAAAGGTCACATGAAAGACTAACAATATACTGAATACAAAAGAGGCAGCGCAACGCGCTGTTACCGTGATTCTGGTTGATCTGAGCTTTATACACACACTTCACATATGTCCACGCAAGTACCCCAAACATAACCTTTTCGTGAATTCTTGAAGAATAGGCAGGCTGTAAAGGAAGGAAGATGTTACACTCTATTCTTATCTATACTACAGAGAGTATGAACACACTTGTATATACAACCTACACAGCTTTCAGTCTTGGTTCTAGTAGACAAATGGCAGGTTAACATAGGTTGTACCCCGGTGCAACAGAAGGATAAGATTATGAGCACTATATGGTATCAAGGTTTTCGCAAGTTGCCAAGGGGAAAGGTTTGATAGGCAACACAAGCAACGAATCGTTCAACCTGCGGGAGAAAGCTCCAGCCAGTGAACAAAGGTGAGCAAATCTGTGTAGTCTCCAAATAGAACAAACACTACAAAACTTTTAAAAACAGAGATAACAATGCATTTCTTACCTCAATCAGATTTTTTTGTATTCAATCAACAAGTAGCAGCATTCAATTTTTGTAAATGAAATCAGAACGTCTGTCTTTCAGTGTAGCAAACTTGTCAATTACTTTCATATTGAAGTCCGGTTGTAGTGTAGTTCCTATTATCCCAATAGGCTCTGCGCATTGGAATAATATCTTCAATAGTATAGACGTAGGACTGTGGTTAACTAGGTCTTCTACTGACGATATTAGACTTAAAGTTATGTGTGTGCCAGCTAGCTCAGAGTTCACTAGAAACTTTCTCGAATAGGCAAGGAGGAGTTTAACCTCCCTGGATAGACAAGAAGGGATTTAGTTTCTGACAACCATAGAACATGACAACTTTGCTCTCCCCTAATCAAGAGTATATCTCTAGAGTCGTGTGAAAACAAAAGACAACTTATTTTACTCAGTCAGTACGTGCATTCTTAGTTTCACCAGATTGTAGAGAAAAGGAAGAGACGGGCGTGTTCAATAAAAAGGTGTTATTTATTGATCAGTCTCCTTTCTCATACAAGAGAAATGAATTGCTATTATTGTAATACTTATAGTTAAGAAAAGTGCATACAGTAAAAACAGGATTATAAAATAATACTGTAAAAGCATTGATATGGTTTCTTAGCCATATGATACTTAAAATGGATAAAAGTTATATACATATATACATTGACTAATCGTACTCAACTGGTGCTTCTAGCTACGCCTACCCCAGTGTACCTGACCTAAGCCTAATACGTGGGCGGGAGTAGATAAGTAGCAGTTTTAAGTTAAGTTTGCTTTGCCAAGGATCTGATTCAAGAATTCTCTGTGAGGGGTTATTCAGTTCAGTACCTGGGATTTAGAAGGCTGGAGGGCTGGTATCTCAATCTCAGGACTCGATATCCCAGTTGCCCGCAAGGGCGGCTGGAAACGCCGGGGCTGGATTTCTCGGCAAGAGAAAAGGCAGCGTCTCTCTCTCAGCGCGTCAAAAGGGAGGGGCAGCGTCCGTGGGCTTTTTCTGCATCAGCTTAGCTCCTCGGCAAGTATCGCTGCTCCAATCTCGTCACCACCGTGTGTTTGCTTAGGGCAATGTCGGTAATATTTATACCTGAAAGGTGCCGAGATTGACGTAAGGATGGACATAAATACGTCAATAAGGATGTCATAAGAACTGGTCGTTCGTACATTCTTTACTGGAGTTCGTGGTTAAATCAAAACAATAGCTGCGGGGGATTTCCCAGGTTGCTGGAGGTTTGATTTGTTTTGAGAACTCGGTATGCTTTCTATGGGGGCTGGGGGAATAGTGCTTGCCTAACGTGGTAGCATGCGCTATGACCTAATCAGAAAACGGGTTTCTGTGCCGTTGTATGGCCACTATTGATTTATTAACCGGACAAGGGTCAGAAGCAGGAATATTGATACAGTTCCCATAGGAAATACATCACACCCACTCCACGGAATCTATGTCCATATTTACTAACCTAAGCATAGTAAACATTACTAATATTGTATGTGTATTAAAACCGCCCCAAAATACATTAAATTTGCATTAAATTTGGATTTGCGTCACACATGAAAAAAAAATATAGTTACTGTATGCATTTAAGCAGTGTAATCATTAAAAGAGGATGCACATTTGTATATCTGCACGAATGATTTGCGTAAATAACACATGAGATGGCTCTTAGTACAGAAGAAAAAGTGCGAGTCCATTTCATCACATAGAAATACAATCGTATTTGTAAATAACCTAGAGATACAATCGTATGTGTAAATAACCTAGAGGTCGAGGTAAAGTTTTCTTGAGGTACCTAAAAATAGAAGTGTCTGTTCTCTAAGAATAGTTTACTTTAAGCAGAAGATAAGTGCCTGAAAGGTAAATAATTTGGATGTTTGGAGAACGTTCCTGTTTGCAGGAGCAGACTCGGAGAATTCTTGGTGGCTTTATTTTTAAATTCGAAGGCCAAATTCAGAGTTCAGGGAACGCTGTGTGCACGTTTGCTCAAAGTCATTCTTTCTGTTCTGGTGAAAACATCATATCATTAAGATGTTCGAAAAAACAGTCAACAGCTTCTGGTGAGAGTTCGACAAGGTTGGAAAATGACGCTACCATGCAGTCATGAGCATGATTGTTTTCAGTGATGGTTTGATCAGCATAGCTGACAGATGGTCGTACCTGATCGATGCTGCTTTCATCTTGTACTTCACTACTCTCCAATCGCAGTGGTGAAGTCTCCACGAATGCCGTCATCAGGATTGGTAGCCGCTGGGGACAGCACAATGCATGAGCCTTAACTGGACTCAACAAAGTCTCTGCATCCAATGGCACTTCTGATTGTAGTGTGAGACAGGTGTCCAACACGCATTCTTCGCCGCATAGCAAGCACCTTAATACAGGCATAACACTGTTCTGCCATAAAGGTCTAAATGAAAGAAACCAGGTCATATTTAAATCTCGTAGCCGTGCTAGTCCAAGGACTTTAGTTATGCGGTCCCGGTAGCGTATTGCTAGGATCGTTTCTTCCATTGTTGATGGAGTCATGTCTGTGACACGGTTTGCCATATCGAAGCAAAAGTAGCAAAAATAGGACGCCTGCTACTAGTCCCAACAGGAGAGGTAGTCCGCCAAAGAGGGAATGGACGAAGTTAGGAAAAATACCCAGGATCGCTTTGAATGGTGTTAAAGCGCCTGAAAAAACTGTCTTAAATACACTGGCGATACCACTTGTATCAGAAATATTTAAGATTTCGTTCAACATTTCTGTGAAGTGTAGGGGGCTATTCGTTGATAGCAGTGAATGAATCTCTGCCGTTGTCCTTGCAACTTGGAGATCATACGTTTCTTTTGATGAGGTCAACCTGGTTGGCGTCTGTAGGAGCACAGTCTTCATTCTGCTTAAAGTATCAATTCGAATAGAAGAGAAATTAAAACTGGGCCATAACCTTGCCTCCCTGTCTGCAGTATCGTTTGGGAACAATACTCTTTCACAGCACATGACCCTGGTAGTCACGCTCACGAGATAAGGTTTTTCGGGCATTAGGCTGCAACATCTGCGATCTACAATTAGAATGTGACTCCCATTCGAGAGTCTCCTAAAGAATGGTTCTATTCGTGTTGCAGGTGTGCCTAGCTGGTGACATGAAAGGTTATTTGAAGTTCCTTCACAGGCCCCATGCAAACTTAAACCCTGACACAGAAGTATACCACTTAGTGATTTTGCACAATTATTGCCACTAAGAAATACACTCTGTCCTTTATTACTAACACATGTGTGTGTATAGGGCAAGTCCCATTGTCGACTTAATGTATCCTTTACCCAACCTTTCATACTGGCCTGCCTGTATATATTTTTGGCAGTATTGAAACTGGAAAGTAGTTATCGGAATATTTATTATCCCATGTATTATCCATTCAATGACAGGTCGTTCTGACATTGTCAATGGTAATCTCTCAAGTTTTTCAATGCTCAGAATTGTATAGTCAGCACCCTTCTGTGCCAAACTGATTTGTTTATCAGTAAGGTTAAAGATATTAAATAATGACGTTGTGTTGATTAAACGCCAAGGCACATAGCCTGAACGCAGATTTTGTAACGTCCAGCCAAGCTGTACAATAGAACGTAATTGAGACTGACCGTGTTGTAACATCAGTAAGTCTTGCTCTATTATATCGATTGCCGAAGATACAATACTGTCCAGTGAATATATTCAGGAAGACAGAGTCATTAACCCATTGTCCACAACAGAAAGTGATTTTTCCAAATTAACACGGTCAATTTCCCGTATTTTTTCTGCTGTCTCAATTTGAGTTTCTTTCCAAGCTTCGTTGTAGGCTGCATATATAGAGGCCGCTATGAAACGTTTTTGACGCTGTTTGCGTGGTCCCATAATGAAATCACGCAAGTCAGCACCTTCTTTAAGTAAAGTTAGGTGTTGCTTAATTTCCGCCAGTGTGGATGTATGTAGCCACTGAAGGCAGAGCTTTCCCACACTGTAAGTAGTTACAATCCCTGGATGTTGTCTCTGGGAGTATCTTGGGTCTGGCCTGGTCAATGTGAACCCCTGTATTTTGTTCAGGAATCTGTCTTGACAGTTATTTGTGTCTGTGGGCCAGATCAACCATTTTTTCCATTCAGGATGTGTTCTGTTTTGGTTTAAAATACTGGTTACGTCTATTTCAACATCAGTGGTGCTATTACTATCCATTGTTTGCTTTGGAATAGACGGTTTGTTTAAGTCTTTGATTTTGGCTAGACCAAGACAGCTGGTCTGCTGAATCGTGTCATTCAAAAATATAATTTGTTCTGGGATCATGCAGGCTCTAAATAATGATTCTATACCTTGCACTTGCCAATCTTTTGTGCCCCAGATCGTTTTCGTTTCAATGTTATCGTTCCAGAAATCAAAACCAAATGTATTCATTTTTTCAAAAAATGAGTCTGAATATATCAATTTTGTGTTTGTAAGCATGGTTTTCACTCCTGTCTTATTTATTATTATTATTATTAATGAGTTTTATATCGCGCGTGGTTACCCTTGGGCATCCCAGCGCTTATCCAGAAAGAGCGGCCCTAACAGAAACGACTCATTAAGCAGGGAATAGGTGAGTCTTTAAAAGTTTACAAAATCGTAAAGTGTTGGTTTCAAAACGCAGGGCAAGCGGAAGAGAGTTCCACAGCGCTGCCACCTTAACAGAAAATCTTCTGCCGCCAGACCTGGCCTTTCTTACTCTTGCGACTTGCAGGAGATATTGGTGGTCTGAGCGAAGGGCGCGGGAGGCCTTGTAGGGTTGAACCATACCCCGAAGAATAGGGGGCCCTTTCCCCTGCAGGATTTTGTGGGCCATGCAGAGTGCCTTGAACTTCACCCTCTCTCTGACTGGAAGCCAGTGAAGTGCCTTCAGCGCCGGACGGGCTGATTGCCACCTGGGAAGGTCTGTCAGAAGCCTGGCAGCGGCATTTTGTACTTGCTGCAGTTTGTTCAGAGTGGCTTCTGGCGCCCCCAGGAACAGTGCGTTACTATAATCCAGCCGGGAGATGATGAGCCCCTGGATTAATAGCCTCCTGGAGGCCATCGGGAGGAGAGGTAAGATCTTCCGGGCTGATCGGAGCAGGCCAAAGCACACGCCAGCGGTCTTTTTGGCGTGTGACTTAAAAGATAGGTCCTGCTCCAGCCACACCCCCAAGCTCTTAATCTCCTGTTTAGGGGTAGGTGGCACTCCCAGGCAGCTGGGCCAGCTGCTATGGGGCAGGGAAGGAGAAGAGTTCCCCAACATCATCAGCTCGGTTTTAGAACCATTGAGCTTGAGGGCTGAGTTGCCCATCCAGGTAAAGATCTTAACCAGGCATGCATGCAGCTGATCAGGCTGGTTCGCGGACTGGGGGAGCCCTACCACCAACTGGGTATCATCGGCGTAGCTAATGATCTTAATTCCCAGTGGAAGTACCACACTCTCCAGCGGGGCCATATAGATGTTAAACAATGTAGGGCTCAATGATGAGCCCTGTGGCACACCACACTGGAGAGGGAACGATGTTGACTTTTCGTGGCCTTCCCACACCTCGAACGTGCGTTCTTGTAAAAAGGACGCGGGCCATTTCAGCGCCATCCCGGAAACTCCCACCCCCGACAGTCGCTGGAGTAGCACCTGATGGTTTACGGTGTCAAATGCCGCACTGAGGTCCAGGAGGATCACTGCCACTGATCCCCCTGAATCCAAAATGCTCCTGGCATTCTCCACGACTGCCAGCAGAGCGGTGTCCGTCCCCTGACCGGGGCGGAAACCCGTCTGCGAGTCACCCAGTAGGGAGTGGGATTCCAAGAAGCCTGATAGGCGCCTATTCACAAGTTTTTCTGCCACCTTACTCAGGCCGGGAAGTAGAGAGATAGGCGTAAAGTTTGCAAGGTCGGCGGGGTCTAGGCTGGGCTTCTTCAGGAGGGCCTTGACTACACCTCCTTTCCAACTGGGGGGCACCACGCCTTGAGTGAGGGATAAGTTCAGAAGATCCGTCACTGGGCCGCCGATGGTGAGGGCTACCTGCTTCAGATATTTCATCGGGGCCGGGTCTCTCGGAGACCCACTCTTCACGGAATCCAGAACCCCGAGAACTTCGTCCACAGTGACTGGTCCAAAAGAGGCCAGTTCTGCTATCCTCACCCCGGGCCAAGACCCTAGGTTGCCCACCGAAGATGGCTCCTGGGTTGGCTGAGGGAGGGATGACAGGATATTTTCAATCTTAAGTTTAAAATAAGAGGCCAGTTCTAAGCATTTCTCACGTGGGTTGTCATGCGAGACCAGAGGTTCGGGGGTTTTCAAGAGTTCTCTGATGACCTTGAAAGACTCTTTCGACGAGTTAGAAGAGAGGCCTATCCTCTCTTCAAAATACCCAGATTTCGCTGCCCGGATGGCAGATTTATAAGCAGCGAGAGCCACCCGATATTCTCTACGGCTCTCTTCACCCCAGTCCTTCCTCCAGATCCTCTCCCGCCTCTTGCAGCCCTTCCTCAGTGTTCTGAGCTCAGGTGTGTACCAGGGCGCTGATCCCACTCTCCTGCCCCTAGTAAGTCGTCTTTTTTTAGGGAGGATGGTATCCAGTGAGTTGGTCAGCCAAGCATTCACCTTCTCATCGACTGCTAACGGGTCAGTCCCGAAAACGGGACGAGACGCCTCCAAGTGTACCGCCCAGGTATCCACTGAGAGCCTAGACCAGGCTCTTTCAACCGTGAATACCCTAGGTGTAGATACCACTGGGGCATCATACTGCCACCGAGCCGGAATCATAAAGTGGTCTGTCCAGGGCAGAGGCAATGCAGACAGAACTTGGAGGCGGTCTGAGTTAGAGAAGATGGGATCGAGCAGGTACCCCTTTCCATGCGTTGCGCCCGAATTGACCAAATTGATCTCGAATGCTTTGAGACCATGCTGCAAATCGACTCCCAAGGAATTGTGAGGGTCGTCGAAGTGGATGTTAAAATCACCCAATGCCACGAAGTTGGCAGTGGAGGAGGCAAGGAGCGCAACCGTTTCAAGAAAGGAATTAGGAAAATTGCCCGTAGTCCCCGGTGGACGATAAACGAGAAGGCCTGCCAGGGACGTGGTGGGCGACAAGCGTAGAGAGAACTGGCAGCTCTCGCAATCGCTTATCCCACCGTCCTGGGCCTTGCACGTTAGTGTATCCCTGTAGATGATGGCGATTCCGCCTCCCCGCCCCAATGGTCTATCTAGATGGAATATGAGAAAGCCCGGTGGTAGTGCCCTGACCATATCCGGCCCGGAGCAGGGAGAGATCCAAGTCTCTGTGAGGAATAGCGTGTCCAACTTATGGTCAAGGATAAGGGAGTTGATTTCTGTGGCGTGACTAGGGAGGGACCGGCAGTTCAACAAGGCCATTGATAACGCACAATTATCTCTGGCCATTTCTTGACCTAAGTTGCAAACCCCGCAAGACAGAAACGGTGGTCCACTCTCATGGATAAATCTACATGTGGCAGGATGAGAAGGCCGCCACAGCATAAGTTCCTCCCTCATGTACCTAATACAGGCTGCCTGAGGCTCCCGTGGGTCGGCCAGGGGGACCAGCCCTGAGCCCGTCTGGCTAACAATTTGAAGTAGAATGTTTCTGCATTACTTGTGTTAAACCCTGAAAAGTATGAATATTTATCATAAAATGTTTTTGAACTGCCTTTTGGTGGAGTTGCACAATGTTCCCATTGGTTAAAATTTAAAACATTTCTAGGCTGAGTAGATTTATGCAGATAATGGTTACCATAATGGTTATAGCAAAACATTTGATCGTAATTTGATGAACCTTGTAAATAATCATGTTCTGTAAATTTGGCTGACATCACTAGATCAGACATCATATCATTAATACTTTCAAAATCCCAATCATCAGCGAATGTGCTTGGTTTTACAAAGTCACTCAAAAAAATCTTAAATTGATGTCGGTACTTCAGGAGTTCAACCGGACCATGTATTTCATATTCAGTTTTGTCCCATGCTACCCCGCCGGGTATAGGATTGGCTGTGAAGTTGACTGAAGAAAGTTCTCTTTCCTCGACGTGTGAAGATGTGTGTGGTTTAAGGACCAAGTTGATATTCTGGCTTGCTGTGTCCATTTTAGCATATCTTCCCTCAATGAAATGTCCCAAGCATAGTACCATGATGAGCCAAAGTATGAGGATAAATGCACCAAATGCCACCCAAATTTCAACCCATGGAGAAATCAGATAGGTTTCTTTTAGTTGTTGAAAAAATTTCTTTGCTTTGTCTTTAAAAGTTCTTTTCGTTGGATGATCGTCAGGTTCATTCAGATCTTCAGAAAAATCATCGAAGTTGATGAAGTAGCCGGATGCTGTTCTGTCTATTGTTTCAATTGCATCTGGATTACTTTTTGTTTTTAGGATTTGCTTTGTTTCATTAGCATAGTCCGTTACATCACTGTAGAGTGGAGTTTCTTGATGTAAAGTTTTGATTTGGGTTTTAAGAGGTTCAAGTTCTATTGCTTTGTTGCATAGTCCTTGTTGGTTCACTGTATATTTTTCAAATGTGATTAGTCTTTCAGTTGGAACCTCTGTGGATGTAGCAAACTTTGGTGTTCTACTACTTCTTGGGAGTCCACTTGGCCTACTACTTGTTATTGGCCACATGATTGTGGTTTAACCAGGTCGATGGATACAACTCGGTTCTCCTTTTTACCAGCAAGGGGCGGTAGTACTACTGATCTTGTTCCGTTGACAGACAAGACAGGAACTGCTTTTCTGTAAGAAGGCCCAAATTCCTTCTTCACCGCGATCTTCTCTCTGACTAGATCCCCGATTTTTGGAATCCAGACAGGCCTTGCTGGGACAGGTGGTTTCTCTTCAGTGGTTGTTGGCTGTTGTTTCAACTTTATGTTGCTCAGGTCTCTTCTTGTTTCATTTAAGTCCTGTAAAATAGCCAAGCGATCTTTGATATCAAAGCATTTTTCTTTAACCACTGAAGTCTGACTATCTAAGTCCTGGACTAACATTCTAGTCCCAAACAATAGTTCGTACGGACTGAGACCTCTCAGAGAATTTCTTGGCAGATTATTAAGACTACGTTGGACACTTATTAAATGTTTGACCCACCCAGCTCCCGAACCTAATACCTTTGCTGTTATCGATTGCTCTATGCCTTGGTTTTTTCTTTACACCATCCTGTTTCCCTCAGGAAGAAAGTGAGAAGAGTCCCGCAATGCAATGCTCATTCTGGCCAAGCACCCCCCCACAAGCTTTTTGGAGCTAAAGGAAAGATTTTGGTGAGGACGTAGCCTGCTTCTAGCGTATATGCCATTATAGACTCGCAAATCTTTTATAACAGTTCAGACGTCAGCCGAAAGTTGGGGTCTACATTACAAATGAAAATAGTCTCTATATGTTAATAAGACGCATTATTCATACTGGGTGAGTTTATGTTGTTAGCCTATTCCTTATTGAGCAAAAAGCCGTGGGAATACCCCGTTTCGTTCACCACTGCGATCTCTGTTGCAGTTTGAACACTTTCTCGCGAATAGGTGTTGGTCCAGACTCATTCCTGGCCACCAGTATGTTGATTGTAATTCTGCTAGAGAATCCTTAATTGTGCGATGTCTAAGACCCTCGCCAATATGTGCGTCTACTATTAACAAGACTCTCTTGTTCATGTTTGGAATCACTCTATCCCCCACTCCAGGGATTCGAGCAAAAGGAACGGAGTTTGCATCGATTATGTATGTATAATTGAGTGGATAGTTGATCGGTAAAGCTGAGCAGTCGCCTTTTGATGACGTTTTCACCGCCAGCACTGTTTCACCGTCAATGTATTTTACTGAACGCTTTTTTGTAGCTACGGAAGCCGATTTAGTTGCTACCGCTGTGGCTGTCTCATCCAATGAATTCCCTGCAACGTGAACGCCATCACGTTGATGACTCAGTGAATGTATCACGTGAGTTTTTGGTAGTTCTTTCTGTAAAAGAACTACTTGTTCCCAAAGCGATTTTTGCTTCATTGTTGCACCTGTGTCATCTTTGTATCCGTTTTGAATCCATTTCTGTAAATCGTTATTGTATAATTTGACGCAGTAATACGAATCGCACACTATAAGTGTCGGGAATTCGCGATCGGCATTATCTAGCGCCATTTTTAACGATATTATTTCAGTTTGTTGTTCTGAGTTATTTTCTACTGAGTGTGTTTTTGTAAATAGAGGTCTCAGTTTACCTCCGCGCCACACGTCTTTTACAATCTCGCATGTGGCGTTGTATGCTTGCTCTCCCCATACTGAGGGTTGAGCATGTCCGTCTGTATAGATTACACAGGCGTACTGTCGTAAAGGCAGAATGTCGATTGGCAGAGGATATTCTCTCTCATATTCTAGATATTTTAATTCATTCATTTCTGGATCAAAATAGTATTTTACTTTGTCTGTAGCAACAGAATTTACCCACTGTATCCATTCTGGATTCAGTGCCGTTGTTGTTAAGTTACATGGGGTTGTTAATGCCTCAAAAGCTGATTCTGCTGTTCTGACTGTAATTTGTCTGCCGTCAGCTTGGTATCTTTCTCTTGCTACAGCTGTTTGAACCGCGTGAACAATGTTTTCCTTAATGCTGAATGTTTTTTCAGCTTTTGTGTACAAATGTGATTTGTATGTTATTGGTACCTTCTCTCCCTCATTAGAGGTCAGGTATGTGAATCCGCATCTTCCTGGGATGACTCGAATCACAAGATTGCGTGTGTTATCGCGTGTTTGCAGTTTTGTTTTAACTAACATGTCTGTTTGTAAAGATCTCAAAATTTCTGTGTGTTTTTGAGTCCAATTGATTCTTTTAAAATCTGGTTTTATTAGATCATAGAGAGGTTTAACCCTCTCTGCATAATTTACAATGTATGTTCTTCCGAAATTCAAGAAACCTAGAATTGATTGTAAGTTTTTTAGTGTTCTAGGTGCTTGGATTACAGCACATTTCTCTAGGAAATTGTCAGCCAGGCTTTTGCCTTCACTTGATAATTCATATCCTAAAAATAGGACAGTTAGATGGGCAATTCTCAACTTTTTAAAGTTGAATTTGTAACCCTCTGCTGCGAACCCAAGTATTATGGTGTTCACTCTTTTCAAGTGAGTATCCAAGTCATCATCTGTTAGATAGATGTCATCGACATAAGATAATGCCTCATCATCATACATTTGTAGTAATTCTGTTACTCTCGCTGAGAATAACCCTGGGCTATTCTTGAACCCTTGGGGCAAACAACAGAAATTTTTCTGCGAGTCATTTATTGAGAAAGCGGTCAAATATCTGCTTTCAGGTGCTATATTTTGACAAAAGAATCCATTAGATATGTCTAATGTTGTTTTGTATTTTTTGCGCACTATGTTATTCATTAGTGCTGCACTGTGTGAGTTTTGTACTGCAAAGGTTTTGCAACATGAGTTCAAGTGTCTGTAGTCCAAAACAAGACGATATGAATTATCTGGTTTGGAGACAGGAATCAAAAGATTGTTCATTTGTGAGGTGCATGTTTCAATCACCCCCTGGTATTCAAGTTGATCTAGGATCTCTTTTACCTGTTTTTTAGCTTTTTGCTTAATTGGGTACTGCCTCTGTGCAGTAGGTTGTGATTTTAACTGGATTTTGTGAGGAGGAGAGTCCTCATCCCATCCCACATGATTTTTATATAATGCAGGAGCTTGGGCTACTGCCCACTTTCTTGCAAGTGTATACTTTTTATGTATTGGAATATGATTTGAGAAGGCAGGCATAATTATTTCTTCGCCATGAGGGCACTCCCTGACAAACTCTGGTGGCCAGTCTTTTTCAGCTAGAAGGATGTCATAGCCTTTAGAGAGATTATCCCAAAACAGACCCCTTATCTTCCTAGTCTTATCCCCTTCTATACACAATGTTATTTCATATATTTTATGAGGTTTGCTAACTCTGGTATCTGCAGTTTCCACCTGAATGTATTCATTCGTGTCCACTGTCTCCAGATGATTCATCAGGATCTTGCGAGCTATGCTCACTTCTGCTGCGCTGTCTAGCAATGTCTGAGCCCATTCTCCGTTTTTCAGTTGTGTCCTCAGTATTCTCGGCATGGTTGATTACTTTAATACTGGCTACCTTCTTCTTTGGAAATTGTAAGTTTTTTATTTTGATGAGCAGGTTCCTTGTATTTGGACTTGACGTGCTCTTCCCTGTGTTCTGATCATCCTCTTCTTTCCGATTTCTGCGAGGAAGTCTGAAAATATTGAGAGGGACGTGTATCAATATCTTGATATCTGTCAGGTTTCTTTATATTATCCCTATTTCTAAGGTTGTATTTTTTCACAGAGGGCTCCCTTTGGGGAGACTTGTGTCCTTGGTCCGGAGATCTTTCTCTCCGCCGAGGAGACCTTCCTCTGGTTTGGAATCTTTTTTTCTTTAGGAGTGGATTGTTTATTTCCATCCCAGCTCTTTTTTTGAGTGTTTAGATTATTTTTAATAAATATCTTTCCAGGATTTTCAATTAGTTGGGGTTTCACAGGTATTCCACCCAAACTATCTCTTCCTAGTTCTTCATAGGATTTTTCTATGTTTCTGGCAATTTCAAATGGTTGGTCTGCTATATCTGTCTCTTTCAACCTCTGGCGGATCGCCACATTTGCTGCTTCTCCCTTTATATTGGCTAGTAATATTGCTGAGACCTGCTTGAAGTCTTTTAGTAATTTCATACCAAGAGTTAAGGCAGGTTCTGGACCGTATTCATCTTGAATTTGTTTTAGCACATCTGGTATTACTGACATGGATGGAACACCATGTGTTTTTGTGTAAACGGAAGTAAAGACTGTACCCCAAGTGTCACAGTCCTCCACATGTGGTGCGATTCCCATTGGAAGACAGATAGTCAGAATCCTGTGTTTCTCAACCGGGGTGGTATCCAGAAATACCGCCTCTATTTGAGTGATTTTTTGTGCTAACCAGAATGGAATTTGTTCCCGTTTTGCGGGTACCTTACCTAAACAGGACTGTATGTTCTGTGGTGTAATTTTATTTGTGTTTCCCTGATGAGGGGTTGAAGTCCGCATTACATATTGGACTAATTGTCTATGTATTTTGATTAGTTGTTTTAGCTGTGCTAAAATATCTGGTGCAGACATTTCTTCAATGTCTGGATGTGGTGTGTATCCGGCTAGGACCGGCCACGTTGCTCCTGGTCTACCTAATGGACCGAGCCTGGTGATGTGAATATTATGTTTTAGGGCGCCATTAAACCAGAGCAGGTGCTCTTGGTATTTGAGTGGTATTTCCACCTCCTCGAAAGGAGTGTACTCATTCGGAGGTTCCTCTATTTTGTAATAGTGGAAGTCCTTTGTTACAGCGTTTGCTGCTGGAAAGTTTATCCATGAATAGAATACCTCTGTCTGCCGATATTCGTGTGCCTCAATTACGAATATGACTGTACCACCTCTTGGTGTCAGTCCATTTTCTATAAGTTTTAAGGTTATAGTTTTTCTTATGTTGACCGGGATTAGTATTGCCTCCGGGTCTTGTTGTAGGAGACTGTTGTCATCCGCTAGGAGTTGAGCTGCTACTCTAGCTGTCTCCCTTTCCTCTTCAGTTTCTGACATTTTACTGTTAGGAAGGTTATTTTGTTTATTTGCAGATCAGGTTTCTATGGAAACAAAGATTAGATGCACAATATTTTGGAACAGTGTATCCTTCAACGTTGAATAAACCAAGAACCATACATAGGATTTTCCTCCTACGAAGTTTGGCGGATTTACCTTTCACCCACTCCAGACGTCTTTGGAGTATTATGGGAAAAGGGGTCTGTGTGAAAAAGCACGACTGAGTTACTCTAATGTCTTGCGTTAGATTTATCGCCTATCCAAACCGTTGGGCGCCATGTAGTGTAGTTCCTATTATCCCAATAGGCTCTGGCATTGGAATAATATCTTCAATAGTATAGACGTAGGACTGTGGTTAACTAGGTCTTCTACTGACGATATTAGACTTAAAGTTATGTGTGTGCCAGCTAGCTCAGAGTTCACTAGAAACTTTCTCGAATAGGCAGGGAGGAGTTTAACCTCCCTGGATAGACAAGAAGGGATTTAGTTTCTGACAACCATAGAACATGACAACTTTGCTCTCCCCTAATCAAGAGTATATCTCTAGAGTCGTGTGAAAACAAAAGACAACTTATTTTACTCAGTCAGTACGTGCATTCTTAGTTTCACCAGATTGTAGAGAAAAGGAAGAGACGGGCGTGTTCAATAAAAAGGTGTTATTTATTGATCAGTCTCCTTTCTCATACAAGAGAAATGAATTGCTATTATTGTAATACTTATAGTTAAGTAAAGTGCATACAGTAAAAACAGGATTATAAAATAATACTGTAAAAGCATTGATATGGTTTCTTAGCCATATGATACTTAAAATGGATAAAAGTTATATACATATATACATTGACTAATCGTACTCAACTGGTGCTTCTAGCTACGCCTACCCCAGTGTACCTGACCTAAGCCTAATACGTGGGCGGGAGTAGATAAGTAGCAGTTTTAAGTTAAGTTTGCTTTGCCAAGGATCTGATTCAAGAATTCTCTGTGAGGGGTTATTCAGTTCGGTACCTGGGATTTAGAAGGCTGGAGGGCTGGTATCTCAATCTCAGGACTCGATATCCCAGTTGCCCGCAAGGGCGGCTGGAAACGCCGGGGCTGGATTTCTCGGCAAGAGAAAAGGCAGCGTCTCTCTCTCAGCGCGTCAAAAGGCAGGGGCAGCGTCCGTGGGCTTTTTCTGCATCAGCTGAGCTCCTCGGCAAGTATCGCTGCTCCAATCTCGTCACCACCGTGTGTTTGCTTAGGGCAATGTCGGTAATATTCATACCTGAAAGGTGCCGAGATTGACGTAAGGATGGACATAAATACGTCAATAAGGATGTCATAAGAACTGGTCGTTCGTACATTCTTTACTGGAGTTCGTGGTTAAATCAAAACAATAGCTGCGGGGGATTTCCCAGGTTGCTGGAGGTTTGATTTGTTTTGAGAACTCGGTATGCTTTCTATGGGGGCTGGGGGAATAGTGCTTGCCTAACGTGGTAGCATGCGCTATGACCTAATCAGAAAACGGGTTTCCGTGCCGTTGTATGGCCACTATTGATTTATTAACCGGACAAGGGTCAGAAACAGGAATATTGATACAGTTCCCATAGGAAATACATCACACGGTATCTTTTGGACTAGCTTGCTCTCTACAGACAGCATCGCCAAAGCATTTAGTCTTTCCTCTAGCATGGTGTTTCTGAGGAATGTCTTTATACGCTTTAAGGCTGAAAAACATCGTTCAGCTTCTACTGTTGTCATTGGAGTCGTAATCACAATTTTTAGTAAAGTCACTGTCTCTGTAAGTGAGTTTTCCATATGCAGTTTATGAATTAAACTCAGCAAACTCAAGGCGCTTGTGGCCTTCCGGTACACAGGCATTCCGTAGAGTACAGTTAACTCAGTTCTCAACTGCTCTTTTTTGAGCATAGGATATGCTTCCACAGCCTGATTCAGAGCACGCTCAGGGAAGGATTCATCATATTGTGCAAACTCTTTACTTTGCAATAAAGCGGCAGTCACCAAATGTTTTGTGAATGAAAAACGTTCTTTTGCCTGCACAATTACAATGTCACATATCTCCTTTCCAATTCGAACCAGAGAGGTGATGTTTTGTCTGCGGTTTGCAAAAATAGAATGCTCCGGCAGTTTGCTCTCCAAATTGTCAACGCCATCTCTCACTTTCATAATCTTTTGTACAAATGCAGATGTATTGGCTTTCACAGAGACAATATCTATGTCTTTTCTTTGCAACTGATCGTATAACACATCAACATGTAACATTATGTCATGAAATAAAAACAGTAAGAACTGAAACTCTTTGTCTTGTAGTGTTCTAAAAAAGCCATGGGCTTCATTCTGACTTGTGCGATCAAAGTCTTCTCTGGATGATATGGCGACAAAACATTTCTCAAGGCCCTCCCTCTGTTCAAAGATTAAGTTGACTGTACGAATGTGAAAGTTCCAACGAGTTGAGGATCCCCTTGGTACGCTTTTGTCCACAATCTCATGAAGGGCTTCTGTTCTTTTGGGGGAACGTGTGAAGAATGCTGCCATGCCTCTGATATCCTGAAAGAAAACTTGTGTCTCTCTGATCTTTGATACCGCCTGTTGCATAATAAGATTGAGTTGGTGGGCATAACAGTGCACAAAATGAGCATTAGGGTACACATCTCGAATTCGTTTCTGTACTCCACCAAGGTTTCCACTCATTACGGACACACCATCATAGCTTTGTGCGATAAGTTTTTGTTTTTGAGGCAGGTCCGGGAAAATTAAGTCCAGTTGACACAGTATAGCTTCAGTGATGGTTGCTGCACTAGAGTCTCTTAAATGTGTGAATCCATAGAACCTCTCCACAATGTTTCGGTCACTGTCAAGGTACCGAAACACTAACACGGACTGTGTTTTAGTGGCCACATCAGTGGTGTCATCAGCCTGAATAGCCACAAAGTCTGTGTTTCGCAACTCTTGCACAATATGGCTTCTTATAATTTCGAGCATACAGTCAAGGAGTTCATTTTGTATTGTATTAGATGTGCCCTTAAAGACTGTAGCACATGCTAAATGTGTTTCCAAATCCTTGTCTATGGTTGACATTAAATCCACTAGGCCTCGGAAGATCCCAGGTTTTGAGGAAGTTTCTGATTCGTCATGGCCTCGCAATGCCAGTTCGAAAGCACCACAGAAACAAATGCAATCAATGATCCTGGATAGATTTTGTCTGTTCCTATCACCACCTTCATTGTGTTTTTGAATGAATTTGCGATATGCATCACTTATCTGCTGCTCAATTGGTGCGTCTTCCCCCAACATTCCCAGACTTGTCAGGTTTTCCAGATGATTTCTTGTGAGCGCATGCTTCTTTATTTTTTCAGAAATGTGCTTCAAGTCCAATAGTCCTTGTCGTGTCCAAGAAAAGTCACCACCAAACAGCAAGCAGGGGAAGCAGAACAGAGAATTTTTTATAGGGCACCCTGTAAGCCAATCAGCTTTTGTGTACCAGGCATTTGAGAATGTACGTTTTGAAATTTTTCCTCTGTCCTGGGTAGATTGCTGTAGGTTTATTTCAGGCTGATGAGGTCCTAATTGCTTTATCTGTAGTTTTTGTTCAAGTGGCCGTGACTGGAACGACCTTGCAATCAGCTCTTGTACTGTATTCATGATGGTGTGTTGCTGGCCTTACCAATATATATATTAAAGAAACCTGTCAATAATCAAAGTACAACGTATAAGGTGCAGTGAAATAATATGAAATTTCAGTATAAATACATATATCTTGTGCATTATCGTAATACATCTCAAAAGACTGCTAAAAATAGAGCCGTACTCGCTCCTGCCTCTCTGTGCCATAGTGGTTGCTGGAGGCACTGAAAGAGACACTGCTTCAGGGCCTGGAGAGTGACCAGATACATAGCCCTAACTCCCATGTAAAAAAATATATAGCATCAGTTTCCTTACCTTTAACACTGGTCACTGGTGTTTGCTGGGTTGTAGCGGGGGTCGGGTGAGAGAGCAGCAAAGGAGGTTGGGGTCCTCTTGTTGTTTGCTGGGAAATTGCCCCAAAATGCGGTAATGTTTCAGGTTGTCAGGTGCTAAAAATGAAAAGATAACAATTTATTTTTGAAACAGTAGGGTAATGAAACAAAGACTGTGGGGAAAAAACATAACGCTCCAATTTTTTCCTTGCAGTTTGCATCCAGCTCTTAGATGACAGTTAATAGCTCGCTGTTGTATGTTAGGATTTTAACTTAGAAACTGCAAGTAACAAAAGGATATCTCTGACAAAAGCAGTGCCTCACTGACCTATTTACATCATATGCATTTTGTGATCTGCATCAGGTACATATGTTCTTTGCAGCAGGCAAATTAAGCTTCTGCGCTGCCGCCTGCTGCTAGTTCACTACTGGGACCACAAACATAGTCTGGCAGACTGCCAACTCTCCTACATTTATAGGCCAACAACTGATGTTTCTATTTTTTGTTTTATATAGCGAAGTAGACGCGAGATATTGGGCATCAGAGCGCTTTACATAAGCACCAGTTTTGTAACATCACCATTATTGCCTAAATAAACATTAGAATAAAGCTTAAAATCCACGCCGGGGTAATGTGGCCCAACATTGTCAGAAACGTGAAAACCAGAAATCAGATGAAACCAGGCAAGACATTCAATGGCACAGTTATAATTATTGTAACTTTATTTCACTTGTAATGAAACCTACTTTATCATAAAGCAGTCTGACATCTTTGGGTAATGACCGCGATATGTAAAAATTAATAAATAAATAAATGAATAAGCACTGTGTTGGATTTATCAGTGAAGCAAACACTATCTAGGTAGCATTAAAGGATACAGGAGTGAAGGCAAAGCACAGGCGTGGATTCCATGCTCCAATCCTTGCCTGTGTAACTTGAGTCACGCTTGGGAGCAGAGCATGCTTGAGTGTAAGTTCAGCCACAGGATATGTGTGCACATTACACACATATAGTAACACCACATAAACACTGTGAACTGTTGTCGCCTCATTACACACTGGAAATACATTGGAAATGAATCGGATATAAACTCTTGAAAAATCCGTTTTTCAAGTACCATCCACCCACATAGATGAATACATACCAAATAAAATGTCAAAGTAAATGACACTGGGGAAAAAATCTGGATTTTTAATGAGAAAAAAAATCTGAAACTGGCCCAGAAACTCGCCTCTTGGCCTATAGGCCAGTCAGACCCTGGGCCTGTCCTTGCAGTTCAGTAAGGGTGCTCCCATTGGGGCATAGCTATGTCTGATTTGCATATATCTGTGTAGAGGCATAGTCAGGGTCACTGAAATTATGCAGAATAGGAGCACGAAATTATGTGGCAGGGTTCACTAAATTATGTGGCAAGAAAAGGCAAATTGTGCAGCATATACGGCATATTTGTTGATACTATTACTTAATTATTTTGTAATTTCTACTACACATGTTCATACCGTCTGGGCAAATATTTCACGCCATTAGTGCCAGTTTAACAACTAAACAAGGAAAAAGCAACCAAAAGATGACCAGTTAACCTTTGCAAAGGGACTTTCATTGCCTGTGAACCTACGTTGCCATGTTTTCATTAACTTTTGATCCGTTTGAGCTATAAACAATTTTTGTTAAAATTTGTAGATTATGCAGCAGGTGAAGGATTATGAGGCAAATGCGGCATAGCCATAATTATGTGAAAAAAGCCACTGCCGTGGCATGGTGGATCAAATACCGATGGAGTGGAAAGCACCCTGAATAATTACAAGTGGCAAAGATTAATTTCACCCATCACCAAGTCATTCCACCCATCATCTTTCTGTTTCCTGAGTGAAAGGTAAACCATACAGAATTCTCTTTTTTAAGTCACCCTTCTCACGAAATGCAACTCACACTGCAGCACCTGTCAAAGCCAGCCGGGGGTCTGACCACTCTGTATAGCACAACCTTTGTATGTTGCTATTGTATCTTAGTTGAATTATGTGCTTTTAAACATTGTACAGAATAAAGTATGGTGCTGCAGATATGGCACTGTAGGCAGCTGTGTTATTTATGGTGCAAATCCAAGAGGTTTCTAGAATACAACCGTTTGCCTGAAAAACTGCCTTGTTGCCAGAGAAAGGGAGCGCCCAAACGACTAGCTGCCATTTTGCCTTGGACCATGAAAATCCTGCTTCCAAAGCCGTACCTAACTCACATAGGTACTACTGGTTATTGCGCAGCTATACAAACTCGTTGCTAAATAAATACAGTTTGAAAATATTTACAGATTTATTTTTTTAAATGCCATAGGAGCAAAAGTGTATAAATTCAAAGCGGTTCTGTTTGTTGCATTATTACTTACCCAGTGCCTTTACTTCCAGGTAATATACACTCTTTATTTCAAAGGCCCAGTCAAGGCCAACCTTCTACTTTTCGCCATTAATTCTCGAAAAGTCAAACCCCGTAATTAGAACAACGAATGCCTCTGCAGGGTGTTGTCCGCACGAGCGCTTTTCCTGTAAATCCGTCAAGCCCGGGAGGTCTTTTTAAACGGTCCAAATCTTGATTAAATGTACCTTTTAACTTTTTTTTCACCTGGCTGGGCTCGTGCCAATCATCTGACCTGCTTGCATTCCACCAGCCGCCCGTGTCATTTGGCCTCTACTACATTGTTAATTCTTAGTTTCTCGCTCCCATTTTAGATCAAAGATTCATGCTATGTGTTCAATTCTTTGAGGTGCTAGTTCAGCGCACTGTGTTAAAAGCATCCAAACTATGCATGTTTCACCAGGATTGGTGGTGGTAGCATTTGGGGAGGGTGAAGTTTCAGGCCAAAAGCAAAACTGAAATCCACAGCACCCACCCTTAGTCACTCACTACACGGAGACCATTTGCTCCACGTAGCTAAAAGTCTTTAAGAAGACCACTTTTAAGTTTTAATAAATTGTATCCTCGCATGTGGCACCTGGCTCGAGTCAGAAACGACCTTCTTGGTACAAAGGCAGCTGAATTCCATCCATTGTCCCCCCTCCCTTCTGACGTCATCACATGGGCCATCCTCGTTCTACTGCACATCCTCTTCACCTGAATGGACATGAGTAGGGCCGAAACGGGATTTATTGTACACTTCAAGGCACACATGTACCAGCTCTACGGGGAAGTTGCAAACACGGCTCTAGAGCAAGGCTCAGTCAGAACGTTTGTAGATCAACTCAAGCCTGCAATGTACAGGCGGACGTCACCAGTCACGAGGCACATCTACCGTATGGGGCTAAATAATTAAATAAAGGGCGTCAGGAAGAAAAAGGCTTTTAAATAAAACGGTAGTTCACCAGTCTGTACCCTGAACTAGGGCAGACCTGCAATGATCGCGTCTAGCTCTGACTCAGCACTGAAGAAGAGTGGGGTCGAGAAACGAGGAGAAGGGCCCGGGACGGGAGATGGGGGAGAAGCGATTGAGCGAAGGAGAGAAAGGGATGAAGGTCAAGGATAGGAGACAAAAAGGAAGCCAGAGACTGGAGAGCTGTACTCACATCACACACTATAGAAGAATGAGACTCCAGAAAGAAAGGCAACAGGCGGCGGCGTCAGGCAATCAAAGGCAGTAGGCACTGTCTCCACTCCACACACCACGAGGCGAGTGAACCTGAACCGGATCCAACGACACTGCAGCGCCGCGCGCCGCAAATGGCCAATCACTGCATGACTACATTAAGTCAGAGACAGTGATTGGCCATTGTGCAGGGCGGCTGAGCCACCCACGCACGGCATCCAATATGGATTGCCCCTGCTGTGCTGCGCGGTGACCGGACAATCCTGGCGCTGCATGCAGTGCCAGGATTGGCTTGGAGGGCACACTAGCTGCTCGCCCTGTCGCCCTTTTGCTGCCAGGGGCTGCCGCACGAATAACCCTGCACCCCCCCTACTAGGTAATGGATTATGTGAGGGCCCTGGGGACTTTAATGCGCATGCTCGGGCAAGTTGCTGCCCGAACCATACATGCGGGAAAACAACTTGGAGACTCGTCGTCGACTCACTGTCAATCACCACACCAGCCCGCCCCCCCTGCGCACTCCCGTTTCAGTCGGGTGCTGCCCGGCGGCGCCGGATAAATATCGTGCTAATTTATTTAAAATACACACACAGTGAGTAAACATTTATTTGAATTATTTTACGGCAGCCGCGGGTCCAAGCAGGGTTGGTGGGGCTACGCCCCTACGCCCCAATGGACGCACCGCGGCTGTATTACAGTGCACAGCACACATCCGATATGCGTAATCCTTCTAATGTGATGTATTCCTATAGGTTCTGTATCGATCCCCCTATTCCTGACCCTGTTCTGGTTAACAAGTTAACTAGCAGCCATCCCATGATGCAGAAACCGTTATCTGATTAAGCCACACCACGGCACAGGAACGTGTTATCTGATTAGGTCATAACGCTTGCAATCTAATTAGGCAAGCAATATTCCTCCAGCCCCTGATAAGGCATACGGAGTTCTCAAAACAAATCAAACCTATGACAACCTGGGAAAAACCCTGCGGCCATTGTTTTGATTTCACCGAGAACTTCAGCAAAAGAATGTGCTAACGACCAGTTCGTATGACATCCTTATTGACGTATCTATGTCCATCCTTACGTCAATCTCGGCACCTTACAGGTATAAATATTACCGCTATTGCCTTAAGCAAACACACACGGTGGTGACGAGATCGGAGCAGCCAGACTTGCCGAAGCCCAGAGCAGAGCAGACCCCGCTGGCGCAGCCCCGCCTTCCTGACGTGCTGAGAACGAGACGCTGCTTTCTCCTGCCGAGAAATCCAGCTCCGGCGCTTCCGGGCAGCCCTTGCAGGCAGCCTGGAATATCGAGACCAAAGACGAGAGATACCATCCCTCAACCATCCTAGATTCAAGGTGCAGAACTGAATAACCCCTTGCAGAGAATTCTTGAGTCAGTCACTTGGCAAAACAAACTTAACTTAAACTGCTACTTTCTATCCCCGCCCACGTATTAGGCTTAGGTCAGGTACACTGGGGTAGGCGTAGTTAGAAACACCAGTTGAGTACGATTAGTCAAATGTTTATATGTATGTATCTATTTTATCCAATTTAAACCACCATATGGCTTAGAAACCATATAAATGTTTTTACAGTATTATTTTATACTTCTGCTTTTATTGTATGCACTTTACTTAACCATAAGTATTGCGATAATATCGATCCATTTCTCTTGTATGAGAAAAGAGACTGATCAATAAATACCATCTTTTATTGAACACGCCCGTCTCTTCCTTTTCTCTACAATCTGGTGAAACTAAGAATGCACGTACTGACTGAGTAAAATAAGTTGTCTTTTGTTTTCACACGACTCTAGAGATACACTCTTGATTAGGGGAGAGCAAAGTTGTCATGTTCTATGGTTGTCAGAAACTAAATCCCTTCTTGTCTATCCAGGGAGGTTCAACTCCTCCTTGCCTATTCGAGAAAGTTTCTAGTGAACTCTGAGCTAGCTGGCAAACCCAAAACTTTAAGTCTAATATCGACAGTAGAAGACCTAGTTAACGTCTGGTCTAGGTCTATACTATTGGAGGTATTATTCCAATGCGCAGGGCCTATTGGGATAATAGGAACTACACTACATGGCGCCCAACGTTTGGAAAGGCGATAAAACTAACGCAAGACATTAGAGTAACTCAGTCGTGCTTTTTCACACAGAACCCCTTTTTTCCCATAATACTCCAAAGACGTCTGGAGTGGGTGAAAGGTCATATCCGCCAAACCTCGCAGGAGGAAACTCCTATGTATGGTTCTTGGTTTAGTCAACGTTGAAGGATACACTGTTCCAAAATATTGTGCATCTAATCTTTGTTTCCATAAGAAACCTGATCTGCAAACAAACGGTAAAACCTTCCTGTCGGTAAAATGGTAGACAGTGATGAAGAAAGAGAGACAGTTAGAATAGCAGCTGAACTCGTAGCAGCTGATAATACTATGCAAGAAGCAGACCCGGATATAATACTCATCCCGGTCAACATAAGAAAATCTGTAACTTTAAAACTTATAGAAAATGGACTGACACCTAGAGGTGGCACAGTCATATTCGTAATAGAGGCACACGAATATCGGCAGACAGAGGTGTTCTATTCATGGATACACTTTCCAGCAGCAAACGCTGTAACAAAGCACTTCCACTATTACAAAACAGAGGAACCTCCTAATGAGTACACTCCTTTCGAGGAGGTGGAAGTACCACTTAAATTTCAAGAGCACCTGCTCTTGTTTAATGGCGCCCTAAAACATAATAATCACATCACCAGGCTCGGTCCATTAGGTAGACCAGGAGCAACGTGGCCGGTCCTAGCCGGATACACACCACATCCAGACATCGAAGGAATGTCTGCAGCAGATCTTTTAATACAACTAAAACAATTAATAAAAGTACATAGACAATTAGTCCAATATGTAATGCGGACTTCAACTATCCAACCAGTAATTAAAATTCCACAGCTGACCCCACATCAGGGGAACACAAATAAAATTACACCACAGAACATACAGTCCTGCCTAGGTAAAGTACCAGCTAAACGGGAACAAATACCATTCTGGTTAGCACAAAAAATCACCCAAATAGAGGCGGTGTTTCCAGACACCACCCCTGTGGATAAACACAGGATTCTGACTATCTGTCTTCCAATGGGAATCGCACCACACGTGGAGGACTGTGACACTTGGGGTACAGTCTTTGCTTCCATTTACACAAAAACACATGGTGTACCATCCATGTCGGTAATACCAGATGTGCTAAAACAAATTCAAGACGAATACGGTCCAGAACCCGCTTTAACTCTCGGTATGAAATTACTAAAAGACTTCAAGCAGGTCTCGGCAATACTATTAGCCAACATAAAGGGAGAAGCAGCAAATGTGGCGATCCGCCAGAGATTAAAAGAGACCGATATAGCTGACCAACCTGCTGAAATAGCCAGAATTATAGAAAAATCCTATGAAGAACTAGGTAGAGATAGTTTGGGTGGAATACCAGAAAGCCCCAACTAATTGAAAGTCCTGAAAAAATATTTATTAAAAATAATCTAAACAGTCAAAAGAAGAACTGGGATGGAAACAAACAATCCAATCCAAAAAAAAAAAGAGATTCCAGTCCAGAGGAAGGTCTCCTCGGCGGAGAGAAAGATCTCCGGACCAAGGACCCAGGTCTCCCAAAGGGAGCCCTCTGTGAAAAAATACAACCTTAGAAATAGGGATAACATAAAGAAACCGGATAGATATCAAGATTTTGATACACGTCCCTCTCAAGTTTTTCAGACTTCCTCGCAGAAATCGGAAAGAAGAGGACGATCGGAACCCAGGGAAGGGCACGTCAAGTCCAAAGACAAGGAACCTGCTCATCCAAATAAAAAATTACAGTTTCCAAAGAAGAAGGTAGCCAGTATTAAAGTATTCAACAATGCCGAGAATACTGAGGACACAGCTGAAAAACGGAGTGTGGGCTCAGACAATGCTAGACAGCGCAGCAGAAGTGAGCATAGCACGCAAAGTCCTTATGAATCATCTGGAGCCAGTGGACACGAATGAATACATTCAGGTGGAAACTGCAGACACCAGAGTTAGCAAACCTCACAAAATATATGAAATAACTTTACATATAGAAGGGGATAAGACTAGGAAAATAAGGGGCCTTTTTTGGGATAATCTCTCCAAGGGCTATGACATCCTTCTAGCTGAAAAAGATTGGCCACCAGAGTTCGTCAGGGAGTGCCCACATGGCGAAGAAATAATTATGCCTGCCTTCTCAAATCATATTCCAATTCATAAAAAATACACACTTGCTAGAAAATGGGCAGTAGCTCAAGCTCCTGCTTTATATAAAAATCATGTAGGATGGGATGAGGACTCTCCTCCTCACAAAATCCAGTTAAAATCACAACCTACTGCACAGAGACAGTACCCAATTAAGCAAGAAGCTAAAAAACAGGTAAAAGAGATCCTAGATCAACTTAAATACCAGGGGGTGATTGAAACTTGCACCTCACAAATGAACAACCCTTTGTTTCCTGTCTCCAAACCAGACAACTCATATCGTCTAGTTTTGGATTACAGACACCTTAACTCATGTTGCAAAACTTTTGTAGTGCAAAACTCGCATAGTGCAGCGCTAATGAATAACATAGTGCGCAAAAAATACAAAACAACATTAAACATATCTAATGGATTCTTTTGTCAAAATATAGCACCAGAGAGCAGATACTTGTCCGCGTTCTCAATAAATGGCACTCAAAAACAATTCTGTCGGTTACCCCAGGGGTACAAGAACAGCCCCGGATTATTCTCAGCGAGAGTAACAGAGTTACTACAAACATATGATGACGAAGCATTATCTTATGTCGACGACATATACCTAACAGACGATGACTTGGATACTCACTTGAAGAGAGTGAACACCATAATACTTGGGTTCGCGGCAGAGGGTTATAAATTCAACTTTAAAAATTCTAGAATTGCCCATCTAACAGTCCTGTTCTTAGGATATGAATGATCAAGTGAAGGCAAAAGCCTGGCTGACAATTTCCTGGAGAAATGTGCCGTACTCCAAGCACCTAGAACACTAAAAAATCTACAGTCAATTCTAGGCTTCCTAAATTTCGGAAGAACATACATTGCAAATTACGCAGAAAGGGTCAAACCCCTTTATGATCTAATAAAACCAGATTTTAAAAGAACCAATTGGACTCAAATACACACAGAAATTCTGAGATCCTTACAAACAGATATGTTAATTAAAACAAAATTAGAAACACGGGATAACACACGCAATCTTGTGATTCGAGTCATCCCAGGAAGATGCGGATTCACATACCTGACCTCTAATGAGGGAGAAAAGGTACCAATTGCATTCAAATCACACTTGTACACTAAAGCTGAAATGAAATTTAGCCCAACGGAAAAAATTCTAACTGCAACACAGACAGCTATAGCAAAAGAACGAGCCCTGGCACAAGGTAAACGAATAATAATCGTGACACCGATACCAGCCCTAGAGGCTGTAACAAAAGCAAGCATTCCGAATGCTAAAGCGCTCCATCCGAGATGGATACAATGGGCTAATTCTCTTGCTGCAACAGACGTGGCATACGAATTTGATCCTAACTTAAAAACACAAGAATTTCTCCAATATGAATTCGAATGTCCTCCGCCGACCGAAATTCTGCCTCTAGAACATTACGCATGTGTAATCTATACAGACGGACATGCTCAACCCTCCGTTTGGGGAGAACAAGCATACAACCCCACATGTGAGATTACAAAAGAAGTGTGGCGCGGAGGTAAACTAAGACCTCTATTAACAAAAACACACTCAGTGGAAACTAATTCAGAACAACAGACTGAAATAATAGCATTGAAAATGGCGCTAGATAATGCAGATCGCGAATTCCCGACACTTATAGTGTCCGATTCATATTACTGCGTCAAATCATATAACAACGATTTGCAGAAATGGATTCAAAACGGTTACAAAGATGACACAGGTGCAACAATAAAGCAAAAACTGCTTTGGGAACAAGTAGTTCTGTTACAAAAAGAACTACCAAAACTCACGTGATACATACACTGAGTCATCAGCGTGATGGCGTTCACGTTGCAGGGAATTCATTGGCTGAGAAAGCCACAGCGGTAGCAACTGAATCGGCTTCCGTAGCTAGAAAAAAGCGTACAGTGAAATACATTGACGGTGAAACAATGCTGGCGGTGAAAACGTCATCAAAAGGCGACTGCTCAGCGTTACCGATCAGTTACCCACTCAAATATACATACATAATCGATGCGAACTCCGTTCCTTTTGCTCGAATCCCTGGAGTGGGGGATAGAGTGATTCCAAACATGAACAGGAGAGGCTTGTTAATAGCAGACGCACATATGGGCGAGGGTCTCAGACACCTCAAACTAAAAGATTCTCTGGAAGAATTACAATCAGTATACTGGTGGCCAGGCATGAGCCTGCAGCATCACATTTTTGTAAAAAAATGCCCGGACTGCAACAGAGATCGCAGCGGCGAGACAAACGGTGTAATACCATGGCGTTTCTCTCAAGAAGGGCTAAGCAATAATCAATAAGACCAGTGTGAATAAGGCGTCCTATTAACAAACAAAGACTAGTTTCCACTTATAATGTAGACCCCAGCACTCGGCTGACGTCGGGACTGTTATACAAAGATTTGCGAGTCTAAATGGCATATACGCTAGGAGCATGCTACGTTTGACCAATGTTTTCACTTTAGCCCTCAAGCCTGTGGGGAAACATGGCCAAATGAGCATAGCACAGCGGGATTCTTCTCACTTCCTTCCTGAGGGATACGGGATGGTGTAAAGAAAAAACCAAGGCATAAAGCTATCTATAACGGAAAGGATATTAGGTTCGGGAGCTGGGTGGGTCAAACATCTAATAAGTGTCCAACGTAGTCTAAACAACCTGCCAAGAAATTCTCTGAAGGGATTCAGTCTGTACGAATTATTGTTTGGAACTAGGTTGTTGGTCTTAGATCTTGACAGTGAGACTTCAGTGGTGAAGGAAAAAAGCTTTGATATCAAAGATCGTTTGGCTATTTTACAGGACTTAAACGAAACAAGAAAAGACCTGAGCAACATAAAGTTGAAACAGCAGCCAACAACCACTGAAGAACCACCACCTGTCCCAGCAAGACCTGTCTGGATTCCAAAAGTCGGGGATCTAGTCAGAGAAAAGATCGCGGTAAAGAAGGAATTTGGGCCTTCTTACAGAAAAGCAGTTCCTGTCTTGTCTATCAACGGGACAAGATCAGTTGTACTACCGCCGCTTGCTGGTAAAAAGGAGAACCGAGTTGTATCCATCGACCTGGTAAAACCACAATCATGTGGCCGATAACAACCAGTAGGCCAAGTGGACTCCCGATAAGTAGCAGAACACCAAGATTTGCTACCAATACAGAGGTCCTAACTAAGAGGCTAATCACATTCGAAACGCCTACAGAACAACAACAAGGACTATGCAACAATGCAATGGAACTCACACCTCTGAAAACCCAAATAAAAACATTTAGTAGAGACACACCAACCTACAATGAAGTAACAAATGAATATGCTAAAGCTGCAAGAAACAGTAATCCTGAAGCAATTGGAACAATTGACAGAACAGCATCCGGCTACTTCATCAACTTTGATGATTCTTCTGAAGATCTAAGTGAATCAAGGACACAGCCATCAACAAAAACTTTTAAAGATAAAGCTAAGGAACTTTTGAAACAACTGAAAGAAACCTATCTGATTTCTCCATGGATTGAATTTTGGGTGTCCTTTGGTGTATTTATCCTCATACTTTGGCTCATCATGGTACTATGTTTGGGACGCTTCATTGAGGGAAAATATGCAAAAATGGACACAGCAAGCCAGAAAATCAACTTGATCCTCAAACCACACACATCTTCACACGTTGAGAAAAGAGAACTTTCTTCAGTCAACTTCACAGCCAATCCTATACCGGGTGGGGTAGCATGGGACAACACTGACTATGAAATTTATGGTCCGGTTGAGATCCTCAAATATCCACACCAAATCAAGATCTCGTTGAGTGACTTTGTAAAAACAAGCTCATTTGCTGATGATTGGGACTTTGAAAGTATTAATAACATGATGTCTGATCTAGTGATGTCTGCTAAATTTACCAAACATGATTATTTGCAGGGTTCATCTAATTATGATAGTATGTACTGCTACAACCACTATGGTAACCATTTTCTACATAAATCTGCACAACCTAGAAATGTTTTAAATTATAATCAATGGGAACATTGTGCAACCCCTCCAAAAGGAAGCTCAAGAACCGTTTATGGCAAATATTCTTATTTTTCAGGGTTCAATACAAGTAAAGCTGAAACATTTTATTTCAAATTGTCAAATAAGACAGGAACAAAAACCATGCTTACAAACACGAAATTGATATATTCGGACTCATTTTACGAACAAATGAATACATTTAGTTTTGATTATTGGGACAAAAATGTTGAAGTAAAAAGTGTTTGGGGTACAAAAGAATGGCAAGTACAAGGTATAGAATCATTGTTTAGAGCCTGCATGATCCCAGAACAAATTATATTTTTGAATGACACTGTTCAACAAACTACCTGTCTTGGCCTAGCCAAAATCAAAGACTTAAATAAACCGTCTATTCCAAAGCCAACAATGAACAGCAATAGCTCTACAGATGAAGAGATAGACGTAAACTATGTGTTAAACCAAAACAGAACCCATCCTGATTGGAAACAATGGTTAATCTGGCCCACAGATACTAATAACTGTCAAGACAGATTCCTGAACAAAATACAGGGGTTCACATTGACCAGGCCAGACCCTAGATATTCCCAAAGACAACACCCAGGGATAATAACCACCTACAGTGTGGGCAAACTCTGCCTTCAATGGCTAAAAACTTCCACACTGACAGAAACTAAGCAACACCTAACTTTACTTACTGATGGTGCTGACTTGCGTGATTTCATTATGGGACCGCGCAAACAGCGTCTAAAACGCTTCATAGCAGCTTCTATATATGCAGCTTACAACGAGGCCTGGAAGATAACTCAAATTGAGACAGCAGAAAGTATACGGGAAATTGACCGTATAAATTTGGAAAAATCGCTTTCTGTAGTGGACAATGGGTTAATGACTCTGTCCTCCAGAATCTTTTCATTGGACAGCATTGTGTCATCAGCAATCGACATAATATCGCAAGACTTACTGTTGTTACAACACGGTCAGTCTCAATTGCGTTCTATTGTACAGCTTGGCTGGACGTTACAAAATCTGCGTTCAGGCTATGTGCCTTGGCGTTTAATCAACACAACGTCACTATTCAATATCTTTAACCTTACTGATAAACAAATCAGTATGGCACAGAAGGGTGCTGATTATACAATCCTGAGCATTGAGAAACTCGAGAGATTACCAGTGACAATGTCAGAACGACCTGTCAGTGAATGGATAATACATGGGATAATTAATATTCCAATATCAACCTTCAGGTTTCAATACTGCCAAAAATATATACAGGCTGGCATGTACGAAAAATTGGGAAAAGGGTACATTAAGACAACAAGGAACTTGCCATATTCACATGCATGTGTCAGTAATAAAGGACAGAAAGTGTTTCTTAGTGGCAATAATTGTGCGATGTCACTAAGCGGTACACTTCTGTGTAATGGAATTAGTTTGCATGGAGCCTGTGAAGGGAACTCAAATAACCTTTCATGTCACCAGCTAGGCACACCTGCAACAGAGATAGAACCATTCTTTAAAAGACTCTATAACGGGAGTTACATTCTAATTGTGGATCGCAGATGTTGTAGTTTACTGCCCGGGGTTCCTTATCTCGTTAGTACGACTGCGAAGGTCATGTGCTGTGGACGCTTATTGTTCCCCTGCTCCTTTCCAGACAGGGAGGCAAGGGCATGGCCTAACTTGAAAATTACTTCTATTCGAATAGATACTTTAAGCAGAATGAAAACAGTGCTTCTTCAGACGCCGACCAGGCTCACGTCATCAAAAGAAACGTATGATCTCCTAGTCGCAAGGACGACTGCAGAGATTCACTCATTGCTATCAACTAATTCCCCCATACATTTCGCAGAAATCCTGAATGAAATCTTAAATATTTCTGATACCAGTGGAGTCTCAAATGTATTTAAGACAGTATTTTCGATGGCATTAACACCATTCAAAGCCATACTGGGTATTTTTCCAGACTTCGTCCATTCGATTTTTGGCGGACTTCCCCTCATTTTGGGACTAATTGCAGGAATCCTATTCTTGGTCCTTATATTTCGTTATGGCAAACCATGTCACAGACAAAACACCTGCGACAAGGGAAGAAACAATCCGAGCCATTGGATACCGGGACCGGATATCAAAAATCCTGGGACTTTCCCGGCTTAGAGACCTGAACATGACTTGGTTTCTTTCATTTCGACCAATGTGGCATCGATGTGTTTTACCTGTATTAAGGTGCTTGCTGTGCGGAGAAGAATGCGTGTTGGACACCTGTCTGACGCTACAATCAGATGCGCCAATGGATGCAGAAACATTGTTGGGTCCGGTAACGGCTCATGCTTTGTGCTGCCCTCAACGGCTGCCAATCCTGATGACGGCATTCGTGGAAACGTCACCACTACGATTGAGGGGTAGTGAAGTTCAAGATGAAAGCAGCATCGATCAGGTACGACCTTCTGTCAGCAATACTAATCAAAACGTCACTGGAGACAATCATGCACATGAATGCATGGTTACATCCTTTTCCGAGTTAGTGGAACTCTCACAGGAAGCTGTTGACAGCTTTTTCGACAGTCTCAATGATATGATGTTCTCACCAGAGCAGAAATAACGACTTTTGAGCAAGCTAGCACACGGCGTTCCCAACACCCTGAATTTGGCCTTCAACTTTAATAATAAAGTAGCATGAACAATTTTCCCTCCAGTTCACGGACAGCAATTTTTTCAGCAGCCCCAAAATATTTTTACGATTTTTCGGGACACTTATCTTCTGCTTAAAGTAAGAACTATTCTTAGAGAACTAAATTTCTATTTTTAGAAACTTTATAGACATTAGCTGCCCGCTGGTATGTTCATAATTATTTTATTCTGTCATGAAATGGTCTCGAACTTTTCTTCTGTATTAAAGAGCCATTTCATGTGTAATTCTCATATTCGATTACTAATAATGTATACATGCGTGATTAATTTAGCATTAGTCTACTGCTTAAGTGCATATAGTACATATGGCTATTTTATTTTCCCGTACATTACATGATTTCGAAATGCATTATATGTATTTTGGGGTGGTAAGGTATACACGATACTCTACAGTATGTTTTACTATGCCTAGATTCGTATATATGGCCATAGTTAGCGTGGAGTGGGTGTGATGTATTCCTATAGGTTCTGTATCGATCCCCCTATTCCTGACCCTGTTCTGGTTAACAAGTTAACTAGCAGCCATCCCATGATGCAGAAACCGTTATCTGATTAAGCCACACCACGGCACAGGAACGTGTTATCTGATTAGGTCATAACGCTTGCAATCTAATTAGGCAAGCAATATTCCTCCAGCCCCTGATAAGGCATACGGAGTTCTCAAAACAAATCAAACCTATGACAACCTGGGAAAAACCCTGCGGCCATTGTTTTGATTTCACCGAGAACTTCAGCAAAAGAATGTGCTAACGACCAGTTCGTATGACATCCTTATTGACGTATCTATGTCCATCCTTACGTCAATCTCGGCACCTTACAGGTATAAATATTACCGGTATTGCCTTAAGCAAACACACGCGGTGGTGACGAGATCGGAGCAGCCAGACTTGCCGAAGCCCAGAGCAGAGCAGACCCCGCTGGCGCAGCCCCGCCTTCCTGACACGCTGAGAACGAGACGCTGCTTTCTCCTGCCGAGAAATCCAGCTCCGGCGCTTCCGGGCAGCCCTTGCAGGCAGCCTGGAATATCGAGACCAAAGACGAGAGATACCATCCCTCAACCATCCTAGATTCAAGGTACAGAACTGAATAACCCCTTGCAGAGAATTCTTGAGTCAGTCACTTGGCAAAACAAACTTAACTTAAACTGCTACTTTCTATCCCCGCCCACGTATTAGGCTTAGGTCAGGTACACTGGGGTAGGCGTAGTTAGAAACACCAGTTGAGTACGATTAGTCAAATGTTTATATGTATGTATCTATTTTATCCAATTTAAACCACCATATGGCTTAGAAACCATATAAATGTTTTTACAGTATTATTTTATACTTCTGCTTTGATTGTATGCACTTTACTTAACCATAAGTATTGCGATAATATCGATCCATTTCTCTTGTATGAGAAAAGAGACTGATCAATAAATACCATCTTTTATTGAACACGCCCGTCTCTTCCTTTTCTCTACAATCTGGTGAAACTAAGAATGCACGTACTGACTGAGTAAAATAAGTTGTCTTTTGTTTTCACACGACTTTAGAGATACACTCTTGATTAGGGGAGAGCAAAGTTGTCATGTTCTATGGTTGTCAGAAACTAAATCCCTTCTTGTCTATCCAGGGAGGTTCAACTCCTCCTTGCCTATTCGAGAAAGTTTCTAGTGAACTCTGAGCTAGCTGGCAAACCCAAAACTTTAAGTCTAATATCGACAGTAGAAGACCTAGTTAATGTCTGGTCTAGGTCTATACTATTGGAGGTATTATTCCAATGCGCAGAGCCTATTGGGATAATAGGAACTACACTACACTAAATTTGCTTAGGCACAAGGATTTGGCACTTGCAGTAAAAACCCTATGCTAGGCAGCACACTAGCACCTTGCACCATGTTGCGAGGCTGTGCGCCGCCCAAGGTTGGCTAATTAGAGAGCCAGTGCATGGGATGACAGCAACAGGGCAATCTTAGTAGACTCGGTTCTGCGCTGTTTTTCAACTTTTGTGTAAACATAGCAATTGCTGTGTGAGATAAATCAACCCCCTCATTTCACCCGATCTAGAGGTTACTTTCCCACTCAAACCACCTCAGTTTAAGCAGATCACTAAACCCCTCGAAACAGAATTTAGTGGAATGCAAAAATCCCAAGAACCACTGCAACAAGAAAATTGAAAGCAGGCTTATGTAAGAGTAGCCCGATGAGGATTTGGACTTAGTATTTTTTTCAGAATCATGGTTTACCCCTGACTGGAATCCAATTTTTGATTGTTTCTCTACAATTTCACCATCATTACATATGACCGAGATAACAAGAGCTGTAGAAGAGTCTTTGTCATTTAACACAACTCCTTACAAATGTACTCCATTTCTTGTACACCCCATTGGTGACAATAAACCATTATATAATTACTATACATAGTGAAAAGCTGATACTACGTGCTCCATCTCTCTTTCCTGATATTGTAGTCCTAGGTGATTTAAATATTTTGGTCAATTCATTGTCTAAAACACCTGACACTGCACATTATACAACTATAACGTCCTTAGGCGTCTTGCAATTAGTGAGTAATCAACCAATAGAGCTGTCAGTAGTCTTGGCTTAATCCTTACATCAGCCAAATACATTACCATGCTAGCAGTTTCAGACTTGCTATGGCCTGATCAATCCTTCATAACCTTTGAGATTTTATTTGGCTTAAAAAGCATAATCATACGCAACTGATCATATATACCAACCTTAATTGGAAACAATTGAACCTGGAACTTTCAGTGAAACATTGTTGAAAATCTTTAGTAAACACCTATAGGTAGGGGCTTCTCAAGGGACAAACAACACTGTTTCAGCGTTAGTCAGTCCTAAATAGGATTCTGAACTATCTAGGTCCTTTGGAAACTAATTTGATAAATCCAAAATTTTTGTCTACCCCTTGGTTTACAGATACCCTTAAATCAAAAACAAAAGCACTAAAAGTTCCTGAAAGAAAGTAGTGAAAATCTTATAATACCAACAATAAACATCTTTATATCAGACAGTTGCATAAGTCTAGTCATTTGGCCAGAAAAACTAAGAAAACCTTTAATGCAAATACATCCTGGCTGCGCAAAATAATCCATGATGTCCTAAATAAAAGCTCTCCTAATATACTTCCCAATCCCGACATTTCCTGCTGAGAAATAGCAGATAGTGAGGACCTCATACAATTTGTACCGATTTCGGAAGAAGAGTGTCAATCCCCCCTAAACTCAAGCAAGTTGTCCAGTTCCCCACTCGATATCTGTCCTGCACTGTGCTTAAATGTGGGTAAAACCATTGCCCCGATGGACGGACAAGTAATCAATGCCTTCTTTAATATAGGCATTGCTCCTGTCTCAGTAAAAATCTATAGTAAGACCTATCTTAAAAATAACTAATCTTAGCCCATCTAGCCATAGACCTGTCTCACTTCACTTTATGTGGCTCAAATGCTAAAAAACAACAGTGACTAAGCAATTAAAAGCCTTTGTGATCCTAAAAACATCATAGAAACTACCAGGCTAATTTGAGACCAGATCTTTGTACTGACCATTACTATGTCAGCCATTCATATGTAAACTGGTTAGTCGACAGTGGAAGTTCAAGAGTAGTCATACTCCTGGACGTCTATGCTTCATTTGACACAATCGATTGCCCTCTTCTCCTAAAACGCAGTGAAACTTTGCATGTCAGAAGCAACGCACCTGACTGGCTTTTTCTCAAACAGATACCATAAAATTCAAGTGCACAATTTTTCTTGAAGTTTTACATAACACTACACTCTGCTCCCAAAACCAGCTGGGCATTGCAAATGAATAACAATGACATAACTAGACTCTAACAAGTAACAAGAGATACAGGTTTTTATGTATCTACTATAGGCATACATGTTTTATAAATGGGAATTCTAGCAATACATGGGTAAAACAGACATTTATAATCATTCAGGGTTGGAAGCATGTAGCTGACACACATCCAGTTCCTGAAGGTAGGAGGTTGGTCATGTCAGTCATGCAATATTGGAACCATGGACGAAAATCCATGATGTACACCCATAGTGTGAGGTTCATTGAATTCCATAGATCTGGATTGATTTGGTTGATTCAGAAAGCATATTATGCATCTAAGCTGAATTTTGTTGCCTAAAATGGTCACTTGGCACAGTAAAATCTCAGGTTCTTAGGGCTAGATGTGTCAACATACCCTTTTGCGATTTCCAAAGAGCGATTTTTAAGGAATCGCTATTTGGGAATTGCAAAATGGCATGTATGTAGAAATTCAATATTTTTTAGCGATTTCTTAAAATTCCTTATTTGTGATTAGCAAATTGCTAATCGCAAATAGGGAATAATTTCCCATTCATTTCTATGGGCCAGGAGGCCCATTGGAATGAATGTGAAATTATTCTCAATTTGCGATTCGCAATTTGCTAATCGCAAATTGAGAATAATTTCAAGGGTGCAGGGGTGTCTCAAGGACACCCTGCTGCACCCCTGAAAATGACATGTGTGCGCATATGGCGCTCATACATGCCCTAAGGGCATGTATGAGCGTCACATGGCACCTTTACAAATTGCATAAAGTGCATTTGTAAAAGAATTCGCAAATTAACACCAACTACAAGTTGGTGGTAATTTGCGATTTCTTAGAGTGAAATCGCAAAACATTCTTCTTTCTTACATACCATTTAAGGAATCGCTTTTTGCGATTCCTTAAATGGTAGCGCAAAATTAAGGAATTGCAAATTTTGCGTTTCCTTAATTTTGCGATGCGATTTTTTTAATACATCGTATTTCCCGTTTTTTTGTCGCAAACGCTGCTATTTTGCAATTCGCAGCGTTTGCGACAAAAAAACGCTTGATACATCTGCCCCTTATTCACAAAGGTAGTTTAAACGTTTGAGTAATTTACATTTTTGAGTACATTCACTATATTTTGCCTGTTCACAAAATCAAAATAAATTTACTCCAAAAGTGAAATGTACATGTTTCCACCACAATTGAAAGGACTATTGCTACACACAAACTGCGGACACCACTCACAAAGGCAACATACACTTTTGAGTCATTTACACATGCAATTTACTCTTACTCTTTTAAATAAGTTTACTACATTTTTTATGGTATGGCATGGTGTGGTATGTTACTTAGTAAGTTAACCACTGTGGCCAAGGGATACCTAAGTTTAATTGCAGCTACTTCACTGGACCAAATTCTTTAATCCTGGACACTTAATGCGGGAGTCCCGAGTTTCCATCACAGTTTCTTTATCTGACCAAGTTAATGCTGGGTACTTAATTTCTGTGCACATCAGTCCTAGGTTTGCATAACTAAGAGAGCTTAGAAAGAGACTGCATAGATGTATTAAGCACTATACCAAAACTCTACACTGGAATCCTGGTGTCCTGCTAATCTAGCCTCTGCACAGAGACCTAGGCCTGTCCATGACAGTGCAAGGTCTAGAAACTGTCCTGTTACCTGGAGCGGTGCACCAAGCGTCTCTTCATAGTAGACAGTGGACTACTCCGTTTCCTGGCTGTAGCTTAGAAAGCTGTAAAGGCAGCATAGTGTATTTTGTGAACCTTTTGTTTGACCAGACCGTGTTATTTGTGTTAAAATGTAGCCTACTCAACCCTCTTGTGTAAATGTATGCTATTATGGGAAACCAAGAACCTTGAACTAACTTTCTGTTGTATATCAAGTGTGTGTGTTTGTATAGTATGGGTGTAGTACATATGTGGTAGTACGATTATGTTTGTAGGAGAGTCTGAGTACTGAAGCCAGTGGGATACATTTTGGATACCCCATGTCTTTGTGTGGCACAAGTTGGAGGGTGAGGATTGCTTCCCCTGATTATAGAAGTGTATTGTCTTCCTTCTCGTTACTAGAAGGTGGAAACCCAAACACTGATGCGAGGAGGATGGACAAAGGACTACTTTTAGAAATGCATGAAGACTTTATTATGGGGCTGTTGATTAGTTCTTTCTGAACACTGCTATTTGGTATATGTAAGAGTGAAGGGTGGAACTGCAGTTGCTGTATAAGTTGAGAACGTTTCTAGGCCAGGCCTGCACTGTTGTCTGCTCCTGCTTACTGGTTCAGAAAGACTGATGACCATAAGGTGCACAAAACTCACACTTAATTGTACCCATTTTGTGGGAAACCCCAGTGCTACCTGCTTTGAGAGGCATCACTTTAGCTGCGTCTGTAAGAGCAGCCTGAGAAGAATACTTGAATGAGAACCAGTTCTGAAGTTGGAGATAGTGAACCCGCATATCCTGCCTAACAAATGTGTATACATTTGGGATACAAATCACTCCAGTCTAAAGTTCCTCTTGACACAGCAAATGAGTGTTACACAGAATGTTCAAAGAGTTGCTGTGCAACCAGTGCTGGTGTCTGTCTGACAGTCGACTCTCAGAGGTGAGGGGACATCATCTGAAGTCAATACTTACTGCTGGAGGAGCTAAGGGGTCTGCCGGAAGAGCCTAAAAGCCTGCTTGCCTGCCTGCTGATAGAGAGAAGATGTGTGCTTGGCCCTGCAGAAGGAGAGGCTGTGCTGTATAAGAAGTCATGTGAGTGCAGCTCAAGAGGAAGCGGATGACCCAAAGATGGTGCATCATGAAAGGCGTGTGTTAAGGAAGGTTCCTCCATCCTCTGCATAGTTTATCGTGTGAACTGTACCAAAATGTATCTCAAACGTGGTAACCAGCACCTGGCCGTGGGGACAATGATCTAGTGCTGCCACTGCCCACACGAAGCAAACAGATTGTGTCAATCTGCCCAGGGGCTATCACTGCTTGAAATTATCACTGAGAGAGGATTCAGCCTCGAGGCTACAACAAGTTGTGCTGAGCACTGACCACCCACTTCTTAAGAAGGCTGCTTCCCCATAGCCGAGAGCTGATGCAAAAACTCACCTCCCCAACATCATCTTGCCGTGCCGTCAGGACAGGTCTCTGCTGCAGGCTTTCTTTAAGGAGTCTGTGCTGTGAAGGCATAAAGTACAACCTCATCAACCTCCCACCCAAGACTGTTGAAAGTGATATGCAGGTAAACCACAGTGGTTAGCCTATGTACGGTGGATGAGAGATGATGGTGCACAGTTTGATTGTCCAATCTTACTGAGATTGTTAAACTGAGACTAAAGAATGGCAAAATGCTGAACCAGGTACATATTCAAACAGTGAGAATATTTGAGAACACAGGCCCTGAACCCAACCCTGCCTAATCCCAAAAACTGGTGAGGACTGTAATAGTGGGAATTCTAGTACTAGGGGGGGGAGGGCAATTACTGGAAGGAGAAAGGGTGATAGTGCCTCATTGATGGAATGCAGCATTCTGCAACCCTGTAGTCGTGCACATTGAATTGTACAAGCCGGGAATCTTACTAATCTCAGCGATTTTAGCCATAGTCACTATTCCCTTTATCAGAGCACTATGACTAAAGTCTAATCCATCAGCATACGGACTACCAGGAGAATATCGGAGTTGATTTTGGTATGCGTTAGAAAACATGGCCAAATAAGCCCAAGCGGAACCTTCATAGGAAAAAGGAAGAACTAAATATGGCATCGCTCTTTCTGTGTTATGGGGCATGAGCCCACAAACCCAACAATCTGTAGTGTTGATTACCAATTGATGCTGATGCAATAACTGAATGAATGAATTATTAAAGTATTCTGTTCTCCTAATTAGCTCGTGTTCTGAGAGTGTATGAAACAAATGTGGGGGATCAGTAGTAGGAAAAGATAAAGAGACGGATGTTGGAACAAGTGCCTGCTGCCTAATATAAACAACCCAGCTTACACACGCCAATAAAATACATGAACATATTAAAATACATAAAATCACACCACATGGACTACTCATCAGTCCTTTACATTTTCTTTGTATCTTTACATTATTATCCACTTTTACATCCATTACTCGAAGGCGTTGCTCACGATAATCTTCCCAGATCACTTAGCTGTGGTTATTAGCCGTCCTATAACACTGCAAGTCCTGTGGACCTATGTCACTACTCAGGTCACAGCGTAAGACTCCTACCGTGACCCTGCAACTTGATGGAAAGTGAAAGAAAAGAAAATGCCTTTTAGGAAAGAAATTGTAATCAGGAAAAGAAACATTCAATTGTCTTTCATTTATCGAGGTCTTAAATTGTACCGAGTCTTATTAGGGATCGATTGTTCCTTAAACAGAGTTACTGGATTCGCCGTGTTCAACCGCAGATGTGTTGGTACAGCTTCTTGCAACACGTCGTCGTCTTCTTTTTCAGAGTTTGTTTGGTCCAGGCGTGCACTACTGAAAGGTACAAATCGAGGAACCCTTTCCCCTTCACTGTCACTTATGCCCTTACGGACCCATTGGTCAAAAGGTAAAGGCAGAGGTATCCTCTTACAGTGCACACCATGGACCCAGTTCTTTTCCCCCACGACTTTCACTGCTGTACGTGTTGTCAATAAAACTTGCCTCGATGGACCCCAACGAGGTTCCAGATTCTTTTTCCACGGAAATATTTTCACGCAGACCCAGTCTCCGGGTTGGATCGAGTGACCTGGGTCTGCAGAGGCCTTCGGCAAAGCGTTTTGAACCTGTTCGTGAAGAACACGCAATTTAGTGGTGAGATCATGCAAGTAGTCAATCAACATTGGGTATGGGATGTCAGAATACTTTTTAGGTCGAGGAATTCCCCAGACATTAGCTGGGCGCCCCAAGACGACGTCATAAGGACTAAGTCCTAAACAAGAATGCACAGTAGTTCTCGTGGATAAAAGTGCCAAAGGCAAAGCGTCAGGCCAAGCAAGACCCGTGCTTGCCTGAATCTTCGCCAATTTAAGTTTGAGAGTGCCATTATAGCACTCTACCAGACTTGCTGACTGAGGGTGGTTTGACGCATGGAATTTTTGCCTAATACCAAGACCTGTACATACTTTCTGCATAATTTGGCCTACAAATTCACTCCCATTGTCAGACCAGACAATGCGCGGCAAACCAAACCTTGGGAAAAACTACTTCAAAAGAACTTTGGCAGTAGACAAAGCAGTATTGTCCTTTAGGGGGTAGGCCTCTATCCATCTGGAAAAGGCACACACCACCACCAGAACATACTTGAGGTTATTACAACGATCCATATGAATGTAATCAATTTGCAATACCTCAAAAGGATACGTAGGAGGAGCAAAATGACCTACTGGAGTTGGGGTTCCCTTTCCTGGATTATGCATTAGACAAACAATGCAATGCTTCACCACATTTTCTGCACATTTAGGAATTCCTTCATTCTGCCAAACTGGATCCAGAAGCTTACATATGCCTTTTGAACTAATGTGGGCTGGACCATGCGCCATCGTAACTACAGGTAGTACATAGGCGTCTGGTAACAGCCAACGCTGATGTTCTGACAATTCCGTCCAACACCCAGTCGCATCCAACATTCCCGTACTTTCTTTCCACTTACTCAATTCATTCTCAGTAGCTTCTCCTTGAATCGTTTTCACACTTTCTATCGTATCCTCGCACATTCCTCTCTCTCTGATCCATCTTGCAGGGCTTGCAACACACATGCGACTCGTAGTATCTTTCGCTGTCTCTCTCGCTATCTCATCTGCAAAAGCATTCCCGCGACCCACATCATCAGTAATCTTCTTATGAGCACTACACTTAATTATTGCTATTTGGGTAGGCAATGCAAGTGATTCGAGAAGGTCAGTCACCAACTGACCATGCTGTATCTTGGTCCCATGGGAAGTAAAGAATCCTCTTTCCTTCCACAAACGACCAAAGCTATGGGCCACACCGAATGCATATTGGCTATCAGTATAAACATTCACTCTTTTTCCTTTAGCCAACATACACGCTCTAGTTAGGGCAATTAGTTCAGCTGCTTGGGCTGAATTTTGCGCAATACGTGGTGTCTCCACTATCGTATGCAAAGTGGTAACAGCATAGGCTGCAGTCGTTTCACCATTTGGAAGCTTGAAACAAGACCCATCCACTCATAGGATCCCATCCGGGTCCACAAGTGGTGTGTCTCTTAAATCTATTCTGCCTTTCGTTTCCTCCTCTGTTCGGAGAAAGCAATCATGCTGTTCTCGACTACCTTTCTCATCCGGTTTGAGCAACAATGTTTCTGGATTCAAAGTATTACACCGCTTGATATGTATATGGCTAGCTAAAAGTGTCAGCTCATATCCAGACAAGCGAGCACTCGTAAGGTGTTGTGTCTTTGTCCTATTCAAAAGAGTATCTACTGCATGCGGTACCATAACAACAAGAATGTTGTCTAATACCAATCCAGCAGATTGGCGAATGGAGATCGCTGCCGCTGCTGTAGCTCTGAGACAACTAGGCAATGCCTTGGCTACCGGATCTAACGTAGCCGAAGAATAGGCACATGGCCGTTGCTTGTCTCCAAATTGTTGCGTTAAAACCGACAACGCACAACCTTCTTTTTCGTGAACATAGAGTGTGAAAGGCTTACTGTAATCTGGAGTACCTAACACAGGAGCAGAACACAAGGCAGTACGTAAGTCTGAAAAACTCTTTTGACATTCAACAGTCCAAGGAAGAGGTTGGGGTGTGTCTTTCAGAGTAAGTGCCAGCAAGGGTTTAGCCAGCAATGAAAAATTCGGAATCCAATGTCTACAATAAGAGGTTCTGCCCAAAAAGGCACGCACCTCTCTTTGTGTGGATGGTACAGACATTTGTGCAATTGCTTGAATTCGTTCCGGGGTCAGTCGTCTTCCCTCCTTCGACAAGAGATGACCTAAATAGGTAACCTCTTGGCGGCAATATTGCAACTTAGAAGGGGAAACCTTATGATGCAGGTCTGACAAATGCTGCAACAACGAAACAGTGACATCCTTTCAGACATCCTTCGAATCGGCAGCAACCAAAAAATCGTCAACATACTGAATCAGAGTTGCACCTGAGGACAAAGCAAAAGCATCAAGCTGAGATTTCAAAGCCTGACTATAAATGGAGGGACTTTCACAATAGCCTTGAGGTGCACGTTTGAACCGAAAACTTCATCCTCCGAGGGAGAAGCCAAAAATATCCCTACTCTCCTCAGCAATAGGAATGCTGAAGAAAGCATTCTTAAGATCGATAACAGAGAACCATGCAGCTGAAGCTGGAATCATAGTAAGCAGTGATATCTGGAACAACAGGAAACTGGGGGACAACAATCTTGTTGACCTCCCGGAGATCGATCACAAAGCGATATACAGGAGGCTGGGAAGGATCAGTGCGTTTTAGATCTGGTAGAACAGGACTGTTGCAGACGTTGCCTCTTATTTCCTCCACCACACCCTTCTGAACCACATCATAGATAATAGCAACAAAGCACATTCACCATCATTAGAGATTTTATACTGAGGAATGCGTGGTAATTTAACATCAGGCTTAATAGTAACCACGTAAGGTGGAATCTGGAGCAGACCAACATCATTCGGACCTGTAGCCCAAAGCGTAGCAGGAAGAGACTGCAATTCAGGTGGCAATTGCTCTTTAGACAAATACATAGGAGAAACCAGTAAGATTTACACCAGAAGGGGAACAATACAATGTTGCATGAAGACGTTTCAATAAGTCCAAACCCAACAAATTCTCTCCGCAACCAGTCGTCAGAATAAGCGGAGCTTCCAAATTGTAAGGACCAATCGAAAGAGGCAAAGGACAAGAAACCGGGTTAGCAACTGGGGCGCCAGAAAATCCTACAGAAACGTTTGTTAAGTCAGACAAAGGTGCCCCAGGGAGTTTGGAGTGAATAGTAGAACTTCTCATTGCACCAGTATCCAAAAGAAATGGCTCTGCAACACCCAATGCAACAACTTCAACATAAGGCCCATCCTGATCCACTGGAACTGATACGACTCCCTTACTTTGTCCATGGCTGTCCTAACTAGAATGAAAATCCTGAGCCTCATCCACAATACAATAATCGTCGTTGTAATATTGCGCAGACTGAGTATTCTGCTGATCAAAATAATTCAAAGAGTTCTGAGGGGGAAGGGAACGCTGCCCCTGAGGCAACGCACCTCGCCCTCTACCTCTAGGTGCTGATTGAGAACCACCACGGCCTCGCTGCCCTAAAAATCCACCATTACGCTGCAATAAAACCGGACAACTACTCTTAAAATGACCTTCCTCTTTACAAAAGGCACATTGATTAGGACCAAGCAAAGGTCGTGGAACAAAAGCATCAGGTTTCTGTAACAACCTCTGAGGCTGGAAAGGCTGTTGAAATTGGCCCTGTGTAGAACGGGGAGGATAAGCCTGTTGCAAAAGAACCTTTGTTTTTAAATCCTTATGTTTTCTTCTCAGCCTTATCTTTCTCTTCCTTATCTCTATTTTCGTAATACTGAGCAGTGGCTAATATCTGTGCAGGTGAAGAAACAGCCCAGGAACTTTCCGAATCTTTCAACTTATGCGACAATTCTGGAAGTAAATTAAATAAAAATGTATCCACAAATAATCGCTGTCCACCTTCAGTACTCATATCCTGACCACTATGATCGAGAAACGTCTCCTCAAAACGAGTAAAGAAATCGGAGACGCTCTCATCTTTCTTCTGCTTACACGCAACCAACGTATTCCAGTTAACGCGCAAGGCTGCCATCATTGTCTTCATTAATGTTATTATTCTACCTGGCAATTCCGTAATCAAATTATCTGGCTTAGCACCACCCACTTGTGCCGCATCCGCAGCAAGTATATCAGCCCAACTACCACCTAAAGCTTGATCGTGGTCCTCTCTACGAATCCGAGCCCATAATGCTTGTGGAACCACATTCCCCATCAGCATATCAATATCAGCCAAATTCATGATACAGGCGTCAACAGTCTGGGACAGCTCTTTATAATACCCAGCAGGATTTTTACGAGGGTCTGGCAGAGATTGCTTAACCGCCAAAACTTCAGCTCTTTTCCAGGGGACATGTACCCATATACGCTGGAAATGAGCAGGGACAGCCAGCACCGCACCCATTTGCGGAACCTCTTCTCTCCATACTGGAGGAACTTCCCTCATAGGGCAATTTTTCGTCCTCTGTCTAACTGCAGGATCAGGGCCAGGAATAGTCTGAGAGGAATATAAAGACCTAAAAGTGACGAGTGTATTTACAGCATCCTGAACGTCAGAACCCACAATAAGTCCTTTATCAAACCTATCCTGTATCTCTAATAGACCCTGAGGAGTTAGATCCAGTTCCATATTCTCCCATCCTTTAACAAGAGCATCACACTTGACATTAAAAACGTATCTCTGCGTAGGCTCTCTCCACTGGAGAAAGGTATCTAGAATATCAGATACACTATACAGTGGACCATTCGTCATCCACTCACGAGCAAGAGAGTCCAACATAACTCGTTCATCAGAATCTGGCATTTGGGTACGAGATTTCCTTCGAGAAAAGACAGGAGTCATATTCAGAGACCCAAAAAGAGGAGAGAAAAGACCAGAAACAGTATTAACCAACCGACTACGAAGCGGAGAAAAAGAAGAGGAAGACAGTAAAACTGGAGGTGCAGTATTAAGCAAAGGAGTAGAGGTATCAACCGTACCCAAAGGTGAAGGAGACTGACGTACAAAAGTTGGTGACAAAGGAGGTGCAGGTGGTACTGCAGGGAGAGGCAATTGCGGAGGAACCGGAGCAGCAGGTTGAGCAACAGGTTTCTGAACAGGTTGCAATAATACAGGTGGATTAGCAGCTGGTACATAAGGCGGAGGTAATCTCAGCAAATGGGACATTAAGGGATCGTCGTCAAGATCTTTATTCTGTGGAGAAGTAGGCAACACCGGATAGCATCGATCAATTGCCATACGATGTTGTCTATCCGAGACCTCAATCGCTCGATCAGTCTCATTATCTTTGAACTGCTGGGCAGCCTGTATGACCGTCATATTCTTCATTTTCCTATCTCTTTTCGCCTGCTTAATTTCTTTCTGTTTGGCTTCTTTACGCCAAAGGCGGAAAGAGTCAAACATCGCCGGCCGGGCTTTTCTCTTAAACAAAATTGCTTCCAAATTATCTAAAATGTCAGGCTCAAAACTACCATTTTGTGGCCACCGCAAAACACCATCTTTCTTCGTGTATCGGATCCAGCCTCGTTAAAGGCAATGGGACCAACACCATGTTTAGAATAGAGCGCATGAGTGGGAGTTCCAACCGGAGGAATCGGACATGAGTCCTCGAGCCGGGAATCCGTATGACAACCAAAACAACAAATCTTCCTAAATCCGCTAAAACCAGGCATCTTAAGGTCACTGGTCTGTTTACCAATTTTAAGGAGTAAAGGCAAAGAACACAGTACAAAAGTACTTACCCCTTGGCTTCGGCTATTGCATTAGTCGAATAACAAAATTTCAAAAGCAAAACAAAGAAGTGGGCGCTACCCACGAATACTTAACTAAATAGTCTTCTCACGCCAACAGAGGTCCGTCTAACGTCTCGCGATACCAGTCATCACCAGAGGGTCCAAGGCAGGGCGTTAGTCAGAGCAGCAGTCGTCAGCAGCCGTCGGGAAGGAGTAGCCGCGCTGCAAAAGACCTTCGGTCCACTTTCGACATACAGGGGTCGCTTGAGGTGGCTCGCGAATCCTCCAGAATTTTTCTGCGGGGCTTCTCACGACCCTCGGCTGAACCGCTACCACTGAAACCGTCCCACGTGGGCGCCAGTTGGAGAACCGGGCCTTATGGGCCTGGCGGCGCAGGGCACGCCTTAAATTCCAGGATTCACCTGCCTTGTCGAACAGAGACACGAGATACTCCGTTGGGCGTGGAAGCCAGGTTTATTAGCTGCAGCTAAGCACAGTTATCCTAGAAGTTACACACAGGGTGGATTCTGAGGAGACTGCCACTTCAATCCGTGGCGCACAATCTTTTATACGAACATATTTTACAACATTTACTCCTTACGCATACAAGACGGACCAATGAGAAAAGTTGGAAAACAAGTTATCAGGTGTCTCAAATACGCCCCTTTCTCAGACCCCGTGTGTTACCCCTCCCAACAAATTAATCAATGCTAGGACCAACAATCTAATTTGCAGGTGGCAGGACGTATTCGTATGCCTCAAAGGATAGTTGTGTAACAAGAGAACACAAGGAGAGAATAGCGAAGGCCAGTCGGATAAGATAATGTAAGGAAAGAATAGGGGAAGGCAAATAGTCAGTCGAGACAGCGATCAATCTACCCAGACATGGATTGACGAACTCGACCAGACCCTGACATCAGTTTCGTTAACAAGGGTAAAGGAGTTACTCTTTAACTGGAGAGACGCGTAGCAGCTGAGAAAAGCAAAAACTCTTCGTTCGCCGTGCTGCCTGAGTGAGGGCAACACAAAATGGCGACGAATCCCAAAATGGCTGCTAAATACGGGACGAAGTCAGAAATCAAAGAACCTCAATTGCTGACGGTGATTACTGTCCCCTTACCTGTTTGACAAATACTGGCATTCCTACAAGCAGTTGATTATAGACAGAGGAATTGGCCTGTTTACCCGGGTTTTGCCAGTCCATTTCACCGGGGTGATTTGGTATATTCATGCGAGGCATGAATCTGCGATTGTGTGGCAAGGTGAGTGTGGCGTGTGTGGACTGTGTGACACTGCAGGACACGGGAATCCATCTCAGATCTCCTTTGTCGTATTAGCTTACACAATGGAGAATAGAGAGAGCCTGCCAGAGAAAGCTGTTACTAGTACGTGGTCCCCAGAACATTCCTGAGAGCCATTTAAAGTGCTCTCTAGTGCTCAGACCCGCCCGCCCCTGTCTCTACAAAATGGTACCCTGGCCTAGGAAGCGCAGCGGACGAGCGCAGCGGGCACGCTGGGCGCGCGCCGAAGCCGCGCCAAAGCCAAGCCCGTCTGCGCCCGTCCGCGACCGGACACGGCCCAGGGCCAAACCCCCTGGTCCTGTCAACCGGATCCAGTGGAGTTAGGGACGAGCTGTTGACTCTGTCCTCCGCCACATGCAGTCACGGCTTCCACACTATGCATGCAGGGGTGGACACAGGCTGCAGATTCTGCCAATATCGGTTCCGCACTGTAATGGCAGATACTCGGGACAGCCCCACCCTGTCGTGCGGCCTGCTTAATGTGAGGTCGCTGCGCTGCCATAAGTTCGACATCCACGACCTTCTCGTGGACAGACAATTGGATCTGCTATTTCTAACAGAAACATGGCTGGATACACACTCTGACCCTGACATCATTCAGGCACTACCGGATGATTATCTGATGGTAAGACTGGATAGACCTGAGGGCAGAGGAGGAGGCATAGCGCTTGCATTTAAACACTACCTCGCCTGTCAAATTGAATCAGTCCAGCTGGCGGCAAGTGAGGTGGGGATGTTTACGATAAAAATCAATGGGGGTACAACTGTGAAAGGTTATTTAGTCTACCGCCCCCCTGGCCCCTTGGCAAGGTTTAAGGGCACCCTCATAGAGTGTGCCACAGAGATGGCGCTGCGGAGAGATACGTTTCTGCTACTCGGAGACTTTAACATGCACCTCGAAGATTCACTAGACAAGGGAGCGATGGAGTTCCGGCAGGATCTCCAAGCACTACAATTAGAGCTAAAGGGCCACCTTCCAACACACCAACATGGTCATCTGCTTGACCCAGTTTTTGCCAACTGGGAGGATGTTAGGGTGGCTCCTCCAGTGCCTCTCCCGTGGACTGACCATTTCTTGGTGCCTTTTGAAATCTCTCTCCCTAAGAATAAGGTCACCGCTCCCACTCCCCTTAACTATCTCAGGCGCAAATGGGCTAGGTTTTCCCTGCCCAAATTTAATGAGGCTCTTACAGCCAATGGCCCCCCTGGAGGCGATGATGCGGATTCGGTAAATAAACTACTTAACGACCGAATCACGGCTGCGCTGGACCAAACGGCCCCTTTAGACCATCCTAAGAAGGGCGGTCGTAAACAGAGATCGGCACCATGGTTTAACGAAGAATTGCGTGGTGCCAAGAGGGAGTGTAAGCGAGCGGAAAGGCAGTGGAGGGAAGCCTATGACAGTCAGGCGAGAGAGAGATATCTCTCCCACCGACGAGCATATCATAATCTTATCAGGATAACAAAAACTGCCCACTACGCCGAGAGAATTTTGGATGCAGAGAACTCAGCAAAAGAACTGTTCTGTGTATACAAATCTCTTGCTGTCCCCAAATCCTCAGCAGGAGCAGAGGACTGCTCTTTGGCTGCTTGCAATCGCATTGCCGACTACTTCAGCGACAAAGTGTCCAAAATCTATTCCGCCTTCCCTGCCCAACCAGTGGTAGATGGAAAGGTCGAGGCATCAGTTAGAGAGGTAGATGGTCACAATCGGCTGCTCAATTTCTCCACCCCACCAGCTGAAGACCTGATCAACATATGTAGATCAGTGAAATCAGGTTCCCCACGGGACCCAGCATCTCCTAAACGGCTGGGGGACAGCCTGACAACACTAGAGCCATATATCAGGCACCTGCTGGACATTTCCTTTAGGTCCAGCATTGTGCCTTGGGAATGGAAACAAGCAGTTGTACTCCCCCTCCTCAAGAAGCCTAATATTAGCTTCGAAAAGCTGGAGAACCTGCGCCCCATCTCCCTCCTTCCCTACTTCTCGAAAGTGGCTGAGAAGCTGGTGAATCGGCAGCTAATGCAGTTTGTGGAAGAGTCAAATCTCCTTCACCCCACCCAATTCGGATTCAGACCTCGACATTCGACTGAGTCGGCACTCCTCATGGCTTCCGAATCCATCAGGCAGGGGGTTGACGAGGGCCACACTATGGCCCTGATCTTGCTGGACCTCAGCGCCGCGTTCGACACTGTAGCACATGCCATCTTGCTACAGTGTCTGAACAAAGCAGGGCTGGGTGATGCAGCGCTAAAATGGATCCAGTCGTTCCTATCGGGCCGAGGCTTCCAAGTCAGGCAGGGCGACTGCTATTCCAGGCGAGTGGCATTGGACCAGGGGGTACCACAGGGCTCGTCCCTAAGCCCAACGCTTTTTAATCTATATGTGGCCCCAGTCGCCTCCATAGTGGAGAGCTACGGTCTGCGCATGGTGTCATACGCTGACGACACGCAGCTGGTCATCTCCCTATCGCGTGCACCCGGCCTTGCGGCTGACATCTTCAGAGCATGCATGCAAGATCTTGCTGCCTGGATGTCTGCCAATTGCCTTAAACTTAACGGCAACAAGACCGAGGTGCTGGTGGTGGGGGGAGACCGAGCGGCTTGGACGTCGGCGTGGTGGCCTCCTTGCTTGGGAATAGCACCCACCCCCTGCCTGGAGGCGAGGAATCTGGGTGTCTGGTTCGACTCCGATCTAATCTTTGGCACCCAGGTCAACCGGGTGGTCGGCACCTGTTTCGGGATCCTCAAGACCCTCAGGAAGGTTTTGGAGCTCCTTCCCACCAAAGCCCGCCGAACACTAGTGCATGCTCTAGTCACGTCCAAGATGGACTATGGCAACCTTCTCTACCTGGGAACCCCCGAGAAGAATCTGAGCCGCCTTCAGGTCTTGCAAAACGCCGCTGCTCGGCTAGTCCTCAAACTACCGAGAAGATCAGCCTCCAAAGCCGCGCTCCAAGCCTTGCACTGGCTTCCAGTCAGGAGCAGGGTAGAATTCAAGGCCCTCTGCACCTGCCATCGGATCATCAATGGCAGGGCACCCCTTCCACTTCAGGATCTCTTGACACAATACGAGCCATCCCGTGCGCTAAGATCCTCTGGCTCAGGGCGCCTGACTATTCCAAAGGTGTCCAGAGCGAGGATGGGTGGCAGATCCTTCAGGTACCTCGCCGCATCCTGCTGGAATAAACTCCCGGTAGCGATGCGCCTGGAACCATCAGAGTCTATCTTCAGGGCTAAGCTGAAAACATTTCTCTTTGCCAGATAGCGGGCCTTTCCCCTCAGAACTTCCTCTGAACACGCTCGCATCTCAGCGCGGGGACACGCCGTTGTGCGTCACCATTGCGCTTTACAAGAATGCCTATTATTATTATTAAAGTGAACCAGGCTCCAGTAAATGGCATTAGGGAGACAGATTCCCCTTTGTAGTTTAGGGACATTCTCTGTCCCCTTTCTGAAACATTCTTTCCCAGTGGTGGGCACAGAGGGTTTCTGGGCCTGATTCACAAAGGACATCCGCACTAAGAGTTCTCATTGCGGAGATTCCGCCTAGAGTGTGGGGACTCCCCCGCGACAGCAGAGCCGCTGCCTTGAGTGCAGAGGCCCTTTGTGAATTAGGCCCTCTGTATTTAGCAGGGTGATGGATGCTCAGATCTCTATGTGCTGTTTGTCCTATAGGGCTCTGTTAGGGAACACAGTGGGCTCCACCTCACTGTCTGCAAAATCAGCAGAGGAAAGACAAGTGACTGAGTAGCTAGTGTGAAGTGGAACTCACGACCATGAAGCCAAAAGTAACACACAACAGAGAGGATGCTCTAAGATCCACCTAAATTCAGCCACCCCAGTATAGCCCAGTATAGATAAAAGATGGCGTCCCCAGATCAGTGTTCCATTGATTTCACACTGATCAGTGCCAGGCAGCCTAAATTAATGGACAAGTGAAGACTTCTGAATTACAGGACTTATTTCATTTGCAGCTAGGGGCCAGATGTACGACCATTGGCAATTGCGATTTCCAAATTGCGCCAATTTGCGAGTCGCAATATGCGAGTTGCAATTGCCAATGTACACAGTGTCTGAGACACTGTTTACGATTCCCAATGGGGTCGCAAATTGCATGCCTCATGCATATTAATGAAGCTGTCGCAATTTGCGACCCCATTGGGAATGACTGGCACTCCCAGGGATGGTGTCCTACTGGGGTCAGCAGACCACCATGTCTGTGACTGCTTTTAAATAAAGCAGTTTATTTTTTTGAAATGCAGCCTGTTTTCCTTAAAGGACAAAAAGGATGCATTTGAAAAAAATAAAAATGAAACCTGTTTGTTTAATTTTTTCAGGGCACGTAGTGGTCCCTGGGACCACTGCTGCTCTGAAAACATTTTTGCACACGCATTCACAAAGGGAAAGGGGTCCCCTGGGGACCCCTTCCCGTTTGCGAATGGTTTACCACCCTCTTGAAGAGGGTGGTAAACTGCGAGTGTTTTGCGACCACAATTGCAAAACATTCTTACATAGGGCTCAGACTCGCTATTAGGAAGGGATACCCTCGTAACACCTCTTCCTAATAGCGAGTCGCTAACCCTATTTTGTGACTCGCTAATTAGCGACTCGCAAAATAGGTTTAGTACATGGCCCACTGTTTTTTGCATGCGCAAACAGGTCTAAAACCCATTTGTGCATGCAAAATCCGTCGTACATCTGGCCCTCGATCCCTTCTCAGGTCAGGAACAGACCTAAAAGCCCGGCAGCAATCATGCTAGAAATATTTGGGCAAGGCAAGATAGGAGGTCTCAGGGTGGTCAGAGGAGTGTTCAAGGTATTGCTACAGCAAAGCACTGACTAGAAAGGTGGACCACAATCTAGCTGTCTGAAGAAGAAAAGGAACTGTGCAGGAAGGCCTAAACAACACAGTCAGAGCACTGACAGCGATGTCGATGACAAAGTGACTTGCCGAGAGCTTTCGTGAACAGAATGCTAGCCCATCACACTGGAGTGCTGCTAGCCAAGTCTTTTGTAGAAAGAATAGAAAGAAGCCTTATTTCAGTGAGTGTGGCTCTCAGTGATGGTGTCTTATTGCGAAAGACTGGACTGACCAACAATGAATTGCATCCCACTGCAACTGTCTTGTCTGAGCTCCTATGGTACTGGAAAAATCTAAATAACAATGACAAGAGTTCGTATTGTGGCTATGGATAAGGTCGTATCATCCCCGTTGTACCTTAGAACGTGGTGTGCAGGCACCTAGTGACAACTCCAGTTCTACATTGTGACTCCCCTAAGACTTAAACCTGACTTGTATATCTTACTTGGTGGGGTATGCCCTTTGATCCTTTCAGTGTCAGTTTATCGGCCCGCACAACCTCCAGAGAGACTGCACATGGAAGAATCCCACACTTGGAGCCATGACGAGTGGGAGCCCTCTGGCCGGCATGTCTCTATAGCCACCAGGCTGCTCTACTTGATCCCTAGTTGCCTTCATGCATGTGCTCCTGGCCGACTCAGCCAACTGAAACTTCGCAGGCACACCCAGGGGCTTATTTACAAGCCCCCCGGGTCGCCGGTACTTCATGTTAAAAGTGACACACAGGTGGCGCAAGGGGCTTGTAAGTAAGCCCCCTGATGTGGTGTGGCCCAGTACTGAAGGGTTTGACCTTGAACCATCACCCAAATTCTTAATTAGTTGACTGCTACATACAACCTCAAGCTGCCTGCATACTGCTTTCCTGACAGGTGGAGACATCGTATTGGGGCACGTGGCGTAGTATGCCCACGTACCATCGGATGAGACATTCAACCAGGATCCTGAGACTAGACTCGAAGTATTAAGGCGTCTGGGCAGGGATACATCTAAAAGGGAGGATTACCACTGTGGGTCTGAGGCCTGTCCCTAAATAGAACATGGTCCAGGGACCAGCAATATAAGCATGCACAGGGTAGTTTACGAAACAATCACAAAGAGACCGTGGGAGGTGGAGACTTCACCAGAGGGCACGGATTCCATAATTGCAGTAGTGAATGACCGTTGTCTACAGACTTTGATTGACCCCACACTTTGTGTAAATACCACAGTCTTGCCATTAGACAACACGTTGATTTATTGTAAGTTGTTTTCATTGTGCTGAGGCCTGAGTCTATAAAGCCACTTCACCACCATGAGTAAGACTTCTTGGATCTCTCTGGTCATTACCCTGAGGATCAAGTGCTAAAGGGGTGTACTTGAAAATCAGTTTTGGGTGCGTTAGTAGGTTTATCCAGCAACATTGAGGCAAAATACCTAAATTGATACATTTGGTGCCAAGTAACCCCTGCGTGCCTCCAAGCACCCAAACCAGTGCCCAAAACACTTGCTTTGGTACATACGAAATTCATGTCTTTTCGTTCATCTAGTTCTGAATAAAGGAAAGAAATAATAGCCGTTGTGTCAGGTATCACTATAATTAAAGTTGGTATAGGGAATGTCCCCACTGCAATATAAATGTAAGCATTCACTATGCATGAGATTTTTTTTTCTATCAAATTTCCCTTAATGTGGCATGTGCATTTATGTTATGTGAAAATATACACATATGGTATGCTGCGTAGCATAACATCATACATATCGAAAGTTATCTCCCTCTCTTTCTTGAATATCTTTCTTGAACGGCTTCATATTGAGAATTATGGCAGCCACATCTAAAAAAATTCATTTTCTTTGAATAGTACAGACTAAATTGTCATATGCAACACCTCTCTGCTGATTTAAAGCTAGCCCAGCTCCCATCGGTGTTGCTAACCTTATTTCAAGGAGTGTTGGCTCTCGGCCGTGCCAGAAAGTAAGGCATACCTCCGCAGTTCATATTGGAGTGCGCCACAGTGGCACTTAAACATTACTTCTTTGAATACAAAGGCAACCTGTTCCTTAAATCAACTGTGACTTCGATGGTCAGCACCATTGCCCCTCGTGTGGCAGGCCTTTACGTTCATGATTTTGAACGCAAATTTATTCTAGCTGCTGACAACCCATATAGCTCTTCCATAGTTTTTTGGAAGAGGTATATTGATGATATCCTTATTATATAGAAAGGACAAGAAAATGTCCTTAATAATCTTTTAATTTGGATCAACACCCTTGACTTGAACCTCAAATTCACTCACACTTGCAACAGACAGGAGGTGGTTTTCCTGGATGTGGTAATCTCTAAAACAGATGGGAATCTTACCACCAAAATCCATTATAAACCAACAGCGAAAAACAATCTACTTGAATTCTCAAGCTTCCATCCTAGGCCCCTTCGGGGGAACCTGCCGCATGGGCAATATTTGCGGGTCCGAAGAAATTGCAGCAAATTGGAGTATTTTCGCAACCAATCAGCTGACTTGACCACCAGATTAAAAAATCAGGGCTATCCAGATGGAGTCCTTAATGAAAGTTACAAAAGAGCACGGAACCAGCCAAGTGAGGCATTGTTAGAAGACACACCCAGGGAGACCAAAGAAATCCCCCTGACCTGTGTCACGACTTACAGTAGTGCATCTAATAGTGTTAATAAAGCAATAAACAAACACTGGAGGATAAAAACTAGCAGTAATAAGACATGGGAAAAACCTTTGTTTTCATTTTAAAAGGGACGGAGCCTCAGAGACACCCTGGTTCACACACGCCCGAGAGAAAGGCCTACCATGGACACTCCATCCATTACTGACGCATGGGGTCTGCCGAAAGTAGTGGGTCACTTTCCTTGAGCAAACTGCAACATTTGCCACCTAACAACACACACAAAGGACCTCGACCTTGAGCCAGGTAAAACATGGATACAGAGGGCCCACACTAACTGAAACTCCACGAATGTGGTCTATTTTATCACATGTCCGTGTGGGTTGCAGTATGTGGGTATGACTACACGTAAAGTTAAACAACGCCTGTGTGAGCATAGAAGCAACATCAAATGTAGAAGAGAGCCACAACCAAACTGAGTGAGCGCTCCCTACAACAGAATCACACAATGAATGACTTGAGGTGGACAATTATCGAACAGGTCAGAGAAAGGAGAAATATACAACAGACCATGTTCGAGAAAGAACAAAGGTGGGTCTACCGCTTGGGCACACATACACAAGGGCTCAATTATCATATTCCTTGGGGCACAGTGCTGCAACGCTGATTTCCTGATCCTTTGGTACCCCTGGATTGTTAGATGAAACACTTTTCTTATATAGGATTTGTCCCCTCTGTATTTCCCAATTTTAAATTGTACAAAACCTTCCTTGCCTCCTGAGGAAGTTATCATGTGGATTGAACCATGTGGGATTAATCAAGTTGCAGGTTTATTTGTCACCCTACAATACACGTGAGTTATAGACAGAACCTTCCCTGTTTTGTTCTGACAGCTTTCCCTTCCTTTTTCCTTTTTATGGCCTCTTTTACTTTATAAAAGCAATTTTTTGCATAGTCACGATTGACCACTCCTGCTTCAAGTTCAGTTTCTTTTGCAGTTTAAAATTGTTTATTGCAGGATTGGTACAGTGTGTGGACCAATACCAATAAAGTTTCACCAAAACCCGAAGTTAGCCGTTGTAAGGTGGCAGGCAGAGAAGGAGACAGAGAGTATCCAATAAATATGCAAGTCTTTATTTGGTTTGTTATCTTTTCACAAAGAAGAAATGGGGAGCGGAAAGGATCTCTTCCTATAACTAAAGAATAATAATAAAGATAACAAGTAGTCCTTCTTGACTCTTCTTGTACTTTCTTCCATCAGTCTTTGACAAGGTTCGGCGGATATGGTCTCGTCGTCCAATGAAAACCAAATGTCGGGAAAACAAACAAGGATACAATAAGGAGAAAAGAAAAAAAAAAAGAAACTCAGTAAGGGGCGCCGTTTAACTATTAGGCATTTTTAGCATGGAAGAGGGAGTGAGGGAGAGTGCACCGGACCGTCACCAGTGAATTGCTCTATACACCCTCAATGCTTGGTGTACCTCTCATCGTTAGATAAGAGAGCTGATGTTTCCGCTGTGTTGTTCAGCCCTCCCCTCACCTCCCCGGTTCCCTTCCCCCACATGGCACCTAAGCGGCCCCGTACCTTGTGAAGCCACAACCCTCCTGGGCCGTGGCCGCCTCCTGCGCGTTGCTGGAACTGGTCCGGCTTCCTTCTTTCGCCCTCTGGGGTTGGCTCTTCGCTTCACCCGGTTCCTGGTACCTCCTCGTCCCTCGTGGCAGCGGTCCTTACTTCTTCGTTTCCCGGCTCCACGAAGAAGGTCTCGGCGTCCCGTTCCCTACTCGGAAGATCCCGATGCCAGGCTTCGAATCCCCAATGTGGACACCCAGGAAGCGTCTCCTCTTCCGCTTTGAAGGAGTCTGGATTATCTGACCCGCCCACATGACCGGCAACCACAGAAGAGCGAGGAGCCTTAAAGGCACAGTACTGATCCAGGGTATTAGACGGAGTCTGAAAGTAGAGGAGAGGATAGGGAGTCAGGTAAGAAGGTAACTGTTCGTGTTCCTGACTTGGCTCCTCGTCATGTACCCCCACCCCAGCCTGTTCCCGATCGGGGAACAGGGAAACACGTGAGAGAAAGTCCGCATTCCCACTTTCAGAACCTTTCCGATGACGGACCTCAAAAGAGAAGGGTTGAAGGGCGAGGAACCAGCGTAACACACGTTGGTTGTTCCTCTTGTTTCTACTCATCCAAAGGAGCAGGGCATGGTCTGTATACAAAATGAAATGGGAGCCCTCAAGATAATATCTTAGCTTTTCCACCGCCCACTTAATCGCAAGACATTCTTTTTCTATAACAGGTATTTCTTTTCTCGGGGGAAGAGTTTGCGGCTTAGAAAAAGGATGGGATGTTCGACCCTCTCAGAAGATATTTGTGACAGAACAGCCCCCAAACCATTTTCAGAAGCGTCTGTATGTAGTAGAAAAGGTTTGGAAAAGTCTGGGGACCGTAATATTGGACTGGATGTGATGATTTTTTTCAGTTCGAGGAAGGCCTGTTTGGCTTCAAGGGGGGGGGGTTAAGGAGGTCTCTGAGCTTTGTTTCTTTTTTTAGAAGGTCAGTAAGGGGAGCAGCCAACTCAGGATATTGTGGGATAAATCAGCGATAGTATCCCAGGAGCCCTAAAAAGGCCTGTACCTCCCTCTTCGTGGTAGGAAAAGGGGCCTGGGATATTGCTCTCACCTTTTCTTGTTGGGGTTCTATGTATCCGTTGCCCAAGAGGAATCCTAGATACTTTACCTTCCTAAACCCTGCCTTGGATTTCTTGGCGTTAATATGCAACCCCGCGGACTGGAGAGCTTGTAAGACTAGATGACAGTGTTGGAGATGCTTGTCCCAAGTGGGGCTGAATATAACAATGTCATCTAGATAAGCTGAGGAGTATGCATGATGTTCGGACAGTACTTTATTCATAAGGCGTTGGAACGTGGCAGGTGCCCTGTGTAACCCGAATGGTAATACTGTAAACTCGTTCAGGCCCGAAGGTGTTCAAAAGACCATTTTTTCTTGGTCTTGGGGTTTTAGAGGCACCTGCCAGTATCCCTTGGTGAGATCAAGGGTGGTGATGTACTGTGCCTCCCCGAGTCTTTCTATTAATTCATCCACCCTGGGAAGGGGGTATGAGTCACACTTTGAAATGGCATTAACAGCTCTGAAATCTATGCAAAACCGGACAGAACCGTCCAGTTTCGGCACTAGTACAATTGGTGAAGACCATTCGCTTTGGGAAGGCTGTATCATCCCTAAGGAAAGCATAGTTTGTACCTCCTTCTCTATGGCTTCCCTTCGGGCAGCCCGGGATGCGATATGGCTTTTCCTTGATGATTTTGCCTGGTTGGGTGGGGATAGAGTGTTCTGCCATGGTAGTATGTCCGGGAAGGTCAGAGAACAAGGGTGCAAAGGGGCGTAATGTTTCTTGTAAGGAGGCTTTTTGATCTGCTGTCAGTTCCTGACTAGTTACTAGTTGGGTTAGAGTGGTCTCTTGTTCTGTTATCGGGTTAACCATGTGTATGTTTTTAGGAATGGGTTCCAGCCAATTTTTCAGAAAATTGATATGATACAGTTGGGCTCGTTTTGGGGTGATCTGGACCTTATAGGATGTCAAGCCTACCTTCTGTATGATTCTATAAGGGCCCTGCCACCCTGCCTTTGTTTTCGTATTGGCGGTTGGCATAAGAATTAACACCCAATTCCCACCTGTAGCTGTCTCCACCGTTTTCCTTCGTTATACTGGATTTGTTGTTTGGTTTGGGATTTTTCCAGATTAGCATCAGCAAAGTCCCGCACTTTTTGTAAGCGGTTAATTAAGCTCTGTGTATAATTAAGGAAGGACTTAGTTTCTTCTTTTTTTTCCTGCTCCCACACTTCCTTAGTGATCTCTAACAGGTTACGAGGTTCTCGGCCATACAGTAATTGGAAGGGGGAACATCCTAAGCTCTCTTGAGTTTGACTCCTAATCACATATAAGGCCAAAGGGAGTAACATATCCCATTCTTTTCCCTCTACACTCAGACGCTTCTTTAGTGTGAGTTTAAAGGTGGCATTGTAGCGTTCACACAGGCCGTCAGTCTGAGGGTGGTATACTGATGTTTTAATATAAGAGATCTCAAGGGATTTACAAACTTGGGCCATCATTTTGGACACAAAAGGGGTTCCCTGATCCGTGAGGATCTCTCTTGGAAAACCAACCCGGGAAAATAACTCCAGAAATTTATCGCTAATGTTCTGACTGGTCAGTTTGCATAAAGGAAAAGCCTCCGGGTATCGCGTGGCATAATCCACGACAACCAAGGCATAAAGATGTCCCTTCTTGGTTCGTGGTAATGGTCCAATGAGGTCCATACCAATTCTTTCGAAGGGGTTGCCTATGATGGGAAGGGGTTGTAGTGATACAGCGGGTGGTTTGAATGGGTTCTTTCTCTGGCAGATTTCACATTCCCGGCAGAATTTATCGACATGGGAGAAGATACCGGGCCAATAAAAGTGTCTCAAAAGCATTTCTATGGTTTTGTGTGCACCCATGTGACCCGCAAGTAAATGTGAATGAGCAAAGAATAAAACCTGTTCTCTGAAGGCCTGGGGCACTACAAGCTGGGGTGGATCTCCTTCTTTTGCTATTCTATATAGAAGTTTGTTTTGTACCTGAAAAAAGGGATACACTGGGTTCTGGAGCTGAGGGTTTTGTCTTGCATGATTCCAGGCTGATTGAAGAGTGGGATCGTTTAACTGATTATATCTGAAGCTCCTATCAGAGAGCCATGGGGCTTGTGTGAGAAGGGAGGGATAGGTTTTTGGAGAGGATGTTTTGGAGTGAAGGTTGTCCTTCAGGAGAGCTAGGAAAGAAGGGTTTCTCTACCTAGATTTAACTGTTCGGGTAGAAAGGGTAATACCCCAAGTTTAGCTTTTACTGCCTTTCCGGTCGGGAGGGAGATGGATAGGAGTGCAAAGAGATAACTTTGCACGTCTCCATGCACACACCTGATAGGTACTATCTCTCCATTTGTAACGAGAGAGGGATCTACCAAGGACTGGTGAAAGACTGACTGGCGACAGCCGGAATCTAACAAAGCTCGTACCTTCACCCCCCCCCCCACAAGGACACTCACGTAATAACTGGGACCCAACTCGTCGGTGTACAGGCGTAGCTAGAGCTTGTGGTGCCCGGGGCTATCCCTCAGGTTGCCGCCCATGGCATCCGCAGCCCTTTGATTGTGTGAGCTTAAGTCTCGGACTTGAATTTTGAATCTCACCTCACTGTCAAATTTCGGGCACAAAGATTTCTCACCTGTATCATTTCAATGCTAGTTTTACATTGGTATATTGACTAGTGCAAGTAAGTGTTAACTATCTGAACTCGCAGTTGTAGAGGGCTGCGCTCAGCACCCCAGGGCAACTCGCTTAATTATACTGGTGTGATTTTTTTTAAGACTTTAAAAAATATTTGTCATCCTGCCTGACTGTGACCTATGTGTGTCGCACATGCTCTCCCGAGGCTTGCCCAGCAAACATGGTATTATGCACATGATCACTATGGCGGCCCGAGTCCTTAAGTCAGCTGACTCTAATGAATTTATGGTATAGGCCTGAGGCAATTGAGATTTGTGTTAGGGCCTCTCACACCCTGTTATAGTCTGGGCCCAGGTCCCATGTGGGACAGAGAGAGCAGCATGGAGTTTAGTGATTCTTCTCTCATGGTTTATTATTTGAGCTCTCTCCAAACATCCGCAATGCCACATGTTCACAGACCGGTGCTCTCATCAGCGTGCGTCGTGACTGTCACTCGAGACAGACTACTTTTGCACTCACCTGGATCTGAAGGTGGGGTGTTGGATTTAGGGGTTTTTCGACACTTGCTGTGCTGTAGGCTTTAAACAGCAATCAAGATGGACTGAATCCCCGACTGTAGACCAAGCTGCTTCTGTGCCACGGACAGAAAACAAAATGTCAATCTTTGTTTGAAGTGTTGTCTGGTGTATTTACACTTGGTGTGTAACTTGTCAGTCACTGTGCAACACTAGATCTCTAGAGATATTTATGCCAGGTCATCAGGGCAGGTTCTGGTGATGCTCATGCCACTATTACTCTGAATGCCTCATGTGCACCCAGCAATACCCCTTCTACATTGGTGGGGTCCAGTAAAGATCTGTGTTCTCTACTAAACTGTTGTCTTGTATTGTCAGAGGCACACCTTCGCTCCAGTGGTTCTACAGCCTAACCGTAGGTCCTTGCTCTTTTTGGTGTTAATTCTTAGTGGAGCCATCTGACCTGCTTTCTAGATGTCCATAGCTGTCCTTTTAATTATAGTCAGCTGCAGCAGGCGTTTGCAGCAGTTTTAGATCTTCTGAGAGTTTCTGGTTGCTCAAATGGGTCTGATTTCTGATATTTATGTTTCCTCATCTTTATTACTTTATTTGTGCTCGCAAGAAAGTGTCAAATTTCACTCATAACCACACTGAAATTATGTACATGTCACACATAGCAATCTGAAACCTTGGCAGCTATGGATGGCATATGTCATGATGTCATTTGCTGACTGCCTAACTTGTTTAGCCCCCCCCCCCACTTCTTTTTAAAGGACCACTGCCCTGCCACTCACCAAAGATCCTTTCCTCTGCTCGTGACAACCGTTTAGCTCTTACCTTCCTCAGGCTCCAGTACTCCACAGTGGTGGCAGGGTCTCTATTGTAGAGGTCGGTTCTGCTGTAGCCTATCGCCCAGCACTGCTACTGCCACTGCCCCAGACTCGACTCATAACTGCCCAGGTTTCAGATTGCTATCTGTGACATTTCCATAATTTTTGTGTAATTATGAGTTACATTTCAATGACTATGAGTGTCACTTTCTCCCGAGCAAAATCAAGCAATGAAGACGAGGGAAACATATACATATCAGAAATTACTCCCTTTTGAGCAAAGAGAAAATCTAAAAGCTGCATAGCACCAGAAATGGAAGTGAACTACCCTAGTGCCCGTGTAACCTGACTGGACAGTGGCTTCAGACACTTGCCTCAGACACACGCCATCAGGGAAGGCTCAGGGGAGTGAGGGTGAGGCACACATAAATTACAGCCAGCCAGGGCAATGCTGTGTGTAAAATGCTATGTCCCGTTATGAGAAAATCCAAACATGGCAGACGCAGACACACCAAAAGAGGACGGGTTAATGTTTGAACTAGGCAACAAAATGGGTGTGCAGTTTCAATTTATTTTATTAATCCACCATACGTTTTAGCAGGAGGAGCACTTTATCAGTTTCCCAGCTGACGACGTATGTCCCATTAATGTTAAACACAAAAGCCTGGAACAACTATTAAAGTCAGAAAGACTAATGGTAATAATGTGGAAAGTGTCTAGACTAATGGCCATTCAGAAAATGACATTCCCCATTTGTAACGTTGAAGAGATGTCATGAGTTTAAAGAAAGCTATATATAAATGTACTGTAGCACATAAACAGGTAAGCGCTTTCAGACAAACATTGAGAGAGAATAAAAGAGCTGCACTGGAGAGACAGTGAGTTCAGGTACCTAATGTCTGTGGACTAATGCTGGGCACCCCTTCGCTAGTTGTAGAGTGTGCCAAGGCATAAACTGAACACACAAAGGTCTTTTTCTTGAAAAACGACCTTTGGGAAGGAGCTGGAGGTGTCTGAATCATTAGGTTTTCCTAACAGTCTTTGTTGATAAGACATTCTAGGAGTTACAAGAAATATGGAACTATTGAGAATACACAGCGGCAGGTGGTCCTTTTCTGAAACCTTATAGGTGTGTTTTTATGTATGCGTGTGCTCCACTCAAATAGCCAAACCAATCGACCATATCGGCCTTACAAAATAATTTTCTAGTAGCTATAATTTAATAATCTTAAGACCTGACGTGGCCAGATGAGTACAGAAGATGTTATGCGATGCTGTAGCAGAAGAAGGCCTTTCTAGAAAAATGAGCCATGTAAATATTAAACTACATTTAATTCACATGTAGGAGCCTGAATAATATGAGCCTCTCATTTGTTAATTCGTATGCGGGTTTAAAAGAAATTATTGCCCGTCATTGTACACACAAGAAAGAAACAGGGTGTGCACAAATGTATTGTTAACTGCGTATGTCATGGTGGTCGACGTTAAGCATGGCAGCTCCGTTTGTCTTGTGCGCTGCGAATCTGCGCAACATAAACACAGGGTGCCTCATTTATGAGAAATGACGCATCGCTGCGTGAAAGCAGCAATGCGTCACTTCTCAGTGCGCACTCCTTGCGACATACCTGATGCGTCATATTTAATGTATGACGCATCATGTCGCAAGGAGTTACAGATACGTCAGTATTTCTGACCTATCTGTAAGCGCAAAAGTGACGCATTGCTGGAGTGTGTCACAAAAGTGACGCAACTCCAGCAATGCGTCCTTTCACATGGGGCAAGCCCCATGTGAATGGGCCTGCGTCAGTGTTACGCCTGCTGTGAGGCAGGCGCAAGATTTTGACGCAACGAGATTTCACTGCGTCACTTCTACGAGGCTTTTTGCGGGAGAACGCCCCCACTGTGTACATTATACCTGACACAGGTATAATGTAGCGCAGGGGTTTACAAAGTGACGCATCTGCTTAGATGCGTCACTTTGCAAATAGTGCGCAACAGGAGGCATGTTTTACGCTGCCGGTGCGGTACAAAAGGGGGTGGTGATGGACGGAGCATCTGAATCAATCAAACACTCACACCCAGTCAAAGGATCTGGGTTTAATCCATCACCGTTCTTTAGCCCACTCTGCCACCCCAGTTCAGACATGGCTATATGCAAATCAGTCTGACCCTGTGCCTCATGGGAACAGTCCAGCCCGAACTGCCAGGCCATGTCTTCCCTGGACCGGAAACAAGCTTCCGAGGACTGGTTTCTGGCATTCCAGCCGTCTTCAGCCCGGCTTGCTTGAATCCAGCGGCAAAGTGAGCAAGGGACTCACGTCTGAGCATACCCTGCCACACTTATGGCGGCCAAAAGCGGTACAAAAGGGGGTGGTGATGGACGGAGCATCTGAATCAATCAAACACTCACACCCAGTCAAAGGATCTGGGTTTAATCCATCACCGTTCTTTAGCCCACTCTGCCACCCCAGTTCAGACATGGCTATATGCAAATCAGTGTGACTCTGTGCCTCATGGGAACAGTCCTGCCCGAACTGCCAAGCCATGTCTTCCCTGGACCGGAAACAAGCTTCCGATGACCGGTTTCTGGCATTCCAGCCGTCTTCAGCCCGGCTTGCTTGAATCCAGTGGCAAAGTGAGCAAGGGACTCACGTCTGAGCATACCCTGCCACACTTATGGCGGCCAAAAGCGGTACAAAAGGGGGTGGTGATGGACGGAGTATCTGAATCAATCAAACACTCACACCCAGTCAAAGGATCTGGGTTTAATCCATCACCGTTCTTTAGCCCACTCTGCCACCCCAGTTCAGACATGGCTATATGCAAATCAGTCTGACCCTGTGCCTCATGGGAACAGTCCAGCCCGAACTGCCAAGCCATGTCTTCCCTGGACCGGAAACAAGCTTCCGAGGACCGGTTTCTGGCAGTCCAGCCGTCTTCAGCCCGGCTTGCTTGAATCCAGTGGCAAAGTGAGCAAGGGACTCACGTCTGAGCATACCCTGCCACACTTATGGCGCCCATAAGCGGCACAAAAGGGGGTGGTGATGGACGGAGCATCTGAATCAATCAAACACTCACACCCAGTCAAAGGATCTGGGTTTAATCCTCACCGTTCTTTAGCCCACTCTGCCACCCCAGTTCAGACATGGCTATATGCAAATCAGTCTGACCCTGTGCCTCATGGGAACAGTCCAGCCCGAACTGCCAAGCCATGCCTTCCCTGGGCCGGAAACAAGCTTCCAAGGACCGGTTTCTGGCATTCCAGCCGTCTTCAGCCCGGCTCGCTTGAATCCAGTGGCAAAGTGAGCAGGGGGCTCACGTCTGAGCATACCCTGCCACACTTATGGCGTCCAAAAGCGGTACAAAAGGGTGTGGTGATGGACGGAGCATCTGAATCAATCAAACACTCACACCCAGTCAAAGGATCTGGGTTTAATCCATCACCGTTCTTTAGCCCACTCTGCCACCCCAGTTCAGACATGGCTATATGCAAATCAGTCTGACCCTGTGCCTCGTGGGAACAGTCCAGCCCAAACTGCCAAGTCATGCCTTCCCTGGACCGGAAACAAGCTTCCGAGGACCGGTTTCTGGCATTCCAGCCGTCTTCAGCCTGGCTCGCTTGAATCCAGTGGCAAAGTGAGCAAGGGACTCACGTCTGAGCATACCCTGCCACACTTATGGCGGACAAAAGCGGTCCAAAAGGGGGTGGTGATGGATGGAGCATCTGAACCAATCAAACACTCACACCCAGTCAAAAGATCTGGGTTTGATCCATCACCGTTCTTTAGCCCACTCTGCCACCCCAGTTCACACATGGCTATATGCAAATCAGTCTGACCCTGTGCCTCATGGGAACAGTCCAGCCCGAACTGCCAAGCCATGCCTTCCCTGGACCGGAAACAAGCTTAGGAGGACCGGTTTCTGGCTTTCCAGCCGTCTTCAGCCCGGCTCGCTTGAATCCAGTGGCAAAGTGAGCAAGGGACTCACGTCTGAGCATACCCTGCCACACTTATGGCGGCCAAAAGCGGTACAAAAGGGGGTGGTGATGGACGGAGCATCTGAACCAATCAAACACTCACACCCAGTTAAAAGATCTGGGTTTGATCCATCACCGTTCTTTAGCCCACTCTGCCACCCCAGTTCAGACATGGCTATATGCAAATCAATCTGACCCTGTGCCTCATGGGAACAGTCCAGCCCGAACTGCCAAGCCATGCCTTCCCTGGACCGGAAACAAGCTTCCGAGGACCGGTTTCTGGCATTCCAGCCGTCTTCAGCCCGGCTCGCTTGAATCCAGTGGCAAAGTGAGCAAGGGACTCACGTCTGAGCATACCCTGCCACACTTATGGCGGCCAAAAGCGGTACAAAAGGGGGTGGTGATGGACGGAGCATCTGAACCAATCAAACACTCACACCCAGTCAAAAGATCTGGGTTTGATCCATCACCGTTCTTTAGCCCACTCTGCCACCCCAGTTCAGACATGGCTATATGCAAATCAGTCTGACCCTGTGCCTCATGGGAACAGTCCAGCCCGAACTGCCAAGCCATGCCTTCCCTGGACCGGAAACAAGCTTCCGAGGACCGGTTTCTGGCATTCCAGCCGTCTTCAGCCCGGCTCGCTTGAATCCAGTGACAAAGTGAGCAAGGGACTCATATCTGAGCATACCCTGCCACACTTATGGCGGCCAAAAGCGGTACAGGTGATGGACGGAGCATCTGAACCAATCAAACACTCACACCCAGTCAAAAGATCTGGGTTTGATCCATCACCGTTCTTTAGCCCACTCTGCCACCCCAGTTCAGACATGGCTATATGCAAATCAGTCTGACCCTGTGCCTCATGGGAACAGTCCAGCCCGAACTGCCAAGCCATGCCTTCCCTGGACCGGAAACAAGCATCCGAGGACCGGTTTCTGGCCTTCCAGCCGTTTTCAGCCCGGCTCGCTTGAATCCAGTGGCAAAGTGAGCAAGGGACTCACGTCTGAGCATACCCTGCCACACTTATGGCGGCCAAAAGCGGTACAAAAGGGGGTGGTGATGGACGGAGCATCTGAACCAATCAAACACTCACACCCAGTCCAAAGATCTGGGTTTGATCCATCACCGTTCTTTAGCCCACTCTGCCACCCCAGTTCAGACATGGCTATATGCAAATCAGTCTGACCCTGTGCCTCATGGGAACAGTCCAGCCCGAACTGCCAAGCCATGCCTTCCCTGGACTGGAAACAAGCTTCCGAGGACCGGTTTCTGGCATTCCAGCCGTCTTCAGCCCGGCTCGCTTGAATCCAGTGGCAAAGTGAGCAAGGGACTCACGTCTGAGCATACCCTGCCACACTTATGGCGGCCAAAAGCGGTACAAAAGGGGGTGGTGATGGACGGAGCATCTGAACCAATCAAACACTCACACCCAGTCAAAAGATCTGGGTTTGATCCATCACCGTTCTTTAGCCCACTCTGCCACCCCAGTTCAGACATGGCTATATGCAAATCAGTCTGACCCTGTGCCTCATGGGAACAGTCCAGCCTGAACTGCCAAGCCATGCCTTCCCTGGACCGGAAACAAGCTTCCGAGGACCGGTTTCTGGCATTCCAGCCGTCTTCAGCCCGGCTCGCTTGAATCCAGTGGCAAAGTGAGCAAGGGACTCACGTCTGAGCATACCCTGCCACACTTATGGCGGCCAAAAGCGGTACAAAAGGGGGTGGTGATGGACGGAGCATCTGAACCAATCAAACACTCACACCCAGTAAAAAGATCTGGGTTTGATCCATCACCGTTCTTTAGCCCACTCTGCCACCCCAGTTCAGACATGGCTATATGCAAATCAGTCTGACCCTGTGCCTCATGGGAACAGTCCAGCCCGAACTGCCAAGCCATGCCTTCCCTGGACCGGAAACAAGCTTAGGAGGACCGGTTTCTGGCATTCCAGCCGTCTTCAGCCTGGCTCGCTTGAATCCAGTGGCCAAGTGAGCAAGGGACTCACGTCTGAGCATACCCTGCCACACTTATGGCGGCCAAAAGCGGTACAAAAGGGGGTGGTGATGGACGGAGCATCTGAACCAATCAAACACTCACACCCAGTCAAAAGATCTGGGTTTGATCCATCACCGTTCTTTAGCCCACTCTGCCACCCCAGTTCAGACATGGCTATATGCAAATCAGTCTGACCCTGTGCCTCATGGGAACAGTCCAGCCTGAACTGCCAAGCCATGCCTTCCCTGGACCGGAAACAAGCTTCCGAGGACCGGTTTCTGGCATTCCAGCCGTCTTCAGCCCGGCTCGCTTGAATCCAGTGGCCAAGTGAGCAAGGGACTCACGTCTGAGCATACCCTGCCACACTTATGGCGGCCAAAAGCGGTACAAAAGGGGGTGGTGATGGACGGAGCATCTGAACCAATCAAACACTCACACCCAGTCAAAAGATCTGGGTTTGATCCATCACCGTTCTTTAGCCCACTCTGTCACCCCAGTTCAGACATGGCTATATGCAAATCAGTCTGACCCTGTGCCTCATGGGAACAGTCCAGCCCGAACTGCCAAACCATGCCTTCGGGACTCACGTCTGAGCATTCCCTGCCACACTTATGGCGGCCAAAAGCGGTACAAAAGGGGGTGGTGATGGACGGAGCATCTGAACCAATCAAACACTCTCACCCAGTCAAAAGATCTGGGTTTGATCCATCACCGTTCTTTAGCCCACTCTGCCACCCCAGTTCAGACATGGCTATATGCAAATCAGTCTGACCCTGTGCCTCATGGGAACAGTCCAGCCCGAACTGCCAAGCCATGCCTTCCCTGGACCGGAAACAAGCTTCCGAGGACCGGTGTCTGGCATTCCAGCCGTCTTCAGTCCGGCTCGCTTGAATCCAGTGGCAAAGTGAGCAAGTGTATGCTCAGACGTGATGGATTATACCCAGATCCTTTGACTGGGTGTGAGTGTTTGATTGATTGATTCAGATGCTCCGTCCATCACCACCCCTTTTGTACCGCTAAATAGATAAGGGACATGATTTCTTCCTTGGTGTTGACCTGCGGTTTCAGCCATTTGTCTGCGGCTGCTTTTAATTTGAAATACAATGTCTTAGGATTGTCCGTAGGGGTCCCTCTTTCTTTTCTAAAACAGACCCTGTATGCTTCAGCATCCATTCCTAGGTGGTCTAGTATTATTCGTTTTATTTCTTGATAGGGAGTGTGCCCGGATGCATTTGCCACTTGATAAGCGGCTTACGCTTCCCCTGTAGAAGGGGCGCTAGAAAAAAGGGCCATTTGGCCTCTGGCCAGCCTGCTGCTCGGGCTGCTCTTTCAAAATTTAGTAAAAACGCGTCAGGATCCTCACCTGTTATGTATTTCTGAAGAGAGATGTTAGGACCGGTCCCAGTGCGATTCTGCAGTTGGGCTGTTAACTGGACTCGGTCATCTGCTACTAATTGTAGTTGTTCTACCTGGCTAACCATAGTGTCCCTAAAAAGTTCTCTGTCAGCATGGGCTGTAGCCATCTGCTTCTCCACAGCCCACTCCAACTTCTCCTGCCCCCGTATAAGTTGCCGGATAAGATTCTCCATTTTCCTTGCCTTAGGAGACTTTCGAATCCCACTTCTGACACCACATGTACGGTGGCAGAGAAGGAGACAGAGAGTATCCGATAAATATGCAAGTCTTTATTTGGTTTGTTATCTTTTCACAAAGAAAAAATGGGGAGCGGAAAGGATCTCTTCCTATAACTAAAGAATAATAATAAACATAACAAGTAGTCCTTCTTGACTCTTCTTGTACTTTCTTCCGTCAGTCTTTGACAAGGTTTGAAGGATATGGTCTCGTCGTCCGATGAAAACCAAATGTCGGGAAAACGAACAATGAAATTATAAGGAGAAAAGAAAAGAAAAAAAAAGAAACTCAATAAGGGCGCTGTTTAACTATTAGGCGTTTTTAGCAGGGAAGAGGGAGTGAGGGAGAGTGCACCCGACCGTCACCAGTGAATTGCTCTATACACCCTCAATACTTGGTGTAGCTCTCATCGTTAGATAAGAGAGCTGATGTTTTCCGCTGTGTTGTTCGGCCCTCGCCTCCTCGGTTCCCTTCCCCCACACGGCACCTAAGTGGCCCCGTACCTTGTGAAGCAACGACCCTCCCTTTTGCGCGTTGCCGGAAGAGGTCCGGCTCCCTTTTTTCGCCGTCTGGGGTTGGCTCTTCGCTTCGCCCGGTCTCTGGTACCTCCTAGTCCTTCGTGGCAGCGGTCCTTACTTCTCCGAGTCCCGGCTCCTCGAAGAAGGTCTCGACGTCCCTTTTCCTACTCGGAAGATCCCGACGCCAGGCTTCGACTCCCCAATGTGGACGCCCAGGCAGCGTTTCCTCTTCCGCTTTGAAGGAGACTGGATCATCTGACCTGCCCACATGACCGGCAACCACAGAAGAGCGAGGAGCCTTAAAGGCACAGTACGGATCCAGGGTATTAGACGGAGTCTGAAAGTAGAAGAGAGGATAGGGTGTCAGGTAAGAAGGTAACTGTTCATGTTCCTGACTTGGCTCCTCGTCACAGCCTTCTAGTAGACTAGCTTGCCTCTGTGAACAGGATTCTGTTCAGATTCACGATTGGCTGAGTAAACCTTCACACCAGAAAAAGGATTCAGGATAGGTGGATCTGATGCAGTGTCTTAGACGCATACACAATGCTGCATATAAACACGCCCCCCTCGGATGGCGTCCCTTCGTTTCCCCATTCCTTTAAAACAACGCAAGGGATTTTGGATCACCAATCGACGGAGTCCGGTTAATAAGTGTTGCAGCAGGTATCAAGCAGGTGCCTGGCCCTGATGGCATGAGTGAATACTTTGCAACAACACAAGATAAGTAATCCGATTGCCGTTTGGTAACAGAATTGATTGTTCTCTCTTTCCCTCACGTCTTTTTTGCTTATAGGGTGTGCCAGCTTGCCACCACCCCCCTTCCGAGACCCATGGTGTGATTAATCATTACACTGCATTTAAGATATCTTCTAATTGTGTGTCTTTCACTCGCACAGTTACACTGCCTTGTTCCTTAGATACAGATATCGGTTTTCCACAGAATTACTGATACCGTTAACGCCCTAGCTGGCGTGCAGGTGATACAGTGCTTGAAATAAGGAACCCTCACAATAAAAGCTGGCTCAGTCATGATTATTATTGATAATGTGAAAACAAGTGCATGTTACTATTCACTGTAGTACACCCTTGCTCTCAGAGTTACGGTTACAGTGCGCTTTGAGAAGAGCACCAGTGCATGAACAATTTCAAATGACAAATGCACGAGTATTGCAACTTGAATAATCATTGTTTGTGTTTTTTTCTTTGTGTGTTTGTTATTGTCTGCCTTCTGTTATAGCTATAATGTGGTTTCTCTAAATAGGAGGAACACCTAACTAATAGGTTTTTAAACTTTTTCACACTTATGACCTCAGGTTAGGGTGGGCCTTAGCGCGCCCATACTGCTGAGGTCTATACTTTGGTCCTGAAGAATGCCTGGTTAATAGCATCATATAGGCAGACGCATGTTGACCACGCACAATGGGATATAGCTGAACAATCTATCCAGTTTACATATCCCTCACCTCGTTTTTATATGTGTCTGATTGGCCAACTAATAAAATTATTTCTGGGCACAATCGAGGCATTTTTAACCACCACACACTCACTTTCACTTGTCACTCAAACAACACAAACCTGCTGCGCAGTAATTCTGGTGTTGAAGCACACCAGGGGGGCACTCGGCCTCCTGGTGTGGCCCAATGAAGAAGCATGTCACCAACTAGTTTGGTGAGTGAGGGCTTTCTAAAGAATCAAGTCTGAATCTTCATGCCTGCTCTTCCTCTGAGAGGGAACCTGTTAGCACCACAGCAATTGGTTACCATTACATTTAACTCGACCTTATTTTGCAATGCAAATTTGAATCCCTTGAATTGTGGTCACCTAGGTTTCTAGGTACATTCAATTTCTCAACCGTCTTGTACATAGGACTACACAGTTGCAAAGTATTATGTTCCTCTAGCTCAGACCTGGGTTCTTAAACAAGTTAGATCCCATTGGTCTAATAACTTGATTTTCTTTATCCTGTCTTAAAGGACTGTCCAGCCCTACCAGTGCAGTTATAAAGGAATTATTGCAATCCCCAAGGTATTTATTGCCCTAAATGGGCCTCCTAATAAATGCATGCTAAGTCCAACTTTTTCTCCACTTCTTCTTATCCTTAATCCTCTCTCCCTTTCATTTTTGATTTTGCCAAACATCGGTATACATGTGCCCCTATCACCTTCCGCCTCCCTCTGTTGTTTCTTGCATGTCCATCGTGCAATTTTAGATAGCACAAACTCCACGCTTAGGTATCGGAGCGCTTCACATGAGCACCAGTTGTATTACAGACGGACACATTAATTTTCAGGCACAGAGAGATGAGGTGATTTGCCCAGAATCACAGGTCGTTGAGCTTCCCGTTGAGACTTGAACCCAGTTCCGCAGCTACAAAGTCGGCCACTCTAGCAGTTACTCCACATCCTCTGCCTGTCCGTGTTTGTTAGAAAGACTTCATCATCATAAATACCGTCAGTCTGCTGAATTAAAATTCCAGTTGTGCATTACTGCAAATCGCCCTGCACCAAACGTGCAACAAACATCGGAATACAGTTTTTATCAGCCTTGGAAAATAAAACAACATTCACAAACCCAATAGATTTTACATGGCTTTGCCAATGCTTGTTATGTAAAAAGACTGCATCTCCCTGCAAGGATTTAACTCTTTGAGCTCAGGGTTTTGGTAGTTTGTAGCAACACAGTATGAGAGATCATAATACATTGAGTGTCAGATGTAGGTCGCCAATTACCGGTCGGTAACGGACGATTTCGGCCGTTATCGACCGGTATTTGGCTTTTGACATGTAGGTGGCTCGGAATTTACAGAATCGATATATTTACCGATTCGGTAAATTTACCGCTTCGGTATTTTTCCGAATCGGTAAATATACCGATTCTGTAAATCCATATGTAGGTGGCGCAGTTTGCAGTGCCACAGGTTCTTAGGAATTCTTAATTTACCACCCAATCCTATTGGGTGGTAAAATACAGAATTCCAGTGTACATGCACATCTGTGCATGTACACCTTTGCCATGTGACACACAGACATGCCCTTAGGGCATTTATGTGTGCCACATGGCACACAAGCCTGCAATTGGGGTGCTACAGGGTGTCAAAGTGACACCCCGTTCCCCCTGCCAGGATTCGATATTTACCGATTCGGGTATTTCCCATTGATTCCTATGGGCTTCAAGGCCCATAGGAATCAATGGGAAATACCGATTCGGTATTTACCGAATCGGTAAATACCGAATCTTACAGAATCGGTAATTGTAAAATAAAAATTACCTACATCTACCTACTTCCAATTTACCTACTCTTAAATACCGAATCGGTATGATTCGGTATTTAAGAGTAGGTAAATCGGAATTACCTACATCTGGCCCTGAGTTTTTTAAGTCTTGGCTCTAGACAGCTCATATGCCCTGTCTCGAAAAGAGACCTATTGTATGTGCTTTTCCCGTTTCAACACGCCACACTTTCCTGCCAGCACACCGCACTTTTCTGCCACGCCACAGTGCAGCCCGGGGACTACACTCCGCAGCGGTCTTGGTGGCAGGAGGCGCCTACGTGACTTGTTTGCATCCGGAGGCGTATAAAACCGGCCCAGAGCCCGTTTCAACATACTGCACTTTCCTGCCAGCACGCTGCACTTTTCTGCCACGCCGCACCGCAGCTATATAACTGAAAAATAATATTCAAGTACTTTTTTAGTACCCATCATGGGGAAGCGAAATGGGGCAATGCCTTTGCGGCCTGCTACCACCAGTATTGACAGCATGCTGGAAAGGGCGGTTAGCATAGTTTCGAATGAGATCAAACTAACTGACAGGTGCCTATCCCTTGGGGTCGAGGCTCAACAAATTGGTCATATGTCCAGAACTGCCTTAGCCGATTCTCTTTTTCCCTCTATATCCTGTAGTGCATTGGCAGCAACACCAGGTGCCTTATTACTTACTGAACCTACTCATGATAATGTGGATCTCCCGATTGAGATCTGTAATGGAAATAACACAGCCGAGCCACTGCTAAATACAGGCTCGCCAACATCTGCTACAGCCCTGGTGGTCAAATGTAAAAGGAAGCTCGGAAAGCCTGTTTGCTCCAAATGGAAACAACGTACTTGTTCCAGTTCTTCTTGTACTGTTATGAGCTCATGGATACAGCTCCCATTGCCCACACAGAATGTTGTGATCGCGTAACTAAATTAAATAAGAAACTGTGTTGTCCTACTAGCACCCAGATTGAGTCTGCTCTTCCCATCTATGATCATAGTGGATCGGGAGATACTTTTACTAAATCTGTCATAGACATCGTTTTTGAATGTATCAAGGATCTGATAGATAAAATTTTTACTTGCTTATGGAAGCAATTAAAACGCATAGACACTCTCGTGTCAGCCTAAAACAAACAACTACTGAGCCTGTTGTTACTATGGTTGGGGATCTTTTTCCATTGACTGATGTTGTATCCAACTCTTAACTTACAGTCTATTCACCAGTATCAACCGCACCTATTAGTTTTTGTGGAACCTGTAGTACAGTTAAGGAGTGTTTTCTATCAATACATACTGCTGTGCCAGGAAATCCCTCTAACACTGTTGGTGTTGGAGGTACGTCCGGCACCGTTATGCATATGACCCCTATCCCCAATTGTGAACGTGTGAACAATCCAGTTAGCATAAATTCTAGGTTAGGCTGTTTGAGCAAGGGTGTCCTAGACCAACTGAGCACGAGAAACCTCGAGCCCAGTAGGGAGGTTTGGAGTCTTCCACCAGCAGCGTGTCCCTATGTACTGGTATTAGCAGGGGTACCCACCCCTAAGCAAAACCAAGAAGAAACATGAGACCAACTGTGTAATAAGTGCACGGACTGGCTATCTGAACATAGAGGGTTTAAGGCATCAAATATGAATGACATCCTCATGGTACAAAGAGTAGGGTGGGTGGGGGCGTCATCAAAGAACATAGAGGGGGACTGAATAGTGAGCAATTTTCGTAATCCATCTATGGTTAGATCACTACTAAAGGTACATGAGGTTAATACCATCAACTCACCTCATATCTGGTCATTGCCACTGGGTTACTTTTACAAACCAACTCCCAGGTTTATAACTAATGACCCTCCCTTCCTAGCCACACATATTAGGTTCTCAGTATTGTCCGGTTTGGCTTGCCAGGATTGACTGCTACCCCCACCAGTATCTAATGAGACCACCCCTACATTAAATACTCACCTACCTGAGCCATTAGAGTTTGTCATCCCAATTAGGTCTACTGTTGATACAAACTTAAATATATTAGGCTGAAATGTTTCTGGTTTGGCATCTAAAATAAACTTACCAGACTGGTTAAATGTAGTTCAAAAACAGGACAATCTCATGTTTCAGGAGACCTGGGCTACTCAAGATTTATACCTTGAAGGGTTTGAATATTTTAACATTGTTGCCCCAACTCCCAAGTTCGGCCGCCCATCAGGTGGGCTTTCAATTTGGGTCAATGTGTCAGCTGAAGGTAACACAAAGGCCCTAGACACTAAACGTGACACATTCCAGGCACTAATCTATAAAAGGGGTATATCTATCTGCTTACTCAATTTTTATAACGATTTCCAAACCCTACGGAACATGAATTTTATTAACTTGTTCAAATTTATTTCTACACTAGCAGCCCGTCCCGACCTTGTCCGGGAGCAATCAGGCTTCCCCGACCCCCGCCTGCCCCGACATTGTCCAGCATTCCGGGGCCCCGCCCGCCCCGTCCCCCGCCTGCCCCGACCCCCGCCTGCCCCGTCATTGTCCCCCGGAGCCTTAAAAAGGCGACATATGATAGTCACAGCAGTGCACTATAATGTAAAACCGTCTCACTGTATTGCAGCTATTACTCCAGCCTTCGCCTGGAACTTACCATTTCCATGTGTTTAGAGTGGGGATAAACCGAACCAGATTTCCTGGCTTTCCTTCGGGCTGCTTGCTTTCCCCGTCCCCGCCCGCCCCGCCCCCCGCCTGCCCCGACCCCCGCCTGCACCGACATTGTCCCCCGGAGCCTTAAAAAGGCGACATATGATAGTCACAGCAGTGCGCTTCGGGCTGTTTGCTTTCCCCATCCACATGAAAAGTACCACGAAAAGAGGGCATATTTAAACACGGCTCCGAGGTTGACGATCACTTTCGCCTGTGGGGTTTCTTTGAGCGGGGTTTACCCTTGACGGAGCTCGGCGTGCTGAGATTCCAGCATGGTAACATAATGCCCGCGTGTCAACCTAATGACCCTTAAAGCTGAAACGCTGAAACGCTGGCGCTCTGCAGTTCAACTTCCTGAGCTGTGTTTGAGGTAAAACTAATGAGCGTGATCGTGGTAGTTTGGAGCCTTACATCACCCCGTCCCCCGCCTGCCCCGACCCCCGCTGCCTTACCTCAGCCGCCGCTCCTCAGTCCACCGCTCCTCGCCGCTCGTCACCGCTCCTCCCCCGTGCCATGTCCGCCGCTCCTGGATGCCGCTCCTCCCCGTGCTCCTGACGTCACCACGCAGGTCGCGGCCGGCGCTACTTTGAGGGGACTACGTTTTTTATAATGTAAATTTTTTAAATATAACGTATTTTTTAACTTTATATAGCCTATGTCTATCTGCACACCCTGAGGATTCCAACGATGTATCGGGTGTGTGGATTGGCGCTGTGGTTCCTGAGTTTACCCGCCTCAAAGCCTCAAAGTTCTTCCTTTATAATAGTAGTATAGATTACAACTCCAAAAAGGCTTTGATAACTGTTTAGGGGGAGACTTTAATTCCAAGATCCCAGATCAAATATCCCAGGTATAGATTCTATCTTCAAGGCGCTCCAGTGTAACAGAGGGTAGAATTATTGGATCATCTGTGTAACAATAATTTCATTAATGTAATGGAAATTGCTGCAATAACCAATAACAATAACTCCCCTGAGCCAACATTCAGAGGTAGGGGCAGTGCTTCCTCTATTGATTATTTTTTTTACCTCCCCTACCCTTGAAGATTTTTTGTTGAAAGCTGGGGTCGATCCAACTGTCCATGGTGATCACAATCCTATTAAAATAGTACTGAGTATTGCCCCTAAGCCGTCATATGTTAAAGAGTGTGGCCCTAGGAATTTGACTCTCACTGCTGACAACCTAAGACTAGTTTGGCGAGGAGTTGACAATTCTGATGTTTTATATAGGATGGTAAGGAACTATCTGATACCCATCGACATTTGTTTGTCGTTACATGATCACAACCACGAGGTAATCAGTGCTCTTGTGAAACTTTGTGAGGGCATCAAATTCATGCTATCTAATCCCTGTATGGATGCACAACATGGACCAAGATGGTTCAATATTGACTATTCCTCATCCAACAGACTGCTCCGTAAGGCACATTTAACGAACCCTAAAGACCCTGCTCTTATTAAATTGTAAAGGCTTAAGTATAAGGCAGTCACTACACTAAATAAGGATGAAATTGTAAAAGACCGCTGGGACGCCCTTGCATGTGCTGCTATATTAAAGAATGGGAATGGCTTTTGGGCAGCGGTTAAAGATATGAGGTCCATGGGACAATCACTGACCCCGATAAGTTGCAATGTAAGCAGTGACGCTTGCAAGCTCACTTTTCTATGATTTATTTAGCTCAAATACAAAATGACGAACCCGCCGAATTTCAACTCCTCACTGGGATCCTGATTTCCCTATCATAAGTGGAGGATGCTATCCAAAAAAACTTTGGCAACAAAGCCCCCGGACCTGATGAGCTACCCATTGACCATATTAAACACAAACCTGAGTTCTGGGCACCTCTTTTATTAAATGTTATTAATAATCTAACTAATGCTCCGATCCCTAGCATATTGTCCACTAGCATAATAGTACCAATTTTTAAAAAGGGCGACCGATCTAACCCAAGCTGTTATAGACTGACCTCCCTGACAGATACACACTGAAAATCTTAGGGATTATCCTGTATAATAAGATCAAGATAAGGGCTGAGGAAGATCGCATTTTACAACCATGTCAGTTAGGGTTTAGAAGCAAAATAGGCACAATTGAACAGTGTCTAAACCTTAACTTGATTATAGGTAAATATACCATAGCCCCAAAATCCCCTATTTATTTGGCTTTTATGGATCTTACTTCAGCCTGCGACTTTGTTAACAGGTCACGCTTATGGTCTATCCTTTTAAAATATGGCTTGGATGAGGCCTTAGTTCATTTTTAGCCTACTTGCACAAAGACTTGAAAGCTCAGCTGAGGATCAATAAGGGCAGGGAGGTCTCATATGCTATTGAAGTTGGTAGAGGGGTCAGGCAGGGTTGTGTCCTGGGCACTCTCCTCTTTATTTTATATATCAATGATTTACATAAATCAATGATAACACTTTCAAATGATGTCCCTAAAATCAACGGCAATACACTCCCCGCCCTATTGTATGCTGATGATGCGGTCTTAATGGGCCCCACACTTTGGTGCCCATTAGGATGTCGGGCGGATTGCCCACGCCAGGCTGGCAGTAGCCACCGCCAGCCTGGCGGTCGCAATCCACCTGACATCCTTCCCTGTATTCCCCCGCCATATTAGAATGGAGGGGGGGACCACGGCGGAGCAAAACACCGCCCGCCACTTTTCCGCCCCGGTCGCCTTGCGGCCGAGGCGGAAAAGCAATAATATGGTGGCGGTGTCTATCAGACACCGCCAGCCATATTATGATAGGCATTTCTCAATGCCTTTCCGTGGCGGCAATGCCGCCACGGAAAGGCATGCAGACTTCACTCTGGGGGCCCCCTGCGGGCCCCCAGAGGGAAGGACAGTAGGGGGTGCACACGGAGGGGGTACCTGTGGTACCCCCCTTCATTTGCATTTACAGAGCGGTAGGCACTTTGTAAATGCAAATGCTGAAAAGAGAGAGAGCACCGCCTGCCACAATGCTAAAAATACAGGATGTGCCCGCCACTGTGGCGGGCACATCCTAATACCACCCCCGGGACCCCCGCCCTTATGGTGGCAGTCCCAATCCCAGACAGGATGGCGGGCGGGCAAAGTCCGCCCGCCATCCTAATGACCCCCCTAATGCTTTACACGTTTTAGTGCGAGGTTTTGTAGATTTTATGGCTAGCCTTGATTTGTGCACTAATTTTAAAAATTCGTTCATAATGGCTTATGGGCCGAAAAAGTATTTTTAAAATTCTATCATTATTGACAACCAAAGTTTACAACGCACTTGCACTTTTCCCTATTTGGGGCTGGTATTTGCAGCTAATGATTCGTGGGCTGATCCTGTGGTGCACAGTAGGATTCAGGGCCCGATGTAGGTCGGTCGGTAACGGACGAAAATCGGTATTTTCGGCCGTTACCGATCGGAATAGAGCCATCGGCATGTAGGAGGCCGAAATCCGACAAAATCGGTGATATTACCGAATCGGAAAGTCACCGAATCGGTAGAATTCCGAATCGGAAAAAATAAGGAATCTGAAAAATCTCCGATTCGGTAGAATACCGATTCGGAGATTTTTCAGATTCCTTATTTTTTCCGATTCGGAATTCTACCGATTCGGTGATTTTACAGAATCGTTAACGTACCGATTCGCTATAATTACCGATTCGGTGATAATCCGATTTGTTGTGAAAAGCTGAAGATTGAGATGTAGGTAAGCACTGAAATACCGAATTTGCTTCAAATTCGGTATTTCAGATTCGGTAATTACCATGGATTGGAATCAGGTGGTAACCAGGTGCAACCTATAAAAAGGACCCAAAATGCAGTTCTACTTGCAACATGGCAGCTTTCTATGTCATAGCAAGACGGCTACGGCTACAGCAGGAAGGAGAGAGGGAATGGCAGAGAGAGGAGCAGGTGTATAGAGAGCGGATCACCCTGTCCATGCTCACTGATGCAGAGATCCTACAGAGGTACAGGCTGGACTCAGAGACCATCATAGACCTCATTAGGGACCTCCAACCCCTGTTGCCGCACCCCACCCCAAGGGCACACGCAATCCCTGTGCATGTGCAGGTGCTATGCTGCCTACACCTGCTGGCGTCTGGCAGCTATCAAAGTGTAGTTGCTGTGGCAGGAGGGGTGACCCAGAGCAGCCTGTCAAGGTTCTTCCACAAGTTCCTTGACGCCATGATCCAGAGAATGGACCAGTACATTTCCTTCCCTGCAACCCATGCAGAACTGGTACAGACCAAAGCAGACTTCTACCAGATGGCAGGATTCCACCACATCATTGGCTGCATAGACGGCACACACATTCCGATTTGCCCCCTTGCTAACACGGAATACGTATACCGCAATCGGAAGTCACGGCACACCATAAATGTCCAGGTGATTTGCAATGCCAAGTGTGTCATCACTGACCTGGTTGCGAAGTTTCCGGGGAGTACCCACGACTCCTATATCTTCCAGAATAGCAGAATTTATGCACGGCTGATGGCAGGGGAATTTGGTGAAGGATACCTCCTAGGTAAGACACAGTGTCAGACCCCCATAACCTAAATAGCAGTGTGAAGTACATGTATGCATGTGAGTAATGTCACCCCTTTTCCTTCTAGGCGACAGTGCATATGCCCTCCGCTCGTTCATTCTCACCCCCTACCAGAACCCCTCAACACCCAGCCAAAGGAGGTATAACTGTGCCCACAAAAGCACGAGGAATGTAGTGGAAAGGACCTTTGGCATCTGGAAGAGCAGGTTCAGATGCCTGCACAAGAGCGGAGGCGCAAGGCAATATACCCCCATCACCTGCTGCAAGATAATTGCTGTCTGTGCAATGTTGCACAACCTTGCAGTCAGGAAATGCACTGAGGTTGAGTTGTCCGACTACGAGGACCCTGACGATGACAATGCTGTGCCACTACCACAATCTGCTGGAGTGTCTGCACCAAGTGACGGCAGATACAGGCGTGAGGAGATAACAGACAACTATTTCTGAGTGAGTACAGATGCACAGACAGGTCAATGTATGTTTTCAAAAAAGAAATTTAATAATGTTGCAACAACGTTACTGCACTGATGTGCAACAAAAGAAAAGGTAAACAAGATGTGGTTAAATGTCAATTGTCTGGGTTGCCTCACCCGCCCTGGCAGTCTTATTTCTTGCTGCGCTTAGCAGCCCCACTAGGATGTGGCTCACCCCCTTCTGTATGACCAGCAGCCTCAGCTGAGCGCCTGCTGCTCCAGCGCGGCTCAGACACTGCGCTGGCCGGGCTGCTGCAGCTGCTGCTGTCCCCAGCCTCGCCCAGGCCCAGGGCGGGATTAACAACTGTGTTCGAAATAAGTAGTGTCTCCATGGCGGTGGTAATGCGGGCCATGCCCCTAGTCACCTCTGACATGTTCTGGGTGAGGCTGGCCTCCATGTTTGACCCACGTTGGCATAGCTGGGCGGTTGCAGCAGCAAGGCGGTTGATAGACCTATTCTGCACGCGGGCATCCCTGCGGCGACAGTGCTCATGTTCATCCATTTTATTGCAGAGCTGGGTGATGGCAGTGGTCATTCGCCCAATACCTGTTGCAATGTCCTTGTTGCTATCAACAAATGTTTTGAATCCCTGTGCCATCTCCCCCATCTGCAGGTTGTGCAGCCGCAACTTGCGATGGCAGGCCAAGATTGATTTTGCCTGCATTCTCTGGATTCTGACCATACTGCCCTCCAGCCCTAGGAACACCCTGCCCTCCTGTGCTGGAAGTGGACTGCTGGATGCACGTGGCCTCCGGGGATTTCTGCTGCCCTGCTGTGTGTGCTGGGGTGACCCAGGTGTAACAGGGTTTTGTGCTGAGCCTGACCCGCTGCTCCCTCCATGAGGTTTAATGGAGCAACAATTATCCTCCTGGCAGGAGATGTGGCAGGTGCAGGGTGGCTCTGTGGTGGTGAGTTCTCCGGGGAGAAATGCAATGGGGGCGTCTGAGACAGAGACAGTCGGGGGGAGTGTGGAAATGTGAGGGAATGTCCAGTGTCTTCCTCATTGCCCAGGGCACTGCTGTTGTCCTCCTCCTGTGTATGTACACTGGTGCTTGGCACTGCCACCGCACTGGCTGATGGTGCTGGAGCTGGTGCTTGAGTAGCTGCTGCTCCCCCGCCTGATGGTGCCCCTAGGTATAAAGAAGCATTTGTCAACTGAGTGCTAATGTATTACAGTCACTACTATTAAAGCATTGCACATCTCATTACAAATACTTTGATGCAGTATTACAGTTCTTTTTATTATGCTTCTGCAGTGGCATTTTTGGGTACTTTTGCTGACTACATTTAGCATGATGCATTGCTCATGTCTGTTGCTAGCAGTACTGGGCTGGGGTTTGGCTGTGCATTGGGTCTAAAGGGGAGGTGTCTGGTATGGTGTGTCAAGTTGCGCATGCTTCTTACCTGTAGCTGTAGCTCGGGATGAGCTATCCAGGTCCCCAATTCCCACAACACTCGCGCTCTCAATGGTAGTCGCCACAAGTTCCTCCAGGTCAGTGAGGGGTGGCGCCCGGTACTTGCCTCCACCAGTTAGTCCAGCCTGCTTGTGCAGCTCGGCCAGTTTCCTCTTTGTGAGGCTGCGGATGTCGTAGAACCTCTTTTTGAGGTCGTCCTGGCTCCTGTGGGTGACACCAACAGCGTTTACTCTTTCCCCAATTTCAATCCACAGCTTCCTCTTAGTGCTCTCTGGAACAGTGAGGGACAGCCTTCCATACAGCTGCCTGTGTACCCTCACCACCTCCTCCACCAACACTTGCAGCTCCATGGTGCTGAATTTGTTCTTCCGCTTGCGCTCTGCCTTCTGCCTCTCAGAGCTGCTTGCCATGTTTTACAGGGATCTGGATACTGCTACCACTGCTGCTCACTGTGGCTGCTCAGCTCAGGCTGCCTCTCCAGAAAGTTCTGATGAGTTGCACCTGCCTGGGTTGCCACACCCTGTGGGGGAGGGTGCTTCCACCTCATTGGCTTATGTCTTTAGTTTCAGTTTCCTTGCTCGACGAATCGGCATTTACCGATTCGGTAAATGCCGAATCGGATAATACCGATTCGGCTACTACCGAATCGGAAAATACCGATTCGGTATTTATAATGCGTTCCTATTGGGCTTTTGGCCCATGGGGTGTATTGCTATTACCGATTCGATATTTACCGATTCGGCAGTGGCCGAATCGGTCTATACCGAATCGGTACTTGCCGAATCGGTACGTATCGACTCACGATACCAATTGCTACCGATTCGGTAATTTTCCGTTTTTTTTTTTCCTACATATCATTTTCCGATTTTGAAATACCGATTCGGTACGATTCGGTATTTTAAAATCGGTAAATGCGTTTTACCTACATCGGGCCCATAGTTCTCTAAAGCTATTCATTTAATCCTTGGCCTCCCACAGCCCAAAAAGATAGAGGTATTTTCAGCTATTATGAACATTTTTAAATCACAATGTATCCCTACTGCTACATACAGTGCTGAGGTCTGGGGTTTCACAAAGAGTAATAGCATTCAGGGTGAAGAAAACAGATTTTGTCAAACTCTTAGGAGCTCTGATCTCTGCATCTCAGTATGTTTGTCACAGCGAATTGAAACTGTCTTACGTTGAAGATCACATAAAGGCTCGCTCTGCCATATTTTAGCTTGCAATTTGGAAAAACCCGGCAGCGACCTTTACCAGAGATATAATATTAGATTGTCGCAAGTGTGAGAAGGGTAGGGAAATACCATGGCTTGCCGCAGTGAGGGAGAGCCTGAGTAGCGTGCATATTGAACACGTCTTCTCAAATCCTACTGACTCGGGAGGCTCTATATGCACATTATAGCAAAGAAAGACATGAAAAAGAGGTTCAGAAAACCACTGTGGCCAGGTATGTCTATCGAGGATGCCTCTCATTTGCCATCTAACTATCTCTTAAAACCGATCGGTCGCTGGGAGAGAGAACTCCTTTTCCGCCTAAGGGCTGACACACTGAAATTTCTACTTTGCTTTCCCCCTGGGGTAAAATGTCAATCTTGATCAATTGCCATTACCTTGTGATGATCGAAGTAGACAAACAACGCTACACTTTTTTATTCTTTTTTAAATTTAACTTAAAATATGTAAAATTGTTTTTGATACCCTTTTTTAAAAACCTCTCCCCTGTCTATTATAAAGTAGCTTACATGAAAATCCTCAAATTGGAAGAGGAAGAATTAATTTTTCGTGTGGGCTCATTTATGAGGGTTGTTTTATTGATTGTACATTAATATTGTATTCACACCCACAGTAAAAAACGTATGGATGTTTTGTAATCAGTCTTTTAACCTTTCATGATATGGATTGGTATAAAATAAGTGGGCTGAATTGGAAATTGTTTTTATATACTATATTATGAACTGATCATATTTTATCTCTGATTTGTGTACTGTATGCTGCTATTTTGACCAGTTCTTTTATGGATATATCTCTATCCGAATAACGATTTTGAATTAAATTGAATTGTACTTTGTAGGCTTCAGCCATCCGCTAGCTCCCTCGTTGCTTCATTATTCGTTCTCCCCATCTGCCCATGGCATGCATGCTTCATGCCTCATTCCGTCTTTAGCCCTCCCCGAGAGCAGCAACCAATTACTGCAAATATGCAGGGGCCATTTTAAGGCATTATTTCAGGTCTCATTTTATTACTTTAAGAGTGCTTTTAAGGAGTGCTACTGTTTTTACTCGCCGTTCTTTGCTTCCTGCTTGTGCTGCACCTTTATTTCTTTATTTCTCTTTGCCTCTTGCAACCCCTCTATGTTGCTCTCTCACTCCCCGTTCTTTCACTGTCTGTTGTTGCATTCTCTCTCTGTCTCCCGTTAGTGTTTTTTTGCACTTTGTTTATAGCACTCTCTCAACTTGTAGGATTTGGAGGGCTTTACATGAGCACCAGTTACATTACACAAGGATACATTGATTTCTTGGTAGCCCCAGGGAGGTTAAGCAATTTACCCAGAAAGACGGGATGTTTAATCGAAGCCGAGATTGGAACCTGGTTCCCTAGCTCCAAAGTCTGAATCTCTGGGCATTAAGCCATATCCTCTCTCCAGCAGTTGGACAATAATCAGTACAGACCTAGGGTCAGTGTGCCCTGCTCTGTTTAATAAACTATGCCCCAGTGCAGGAAAAAATCCATGGGTACCTAATGAGAGCGCCGCTGCTTGTCCAGGGTGATGGCGAGACTAGCCCCTCGATGACTTGGGCCTTGTGACGTTAAGGTGAGTACTTCGGTTCCCTGCTCTTGAGGTGGTGCAGAGGACAGCTCAGGGGCTGCCAGGTCTTCACCCTGTGGTTAGGGTGGGATCTCTACCAGTGCAGTCCATGCTTACAGGGTACGAGGCAAAGGGTTTTTGTGGGCACTGTATCCCATTCGGCATACTCCGTCCACCGTTGCAGAAGCTTTCATGAGCTCTCAAACAACACAACGCGATGTAAAAAGTAGCGCCTATTTACCTCTGAAAGGGCTGCATACCCAAAGCTATAGTGCTGTGCATACTGGAGTAAATGTGACCCTCTTGTACCAATGGGTATCAAACCTTGCCTTCATGCAGCAGGCTCTTCAGCATGCTTTGCATTGAGCTCATAAGCCTGCCCTATATGCCCTGCAGTGAGCTCCTGAGAATGCCCCGTGATTTGTTTGTAGATGTAGTGCCCTGCTGCGTGCTGGTAAACTTGTCTACAACGTGCTTGTAAGTGTACTCTGAAGTGAGCCTGCAGTGTCTTTGTAAGTGTGCTCTGCGTTGTGCTCTGCAGTGAGCCTTCAGTGTGCTTAAAAGTGAGTGTAAGTGTGCTCTGCATTGTGCTCAGCACTGAACCTGCAGTATGTGTCTACATGTGCTCTGCAGTGAGCTTGCAGGTGTGCTCTGCATTGTGCTCTACAGTGAGCCTACAGTGCACTCCCTGTTCTTTCACTGTCTGTTGTTGCATCCTCTCTCTAGTGCCCGCTAGTTTTATTTTGGCACTTTTTTTATATCGCTAACTCAACCCAAAGAGATAGGAGCGCTTTACATGCACACCAGTTACATTACCACAAGAATGCATCATTTCTTGGTAGCTCAGGTTAGTATCTTTGGTTGTTAATCACAACACTGTTTCACATGAATAGGAAATCCTTCCAGTCACAGATGGCCACTACGTTCAGTAATAGCTGTGAGCACTTTTTCAGCTGTCTGCCACATCAAAGCTTGTTGGGGCTGATGTGAGTCTCTGCGCGGGTCACTCTTAAGGTAAAAGAGTGCTCATGCACACCCATAGGATCGACACAAAGTGAAGTCACTGGGATGTGCAAAATTAAATAGCTCTCCATTTATTGCCGCAAGTGCAGGCACTTGCTGGATTCAGCATATATTTTACACAAACTGTATTGCTCTGGGAGCTAGAGGCCAGGGGTGGTATCAATCGAATGTTCTTGTGCGTCCAAGCAAGACAACGCCATTATTTGCTGTGAACAATCATCTTAATGGCAATTGGTGAAAGCTTGCCCTTTCATTTCACAATCAAGGTTTGTATTTTGTATGGGGTTGGTATCCCTTTTGTATCAGTGTGTGCTAATAGCGCTGCTGCAGAATCTGCCTGACGGATCAGTGACTAATTATCGAGAGACAAAGGGCCCCATTAGGATGGCGGGCGGAGTGCCCCCGCCGGGCCGGCGGTAGCCACTGCCGGTCCGGCGGGGCGATCCGCTCACCATCCGTGCGAAATGACCCCCCGCCATATTACAATGGCTGAGGGGTCCGTGGCGGACGGAAAGACCGTCTGACGCTTTTCCGCCCGGTCAACATGTCGACCGGGCAGAAAAGGGTTCTATATGGTGGCGGTGTCTGAAAGACACCGCCAGCCATATTAGCATGTGGGTTTTCAAATGCCTTTCTGTGGCGGCATTGCCACCATGGAAAGACATACGGAGTCTGCTTGGTGGACCCGCTGCGGGCCCCCAGGGACTCCTGGGGCGTGGGGGTGCACATGGATAGGTACCCCCTGCAGTTCCATGCACAACATGGCAGGCACCGCACAGTGCCTGCCATGTTGTGCATGGAAGTGCACAACCTGCCTTCCTGGCATTGTGGCGGGCGGTGCTGAATGCACCACCCACCACAATGTTAGGATAATGGCACCCACGGGACCCCCGCCCTTATGGCGGGCGGTCCCTTTTTAGGTTTCGCGATCGCGAAGCGATCGTCGCTGCAAAACTCTATTGTAATCGTTTCTGCTTTCAAGGAGTCAAGGGAGACAGGAGACAAGTGATGTGCACGCGTGCGTAAACGGATCAGGTCACGCGCGCTTCCTGTCTCCCATGGCTCCTTGGAAGCAGACACACACGCACGCACACACACACATACAGACCCCCCCCCGCCGCCGCGCATACACACACACGCACACACACACATAGAGAACCCCCCGCCGCGCATACACACACACACACACACACACACACACATAGAGAACCCCCCCGCAGCCGCGCATACACACACGCACGCACACACACACACACATACACACACACACATACATACAGAACCCCCCGGCGCTTACACACACATATCCCCTACCTCGGCTCGGCGTGTCTTCTCATCACAGCTTGCGCAGGGACAGCCAAGTGCATGCGCACGGCGACGGCGTTTCCTGCGCTACACCGTGGTTTCGGTTTCGCGGCCTAACATTGCCATTGGCTGTACTGCCGCCAACCGGCACTTGTTCTCAGATCCAAATCGCCCTGTTGTAGACAAACCCTGGGAAGTGGACAACGAGAATATATAATATTGTGCTATCTATATAGCGCTTACAGCCACAAACCTTATCTCGGATGCACTGTAAAAACCCTTTCTAACACCTCATTCCTATAATACATATTTAACGAAAGTCTGTGATTGCAGAGCGGTCGTAGATGTCAGCAGCAGGCGGATAACCCACGGAACTATCTTTCAGATGTATTTGTGAAGGATGATCCATGCCAGGCTTTGGGGCCAGCTTTGCATCCTCCATGCACTACCTCGCCGCGAAGGATCCGGTAATTAAAGAGGCACGCGCAGACGACGGGGGCATGCAGGCAGAGTCCTCGGGGACGGGCAGGCGATGAGTGAGTTGCCTCCTTACAGAAAGTGACATGGGTGGGCTTGGCTTGGGTTTGGTTTCTAGGGATGCATCAGCAGTAGACGGTGACTCACGCGCCCCCAGTCGGCACGGTGACACCCTCGCCTCTCACCTGCCGCCGATTGCGTGCCACAGTGATGACAGCTAACGTACAGTAGGAAGCGCTACCTTCGACTCCCCCTGCCCGGCGCTGGCCGTTGCTAAATACAGTGCTCTATAAACTTTTAACGCTGGTCTCGGGGCCTAGCTTGCAGGATGAATGAGAGGGAAGGCGGGGATCACAGCTGTGAACTTCATCAGGGCCTATACCGTCAGTTTGTTAGAGCTGAGCAAAGATCTGAGCTATTGACATTGTAAATAACAATGCCTTTTATTTATGTTTTAAAAAAATAAAAATTAATAAAAGGCAGTGTTATTTGCAATGTCAATAGCTCAAACTCACGTCAATGCAAAACCTATTGCATTGTAAATGCTTGTTTCGACGGGATGGCGGGCATCCTAATGTGCCCCAAAATATCGACTACAAAATATAGAAAACTACAATATCGACCACCAAAACTTAATGAATAAAATATATATATTGAACTCTCTATATCGACTAAAAATAATATAGTTTCTAACATTATTGAATTACAAAATATCGAAATTAAAATTATCAAAACTCAAACAATTAATACAGAAATAACCATAATATCGATAACGAAAATATAGACGGCCAACAATATCGAATCTAGGATAATATCGATTAAATATAAAACACTTTATCAAATATAAATTCATATAAAACACACATATTTACAACAAAAACATACACAATACAAATAATACATATAAATAAAAAATGTATAAACACATTCACACCAATATGTATAATATTTACCAATATTACTTAAAAAGAAAAATAAATAACAACTTTACAAAATAAACACAACAATATATAATAATACATTAGTTATAAATATTATTTAAACTATAACATATACTTAAAATAAATTACCATGACTTTATTAGCATCTTCAAAATATGGAAACACCTAAAAAAAAAATCAAACTAAACACAACAACAAATCAAAATGCAGCAGCAACAAAAATAACCAATAGCAAAAACTAACTAATTAAAATAACAACATAAAACCCCCCCAAAAAAGTTACTCTTTTCCACTTCAACAACAAAAGAAACCAGAAGAGGAAACGTTACCAGTTTATTTCCTGATAACAAGACTCCATTTTCAAAGAAAACTAAAAACTAAAAGAAGTAAGTAAATAATCTTTTATAAAACGTTATAGTGCTAAAAAGTTCTAAATAATGCTTCTAAACTATATCAAACTAAAATATACTTTCATTTATTTATATGTCCACTACAGATTCTTCCAGCCACAAGGAGAATTATCTACAAGTACGAAAATAAAGCTAAACAAAAAGTAAGTAAATAATCTTTTATACAACATTAATAATGCTAAAATGTTCTTAAAAATACAACGAAATATCATTAAACTAAAATATACTTTCATTTATTTCTATCTCCACTACAGATTCTTCCAACTAGAAGAATTATCTGCAACAAGAAAGAAAATAAAGCTAAACAAAAAGTAAATAAATAATCCTTGGTACAACATTAATAGAACTAAAATGTTCTTAAAAATACAACTAAATGAGATTAACACCTTAGGAGCTCGTAAACAAACCTCCCCAGTGCTGCGCTGTCCATTATCCAGTGCTGAACTGGACGTCCAGCGGTCGCACGCAGCACTGGGGAGGTAGTGCCCGTGACGACCGTTGGCCGACGGCAGCACCTAAAGGGTTAAACTAAAATATACTTTCATTTATTTATATCTCCAGTACAGATTCTTACAAGCACAACAATAACTATCTACAACAACTAAGAAAAGAAAGCAAATCAAAAAGTAAGTATATAAAATATTTACTTTAAAGAAAAACAATAATGTATGTAATTAAAACAACCCCTTTCCCAATTGCCCTATCACCTACAACAAATGCTTCAAATATTCTTACCATTTTCTCTTATTATATCAACAGATACACCTTCTACAAACCAAAAATAACCGTCACCAACTATCAAAAGATAATTCTTTTCAACATCTAAATCAACATTATAAGTATATATCAACAAATGAATATTTTTCTAAAATAAATATTTTACTACATCATATTAACTTATTTATATCTACATTCTCTTTAGCACTAGACACACCAGTATGACTGAAGGAGCACAATTCATAGAATCACAAAAGGGAAAACTGCTCCTATGCTACATGGGTTATGTATATACGCAGAAAAGCAGAAAGATTTAAACGTTTTCTGGAAATGTAGTAAATACTATTCAAATAAAGGCTACAGAAGAGCCATAACTCAAGAAACTACTGTTGTATCTGTCACTGAACACAACCACCCCCAAATATAATTGAAATAGAAATTAGAGGAGCTTTAGAAAACATCAAAGAAGCAAGCAGTGGCACAGACAAACCCACTAGTGAAATATTAAAAGAACAGCTACTGCAAATACCACAACATGCATCAGGACAATTACCATCCATTGATGCTTTAAAAAAAGTTATAATTAGACAAAAAAGGAAAACAACTACTACCATGCCTATCCCTAAAACTTTCCAAGAAGTGAACATCCCGCCAGAACTAAGCATTGCCCATAACAAAGAGCCATTTATATTCTATGACAATAACAACACTGAAAAACGTATAATAATGTTTGCCACTGCAAATAACTTAACAAAACTCCAACAAAGCAACACCTGGATGATAGATGGGACATTTAAAATCCTTTCAAAACCATTTAATCAACTTTATACAATATATGCTATAGACCAAAACACTAATATTCCCTTCATCTACTGCTTACTCCCAAATAAAACTCAAACTACCTATCTGGAAATTCTCAATAAATTACTAGAAAGTATCCAAAAGGAACAAAGTTACCAAGAACTAAGATTCAACAATCCATTACACTAATTGGACCAAAACTAACCAAACAAACAAATAAAATGTACGAGCATTTACAAAGCCAAGTCACCCTCTATCCTACAACTAGAGGCTTAGAATACCTATCCCTAATCGCAAAAAGAATCTTTTAAATTTGATCTAAACATGAATTAAAACATTTACATCTAACACACAACATAATACAAAATTAAATGTTTTCATATTTTATAAAACATTATTAATTTGTCAAATATAAACAATTTAAAAAATACAAAAAATATATTGACAAAATAATAATATTTTACAAAATATCATACATACAACAACAATAACAACAATAATACATTTGTAAAGCGCGCTACATACCATACCCGTGAGGGTCTCAAGGCGCCGGGGGGGCTGCTACTGATCGAAGAGCCAGGTCTTGAGAAGTCTCCTGAAGGTCGGCAGGTCCTGATTCTGGCGTAGGTAGGTGGGGAGAGAGTTCCAGGTCTTGGCGGGGAGGGAGGACAAGGATCTGCCGCCAGCGGTGGTTTTCCTGATGCGAGGCGCTGTGGCGAGGGCGTGGCTGGCCGAGCGGAGGCTGCGGGTGGGGGCGTAGAAGCTGAGTCTGTCATTGAGGTATGTGTGTCCGGTGTTGTGGAGGGCCTTGTGTGCGTGGATGAAGAGCTTGAAGGTGATCCTCTTGTCGACGGGGAGCCAGTGCAGGTCTCTCAGGTGGGGCGTGATGTGGTTGCGTCGTGGAACGTCAAGGATCAGTCGTGCCGCAGCGTTCTGGATGCGTTGGAGCCGTCTCAGGAGCTTGGTTGCTGTTCCTGCGTAGAGGGCGTTCCCGTAGTCCAGTCTTCTGGTGAGGAGGACGTGGGTGACGGTCTTTCTCGTGTGGGAGGGGATCCATTTGAAGATCCTGCGGAGCATTCGGAGGGTGTTGAAGCAGTACGCGGAGAAGGCTTGGTCATGGAGAGGGTGGAGTCGAGGATGATCCCCAGGTTGCGTGCGTGTTCGTTGGGTTCTGGCGGTGTTCCTAGCGAAGTGGGCCACCAGGAGTCATCCCAGGCTGAGGGGGTGGAGCCGAGGATGAGGACCTCCGTTTTGTCTGAGTTCAGTTTCAGTTTGCTCTCCTTCATCCATTCGGCGACGGCCTTCATTCCTCTGTGGAGAATGTCTTTGGCGGTGTGGGGGTCTTCGGTGAGGGATATGATCAGCTGAGTGTCATCGGCGTAGGAGATGATGTTGAGGTTATGTCTTCGTGCGACCTGGGCGAGTGGTGCCATGTAGATATTGAACAGCGTCGAGCTGAGGGAGGATCCCTGTGGGATGCCGCAGATGATCTCGGTGGTCTTTGAGCGGAAGGGTGGGAGGCGGACGCTCTGGGTTTTGCCGGAGAGGAATGATGTGGTCCATGCCAGGGCTTTCTTTTGGATTCCGGCGTCATGGAGGCGTGCTGTTAGGGTGCGTTGGCAGACCATGTTGAAGGCTGCTGATAGGTCCAGAAGGATGAGGGCGGCTGTTTCTCCTTTGTCCATCAGGATCCTGATGTCGTCGGTGGCGGCGATGAGGGCGGTCTCGGTGCTGTGGTTGCTGCAGAAGCCGGACTGGGATGGGTCTAGGATGTTGTTGTCTTCGAGGTAGCGGGTCAGCTGTCTGTTGACGATCTTCTCTGTGACTTTCGCTGGGAAGGGGAGCAGGGAGATGGGCCAGAAGTTCTGAAGGCCCTTGGGGTCTGCCTTGGGTTTCTTCAGTAGGGCGTTCATCTCGGCGTGTTTCCAGCTCTCCGGGAAGGTAGCTGTCTCGAAGGAGGTGTTGAGGGTTTTCCAGAGAAGGGGTGCGATGACTGTGCCGGCTTTGTTGAAGACGTGATGGGGACATGGGTAAGATGGGGAGCCGGAGTGGATGGAGTTCATGGTCTTGGTGGTGTCTTCCTCGCTGACGTTGGACCAGGTGGTCAGGCGGCTGGTGCGGGTGGAGGTTGCGGGGGCGGTGTCGGTGGTGGATGTGGGGGTGTCGGAGTTGAAGCTATCGTGGATGTCGGCGATCTTGCGGTGAAAGAAGGTGGCCATTGAGTCAAACAGGTCTTGTGAAGGTGGGATGTCGTTGGTGTTGGAGCTGGGGTTGGAGAGTTCTTTCACGATGCTGAAGAGCTCTTTGGAGTTGTGTGCATTGTTGTCCAGGCGGTTCTTGAAGGCGATCCTCTTGGCGGTCCTGATGAGTTGGTGGTGTCTTCGGGTGGCGTTTTTGTGGGCTGTGTGGTTGTCTGGAGTTTGGTCGCGAAGCCATCTCTTCTCCAGCTTTTGACAGGTGTGTTTGGAGGTCCGGAGGTCTTCGGTGAACCATGCGACTTTCTTGTTGGTGCGGTGGGTTGTGGAGGTCTTAAGGGGGGCGAGGGTGTCGGCGCAGTCGTTGATCCATTTGTTGAGGTTGATGGCGGCGGTGTCAGGGTTGGTGGGGTAGTCGGGTGGACTGAGGGCGAGGGTGGTGGTCAGTTGGTCCTCGGTGACCTTGCCCCAGCGGCGGCATGGCAACTGTTGGGTGCGGTGGTGTGTGGTGGGTTTCCTGAAGGTGAAGTGGACGCATCTGTGGTCGGTTCAGTGGGATTCGGTGGTGTGGTTGAAGGAGACGTGGGGACTTGCGGAGAAGATGGGCTCCAGTGTGTGTCCGGCGTCGTGGGTGGGTGTCGTCACGAGCTGCCTGAGTCCGAGGTTGGCGAGGTTGTCAATCAGGGTGGTGGTGTTGGAGTCATTGTTGTTCTCGAGGTGGAAGTTTAGGTCCCCGAGGAGGATGTAGTCCGTGGATCCGAGGGGGTGGGTGCTGACGAGGTCAGCGATGGTGTCGCTGAACTGTGGTTGTGGTCCGGGTGGTCTGTAGACGAGTGTTCCTCTGAGGGTGGTGTTGGGGTTGGTGTGGATCTGGAAGTGCATGAGCTCGGCGGTGGTGAGGGTGTCGTCGGCGTTGGTCAAGACTCCCCCTCCCACTCCGTTGGTGCAGTCTCTGCGGGAGATCTTGTAGCCCTCGGGATGGCTATGGCGATGTCGGGTGCCGAGTTGGCGTTCAGCCAGGTATCCGCCAGGAAGGCGGTGTCCGGGGTGGCTGAGTTTAGGAGGTCCCAGAGTTCGATGGCGTGCTTGCGAGCGGAGCGGGTGTTGAGGAGGATGCATCAGAGGTGTTTGGGTTCTCTGGTTGATGGTTTGGCGGGCCAGATGCTGGTGAAGTTGCAGTTCCGGCATGAGAAGGGCCTTTGGGTGTTCTTCAGGGTTACCCGGTGGCAGGAGTAAGCTGGTCCGATTTTTTTTTTTTTTTTTTAATTGTCTTTATTGAGATTTTCAGTCAATCCAGCTTATACATTGGGACAAAACATATATCAACACTATATATTCTCACATTTCTACAAGTCAAGTGCGGAACAAAACATCCGTACAAACCAAGAACAGGGACCGGTCAGATCCTCAGGCATATCCAACATGACAATTTAATACAATGAAAAAGAAGACGAAAAGGAGTTGCAAATGCAGTACAGGTCTTTCACAGTGGGGCATGGCATAATATACATCCCAATAAACCGGCTAGATGACAAAAGTAGTTGAGGTAACATATGTCTACCAGTATGACGTGCCTTCGAGGATTGCGAGCTCAAGGTAAGGTTACCGTAAGAAGGAAAACCATGCAGGCATCATTCATTTACCACGAAGAGTCAACTGTATCATGGGTGTCCACCCTCGTACGTGCCCAAGACAGAAACGGCTTCCAAATGTCCCTGGGTCTAGAGGCAGCTGGCATCAGTTCCCAAAACGTGGCCAGCTGTGTTTGACCATAAGTCACGTCCGCCAGCCACGCCTGGAATCTAGGAGCTGCCTTCTGCCCTCAGCATAAAGCAATCTTTATTTTAGCATATAACAGCAGGATCGCATGTAGCTTGCTCCCAGAGGGCACAGTATCACATACAAGGCCTAATAGACCTTGGTGTAGGGTGGGGATATCTGTTCTGTCCAGAATCTGATTTATGGCTTCAAAAATTGCACTCCAGAACCTCTGCAACTGAGGGCAGTTCCATGCCATGTGTATAAAACTAGCAGGTTCATACCCGCACCTCCAGCATCTAGCATCATATTGGAGGTTCATGCGATGTAGATTAGTAGGTGTTCTATAGTATCTATGCAAAAACTTGAAATGCACTAGTCTTAACTTGTAATTAGGTGAGAGCTCGAGTAATTGCCTACAACAGAACTCCCATTGTTTTTCTGATAGCTGGGGGTCTAAATCTACATTCCACAACTGGAATGATTTAGGTCGTACAATAGGGGCCTGGTCTTGCATGGCTGTGTACAATCTTGTAATTAGTTTACGTGGCGAAGCCCTAGCCAATATGTCCTGCAGTGCATTTAACGTCGGGGGGCTTCAGGGAAGTTCGTGGATAGTGTGGTGCAGGCCTGCTTCAGCTTGTGATATTCAAACTGTTCTCTAAAGATTAACACTCTTTCGCCCTCCACTGGTGGAGGCTGCAGACACTTTCCCTCCGGGTACAAATCCGCAAATGTTCGTAATTGAACTCCATCCAGCTCCAGCAAACCCCCACCCTCCTCCAAACAAGCCAGCATCGGGTTACCTCTCAAAGGAACTAGAGGGGCATATAACAGTGGGAGGCGGGCTCTGTGTTGTAACGCCCTCCAAGTCCACCGTAGCATATCCGCAGTGTCTACATCCAATCTGGGGCGTGCCGTGTTCTTATAAAGGGCTGCATCTAGTGCCATAGGAGCTACTGAGTCTATTTCCACGGCCACATGCGGCTGATACGGCGTACGGTGCACCCAAAAATGCAAAAATTGGGCCTGGGCACATAGCGCATATAGCTGCATATCCGGGGCGCCCACACCACCCTGCCGCAGCAGTAATGTCAAAAGCGCCCATGACACCCTGGCTTGACCTCCCGCCCAAACCAAAGACAGCAATTGGGTACGGAGGGACTTAAAAAATTTCTGCGTTAGGGGGATTGGGATGTTTACAAAAAGATACAAAAACTTTGGAAGCACTACCATTTTGGACAGTGCCACCCGCCCCGCCACAGATAGGGGCAGCCTGGACCATATCTCCAATTTGCCTTCAAGCCAATTCACAGCCCTCCCAAAATTCATGCTCCAATTATCTTGCAAGTTTCTGCATATCCATACGCCCAAGTATTTCACCTCCTCAGGTGCCCAGCGTAGTGGAAATTCTGATGTCACTTTTGGGGTATTGTCAGTCAATGGAAAAATGACAGATTTTGCCCAGTCAATGGATACACCCGAGAGTCCTCCGAATTTAATAAACTCCCGGAGCAGTGGATCCAAGTTTTCTGATGGGTTTGAGATATATAAGGTGACGTCATCAGCATATAACGAGATTAGCAAGCTACGAGTGCTGAATCCAATACCCCTGGCGGTGTGGTGTTGACGGATCCTGGCAGCCAGCGGTTCCATGGCAATGGCGAATAACAGAGGCGAGAGCGGGCAACCCTGCCTAGTTCCACGAGTGAAAGGGAAGGGCTCTGACACCATGCCATTTATCCGTACTCTCGCTTTCGGGGCAGTATAAAGAAGTTTTATCTGGTTAATAAACATAGGACTAAAGTCCATTCTGGTAAGGACCTGGAATAAATACGGCCATTCAAGGGTATCAAAGGCTTTAGTAGCATCTAAAAAAACGTCGGCGGCTTTCACACTCGGGTGGAGGTAGTGTAGGACTGCAAATATTGTTCTAAGATTATGGGATGTACACCGACCAGGTATAAACCGCGACTGGTCTGGCAAGGCCAGCATGGGAAGCAGGGGCTGCAATCTATTTGCCACTATCTTCGCATAGATTTTCACGTCCATAATAATAAGAGACAAGGGACGATAGGAGTCTATCTCTGCCTCATCCTTGTCAGGTTTCAGTAATGTTATCACTAGGGCTTCTCTCATCGAGTCCGGGAGCACCCCAGCCTCCAGTGCCTCACCATATACTTTGTATAGTCTCGGTGCAAGCTCTTCAGCATATGCCTTGTAGAAGGCATTGGTAAGGCCGTCTGGGCCCGGCGCCTTATTCAGCGGGAGGCTCTTAATGACCTGTTTGATGTCATCCACTGAGACAGAGAGATCCATATATTTATGGTGCGCATCATTGAACCACACCAAAGCGAGTGAGTCCAGGAAGGCTTGCAGATTTTCAGGGCTGCCAACCTGCTTGGTTGTGTACAACTTAGCATAGAACTCTTTAAATTCATTTAGGATCTCGGTATGGCCTATCACTGCGTTCCCATCGGGTTTTTTGATCATGTGTATAAAGGGTGTCGATGTGGCCTTTCGAATCATATTCGCTAGAGTCTTCTCCGGCCTATCCCCTTCTCCGTAGCGCCTAGCTTCAGCAAATTTCCCCAAGAATTTAACCTCACGCTGGGCCTCCTCCGAATATTCCAAAAGCTTGTCTTTTAATTGTGCTGCAAGTCAGGGGCTGCTGTCAGCATAGAACTGACCCTCCCGTTCTTTAATCTGACTTTCAACGCGTGACAGGGTTCCTCTAATCGCCTTTAAAACCCCAGCCTGTCTCGCTATGCACTTACCACGGATAACCACCTTGAAGGCGTCCCACAGAGTCGCCTCAGTGGACACTGACCCAGCATTCATTTCAAAGTACTCGGTTATATCAGTACGAATCTCCTCCTTAAATGCGTCATCTATTAGAGCATGTGGCGGAAGTCTCCAACTGAAGGCCTGGGCGGGCGAGTCAGGAATAGAGACAACGAGTAGATTTGGAGCATGATCAGACAGGGAGCGGGCCAAGTGTCTTACCTCTAACGTCAATGTAGCAATGTCGGAGGAGACAAGCCAGAAGTCCAATCTGGACCAGGTAGCATGTGTACTTGATATGCACGTCCCCTCCAGTAGGTCAGGGTGGCAGACACGCCAAATGTCTAACAGGGCGCCCTCCCTCATTAAAGCGCGTAGGGTCTCTCTAGTATGTGGATGTAGTGACTTAGCTGTACCCCTTCTGTCTAGCGTGTCATTCAAAACAGCGTTGAAATCCCCTCCTCAAATGATAGTGTCACAGTTTGTAGATGCAATCCGTGGCCACACCCCATGAAAGAATAATGGGGAGTCTACATTCGGACCATATATTCCTGCTAGAACTACTTGTTTACCTCCCAGTGTACCATGCAATATAACATAACGTCCCTCAGGATCCAAGGTCACCCCGTGTTCCCTCCAGTCCAGCCCTTTACGTAACAGAATTGCAACCCCCACGGGCATAGTTCGAATATATGACAGCATGTACGTGTGCCCATCTACTGTGTTTGAGCCTCGGGGACAGTATCGTGTTTAAATGTGTCTCCTGAAGGAAACACATGTCGATACTGTGCCGTGTTGTGTTAAATAAGTGTGTACTAAGCGTGCCTTTCTACAATCGTTGAGTCCTCTCACGTTCCAAGTGAGAACCCTAAGTGCAGTCATGGGAGGTAGTGGTTCGGGGCTCAGCGGAGCCAGAAGTATGGTGGTGACCAGTCCAACAAACTACAACACACCCAACTTGACCACCCCCCACCCACTCCAACCCCCCAATCAGGTGGAGACATATCCCCCGAGTGCTTCCACAAAGTGGGTAAACCAAAACATATGATAACTCCCCGTGGAGGCGTGGGAGCTCCAGCAAACACCCCCGTTCACACAGGGTGGCTGAGTATCATGTAAGGACCGACCATTTGGAACACTCTACTATAAATAGAGTGTAAACATCAACCCAACAGTATATGTAATCACCATGTATCCACAACAGTCAATCTTATAGTATCCCAAACAGTACATGCCTAATCATATAACTTATTGTGCGGGCCCACATTGTACTCTTATGCAGGAAACATGTTAGGACACACAACTATCACATTTCTAGCATGTAAGGATAAATTGTAGTTGAACGAGCTACACATCAACTTTTTAGGTAACACAGTATAGCTAGGTGATATAAATTCTAACTTGTGGCAGACATGGCTGAGGATAGAGTTATGGCGCTAGCAAAGCAAGTCAATACTGTTTAGTGCTCAGGAACCTCAAATCAGGAGGAGCAGGTTGCGACCTCCTAAAGTATTAAAGATAAGGGACGTATGCTTCTGCAAGGAACAGAGGAAGTGTATCTATCCCTGTCCCTAAATCAATCCACTGTACTGTTTCATTCTGCAGTTGATTTCATAGAAACACCATGTACTCAATACAGACAATCCAATAGTATCCCGAACAGTGCATGCATAGTCTGAAAACAGAGCTAACAGTCTCAGATTACTATTTTGCGATAAACATAATATGTCACATTTCAATCACATTGCTAGCATGTAAGGAGAGAGCACAGTGGAACAAGCTGCAATTCAACCTGTGAGAAACATAGTATAGCGAGGTCATAGGAATTCAAACGTGTAGCACACACAGCGACGGGAAAAAGGCTGCAGTGCTAACTAAGCAAGGTACTACAGTTCAGCGTCAAGTAACCTCAAAGCAGGAGGTACAGTTCGAGACCCTCTTATGTGCTAAATACAAAAGACGTAGGCGTCCGCAGGTGACAGGGGAATCGTGTCAATCATTGTCACTAAGACAGTCTTCCGTTCTGTTTCTCTCTGCAGCAGATTTCCTGGACTTGGATCCACAAATATGTTTAGCAGATTTGAGTGCCGATTTAGCATCGGCAAAGAAGTGCGACGTGCCATCATGCGATACTTTAAGTTTAGCTGGGTAGAGTAGTGAATAGGGAATTTCTGCATCCATTAATAGCTTTTTTGCTGGTAAGAATTCGCGCCTAGTGGCCTGCACTGTTGGTGTAAAGTCAGTAAAAAATGAAATTTGGTTACCTTTATGTGTTATTTTACCTCTTTCACGTGCCAACCTTAGTATCATATCTCTGTCCTGGTAGTTTAGCAGTTTGGCTAGTGTTGGCCTGGGCGTACCTCCCACCGGCGGTTTCTGGCCCAGCGCCCTGTGAGCTCTCTCCACCACAAATACGGGGGAAAGGTGAGGGTCAAACAGCTCATGCAGGAGATCAGCTACATATACCTCCATTTTAGAAATGGCCGTCATCTCCGGAATGCCCGTGATACGGACGTTACTCCTCTGAGACCGTGCTTCCAGGTCATCATTCTTTGCTTGTATAACAGCTAACAGTTTATTCATGCTCGAGATTTGGGCTTTGGTTTCCTGTTGAAATTCATGTTGTTCCGTATGCCGATTTTCTAGGCAGTCTAGCCGAGTTTCATGTTTAGAAACCTGGGATTTTACCTGATCCAGTTGCGACGTGAGGGTGTCGAGTTTAGTGTCTATGCTTTGCAGGCTAGATCTCATTTCCAGCATCAAAGACCTGAGGTCTCCGCTCGTAGTGTCATCGGCTGGAGCACCACCTGTCGCACCCAGACTGTCACGCTCAGTAGTAGACTGCTTTGCCCCACGTTTGTTGTCAAAGGTTATTTTGGGCTGGCGAGCCTCCACCTTACCCATGACCTCACAGATGTGTAGACTCGGTTAGGCAAGGACACAGCAGGCAGGCTCCACACGACGCACCAGCCGCCACTTAACTTGGGTGCACGCAGTACAAGGGGAGGCGACAAGAGCAATGGGCGCCCAACCCTACACAGCGCGAGTCCTGTCTCCCAGCCCTTCCAGTGCAACCTGGGTCACCCTCTCAGACGCCAATCGAGCGTATTACCAGGCCTCCACCTTTGACCAGGCGCACTGCATACACGAGAACCAAGCTGACCGGAGATGGAGATCTGTTTCGTGCACGCCGCCGCGGGCATGCCGGGCCCAGCATCAGCCCCAGCAGCCGCTCAATTATCCGTAAGGCAGAGCCCCAGCCAAGGAATCCGTCTCTCACAGCGTATCTGGCCCTTCGCGCATTTCGGTGCACAAAATGGCGTCCTCCTGCAGCATATACGGAAAGCGCACCAAGACCTTAGTCTTATCTTTCACCACAATGACACTTCTTCTGGTCTGCTTATCCGCAACAATCATTCCTCCTCTCAACCAGAATCCTCCTGTCTGCCTGACAGCAAGAAAAGCAGCCCCAAGTCTATGCGCTGTTTAATTATCAGGTACTGTGGCTACTCGTTATCACCAGGAAGCAGCTGGGTTGGGGGCTATGGCCACAAAAGTACACACGCCGTGTTCACCCACGTGAAGATCAGCTGGGCTCAGCGGCTCCGCCGCATCCAGTGTCCAACGGCCGATAATGGCATCCCATGCGTAGCCCCTCTGCCTCTCACCTTAGGATCGTAGCAGAGCCAGATTAATTCTCCACGGCAGAATAGGCGCACGACGCAGCGAACCACTCCGATTCGCAACCGCGTCTCTGCCAGAACCCTTGGTCGGCGCCGTCCACCCGCGCTGCAGTCGCGGGCAGGCCTGCAATCCCCGCCTCCGCCTGAGGTATGGCGCCGAACCCTGCACAACCGCTCCCGGCCACACCGCCGGATCAGCCTCGGCCAGTCATGTATCTCGCAGCGAGGCTCCACAGCAGCATTTGCAGCCGTCGGAAAGGGCACACCAGGCGTTGCAGTGTTTGTGCACCTCAGATGTTCATTTTTGAAGCTCCAAAGTCGGTCCTTCTGCAGTATTAATTCAGGATTAGTGTTTCAGCCGGCGGAGCTTGCTCACAGAGCTGCCATCTCGCTGCCTGGCTAGCCACGCCCCAAGCTGGTCCGACGTTGAGTGCGTGAAGGGTGTTGGAGTTGTAGTGCAGTCTGGTGTTGTGGCGGCCTCGGGGTCCAGGGGTTCTGGCGCTGGGCGCGGTCCAGGCACGGACGGGCGCAGACTGGCTTGCCTTTGGCGCACCAGCGGCGTGCTTCCGCGCGGCGTCCTCCATAAAAGGCGAAGTGGGAGGGAGGAGCAGCTGGGAGGCGGGAACGGGGCGGCCAATGGGGGAAAGGGGAAGGGGACGGTACGGGACACAGAAGGCAAAAGGGGTGGGGCCGTGGGAGTGCTGCGGTGGGAAGCGGGGAGCGGGGGGGTACTGAGGGCAAGGGGCGCTAAGGGCAACAACAGATACAATACAAATGCAATACAAATGAAAAAAGTAAAATAGATTACAGGACAAAAAGGCACAAAGCAGTCAACAGAGGCACAAAGCAGTCACCAGGACAAGACCTCGGGAGCACGTCAGCGGCGAACTCTCGGCAGTGGCAGCAGGGGTCAAGGGCGCACAGGGGGAGCTGTGCGGCGATGGGAGCGACCTGACCTGCGAATAGGGTCACGGATCACGCTCACTGCCGCACGGCGTCCTCCATAAACGGCCAAGTGGGAGGGAGGAGCAGCTGGGAGGCGGGAGCGTGGCGGCCAATGGGTGAAGGGGGACGGGGACGGTACGGGACACAGAAGGCAAAGGGGGCGGGGCCGCGGGAGTGCAGCGGCAGGGAGCGGGGGGGTACAGAGGGCAAGGGGGTCTAAGGGCGACAACAGATACAGTACAAATGCAATACAAATGAAAAAAGTAAAATAGATTACAGGACAAAAAGGCACAAAGCAGTCAACAGAGGCACAAAGCAGTCACCAGGACAAGACCTCGGGAGCACGTCAGCGGCAAACTCTCGGCAGTGGCACAGGGGTCAAGGGCGCACAGGGGGAGCCGTGCGGCGAGGGGACGACCTGACCTGCGAACAGGGTCATGGGTCACATATCAAAATAGAAATAAATTACATTTCCCTCCCACATACAAATTAAAAATGTACTTACAGTTGTCGTAGCTCCTAAGCTAATTGGATCCAACTTCTATGTCCATCCAGGTGTCGAGTCCTCCCTAAGAACGTTAAATAAACCCCACAAAAAATGCAAAAATGCAAATATGTCCAAAAACAATTCCACTCTCGATAAATTCAATAGTCCAATACCATAAAAAACCCTAAAATGTAGAAAAGTTAAAAAAAGCTCCAAGAAAACGCGAAAATGTAAGAGTGTAAAATAAACATTAGCTTAAAAAACTAATACACAACTCTTAAAAAAATAAAACGCCAAAGTTCTCCAAAAAGAAATCCTCTTTAGATATATCCAATTGGCAAATCCCTTCAAAAACCCGAAAACGTAGAAAAAGTAAAAAACGCTCCAGGAAAAAGCGAAAAATTAAGAGTGTATTAAATAAATATTAGTTAACAGAACAAAAAAACACACCTCTTAAAAACAAAATCGTTATAGTTCTCCAAAATCAGACGTTGTAAAACGAAAACCTGTAAAAAAAGGTAAAACATATCCACTCACTCAAACATACATAAACATAACTTCAAAACACTTTCAAATACATTTTAAAACAATACACATAAACCTATCTACATATACTAGACTCGAAACACCAGGCCTCAAAAACCAAACGTGCTCAAAAATGAACATAAGTAAAATATCCCTAAATCACACCAAAAACACAACTACCAAAGTCTAAATACACTACATGCCACCTATCTACATTCAAAATCAGTTAAAACTTAGTTTAAATAAAGATAAATAACTCTTAACTGGCTCCAAGAGACACCGCTCCCAACCGCGATCTGATCTCCGGAGAAATAACCCAAAATGACAGTAAGCGGTTAGAAAAGTAGTCCCCCTAAACAAAATGGCTGAATTAATATAAACGCCAATCTTAAATATAATAAAATAAATAATAAACTTACCAAAAACTAAACAACTATATTTTCTACAAATTTGTATAAATTAATAAAAAATATTGTAATACTTGTACAACATTGTAATTAATAATAATAAATATTATAAAACATATATTAATTATTATTATTACAAATAAATTGTATTACTTACTCAACATTGCCCAAAAATTATTTTGTAATATACAAAAATGTTAAATACATACATACCTTAACTGAAAAACATAGAAACTTAAACAATGTAATTATGAATATTATTAATAAAAATATATTAATAATATTAATAAAACATATGTTGTGGATATATAAAAAGGTACTATTAAAGTAATGTTATGTTTTATTAAATTCAATTACAGAAAAAATTAATATTCCTTTCACAACAAAAATGAAAATAGAAAGAATTTAATTATTAATAGTATTAATAATACACATATTAATAATATTCATACACATTTAATACTGTATATATGTAAAAATGTTATGAAAAATATGAATATGTTTTGTAAATTACAAAAATAAAAAAATGCATTAGGTTAATCTATACTTGTATGTTACATTAAAAATGTAAAACATTTAAAAATGTACTGTTAATGTACCAATAATATTTTGTATGAAACATTTATTTTTGTCAAAAATGGAAAACATTTAAAATTTACATTACCAATTATCTACACAACTATTACTAAACATAACAATGTATAAACTATATATGAATGAAAATATATATTGGAAACATTATAATATGTATCACAAATGTAAGTAAAAAAAATTGTTGTAAACATGTTGAACATACATCTTATAATAATTATATGATTTACCTAATAAAAAATGAGTATTTGAACTAACTATATTGTAATAAAAATAAAAACGTTGTTCATCAAATTTCAATGTCTGATTATTTCACAATATTTCTACTTTTATTACCTATTCATAAAAACACAAACATTTTTCAAAAATACTATAACACTTAAAAATATAAAAATTTAAATAAATTTACTATTCCCACTCCAGTCTGTATTAAATCAGGGAAGGTGCTGGGTAGTAAATATATATAATTTACTATTCCAACTCGAGTCTGCATTACATCAGGGAAGGTGCTGGATAGTAAATATATATAATTTACTACTCCAACTCCAGTCTGTATTAAATCAGGGAAGGTGCTGGATAGTAAATATATATAATTTACTATTCCAACTCAAATATCCATTAAACCAGGGAAGGTGCTGGATAGTAAATATATATAATTTACTATTCCAACTCAAATATCCATTAAATCAGGGAAGGTGCTGGATAATAAATATATATAATTTACTATTCCAACTCTAGTCATTATCAAACTATACAAGGTAGTGGATAGTAATAAAACATATTTATGTATTATTTTTTAAAATATTATTTGTAAAAAAATTATCTAACAATTTACACTTAGGGGCCGATTCCGATCTTGGTTGGAAAGCACTCCGACCGATCCGGATCCGGGGTGATTTCCGACCGAACTGGACTCCTGCTGTCCGACCGTGCGAGTACGATGCGGCCGTATACAGTCGGACTCGGTTTGGTCGGACTCCCATAGCAGTCAATGGGAGCCGATCGTACAACGTGTAAATTGGCTCCCATTGACTGAAAGGGTACATTGTAAAAAAGTGCGCCCCTACAGTGTGTACGCATCGGTGCCATCCGCACTGTACATTCCTGTGTTGGGGAGACCCATGGGTCTCCCCCTGTGTCCAAGTCGTAAGGCTGCGGGTAACTGGGGGTCTGGCGCGGACCCCCAAAGTCCACCACCTGAAGATAATTCGAGCCGGACGCTCTGACTCAATCCGGCTGTCCGAATCCAGCATCGTACTGGCTCGGTCGGAATACGGCCGAGTTGTACGGAGCGGTTCGGTCCAGGAAACGATTCGGTCGGAGATTACGCACTTCTTCCCATCGTACTACGTCATCTGGTCCCATGTACGAATCGCTCGGAAATTCAGCCTCCGAATCGGATCTGCTGATGCCGAACCTGATTCGGTGCCCATCCGACCGAGATCGGAATCGGCCCCTAAATTGTAATAGAATAATTTACTCTCAAAAATATACACTTCTTAATTTATTATTTTTGAAATATTTAACCTGTAAATTTCATAATTTCCTTTCATAATTATTGTCTCAAAATATATATAAATTGTATTTTAAATTTTAAATTAAGTCACAAGTAATTTATTTTTGTTTTTTACTTTTCATTACATCTCTCAAAATGTAATTAATAATAAATATTTCAACAATTTCTGAAACATTGTAACATAGCCTACCTTTATATATTTACTAACAAAAACTCCACTACAAAATAGTATATAACAATATTAATACCATAAATTTACTTGAAATATTACTTAATAAACAAACAATAAAGATACAAAATAAATGAATAATATCAAATTTTAAATCAAATGTCCAATTTTTCATTAATTTTAAATTTAAATATTTTAAACAATTTATTTTCAAATTTAATTATTTTTATATAATCTCAATAATCCATAAATATTAATTACATATTATTTATTTCAACATTTTTAAAACACTTCCCACCCTTATTGACTAATAACACAAAATATCACTCCTAAAATTTATATTTCAATTTATTTTTTCAAAAATATAATAAATTATTAATATCTCATAAAAATAACATTACTCTCAACAAAAAGATATTTTGTATAAACATATTATTTTTTCAACATATTTAAAACACTCCCCACCCTTATCCCCTAATAACCCAACATCCCGCTCCTAAAATGTATATTACAAATACATTTGTAAAAAATATTATAAATTATTATCTCATAAAAAAACATTTACTCTCAATAATTTCTTTTTTTGCATGAACATATAATTTATTTCTACATATTTAAAACACTCCCCACCCTTATCCCCTAATAACCCAACATCCAGCTCCTAAAATGTATATTATAATTGTTTTTAAATAAAATTAATACATTACTAAAATCTCATAAAAATAAATTTACTCTCAACAAAAAATATTTTGCATCAGCATATTATTTATATCAACATTTGTGAAACACTCCCCACCCTTATCCCCTAATAACCCAACATCCCGCTCCTAAAATTTATATTACAAAAATGATTTCTATAAAACTACAAAAATAATAAAATCTCATAAAAATGAATGTACTCTCAACAAAAAATATTTTGCAGAAACATATTATTTATATCAACATTTTTAAAACACTCCCCACCCTTACCCCCTAATAACCCAACATCCTGCTCCTAAAATGTATATTGCAATTTTTTTTTAAAATAAATTATATACAATTATTATTTACACAATTTTTACATTATTATTATTACTTTCATTACATTTATATTTTAAATATTCGATATTTTTTAAACTCTATATCATCATTTTTGATATTACTTACCTTTACAAAATATCTATATTTTGTCACAACGATATTTTGTACTCGATATTTCAACATTCGATATTTATTTTAAAAGACAAAAAACGATATTTTGACATTCTATTTACTTACTTTCGATATTCTGGGACATTTGATATTTCAAATTCGATATTATGTCATATCGATATTTTGACTTCGATATTAATGCCGTTTACCCTGCCTCACAGCGCTGCTTAAATCAATTTGCATTAATAGTGCTACCACAGAATCTTGCCTTACAACACTGCATTAATCAATGTGTGTAAATAGCGCTGCCATTGAATCTGTCTCACAGTGCTGCATAAAGTGCCTTTTCATGCCAATTAATTAAGTCAGCCCTGGTGCATTATTTGATCCTTTGCTGCTTCCTTATTCCAGTGACCCCTCTGTCACCGAAGCTTGGTTCTGAAGTGACCTGTAATTCATGAGATGAAAGTTTTCTCACATATTAAGAAACAGGAATGTAGGGCAGCTATCAGAACATACAAGGCTGAAATAAAACGAGCCCAGGCCACTTACTATGAGGAAAGGATCACAACAGCGGCCAATTCCTCCAGAGAGACTTTTCCTATTGCCAAAAAGCTTCTCAAAGTCCCTGACCCTCCAACAGCACCAGATCCTTCGGGATACCACTGTAACGAACTCGCTGAATACTTTGTCACCAAAGTTCATAACATTTTCAAGCGTCTCCCACAAAGAGACAATGACACACTTGAGCAGATTGCCTTTGGCCAGCATGGAAATAAACACCATCTGGAGAGCATTATTCCGATTACTCAGGAGTCATTTCTAGCCACCTTAACTTCTGTTAAATTGGGGTCACCATTGGACCCTGCACCACCCAATATTTTGAACCTGGTAGTACCTACAGTTGCCCCCATTACCATCCTGCTCAATGCCTCCCTCTCTTTAGGCATAGTCGCCCCTAAATGGAAAAGGGCAATGGTAAAAGCTTTGCTAAAAAATACTAATTTGGACCCTGCAGATCTGGGCAATTACCGTCCTATTTCGCTCCTTACAGTAATTAGCGAAATCGCAGAGAAACATGTCAACCATACACTCTCCACGTTTCTAGAGTCCAATAACCTGCTCCACCCCTCACAAACGGGCTTCCGCCCTCGCCAAGGCACTGAGGCTGCCTTACTAGCGGTGGTGGAGGAAGCGAGAAAAGTCCTCGACTCTGGAGGTACGGCGACATTAATACTCCTCGATTTAAGCACGGCCTTCGATACGGTGAACCACCGTACCCTTGCTCACCGTCTTAGGAGCATAGGAGTGTCTGGCAAGGCTTTATCGGGGCTCCACTCCTTTCTGGAGGACAGGTGCTTCTAGGTTTTTGAAGGTGATATCCTTTCTAAACCTATCCCCCTTAGGTGTGGAGTCCCACAGGGCTCATCCTTGAGCCCAACCCTTTTAAATGTCTTTATGTCTCCACTGGCGGATATTATTCCCCCCTTTGGGATTCATATAGTTACATATGCCGATGACACACAGTTGGTTGTTTCATTGATCCAGGCCGACCCTACGCCCTATGATCTCCATGTGTGTCTTGAGGAAGTTACTAAGTGGATGAGTCTGTCCCACTTAAAACTCAATAGTGATAAAAAGGAGCTCTTGCTGCTTGCCAACCAGTTACATTTTGAATCTAATACCATGTGGCCAGCCTGTATGGGCCCAGTACCTACCCCAAAAACTGAGATATAAAGCCTGGGCGTTTATTTGGATCAAGATCTTACTTTTAAAGTCCAAGCCAGGAAGACCGCTGCTTCATGTTATGGCATGTTAAGAATGATCCGCAAAGTGCTGCCCCTCCTACCGGACCAAGTAAAAAAGCGCTGGTCCAGGTGCTTGTCCTCGCTAGGATAGATTATGGTAACGCCCTCTACCTGGGCACCCCAAATGGAGTCACCGCAAAATTGCAGATTGTACAAAATTCCGCTGCAAGACTGCTCATGGGAACCCATAATCGTTGCTCAGCAAAGTCAGCACTACGCTCCCTCCACTGGTTACCGGTGCAGGAGAGAATCAATTTTAAAGCCCTTTGCATTGCCCATAAGTCTTTAGGAGGGAATGGACCTCCTATCATTAAAGCCATGGTTTGCAATTACAAGGCCAACAGAAGTCTCTGCTCAGAGAAGCCGCACCTAGCAGTGGTACCTAGGATTAAGAAGGCCAGAAGTGGCGGCTCGCGTTTTTCATATAATGCCTCAAAACTATGGAATAGCCTGCCACTGCATCTGCATAGAGATTTCAATCATCTATCATTCCGGGGACAACTAAAGACCTGGCTGTTTCCATAGATGTCCTGTCCAACTCTAGTAACCACTACAGCGCTGGGATGCTCCCAGGTAGCCATGCGCTATATAAAAATCTTTCCATTCCATCCCAGCTGGATCAGGCTTTCATTGGTTTGAGATTAGTAAATCAACACCTGTTACAGTGCTTAGAGACAGCAGACGTGCGGTATGAAGTGCTACATGAAAACAAGTTCTTCTTAAATTAGGTTAGAGTGAGGAGGTCAGAAATCATTCAGGAGGGAAGTACATGTGCTTAATGCCTGCTCTGGACCTCTCCCAGATGTTTCGCTGGGGAAACAGCCTTAATAACGCGGGCAGAGCCACATGTGCTGTTTCCCTGCAAGCCAAACCATGCTTGCCTTAACCACGCATATGCCTTAACAAAGCAAATGCGTAGTTAAGGCAATGCAATGGTCTACATGGGTACACAGTCTAAATATCGATTCCTAATTGTCGACCTACAGAAATATCGAGTTTGAAAAATCGAAGGTACAGAATATTGATGTCAAGAATATCGTTGGACAGAATATCGACCCTAAGGTAAGTAATATCGAATTTTTTTATATCGATGTAAGTAATATCGAAGTTAGTAATATCGATAGCATATATATCGATGTAACTAATTTCGATGTTACTAATATCGATATTTGTATTATTTTTATGTATTTTATTATGTGTAATATGTTTTTGTTAAGTATTTTAATTGTTTTAAATTATATGTATACTATTTTTATATATTAATAATGTTATTTTTAAGTAAATTTTATGTTTTAGTACTGGAGCGGGTTGTGGGTTATAGGGGAATAGGGTAGGAAGTAATTTAAATATACTAAATTAATGATTAATTTTTAAAAATTATAAATTACTTTTAATTAATTTTTGTTTTTATTTCTGTAGCGGGTTGTGGGTTTATAGGGGAATTGGGTGGGAAGTAATTTAATTGTAATTAATTAATGATTTATATATTTTTTTGTAATGGATAAATATTTTATTTATAATTAGTTATTAATTGGCAATTAATTATTTTAATTGATAAAAAGAAATTGATTTGGTAATTGTTGTTTTTAATTGTTTACTATTTTTTTTAATTGGTACCTCATGTTTTTAATTGGGAAATAATTTGTTTAATTGGTAATTAATGTTTTAATTGGAAAAAAATTTTTATTAATTGGAAAATATTTTTTATTAATTGGTAATCAATGTTTCATAAAAAGTATTATTTGGTATAAAAAATAATTGTATTGTTTAATAATTTTTAATTGTTAATTAATTTTAAATAAATAATATTTTTTTGTAATGAAACATATTTTATTGTTTAATATTTATTATTTGGTGAGTATTATTTATTAATTAATATTTATTGGTATTTGTTAATTTATTGTTAATTAATTATTCAATTGTAATTGCTTTTAATAACTATTAATTGTTTGTAAATGATGTAGATTTATTTAAAAATGTAATTATACATTATTTTAAATATAAAAATTATTTATAAGTATGTTATATTTAAATTCAACGCTATCCAACGCTTTCCCTACTGCTGCACCCTCTGGAGTTGGAATAGTAATGTTTCCCCCTACGCTATCCAACACTTTCCCTACTGTTGCACCCTCTGGAGTTGGAATAGTAATTTTGAGCCCTAGGCTATCCAACGCTTTCCCTACTGTTGCACCCTCTGGAGTTGGAATAGTAATTTTTACCCCTTACGCTATCCAATACTTTCCCTACTGTTGCACCCTCTGGAGTTGGAATAGTAATTTTTACCCCTACGCTATCCAACGCTTTCCCTACTGTTGCACTCACTGGAGTGGGAATGGTAATTTTTACCCACCTGCTATCCAACGCTTTCCCTACTGTTGCACTCTCTGGAGTGGAAATAGTAATTTTTACCCCTACGCTATCCAAAGTTTTCCCTACAGTTGCACTCTCTGGAGTGGGAATAGTATTTTTTACCCCTACTCTATCCAATGTTTTCCCTACTGTTGCACTCACTGGAGTGGGAATAGTAATTTTTACCCAACCGCTATCCAACACTTCGCCTACTGTTGTACTCTCTGGAGTTGGAATAGTAATTTTTACCCCTACGCTATCCAATGTTTTCCCTACTGTTGCCCTGTTTGGAGTTGAAATAGTAATTTTTACCCTTACACTATCCAACGTTTTCTCTACTGTTGCACTCTCTGGAGTTGGAATAGTAATTTTTACCCCTACGCTATCCAATGTTTTCCCTACGGTTGCACTGTTTGGAGTGGGAATAGTAATTTTTACCCCTAGGCTATCCAACGCTTTCCCTACTGTTGCACTCTCTGGAGTTGAAATAGTAATTTTTACCCCTACGCTATCCAATGCTTTCCCTACTGTTGCACCCTCTGGAGTTGGAATAGTAATTTTTACCCCTACGCTATCCAAAGCTTTCCCTACTGTTCCACTCACTGGAGTGGGAATAGTAATTTTTACCCACCCGCTATCCAACGCTTTCCTTACTGTTGCACCCTCTGGAGTTGGAATAGTAATTTTTACCCCTACGCTATCCAATGCTTTCCCTACTGTTGCACTCACTGAAGTGGGAATAGTAATTTTTACCCAACCGCTATCCAACGCTTTCCCTACTGTTGCACTCTCTGGAGTGGAAATAGTAATTTTTACCCCTACGCTATCTAACGTTTTCACTACTGTTGCACTCTCTGGAGTGGGAATAGTAATTTTTACCCCTACGCTATCCAATGTTTTCCCTACTGTTGCCCTGTTTGGAGTTGAAATAGTAATTTTTACCCTTACACTATCCAACGTTTTCTCTACTGTTGCACTCTCTGGAGTTGGAATAGTAATTTGTACCCCTACGCTATCCAATGCTTTCCCTACTGTTGCACCCTCTGGAGTTGGAATAGTAATTTTTACCCCTACGCTATCCAAAGCTTTCCCTACTGTTCCACTCACTGGAGTGGGAATAGTAATTTTTACCCACCCGCTATCCAACGCTTTCCTTACTGTTGCACCCTCTGGAGTTGGAATAGTAATTTTTACCCCTACGCTATCCAATGCTTTCCCTACTGTTGCACTCACTGAAGTGGGAATAGTAATTTTTACCCAACCGCTATCCAACGCTTTCCCTACTGTTGCACTCTCTGGAGTGGAAATAGTAATTTTTACCCCTACGCTATCCAACGTTTTCACTACTGTTGCACTCTCTGGAGTGGGAATAGTAATTTTTACCCCTACGCTATTCAACGCTTTCCCTACGGTTGCACTCTCTGGAGTTGGAATAGTAATTTGTACCCCTTCGCTATCCAATGTTTTCCCTACTGTTGCACTCACTGGAGTGGGAATAGTAATTTTTACCCAACCGCTATCCAACACTTTCCCTACTGTTGTACTCTCTGGAGTTGGAATAGTAATTGTTACCCCTATGCTATCCAATGTTTTCCCTACTGTTGCACTGTTTGGAGTTGAAATAGTAATTTGTAACCTTACGCTATCCAACGTTTTCTCTACTGTTGCACTCTCTGGAGTTGGAATAGTAATTTTTACCCAACCGCTATCCAACACTTCGCCTACTGTTGTACTCTCTGGAGTTGGAATAGTAATTTTTACCCCTACGCTATCCAATGGTTTCCCTACTGTTGCCCTGTTTGGAGTTGAAATAGTAATTTTTACCCTTACACTATCCAACGTTTTCTCTACTGTTGCACTCTCTGGAGTTGGAATAGTAATTTTTACCCCTACGCTATCCAATGTTTTCCCTACGGTTGAACTGTTTGGAGTGGGAATAGTAATTTTTACCCCTAGGCTATCCAACGCTTTCCCTACTGTTGCACTCTCTGGAGTTGAAATAGTAATTTTTACCCCTACGCTATCCAATGCTTTCCCTACTGTTGCACCCTCTGGAGTTGGAATAGTAATTTTTACCCCTACGCTATCCAATGTTTTCCCTACTGTTGCACTGTTTGGAGTGGGAATAGTAATTTTTACCCCTACGCTATTCAACGCTTTCCCTACTGTTGCACTCTCTGGAGTTTGAATAGTAATTTTTACCCCTACGCTATCCAATGTTTTCCCTACTGTTGCACTCACTGAAGTGGGAATAGTAATTTTTACCCAACCGCTATCCAACGCTTTCCCTACTGTTGCACTCTCTGGAGTGGAAATAGTAATTTTTACCCCTACGCTATCCAACGTTTTCACTACTGTTGCACTCTCTGGAGTGGGAATAGTAATTGTTACCCCTACGCTATTCAACGCTTTCCCTACTGTTGCACTCTCTGGAGTTGGAATAGTAATTTGTACCCCTTCGCTATCCAATGTTTTCCCTACTGTTGCACTCACTGGAGTGGGAATAGTAATTTTTACCCAACCGCTATCCAACACTTTCCCTACTGTTGTACTCTCTGGAGTTGGAATAGTAATTGTTACCCCTATGCTATCCAATGTTTTCCCTACTGTTGCACTGTTTGGAGTTGAAATAGTAATTTGTAACCTTACGCTATCCAACGTTTTCTCTACTGTTGCACTCTCTGGAGTTGGAATAGTAATTTTTACCCAACCGCTATCCAACACTTCGCCTACTGTTGTACTCTCTGGAGTTGGAATAGTAATTTTTACCCCTACGCTATCCAATACTTTCCCTACTGTTGCACCCTCTGGAGTTGGAATAGTAATTTTTACCCCTACGCTATCCAACGCTTTCCCTACTGTTGCACTCACTGGAGTGGGAATGGTAATTTTTACCCACCTGCTATCCAACGCTTTCCCTACTGTTGCACTCTCTGGAGTGGAAATAGTAATTTTTACCCCTACGCTATCCAAAGTTTTCCCTACAGTTGCACTCTCTGGAGTAGGAATAGTATTTTTTACCCCTACTCTATCCAATGTTTTCCCTACTGTTGCACTCACTGGAGTGGGAATAGTAATTTTTACCCAACCGCTATCCAACACTTCGCCTACTGTTGTACTCTCTGGAGTTGGAATAGTAATTTTTACCCCTACGCTATCCAATGTTTTCCCTACTGTTGCCCTGTTTGGAGTTGAAATAGTAATTTTTACCCTTACACTATCCAACGTTTTCTCTACTGTTGCACTCTCTGGAGTTGGAATAGTAATTTTTACCCCTACGCTATCCAATGTTTTCCCTACGGTTGCACTGTTTGGAGTGGGAATAGTAATTTTTACCCCTAGGCTATCCAACGCTTTCCCTACTGTTGCACTCTCTGGAGTTGAAATAGTAATTTTTACCCCTACGCTATCCAATGCTTTCCCTACTGTTGCACCCTCTGGAGTTGGAATAGTAATTTTTACCCCTACGCTATCCAAAGCTTTCCCTACTGTTCCACTCACTGGAGTGGGAATAGTAATTTTTACCCACCCGCTATCCAACGCTTTCCTTACTGTTGCACCCTCTGGAGTTGGAATAGTAATTTTTACCCCTACGCTATCCAATGCTTTCCCTACTGTTGCACTCACTGAAGTGGGAATAGTAATTTTTACCCAACCGCTATCCAACGCTTTCCCTACTGTTGCACTCTCTGGAGTGGAAATAGTAATTTTTACCCCTACGCTATCTAACGTTTTCACTACTGTTGCACTCTCTGGAGTGGGAATAGTAATTTTTACCCCGACGCTATCCAATGTTTTCCCTACTGTTGCCCTGTTTGGAGTTGAAATAGTAATTTTTACCCTTACACTATCCAACGTTTTCTCTACTGTTGCACTCTCTGGAGTTGGAATAGTAATTTGTACCCCTACGCTATCCAATGCTTTCCCTACTGTTGCACCCTCTGGAGTTGGAATAGTAATTTTTACCCCTACGCTATCCAAAGCTTTCCCTACTGTTCCACTCACTGGAGTGGGAATAGTAATTTTTACCCACCCGCTATCCAACGCTTTCCTTACTGTTGCACCCTCTGGAGTTGGATTAGTAATTTTTACCCCTACGCTATCCAATGCTTTCCCTACTGTTGCACTCACTGAAGTGGGAATAGTAATTTTTACCCAACCGCTATCCAACGCTTTCCCTACTGTTGCACTCTCTGGAGTGGAAATAGTAATTTTTACCCCTACGCTATCCAACGTTTTCACTACTGTTGCACTCTCTGGAGTGGGAATAGTAATTTTTACCCCTACGCTATTCAACGCTTTCCCTACGGTTGCACTCTCTGGAGTTGGAATAGTAATTTGTACCCCTTCGCTATCCAATGTTTTCCCTACTGTTGCACTCACTGGAGTGGGAATAGTAATTTTTACCCAACCGCTATCCAACACTTTCCCTACTGTTGTACTCTCTGGAGTTGGAATAGTAATTGTTACCCCTATGCTATCCAATGTTTTCCCTACTGTTGCACTGTTTGGAGTTGAAATAGTAATTTGTAACCTTACGCTATCCAACGTTTTCTCTACTGTTGCACTCTCTGGAGTTGGAATAGTAATTTTTACCCAACCGCTATCCAACACTTCGCCTACTGTTGTACTCTCTGGAGTTGGAATAGTAATTTTTACCCCTACGCTATCCAATGTTTTCCCTACTGTTGCCCTGTTTGGAGTTGAAATAGTAATTTTTACCCTTAAACTATCCAACGTTTTCTCTACTGTTGCACTCTCTGGAGTTGGAATAGTAATTTTTACCCCTACGCTATCCAATGTTTTCCCTACGGTTGAACTGTTTGGAGTGGGAATAGTAATTTTTACCCCTAGGCTATCCAACGCTTTCCCTACTGTTGCACTCTCTGGAGTTGAAATAGTAATTTTTACCCCTACGCTATCCAATGCTTTCCCTACTGTTGCACCCTCTGGAGTTGGAATAGTAATTTTTACCCCTACGCTATCCAATGTTTTCCCTACTGTTGCACTGTTTGGAGTGGGAATAGTAATTTTTACCCCTACGCTATTCAACGCTTTCCCTACTGTTGCACTCTCTGGAGTTTGAATAGTAATTTTTACCCCTACGCTATCCAATGTTTTCCCTACTGTTGCACTCACTGAAGTGGGAATAGTAATTTTTACCCAACCGCTATCCAACGCTTTCCCTACTGTTGCACTCTCTGGAGTAGAAATAGTAATTTTTACCCCTACGCTATCCAACGTTTTCACTACTGTTGCACTCTCTGGAGTGGGAATAGTAATTTTTACCCCTACGCTATTCAACGCTTTCTCTACTGTTGCACTCTCTGGAGTTGGAATAGTAATTTGTACCCCTTCGCTATCCAATGTTTTCCCTACTGTTGCACTCACTGGAGTGGGAATAGTAATTTTTACCCAACCGCTATCCAACACTTTCCCTACTGTTGTACTCTCTGGAGTTGGAATAGTAATTGTTACCCCTATGCTATCCAATGTTTTCCCTACTGTTGCACTGTTTGGAGTTGAAATAGTAATTTGTAACCTTACGCTATCCAACGTTTTCTCTACTGTTGCACTCTCTGGAGTTGGAATAGTAATTTTTACCCAACCGCTATCCAACACTTCGCCTACTGTTGTACTCTCTGGAGTTGGAATAGTAATTTTTACCCCTACGCTATCCAATGTTTTCCCTACTGTTGCCCTGTTTGGAGTAGAAATAGTAATTTTTACCCTTACACTATCCAACGTTTTCTCTACTGTTGCACTCTCTGGAGTTGGAATAGTAATTTTTACCCCTACGCTATCCAATGTTTTCCCTACGGTTGCACTGTTTGGAGTGGGAATAGTAATTTTTACCCCTAGGCTATCCAACGCTTTCCCTACTGTTGCACTCTCTGGAGTTGAAATAGTAATTTTTACCCCTACGCTATCCAATGCTTTCCCTACTGTTGCACCCTCTGGAGTTGGAATAGTAATTTTTACCCCTACGCTATCCAAAGCTTTCCCTACTGTTCCACTCACTGGAGTGGGAATAGTAATTTTTACCCACCCGCTATCCAACGCTTTCCTTACTGTTGCACCCTCTGGAGTTGGAATAGTAATTTTTACCCCTACGCTATCCAATGCTTTCCCTACTGGTGCACTCACTGAAGTGGGAATAGTAATTTTTACCCAACCGCTATCCAACGCTTTCCCTACTGTTGCACTCCCTGGAGTGGAAATAGTAATTTTTACCCCTACGCTATCCAACGTTTTCACTACTGTTGCACTCTCTGGAGTGGGAATAGTAATTTTTACCCCTACGCTATTCAACGCTTTCCCTACTGTTGCACTCTCTGGAGTTG